>NC_048301.1:24949535-25634386 GCF_013100865.1 Trachemys scripta elegans
CCAGAACTTTCCTGCCCCCTGGCCCCCTTACCCTGCTGCTCAGAACAGGGTGTTGGGCTCTGTGCGAGCCGGACACGTGGCTGCGCTCCCCAGCACAACAAAACCCGGTCCCTGGCCCTGCACAGTGCTGCCGGAGCTGGGCTGCAGGGGAGGAGGAGCTGCCGGCTCAGAATGCAGGGCGGAGCTCCTCTATAGCTGCTCCGGAGTCCAGCCCGGGACTTCCCTGCAGCCCTCCCAGCCGCTCGCTCTGCTCTGCCGGGGGAGGAGGGAAATCCCGGACATTTTGAGTGCTTTACAAATTCCCCCCGGACGCTATTTTTAGCACAAAAAGGAGGACATGTCCGGGTAAATCCGGACGAATGGTAACCCTACACACCAAAGATGGCAAGATCGTCCTTTTGGCTTTTTGGTCTGGATTCCAATGTGCAATTAGGCCGGCTCTTGGTAGCCTGACCTTGAGTCTCTCCTCAACCTCCTGGGTTTCTAGTCTTTTCTGGGATGACACTGTTCACTGACCCAAAAGGACTCCGTCTTCCCTTGGGAAGCAATGTGGAGGGAGAAGGGTTGTCCCTGGTTGTGTAGCTCTTGTTCCTGCTACATTCCAAACACAGCCAACTGAAAGTAAACTCAGCCCCTTTTTTCTGAATCCTGGCTCATGATTGGTCCTAGTAGTGTTCCTAGCCAGTTCTACCTCTGCCATGGAGCCTGGGAAACAGAGTCCTGAGCCACTGTCGTCATTACTACTGTAGTTTGGGATGAGTCCTCTAGAGGCTCAGTGTGGTATTTCAGGAGTACCTCCTCCAAAGGGGTTACATACATAAATAATAATTTTAGTTTTATCTTGAAGTAGAACTTGCTGTTCATTTTGAATTACTCTTTACTTGGTTGGGCCAATCAAACAAGTATCAACTTAATTCAGAGTAAAATGTAAGTTGTCATATGATAGTTGGTGTCCATAATATGACTGTTTTATCCTTATATTTGCTAAATACACATCACGGATGCTTTTTTCTTAAAGACAATATAGATACACCATATCAGTTTATCATATTAAAAAGTATTTTTCTATCCCTATATAAGGTATACTTCTACTGTAGTTGTATGCAAAAACTTTAATGAAATAACTATTAATGCTTGCTTTTTTTTCTTTTTTAAAGCATCTAACAGGAGAGGACCCTGTCTACTCCACATTTTCGTTACTATATTTTGCTTCTTGTAATGAATTGCAGTTTGTCTGTTTATCTTTTCTAGTTGGAAGATGGGGAAGAAGAGCAGAGTGAAAACTCAGAAGTCAGGTACAGGAGCTACAGCAACAGTTTCTCCAAAAGAAATGTTGAATCTAATTAGTGAATTATTACAGAGTAAGTTTAATTTTCTATACATCTTTGTAGAAAGCAGGAGAGGGGGTAGGATGAGTTTAAAAAGACCTGTTTCCCCTTTTAATACTGTATTGCATTAGTTAAGTTTCATGGAAGTGTCACCTTGAGATTCCAATCTCTTATCTACAGCTATACCAAAATTTCAGTTTGACTTTGTATATATCAGATATATAATATTTTGTGCAGTTTGAAGTTTTACTAATGTGCCTGCACATTTAAAATGGATCAGATCAAAAACTCTACTTAAGCTTACTTGGCAAAGCATCTTTGTTTAAAATATCTTACTGAATTGTAAACATAGAGGATTATACCGTTCTGATTAACAAATGGAAAATATTTTGAATTAAAGTATAACTTGTGGTATCAGAGCAGTATGGTTACCTGTTGGAGAAACAATGCAACTTGAAATAATTGCATTCTTCATTGATATGTTCAGCCTTTTAAAGAGAACTTTAATTGTATCCTTTATTTATGAACCTTCTCCATCATTCAGTTGTGGTGCTTGGCGCTACAAATAGCCCTAAGCTTCCATCGAAGGATTTTGAGCTCACCCAATGACTTCCATTGGATAGGCTTTGTTTACGCTAAGTACTCCTGGGGGAATTCTGCACCACTGCACAATGTAGAATTTTGCAGAAATTAACATGCGCGCAGAATTTTCTTTCCCCCACAGAAATGGGATGCAGTGCTGCTAGCCACCACTAGGAGCCGATGGACCCAGCAGACCCCAGCTTGCCCATAGAAGACACTGCCGGGGGGATGGGGAGGGAGTTAGAGGGTTCCTGGCAGCTGTAGTTCCCAGCATGTCCTGAGGGAAGGAGAGGTTGGCGTGCAGGGAACTCCGTGCAAGCCTGGGACTCAGGCTGTTTCTCCCTTTGGATCATGTGTGTGGGCCACGGTTGGGCTCTGGGGGAGAGAGGGGAGTGAGTGGACTCTGGGGGAAGGGGTTTCTGGTATCTGGGGGGAGGAGGGGGGAGCTGTGGCTGGGCTCTGGGGGTGGAGGGCAAGGGAGCAGCGAAACGACTGGATTGTTATAGGGGTTTCTTTAACTCTCAACTCCTGGGGGAATTTGTGTGTCTGTATTGTTACAGACATACTTGCTGACAGGTATTTTGAAATAATTACTAAAATAATTGAAACTGGTGTGATTATGTAGTTGTTTTGATAAATAAAATTTGCAGAATTTTGCAGGATCTTATGATATTATGCACAGGATTTTTAATTTTTTGGCTCAGAATGCCCCCAGGAGTAACTAAGAAAGTCAGTTTCACTTTTGCTACTGATGGTATATAGGCTAGTGTAGAAAGAGCTCAGTGTGTTTATCATCGTTATGAAAGACAGTAGGTTTTCGTGACATGGCGGTACAGCATCTGATCCCTGTCCACAGTAGCTCTCATTGGTAGTGACACTGCAGCTGCGCCATTGTTGAAAAACAGGTCCTGATTTTCCTATTGTTAGATGCATTCAAATGCTATACCAAGAAAATTAGGATTTGTAGCCACCATTGTTCAGAGTGGTAAGACAATGAAGTGGTAATACCATTTGAGTCCTACACTATAGCTTGCTTTTGCACTTTCTACTCTACACATTCATTACTATCACAGGTGAATTGTATATCCTGATTTTTCCAACCAGAGACAAGGCCCTAATGCCTACTTTTTTTTTGGCTATGCTTTGATACTTCAAACCTGAAGGTCTAGTGTTCTAATCAGGTTGAAAACGATAGTTTTTGCTTGTATAAACTTAGGTGTGCATTTCAGTCGCATCCAGAATTGGGTAAATGGCACAATGACTTTACGTAGTGTTGCTGGGATGGTTGTTGATATAGTCCCAAGCAAGAAAATTATTGTTAAATCTCTCTCCCTGCCCCGATCCACATAGTATTTCACAGCATTGTATTAACGTAATTAGGACAATAGTAATAGTAAGTTTATCTTTCACCTGACCCAAGTATTGTTGCTGTTATCTATTTTTGTTACAAGGATCTTCTCCATTTTGAAGAAACCTTCTGGTGATGGTTCTGTCCCTTTAGTTTTTATTCTTCTTTGTAATTTTTTTAGCTATTGGATCTTTTTATTTCTTAGAGAATAGACAAATGGATCAAAGTGACATATTTTGAGGCAAGTAATATGAGAAATGGAAAGCTCTACTACATGCATTTCAAAGAATAGGAAACTTATAGTGTTTACACAATACGTGTTTTGTCCACTATTGTATCTAGTGAAGGACATTTGGTAGTAAGGTCCAATTAAAGTTAACGTAAAAGCAAGGCCTTTCTCAAGATGATAAAAGGACTAAACCGTATTAAAATGTTCTTATTTTGATATTTTTGGCTTCCAGAATGCAGCAGCCCAACCCCTGGTCCTGGAAAGGAATGGGAAGAATATGTACAGATTCGAGCTCTTGTTGAGAAAATCCGCAAAAAACAAAAAGGTAATAGAAAAACAGCAAAATTTAGAGCAACTTGTGTATCATGGAGTAGCATATCAGTGAGATCTATACCAAACTACTGTACAGGTGCATGGAAAATCATTCAAATACAGGAGATATTGCTAGTGAAAAGTAACATATTGACAAACTTCATAAAGACAGGAAGTTGAAGTCAAAATGACCTCTGTAAGTAAGTCTTTTTGCTTCTTGCTTAGGCACTTCTTAAGTGCTGGTACAGTGTTTTGTTTAACTTAAGTGTCTTTTTGGATTAAGACAGAAGTTCAGACATTGCTAGGAAGGAAGGAATTAAAAAAGAAAGAAAGAAAGAAAGAAAGAATTCCCTGGACAACATGCTAATGGCAGAATAAGTGTCTTTGTATGACAACAGAAATAATGTCAGTTTGTGACTGGAATTCTATTTCAAAATGACACGAAACTATTGTGTGGGATATTGTAGTAGCTGTTCTCATCTGACATAATCACATAGCTAAACCTATGGTTTTAGCTCACCCTGAGAGAAGGTTTGAATTGCAGGGTAGACAAGATTTGGGTGGGCTATTAATTTGCCTCAGCAAGTTTTGGCTTTTCCCATTTAATATATGGTCTAGAATTAATTTTCTGTTGTGGTATAATCATCGTCTGACCCGAGCCATGGGATATAGTTTTATGCACTGACCCGCAAATAGCGTTTTTTCACTTTTTAAACTTAATATCTGAGATTTATGTATGAACGCTGTCTAAAAATAGCCTTATTATGAAGTTAATTCTTAGTTAATAAAAGTTCTACGAAAGGGACAAACAAAATTTGATTGAGATGAGCATATTTGTGATTAATAAATTAATAAATAAAAATACTTCCATCTAAGAATGCAATAGCAAGTTAAAGAGGAATTATCCCTATTTATAAACAGGGAAGCTTTGGCATCAGAAGGTTGTAGTTTTCCTAATGTCTCAGTAAGGCAGTGGTCAGTTTGGGAATAGAGCTCAACCAGGACTTGTGATTCCCAACCCCATTGTCTGACAACTAGACCATGGTAGCGCTGCAAGAGTTAAAATTTTGAGTTGATCATACTGAATGTGTTATACCATATTCTAATTTGAAATGTGTTACCAGACATGACAGACTGCGTTTAACAGTGATTTTTCATAAATTGAATTTTAACTTTATAAACAGCAATATTCACTTGATCATCAACCTATTTTCTGTTGTGTTTATAATAAAAAAATCAAATGGGAAAAAAAGTCCTTTAAAAATCTGTTTTAATTTAATTTGGGACTACAAACCATATTATGCACTAATCATAACTGTAAGGATATTTCATGACATTACTACTGGGTAGAGTTTAAATTGCTTGAATGCATTAACTGTGCATTTCCATACCTTGACAAGTTTGGATGTGTTTGAAGGTTAACCTTTACTCTGAATTTCCTGGTGATTGTTTTCAGATAATTGAAACATTCTTCTAATATGTTTTACCCTAAATCACTGATCTGTACTCAACTTTAATTCTATATTAATTTAGATTTTATCTGGGAATATACTATTAAAATGTTTTATTCAAGTTTAGTATAAATAACCTGTTCTTTTTATGGTGGTCATCGCTGTACCTCTTAGCATTCAGTAGGTATTTTACTTGTCATTCATTTTACGAGAACTACAAGAATAGATACTGATTAATGCATAAAAACCTCACATTGTTAAAAGTAGCTTAGGCTTTTAAACATCACCTCCTGACAACAGGCATATCAAAGATTAAACTGATACTGTTTGAGTGACTTCATCGTGTATTTGGATCGGGATGAACTTGAATTATGTTTCTTCCCTCTCTGATTGCTGTTGTTTTCTGGTGTTAGGTCCCATTGTCTAGTATTATGTAATAGATACCCTGTCTTATATCCTACCACAATGCATATATACAATAGCAGAGTTAAAGCTATTCACTGAGTTTCTTGACTTCTGCTCATTTAAACTTGTGTGGTCTAGTAGCGAAACGGATGCTTGGGTGGGTTGCAAATGGGTTGAGAATGGGGGAATCAGAGTTTGAATATTTTACATTGTGTACTTTTTCATTGAAAAATACAGAACCTTTTAACCATAATACTATTGCACAAATTTATTATGTACATGTAATATTATGGATAAATAAGTATTATGTGCATCCAAAATATTGTTTGAAGGTGCTTCATAGTTATTTTACAGAGGATTTTCTGTCTCTGTAAAAAGTACAGAAAAATAACAAAAAAGGCTGGAAATTGCTTACCGTGAGCATTTTGAACTTCAAGAGTAAATGATCATAAGAATAAATGTGCAAATTAGCACATATCTGAAATGTATACATTCTACACTAGTGTTATGTAGATCAGTTGATCAGAGATATTGAACTAAAATAACCCTGTTTTTTAGAACATTTTCATTGTGATCATCTTGGGATTGGATTAGGCAGGAAATAGATACCAGGTGGAGGCAAGAGGTGTGACCAAGCTAATTGCTGGCTCCCCTATAGCCAATGTCTAGTGCCTATGAAGGCTAAAATGGCCTGTTCCCAGAGGTAAATGAGACCTAGGGTTTTGCTGATGTACCCTGTAGCAGAAGGTGAGACCTGAAGTCTTCACAAACCGAGGATCCCCTTTGGTACCCTCTTACCCACCCGGGGGAGGGTGAGAGGATTCAGAAGAGAGCTGAATCCTAAGGCTAGCCTGAGGAGGATCTAGCCCAAGTTGCTGGTTATATGTTGCGGAGCCCTGTAACTCTGCACTGGACCCAATTAAATGCCTGGTATTAAAAAATGACGGGGAGGTAGCTGGGCAGACTGCTGCATCCCTACCCACTGTAAAGTTGGAACCTTCCACTTAAATCCATCTCTTGGTCTGTCCGCATTCACTTGTGTATCCTGATCAATGCAGTTATCATCAACACTTAGCATTGGAGTGACTTTACTCTCAGCTCATTTAAATGAAAAAAGAAAAGAGAATTTTCATACATATTCTTTCACAGACTAGATTGATTTGCCATTTCGAAGGTGCCTGGTAAGCAAATGTGGCAATGTTTAGGTTGACTAAAATTGGATATGACTGTAGAACATTACTGAGTTACTTTTAACAAAGACCAGTTCTGATCCAACCTCTTCAAAGGATAGCTGTGGAATAGTTAGGAGTTTTTCATTTACATGTGGTTTATATTGACCCTCTGTGGCCTGTTAAATTCTCTCATTTCTGTGTTTTTATAAATTGTGCATATAGGTTTGTCTGTTATCTTTGATGGAAAAAGAGAAGACTATTTTCCTGAACTAATGAAATGGGCCACTGAAAATGGAGCATCCACAGAGGGTTTTGAATTAGCAAATTTTGAAGAAGAGGGCTTTGGTTTGAAAGCAACAAGAGAGATAAAGGTGAACGTATGAACATTTGATCGTATTAGAAAATCATGTCTGTAAATGTATTGAAAATGTGACAGCAGGACATTGAAACCATTCTTTTCTCTCTCTACAATGTAGAGTTCACTTTACTGGAACTACTGTTATAAATATATTGTATATATATATGTATGTATATATATATGTATGTATATATATATGTATGTATATATATATGTATGTATGTGTATATATATATATATATATATATATATATATATATATATATGAGAAAATTTACAATAGACATTTAGTATTGTTCTTTAACATGGGGCAGTTGTTTGATGGGTTGTGTAAAAGCGTTAATTATGAATCCTTAGTTGGGTTATTTATTCTGCCCAAACCATTTAGCTAACCATTCCTTGTGTCTTTATGCCTCATTCTACATACTCCCTTCTGCTACTCCCTGCCTACCCCCAGGGTACCAGGTTTTCACTAATTTTTTCAAATTCCTTCCTAAAATACACATTTTTAATTGCATCAGTTTGCCAAACCAAATATTAATATTTATTTGAAGGTGAATTTAAATAAACACTGATTTGTTTTAAATCCATCTTTTGGTCACCTTGTACAGTATATATCAAAATTGTATTTTTCTCATTCTTAGTTTGCAAGCCCATTGGGGTAAAGGTTATCTCTCCTGTATGTTTCCCAACTGTAAAATTCGGATAATAACGCTCTATTATCTTGCAGTGGAAACAATCGTTAATGTGCATGAGACACTCAGATACTATGCTGAAAAATGCCATAGCAAGGACACCAAGGAAATGAATATTTCCATATTCATTACCGGATTTAGATGGTGTGTAGTTAATAAAGCAAGGGCAACTAATTGAATGATGAGGATAAAATATTGAAGAGTTTCCTCCATCCCATGCACTAAAAGAGACAAGGGTCCTGTGATCACATACTATTTTTCATGTAATTAGAGACGGCATCATAACACATACACATGGGAGGAAGAATTAAGGTGGTGCAGACATCTTAATTTTGGGTACTTCCTAAGTATTGAGTGCTTGACTTTGTAACCTAGATAAATTCATGTTAACATTATGTTGTTAAGGTAATATTTATACATGATGTTTTAAATCAAGTAGTGGCTCGACCTATGTGCTTTAAGTCATAATGTAATGTAAGATCGTAATGTAAGAAGTTCTCATAGCATTTAAGTTTACTTGGTAGTAGATGGGTGAGGAGTCTTGGTGCAAAATAACTTTAGGATTTAAAAAAGACAGGAAAACCTTCAAGTTTCTTAATTTTCTTACATGTATATTTGAGATATTTTAGAGAAACAGGTTTTTTGTTATATTTCATGTGAAACAGTAACTACATTTCTGAACTTTCTTGTTTTTTTTTTTTAATTTTGTTTTTGTTTCCCCCCCCTCTAGGCCGAAGAGTTGTTTCTTTGGGTTCCTAGAAAGTTGCTGATGACCGTTGAATCAGCTAAAAATTCAGTGTTAGGTAAGAGCAGTTTTTGAGGTTCCTTATAAATATGTGCAAAGAGAAGAGTTTCTTTGATACAGCATTACAAATTGACTTGGGAATGGAATAGCGGTCTAAACATCAGGTTTTCAGTATCTAGAATCTTGAAGTATCAATGACCAGAATTTAATTTCCCTCTTCCATTCCTCCCTCTGCCGCCCTCTCCTCTTTTCCCATCTCCCTCCCTGCCCCATGCACCAGGTATCTGCCTGGCTGCCATTCTCACCTCAGAGGGTGGATGCATTTCAGTAGTGATGGAATTCCTGATGTGTTTCGGTAGTTTCTAATGCATGTGGAGATGAAATGTGCTATAAATGTAGATAGTCAGCTGCTTATGTTTTGATATCTTAATTTGGATTAATCTTTTTTTAACCATACAAAAATGTATCCTAATGTCATAAAGATACCACATAGATGTATGACAGGCACTCAAGATAACCATCTCCTATCTCAGGCACTTCTGTACACTGGTGACCCCAGACACTTTTATGGTACAATACGCATGCACAGTTTAATTATATTAATTTAAAATAAATTCAGTATAACTATTTTCAAGGCAATTAGTTCAGTCATTTACTAATCTTTATGGTTAATTCAGGGTCCTTGTATTCTCAAGACCGAATTCTCCAGGCAATGGGCAATATCACATTGGCATTCCATCTTCTTTGTGAACGAGCCAATCCTAGCTCTTTCTGGCTGCCATACATCCAAACTCTCCCCAGTGAATATGATACCCCTCTATATTTTGAAGAAGATGAAGTGCAGTATCTTCAGTCAACTCAGGCCATACATGATGTCTTCAGCCAATATAAAAATACAGCTAGACAGTATGCCTATTTCTACAAAGTCATTCAGGTAAGCAGCTTAATTGTAATGTATGGAATATATTGCACTTATGGGCTTTTGAGAGAAAAGGGGTAAAACAATGACATTATATGATTTTAAAAAAATTATTGCTGTTAGAAAAACTGAAAATATGAGTCATTACATATAACTTCTCACTTATGTTTGTCTACTGCTGAGATGTCATATTTTAATAGGTTTGTTAAAATGTAACAGAATTTACAGGAAACAAAGTGAAAGTCATTTTAATTAAAGTAGGAGAAACTTAATTCTATAAGTGTCTTTTATTTATATCATATATGCACTGCTCTGTAATAGGTTTTCTTTAGTGTAATATAGGTTTTTTGATTTTTTTTTAAATACAACTCTGTCCATTCAGTAGCAAAATGGAAATGTGGAGATATGATACAAAAGTTTTTGTATACATTTCTCATCAAATTTTTGATGTAATCCTTTAAATGAGTTTGTCACAAAGTAGCGAAATATTACTTTGGCATACAGGCATAATCAATATTGGGAGTGGATGGGGCTCTGTCATTGCCAAGGAAGCACTTGCTATCCAGTCATCAAAGCTGCTTATGGCATTATTCGCATATAAGGAGCACGTGACACTCCTGGGTTTCCAACAGGAGATTGTAGACAAAGAGCATCTGTTTGGAAGTAGGAGAGGTTGAAAGACATTGATAAAACTAAGGAATAGTCTGGTCTTTCAAACAGTTTCTATTAACTACTTTCTTTCAGTTAACAAAGGTTAAAAAATTCTGCTCATGGTTTTCTTGTTCAAAGAGGTTAGATAGGTTTACTCCCATCAGAATGTCAACTTGCCAACTGCTGTTAGTGCTTAATGCACTTAGAGACAATTTTTGAAAACGCAGTTCTTTGACAGATAATGGATGGTCATCAAAGGAAACGATACTCCTTTGGAGCTGAGTAGCATCATGGGAGCAGTGTTCTAGCAGAGAATGGTGGGCTTTTGCCTCCTTCCTTATTTTGGGACAAAATTCATAGAAGGGTAGTGAAGTCAACTCTGTGCACTGCCAAACCTCCCCCTACGCTACTCATAGCTGGCAATCCACAGCTGCACTGCCAGCTATATACTTCTGTCTGGGGAATAGGGGGGTGTTATGGAAGGGAGCATATAATGCCACTTTAGTCATGCTAAGTAGTATCTTATCTTGCTCAAGTAGTTCTAATGATTTTAAAAGGAATTACTAGCACAGTATGAATATGATTAGTGCTTGGTGGCATGTAGAGTACAGGCACTATGCATGTATCTATACACTGCAGTGAAAGGCTCTGGCAGTGGAGAGGCAGGGAGGAAAAGCTTATGTCAGGGAGTTGCCAAAGCCTTTCCCTGCTGCCTTCCCCTCTGCTGGAGCCTTTACTGTGGTGGAGAAAGCAGGACACTACACTCCTAAAAATAGCAGTGTAGACATGGGAGGCACTGTTTGGGCATATAGAGAGCTGTGTAGGGTGCATACTCTGGGGGTTCAGGCATGTAGGGCACTCTACTCACCTAAGCCACATCTCATGGTCTACACTGCTATTTCACATGTGATAGCTGGCATGTGCTGGCTGTACTGTACCTGCCGCATTAAGTGCAAGCCTAGCCTAATTCCCTGATCCTGCAAATACCTGTGTGTGCTTAATTTTACTACCATTACTTAGTCACATTGATTTAATTGGGTTTACTCATAGTATTAAAGCTAGGCATGTGCATAAGTGTTTGCCGTGATCAGGGCCTTAGTTATTAAAATAAACCTAAGGCCAGAGCTAAAGCATGGTTTGCTGAGAAAAGTGACTAAACATAATGGACTTGTCTGCACATAATATGTTGCAGAATTTCTTTGCAGTGACTGGCCAATATGCATAAACTGATACTACTGTGATAAGTATGATGTTGTATAAGATTCTATGTAGAATACAATGTTATAATGTAAAGTATTAATAGAACAGTGGGGAGTGTGTGTCTAAGTTGCAAGTGATTGCTTAAATGTTTTGGCAAGGAAAAGAACATCTGAATTTTTTATAATATTTCAGGGAGTTATCTCTTTTGTAGCTGTCTGATAAACGTTAACTGATAGATCACAACAAACAAAGCTAATCATATCAAAGTCAACTTGTGTACAGGGGAGAGGATGTGGAAACTAGTTCAAGTCATTTGAACTTTAGATTAATGTGAATGTCCAGAATTGGCTCTCTAGTTCTGCTAGTCCTTGCTGTACCACATTATGTTCCCAGGTACCTGGAACCTTGCTTCTCATTGATGATCATTATGATTGCATGGCATCATTATGATTGCATGGCACTCAAACTGGAATAGTAAATCTGTTCAAGTGTGACCATTACAGAATGTCTAACTTAGTTCATTTTTTATCTCTCCCCCACTTCCCCTCTCCCCTCCCCCCCCCCAGGAAATCTAGCTGAGATCTTTTATGTGGAACTTCATCTTGCAACAAGCTTGTGTTGCTAAAAATAAAAATCCCTGACTTCTAACTTAGTGATGTGCGCACGCAGCAGCCATGTGTCTGATCAAAAATCAGACAAGCAGCAAACAATCTCTGTTTAGATTTTGGCTGTTGTATGTATTGAATTTTAAGATCTTTTATATTTCTTCAGTATTTAAAAATTGCCATGAAAATAGTTTTGTAATTAATAAACTGGTTTGCGTTAGGCATTTGCAAACCATGTTGTAAATTGTGCTAGGATAGAAAAATGCCAGAAAAATAATTCTTGGGGAGAAGAAACTGGTGTGGCTTTCCAGGCAGAATATCTACACTAAATCAATAACTGGTTTTAGAACAGCATTAATGGGGGAATCGCCTATGCATGATCACACAGACTTCACTATTCTGCTTAGTAATATATTTGTATTTGTATAAAGATTGGCGCGGTACTACTTTGATTCAGAAGTGTGAATTTACCTAATAATTCCAACTGTAATACCTTGTGGTAGTGATCAGCCGGTTTCTGATTGGTTTGGGATATGTTAATATTTTAGATGGAAGGACTCCGTGGAAGTTGTTTAGATGATTCAGTAGATGGCACCCTTCCCTCTGAGTCAACATTAAATCAATACTCCTCCAACAGGGTGTTTACTAATGGGAGTGGTGTTTTTTTGTTTGTTTTTGTTTTGTTTTGTTTTTTTTTATTTAGTTGTTAAAACTAAGGTCCTGGGCACTTGTGATCATCACAGATCCCCATGGCCCTTTTTGCAAATACACAGATGTCCTGGCTAGATTCCCTTTACCTGAAACTCCTCTGTGGCATGCTTTTCTTCCTGCTTTAAACTTTTGTATAATGCAGCTGAATTATTAAGCAGCTGCTGTTTCACCATAAGGTAGACTGCATTTCAGTGGTTGGTGAAGTGATCCCTTTATGCATATATAATTTATATATTAGTTTGTAGCACTTTGGTTTCCCTTGGAAAGAAAAGTGATATATAAATATATGGGGCCAGATTAACTGGTATGTTCCAGTTGCTTTGTGCCACTCCAACAACACCCAGGCAGCCATAAACCCATTGTAACTGACAAGTTAAGCTGGATTTACAGCCGTTACTGGGGTAATACATAGCAGCCATATCACAATAGTGGATCTGGCCCAGTGTATTTATTAACTGGCATTCAGCAATAATGCACTAGTGAGATTTTCAACTTGTTCGGCACCTAGGGTTCCAGGAGAATATACTAGTATCAGAGGGGTAGCTGTGTTAGTCTGGATCAGTAAAAAGCAACAGAGAGTCCTGTGGCACCTTTAAGACTAACAGATGTATTGGAGCATAAGCTTTTGTGGGTGAATACACACTTCGTCAGACGCATATGATGGATTTTGTTCTTTGAAAAGAGCTCTAGGTTAATTTTAGTCTTTAGTATATGTTAGGACTGTCAAGTGATTAGAAAAATTATTGCGATTAATCATGTGATTAATCACACTTAATAATAGAATACCATTTATTTAAATATTTTTGGGTGTTGTCTAAATTTTCAAATATATTGATTTCAATTACGACCCAATACAAAGTGTACAATGCTCACTTTATTTTTGATTGCAAGTACTTGCACTGTAAAAAAAAAAAAAAAAAAAATCGTATTTTTCAGTTCACTTAATACAAGTACTGTAGTGCAATCTCTTTATCATGAAAGTTGAACTTACAAATGTAGTATTATGAACAAAAAAACTGCATTCAAAAATAAAACAATGTAAAGCTTTAGAGCCTGCAAGTCCACTCAGTCCTACTTATTGTTCAGCCAATCGCTCAGACAAACTAATTTGTTTACATTTGCAGGAGATACTGCTGTCCACTTCTTGTTTACAATGTCACCTGAAAATGAGAACAGGCGTTCTCATGGCACTGTTGTAGCTGGCACTGCAAGATATTTACGTGCCAGATACGGTAAAGATTCATATGTCCCTTCATGCTTCAACCACCATTCCAGGGGACATGGGTTCATGCTGATGATGGGTTCTGCTCGATAACAATCCAAAGCAGTGCGGACCGATGGATGTTCATTTTCATTATGTGAGTCACTTGCCACCAGCTGAAGGTTGATTTTCTGTTTTGGTGGTTCGGGTTCTGTAGTTTCCTCATCAGAGTGTTGCTTTTTTAAGACTTTTGAAAGCATGCTCCACACCTCGTCCCTCTCAGATTTTTGAAGGCACTTCAGATTCTTAAACCGTGGGTCAAGTGCTATAGCTATCTTTAGAAATCTCGCATTGGTCCCTTTGCATTTTGTCAAATCTGCAGTGAAAGTGTTTTTAAAATGAACAAAATGCTGGGCCATCATCCGAGACTGCTATAACATGAAATATATGCAAGAATGCGGGTAAAACAGGGTAGGGGACATACAATTCTCCCCCAAGGAGTTCAGTCACAAATTTATTTAACGCATTATTTTTTTTAAATGAGTGTCCTCAGCATGGAAGCATCTCCTCTGGAATAGTGGCAGAAGCATGAAGAGGCATGTGAATGTTTAGCATATCTGGCACCAAAATACTTTGCAATGCCAGCTACAAAAGTGACACGCAAATGCCTGTTCTCACTTTCTGGTGACATTGTAAATAAGAAGAGGGCAACAGTATCTCCTGTAAATGTAAACAAACTTGTTTGTCTTAGCAATTGGTTGAACAAGAAGTAGAACTGAGTGGACTTGTAGGCTCTGAAGTTTTACATGGTTTTGTTTTTGAGTGCAGTTATGTAACACAAATATAGATTTTTTTTTTTAAGCTGCACTTTCACAACACAGAGATTGCACTACAGTACTTGTATGAGATGAACTGAAAAATACTATTTCTTTTTTGTTTATCTTTTACAGTGCAAATATTTGTAATCCAGAATAATATACACTTTGATTTCAATTACAACACAGAATACAATATATATGAAAATGTAGAAATCATCCAAAATATTTAATAAATTTCAGTTGGTATTCTATTGTTTAATAGTGCGATTAAAACTGGAATTAATCACTATTAATTTTTTTAATCATGATTAATTTTTTTAAGTTACTGTGATTAATCGATAGCCCTAGTATATGTAATAGCAAAAATATTCAAGTAAACTTTATCTACTGATTCTAGAAAAGAACACATACTTGGGCATCAAAGTTGTTTCCAAAGCACAGAACAAGCATGATTTGATCTTCAGTTTTACAAAGGGGGAAAATGAGACCTAGGCCAGGTCTACACTAGAAGCTTTTATATAGTAATGTATAGTAAAATTTGCTTTTGCTGGTATAACTTTTTTCACTTGGGGTAATGGTATAAGCTATACTAGCAAAAGCACATTTTTGTTTGTATAAGCTGCATCTACACTAAGAGGGGTTTTGTTTTGTTTTTTGCTGCTATATATCAGCAAATCCTTTCTAGCAGAGACTTGGCCTAAGTGACTCACCTAAGATCACACAATGAATCATTGCCAGATCTGGGCTTGGAATTTAGGAATTTTTGATTCCCAGGTTTTACTCATTCCATTTGCCATTGATGCATTGGGCTACAATGGCTGTATGCTATCAAATATTAATAGTCATTTTAATTTGCATTGGGGTTTGTGCTAGTTCCCATTATGTAATGGTTTTGATTGGAGATAGACCAGCTCTAAAAAAAAAGAAATAAGAGAATGCAGGGTGGTGGGAAACCCTAAGAGGAAGCAGTGGGACCTTGAGGGGTAGTGAGTAGAACTGGGATGAAGATGGGGTGGTGGAAAACTTTGGCTTTCCAGGGGAGCAGGGGTTGCACCCCACAAAGTCCATCCTATCCTGGCCTTACCCCTACCTGTGCTGGGCTCTGTTGTCCAAGCAGTCCTGCAACCTGGCTCCTGATACTGCCATCTCTGTCCACGACCAAAACAAAAAATCCTTTTTCATAAATCAGAAAAACCAATAACAATGTTGGTATAATTTTACACACATGCACAAATATCACTTTTTGGGAAGAAGTCTAGCATTGAAAGTATTGATCCAAACGGTGAATGATTTTGGAAGTTATAAGCCTGTGGAAATGGAACTGGGAGTAGGGCCAGAAATGAATTAATAATAAAAGTGGTCTTGCTTCCTAACCATAAAGGTTGCTACTCTATGTTGAGTGTAAGTTGCATGCTTTTCAAAGGGGAATACAATATTTAATTTCATGCACCACTTATTTCCTTTAGTACTTCCCATGTTTTTAGTGTAGAAATTTGTATTAAAGCTGGCCAGTGTGACCAGGATTTAGACATTCAGACTAATCTTTTCGAATTTGATACTTGCCCCTAACAATACAAACCAGTCTTCCAACTTCTTCCACATTCTTAATAACTACACCACCACAGAAGGCAGAACTTGTGGCATCTTAAAATAGAAGGCGTTTTGATGATGGCTGCAAACATTAGAAGGAAGGATGAGACTATTGAGTGAAGTAAAAAGATTTTAACCCCTTCATTCTGGACTGGTTTTAGCTTGCACAATGTACCTCTTTAGTGACTCTTAGGAATTTAGTGGGTTAATGGAGCAGTCACTTAGATATTTGGTTTACTTCACAAATAAGGTTGATAGTCATTAAAACAGTTTCGCTTTTCATGTGCATGCAGATTTAAATGTTTGACTGGTGGTTGTCTGCTTTGTTTCACTAGCTTCTCCATAAATGGGGTATTCTCATAAGAGCATATTTCTAAACCCTTCCCAAAGTGATTAGTCTTGGATACACATGAAGAACAGGCAGACTTCTGCATTTAACAGCTGTTACAAGCTAAACTGTAGTCTGGTTTGATAAGCAAAAACAGGTGTGAGGCTGAGTAGACAAAAATAAACCCTTGAGCATGTTAGCCAGGACCTATAAACCAAACTGACACCTTTTTAAATGTGTGTAATTTGATAACTAAAGAATAGTTACGGGGAAAAAATTCTTGCAGATGGACTTGAAAGGTATATTTGGGCCCTGGAATGCTACTTATAAAGAGCAGGAAATTTTGAAATCAGTAGCCTAATATCTAAGTAGCTTTTCTTTTAAGAGGTAGTTTGTTCCAAAGAGAACTTTTGTACATAGTTTTCTTCTTTCCTGGATATGTGTGCGTGTAACTTCTGTTAACATTTATGGGCATTGTATGTGCACTGAAGGGTGAACAGAGTCCAAATGTTTGTGGTTTAATGTTGGGTTTGTTTTTTTCTGCACTGAAATGTAGTATAATAAGCACAGG
Organism: Trachemys scripta elegans; assembly: GCF_013100865.1. NCBI lineage: Eukaryota > Metazoa > Chordata > Testudines > Emydidae > Trachemys > Trachemys scripta. The sequence continues at coordinate 24,966,755 of NC_048301.1, forward strand.
AGGGAGTCGTATAGTTTAGTCATTCACTATGAGATTCTTTGTTATATTTTCTTTATAAATATACTTTGTGGCTTTTTGAAGGAATATTCATTGGATTTCCTGTTTGATTTTTTTTCCTTCCAGCTGCATCTGGCTGCATGTCTGTAGTTAACTACAGAGCAGTTTCTGCATAGATCAGTGCAGGTGGAAATGCTGGAACGCTACTTGAATTCTTCCTCACACCAAAGGGCCAGTGGCAGTAGATTACAGCATTTTCTCCCCAAGAATGATGGAGGCTATTGTTCTTCTATTGGCTGCCCCATTATAAGACAACTATTTAATTTGTAGTTGTATTTAATTTTTAAAATCATGTTAAATGTAAAATAGAAAATTAATATGGTTGTCAAACGGTTAAAAAAATTAATCCTGATTAATTGTACTGTTAATAATAGAATACCAATTGAAATTTATTATAAATATTTGGATGTTTTTCTACATTTTCAAATATATTGATTTCAGTTACAACAAAGAATACAAAGTGTACAGTGCTCACTTTATATAATTGTTTATTACAAATATTTGCACTGTATAAAAGATAAACAAAATAAATAGTATTTTTCAATTCTCCTCATAAAAGTACTGTAGTGCGATCTTTGTCGTGAAAGTGTAACTTAAAAATGTAGATTTATTTTTTGCTACATAACTGTACTCAAAAACAAACGACATAAAACTTTAGAGTCTACAAGTTCATTCAGTCCTACTTCTTGTTCAACCACTTGCTAAGACAAACAAGTTTGTTTACATTTACGGAAGATAATGCTGCCTGCTTCTTATTTACAATGTCACCTGAAAGTGAGAACTGGTGTTCATGTGGCACTTTTGTAGCCAGTTTTGGAAGGTATTTACGTGCCAGATATGCTAAACATTCGTATGCCCCTTCGTGCTTTGGCCACCATTCCAGAGGACGTGTTTCCATGCTAATGATTTTCTTTAAAAAAAATTTGCTCTGTGTTTTACCAGCATTCTGCCATATATTTCATGTTACAGCAGTCTCGGATGATGACCCAGCACGTTTTGTGGTATTTAAGAACACTTTCACTGCAGATTTGACAAAATGCATAGAAGGTACCAATGTGAGCTTTCTAAAGATAGCTGCAGCACTCGACCCCAGGTTTAAGAATCTCAAGTGCCTTCCAAAATCTGAGAGGGACGAGATATGGAACATGCTGTCAGAAGTCTTGAAAGAGCAACACTACGATGCAGAAACTACAGAAGCCAAACCACCAAAAAAGAGACTCAACCTTCGGCTGGTGGCATCTGACTCAGATGACAAAAATGAACATGTCAGTCCGCACTGCTTTGGATTGTTATCGAGCAGAACCCGTCATCAGCATGGACGCATGTCCTCTGGAATGGGGGCCAAAGCACGAAGGGGCATACGAATGTTTAGCATATCTGGCACGTAAATACCTTCCAAAACTGGCTACAAAAGTGCCACATGAACACCAGTTCTCACTTTCAGGTGACATTGTAAATAAGAAGCAGGCAGCATTATCTTCCGTAAATGTAAACAAACTTGTTTGTCTTAGCAAGAGGCTGAACAAGAAGTAGGACTGAGTGGATTTGTAGGCTTGAATGTTTTACATTGTTTTGTTTTTGAGTGCAGTTATGTAGCAAAAAAATCTACATTTGTAAGTTGCACTTTCACGATAGAGATTGCACTCCAATACTTTTATGAGGCGAATTGAAAAATACTATTTATTTTCTTTTTTACAGTGCAAATATTTGTAATAAAAAATAATGTAAAGTGAGCACTGTACACTTCGTATTCTGTGTTGTAATTGAAATCAATATATTTGAAATGTAGGAAAATATCCACAAATATTTATAATAAATTTCAATTGGTATTCTATTATTGTTTTACAGTGCGATTAAAACTGTGATTGATCATGATTAATTTTTTGGAGTTAATCACATGAGTTAATTGCGATTGACAGCCCTAAAAATTAACATTTGTTAAATTATAGAAACTGCGGTGCAATAAAAGATTCTAGTTGCTGCATCTGAATAAAGAGAGAATCTGTACAATTTTTTGTACAAGAAACAATGAAAGGGAGCTGCCTTCACTAGAAAATATGAATGTCCTTTGAAACCTTCTCTTTGGAAGGTGAGGTTCCCAACCCCTTTTCTGGCTGAGAATGCAGATGAACATCTTATTTCTACAGCCAGCAGATATTGTTGCTTTTTTTTGGTCACTGTGTGGCTCTTAGTAGGAGCAGCTGGCTCTTTCCCTAGATGTTGCCTCTGCCTGATGTGGGACTGAGAGCCTCACTGGAGATTGGGAGATCATTGTGTACTTAAGTGTACATTTCCACATAAACCTTTTGACTTCATTGTGCAGGTTTAATATTTTTCGTGATGGAATGCTCAAAGGATGTATTTTTCAAGCACTGCAAAATTGTTCAGGGGACTTATCTTTGTTAAAATTAATTTAACTAAATTGCAAAATGGATTATCTTCTACGTTCAGACTTGGTGATATTCAGAGGCTGGTATGTGTTGCAAAGGAAAGCAAAGTTTAATTCCTTGTACAGACATTTGGATGGGAGTTGGAGAGAAAAGAAAGGCGAGTTCTTAGTTTAAAAAAGAAAAAGAAAATGAATATTTAATCTGTAGCACAAGGTAGGAACCAGGGATATCTTAAAATAAGTGTAAAACATGTAGTACATAATGCTGTCAGAAATTTTTTCTGTTGGTGAAAAATAGGAAAAGTTCCCTTTTGGCTATCCACTATAGCATTTTGGTTGTGGTTGTGATCCATTGAATTAACAGTGGACCCTCATGACATACCTGCTACATGGGGCTTCAGTGAGGCACTCTATTGAACAAGAGTGAAGTTAAACCAGACCACCTTAGAGGAACTTAGAAGTAAAAATGAAGATCACTTTGTGAGGAAGTTTTCACTGCAGTTGCCTTTTCGGTACCTGTTATGTGAATATAGACCACTTTAAACTCCAGATCTAGCTGAATTTTCATAAGCACTAAACTTACAAATACTTTAATTGATTTTTCTGAAGGTGTAGAAACTGTTCTTGGTAGCAGTTGTTTCAGCTGCTGGGCCACAGCCTGGGTAGCCTTCTGTTTGGGAAAGACTGGCTGATCATTCTGAGCTTTGAACTGCACATTTTGGAACACTATATGTCCATAAAGAGAGTAATGCGTGATGAGACAGTTTCAGGTTTTCATTAATTTTTCTCTTAATGAAATCACTGTTCTCCTCCATAAGAGTTCAGTAGGAGGAAAGGAGCCTGCATTTTTTATTGCTTTATTCTGCTAAAGAGAGGACTGACTTGTGGATGTCAAACATTTTTTTCTCTCTTCTATGGATGCTTGTGTTAATGGACAACTTTGTTGACTGTACCTGGACAGTGAACAAAATATCTGACCAATGGGAAATTTATTTTTACTTTGCTGTTCTTTCCCTAGATGATGATGTTGCTGTCTGCATAATGGAGATTGTTAGCTGTTAAATATTTTCATTTAGTATTTCAGTTCTTTCAGATGATTGATCCTGCTTGTACTAGAAAGTTGAGTTTATTACCTAAAAGTATATCCTTATGTGTTTTATATATAATGCAAGTTGATAAGAACTATAGTTGGGGCAGGGGGATGGTCAGTGTCAGGCAGAAGATGGGTTGGTGGTATAGTATGCAATTGGATGGTGTAAATTCAGCATGTTTGGGGTTGGATTCATCTTAGTTTGTGCTTTAGAGCAGAGAGTAAACCAGGTCAGGTATTCCAATTTGTTTGAATATATATAATATAGAAATGTTACATCATGTTAGAGAAGAAGTTGTGGAGGCTGAAATCCTAATACAGCATTAGCAGTACAAGCTACTGCATACTTTTTTTTACAGGTGTGTTTCAGTCTTGTTATGGAAGATCCACGTCTTGGCAGTGAGACAATAGTTCACTCATCAAGGAATAAATGAGCATGCACTCACTCGTTGGGCTAATAACAAGGGTACTAGTTACAATGGTGCCTTTGTGTGTCTTGTCGGTTGAGAACTATACTAAGCCCACCAAGACCATTTAACATAATATACTAAACAGCAGTGGTGGTTTCTGACACTGCTGGCTTGGGAATAGCAATCTAAAAATGAAAAGCTTTACCCAGATCTCTTACAGCAAAATGTAAAATCTGTGTTTTGGAACTGTAGAGTTATATATATCCTATGGAAATTCTGCTGTTGGCTTTTTGCTGGCCACTCGGCGACATTAGTAAAGTTCCAACAGCAGAATTTACAATAAAGATTTCATTACTATGGTTTTTTTTAAGGTGGTCTGGGTAACTACCCAGATTTGGAGTAACTTTCTGATATTCAGGTTGTTCTGAATGTTGTCTGAATATTCACACTCTCTTAATGGAATCAATTTAATGTGATGGTATACTTATCTCCTTGCCAGGCATCACTCCAGTCAAGCTTGGGAAAGAATGTCTTTTTCCACAGGTTATCTAAAGTGGAGTCCCTTAAATGATGAACTCACTTTTAAAGTGTGGTGACATCCCTTCCTGTCAGTTGATCGTAGAAAGGTATTGTTGGCTTCACCTGTTAAGGAAGGTGTTTATATTTTTCTAGACCAGGGATTCTCAAACTTCATTGCACCATAACTCCCTTCTGACAACAAAAATTACTACACGACCCCAGGAAGGAGGACTGAAGCCCAAGCCCTGTGCCCCAGGCAAAGGGGCCAAAGCTGAAGCCTGAACCCCACCGTCCTGGGTGGGTGCCATAGCCAAAGCCCAAGAGCTTCAGCTCTGGGAGGGGGAAATTGTAGCCTGAACCCCACCACCTAAGGCTGAAGCCCTTGGCTTCAGCCCCAGGCAGTGGGACTTGGGCTTTGGTCCCAGGCCCCAGCAAGTCTAATGCCTGTCCTGGTGACTCCATTAAAACAGGGTCGTGACCCACTTTGGGGTCAGGACCCACAGTTTGAGGACTGCTGTTCTAACTGAGGTGGGCAAACTACAGCCTGCGGGCCACATGCGGCCCGTGGGACCCTCCTGCCTAGCCCCTGAGCTCCTGGCCCGGGAGGCTAGCCCCCAGCCCCTCCCCTGCTGTTCCTCCTCCCCCACAGCCTCAGCTTGCCCCACCAGCACAATGCTCTGGGCGGTGGGCTGTGAGATCCTGGGGCAGCGCAGATGCAGAACCCGGCCTGACCCGGGGGGGGGGGGGGGGGGGGGGGGGGGGGGGGGGGGGGGGGGGGGGGGGGGGGGGGGGGGNGGGGGGGGGGGGGGGGGGGGGGGGGGGGGGGGGGGGGGGGGGGGGGGGAAGAGAGTGGTCAGGGGGCGGGGCTGTGGATAGGGGTTGGGGCGGTCAGAGGGCAGGGAACGGGACGGGGGTTGAATGGGGGCAGGGGTCCGGGGAGGCAGTCAGGAAGGAGGGGGGGTTGGATGGAGCGGCGGGGGGGCAGTCAGGGCGAAGGGGTGGTTGGATGGGGCAGGGTCCTGGGGGGGCAGTCAGGAATGAGCGGAGGGGTTGGATGGGGGGCGGGGGGCAGGGGGCAATCAGGTGGGGATTCTGGGGGTGGTCAGGAAACAGGGAGCAGGGCGGGTGGATGGGGCAGGGGTCCTGGAGGGACCATCAGGGAAAGGGGGTGTTGGATGGGGCAGGAATCCCGGGGGGAGGGAGGGGTAGTGGCCATCAGGGGACAAGAAGTGGGGAGTGGGGCGGCGGCCAGGCCATACCTGGCTATGTGGGGCGGCACAGCCTCCCCTAACCGGCCCTCCATACAATTTCTGAAACCTGATGCAGCCCTCAGGCCAAAAAGTTTACCCGCCCCTGTTCTAGACAGTATAAAGAATGAGAAGAAATATGGGTAGGAAAAGGATTTGCTATGGTAACAATCTTTTGATCCTACAATAAAAATTAAAAGTGACAACTTTAAAAGTAAGTTTCACTTGGAACTGCAGTACTTACCAACTGAAACCCAGTATCCGGTTTGGGTTACAGAACAGTTGGGTGAGGAAGGCATGTTGTCTTTTGGATTTGCACATCTGGATGCTGTCCTTCTTCCTCTCTTTTGGCATACATGCTGTCAACGGTGTGTGGGAAGAAGGTGAAGGAATCAGGTCTGGGTACCCTGTCCTTTTCAGTATTTCTGCATGTGATAGGGGTTGAACTGTCTAAGGGAAAAAAGGCATTTACAAGGGAGCTCACTGATGGTACAAGTACACTCTCACTGTCTCTAGATCAGGAGTTTTCAATGTGAGATTTGCAAGCGGGTGTCAAGGAGTCACAGTTGCCCTTCCCTTTGCATATTATAGGTGGGAACTCCTTCCCATATATCATGAAAGAGGGGCTATGGAAAAGGTAGAGAATTATTAGTCTGTGTGATGACTGGGGGAGTAAAAGACTGCAGCCACTACCAACTAAGTGTGTATATCCAGCTATTCCTTCCCAAGTGTTCTGGATTGACTGCCCTCTGGACCCTAGAACAGGTAACTTGTGTCATGATTGTGTGTGTTTGGGGGCTAGGATGGCACTGCTATCTCAATTGGCTATGTGCAGTTTTTTGCAAGTGAGAAAAGGAATGGAAAATGCAATTAACTCTACTATTTCAGGAAGTGTCATTCTACACCACCCTCACCACATGAATCCTGCTGTAATGTCGGAATGATACGGAACATCCTATCAATATTTATGATATGCAGTAAACAAAAATCACTGACACAAACTTACAGTACATTCAGGTGCCTCATCAAGTCAGTAGGTGAATTATATAGCTTTAATTAATTACTGTCCTATGGCGCCTTTTTAAAGTTTAGAGTTCCATTCTGCTCTGATGTTAAAAAATATTACAAACCAGGATGTTCTTTCTCACTTTAGAAAATCTAGCACCTACTTTTAGAATAGACACACTCCTAGCGGTTAATAAAACAAGGTAAGTAAATGTTCTGACATGTATCTCTGTAGAAGTAAACTGTTAACTACAATAAGATGTCTTCTACTTTGTAATTTCTTCCTATCCACCATTCTGCACTGATGGGTTACCTCATTAGGTTAGGCAGCACATATTCAATAGAAGATGAAGAATTCTTGGTTCTCTCTTGGATCCTCCTTTCTGAATTCTTTATTTAGTTTAGCTTAAGGGCAATTGCAGCCTCAGTAGTTCGGTACAGAGAAGTGTTTCTCTTTAAGCCTCCTGCTTCAAAGGATTTCCACAGCTGGGAAGGGGACAGTACCCAGCAATTACTGAAAGAACTTTCTACTTCTGGCCTGGAGTGTGTGTGTTTTCATACACCTACACCTTGGCCTGAAACCATCGTGTAGTATCCAACTTGGATCTTAATGAAATTTCCCCATGTTAATGAATGCATTGGAAAGGGAAGACTTCACTGAGGATGGGGAGGAAAAAAAAATTTGCTTGGTCAAAAGAAAAACCCTTGAGCTTAATGTTCAAAGGAATGAAAGCTAACAAGGTGGAAGCTTAAACTGGGTTTGGCTTTGAGTACCTCAAGTAACCTTACCTTTTTTATTTATTTATTTATTTATTTATTTGCTTTGGATGCCACAGTATAATCCACACTGAATGGGATTCTTTCCAGAGATGATATGCAGAAGTAAAGCCTGACACAACTTCAGTGACACAGAATAGTTTCCTTATGATATTGACACCTGATTTAGTGATATTGATGCAGAAATTGTCCAATATTTTTCCTTTGGGATGTGTGTGCTTGAAACTATATTCTTCCGAGAGGGACAGGAGGAAGAAGGTTCCCCAGGACTCCTTCCACTGCCTCTTTGTCAAAAAGAATAGGAAGCAAAGTTGTACTGGAACCTCTGTCGTAATTTAATCTGAATGGAAGTGTAAGTATGATGTTTGAGCCAGATCACAGAGGTGTGTGAACTCAGTTCTTTGGTCCTGATTCAGCAAAGCATTGAGCACATGCTTAAGTACTTTTTAGAATTGGGGACTTGATGGCGACTGTTGCTTTCATCCAGGTGGTAAAGTCCTGTTAGTAACATAGACGAGAAATTCTTCAAGGAAGAGCTTCTAAAACTGAGGCTAACCCAACTAGGTCAGTGGGAAAGGTCCTGGTGTTCTAGCAGTTTGTGTTTTGCTTGACTGTCTAACTCTGCAGAGGCAGCTGTTGAGATTTAGTGATCCTATGAACTCTTTGAGAATCAAGGGGTGGAATCTATGCATTTCTGCCAAGAGGAAATTTAACAAACAAAACACATCTTTCTCTCGGGTGAGCAGCTGGGGGTGTCCCATTTTCTCTTTGGGAAATATAGTCACCCTGCAACTCCCAGCCACCGTGGGCAGAGAGGGCGTGTTCCCCGCCCCCCAGCTTCCAGCTGCCGCAGGCAGAGGGGGAACCCCACAGCTCTCAGCCACCACGGTGGCGGAGGAAACCATGGAGCCACAGCAGGGAAAGTCACAGACAGGTCACGGCTTCTGTAAATTTTTGTTTATTGCCCGTGACCTGTCAGTGATTTTTACTAAAAATAACCATGACAAAATCTTAGCCTTAAATATAGTATCTTGGGGAAGAGTAAGAGGAAAGGGAAATGGTTCCTCATCAATGTATTAGAATTTTTTGAAGGTGTCAAACAAGCATGTGGACAAGAGTGATCCAGTGGTTATTGTGTAGTTGGACTTTCAGAAAGCTTTTGACAAAGTCCCTCACCAAGGGCTCATAAGCAAAGTAAGCAGTCCTGGGATCAGAGGGAAGGTCCTCTCATGGATCAGTAACTGATTAAAAGATAGGATACAAAGAATAAGGATAAAAGCTCAGTTTTCACAGAGGAGAGGTAAATAGCGGGGATCCCCCAAGGATTTGTATTGGGACCAGTGCTGTTGAACATATTCATAAAAATCTGGAAAAAGGGGTGAACAGCGAGGTGGCAAAGTTTGCAGGTGACACAGAATTACTCAATATAGTTAAGTCCAAAGCTGACTTTGAAGAGTTACAAAGGACTCTCACTAAACTGGGTGACTGGGCAACAAAATGGCAGATGAAATTCAGTGTTGATAAATGCAAAGTAATGCACATTGGAAAACACAATCCCAACTATACATACACAATAATGGGGTCTAAATTAGCTGTTACTGATCAAGAAAGAGCTCTTGGCGTGATTGTGGATAATTCTCTGAAAACATCTGCTCAGTGTGCAGTGGCAGTCCAAAAAGCTAACAGAATCATAGAACTGGAAAGGACCTTGAGAGGTCATCTAGTCCAGTCCCCTACACTCAAGGCAGGACTAAGTATTATAGACCATCCTTGACAGGTGTTTGTCCAACCTGCTCTTAAAAATCCCCAATGATGGAGATTCCTCCACCTCTCTAGGCAATTTATTCCAGTGCTTAACCACTTCCTTAACCACTGACAGGAAGATTTTCCTAATGTCCAACTTAAACCGCCCTTGCTGCATTTTAAGCCCATTGCTTCTTGTCCTATCCTCAGAGGTTAAGAACAACAATTTTTCTCCCTCCTCCTTGTAACAGCCTTTTATGTACTTGAAAACTGTTATCATGTCCCCCCTTCAGTCTTCTCTTCTCCAGACTATACAAACCCAATTTTTTTCAATATTCCCTCATAGGTCATGTTTTCTAGACGTTTAATCATTTTTGTTGCTCTTCTCTGGACTTTCTCCAATTTGTCCACATCTTTCCTGAAATGTGGAGCCCGGAACTGGACACAATACTCCAGTTGAGGCCTAATCAGTGCGGAGTACAGGGGAAGAATTACTTCTCGTGTCTTGCTTACAATACTCCTGCTAATACATCCCAGAATGATGTTTGCTTTTTTTGCAACAGCGTCACACTGTTGACTCATATTTAGCTTGTGATCCACTGATTTCTTTCTGCAGTACTTCTTCCTATGCAGTCATTTCCCATTTTATATGTGTGCAACCGATTGTTCGTTTGTAAGTGGAATACTTTGCATTTGTCCTTATTGCATTTCATCCTATTTACTTCAGACCATTTCTGCAGTTTTTCCAGATCATTTTGAATTTTAATCCTATCCTCCAAAGCACTTGCAACCCCTCCCAGCTTGGTATCATCTGCAAACTTTGAAAGTGTACTCTCTATGCCATTATTTAAATCATTGATGAAGATATTGAAAGAACCAACCCAGAACTGATCCCTGCGGGACCCCACTTGTTACGCCCTTCCAGCATGACTGTGAACCACTGATGATTATTCTCGGGGAATGATTTTCCAACCAGTTATTTACCCACCTTATAGTAGCTCCATCTAGGTTGTATTTCCCTAGTTTGTTTATGAGAAGGACATGCGAGACAGTATCAAAAGCCTTATTAAAGTTAAGATATACCACATCTGTTGCTTCCCCCATCCACAAGGCTTTTTACCCTGTCAAAGAAAGCTATTGGGTTGGTTTGACGTGATTTGTTCTCGATAAATCCATGCTGACTGTTTATTTATCACCTTATTATGTTCTAGGTGTTTGCAAATTGATTGCTTAATTATTTGCTCCATTATCTTTCCGGGTACAGAAGTTAAGCTGGTTTGTAAAATAAATAGGAACCATTAGGATAGGGATAGATAATAAAACAGAAAATATAATCGTGTCGCTTTATAAATCCATGGTATGCCCATACCTTGAATACTGCATACAGTTTTGGTCAACCCATCTCAAAAAAGAATTGGAAAGGTACAGAGGTGGGCAACAAAAATTAGTAGGGCTTCGGAACAACTTCTAAAGAAGGAGAGATTAAAAAGATTGGAACTGTTCATCTTTGAAAAGTGTTGACTAGGGATTGGGGTGTACGTGTTATGATTAGACAGCTATAAAATCATGAATGATGTAGAGAAAACAAACGGGGACATGTTATGTATCCCTTCAAGTAACACAAGAACTAGGAGTCACCCAATGAAATTAATAGGCAGCAGGTTTAAAACAAACATAAGAAAGTACTTCTTCACACAATTCACAGTCAACCCGTGGAACTCGTTGCCATGGGATGTTTTGAAGGCCAAAACTAACAACGGGTTAAAAAAAGAATTAGATAGGTTCATGGAGGATAGAACCATCAGTGTCTGTTAGCCACATGGTCAGGTATGGAACCCCTGGGTGTCCCTAGCCTTTGATTGCCAGAAGTTGGAATGGAGATGGATCACTTGAAATTGCCGTGTTCTGTTCATTCCCTCTGAAGCCTCTGGCACTGGCCACTGTCAGAAGACAGGATGCTGGACTAGATGGACCATTTTTCTGACGCAGTATGACTGGCCTTATGCTCTAGTAGTATAAAGTAAATAATTGTTCTTTTTCTGTTGTGCCTGAGAAATAACGTGAAGAAAGGAAAGAACCTTACTTTTACCAGGTTGCACACATATACCGTCTTGATATGTCAGTTGTCCAAGAGGGAAAAAGTGTTTGACAACTTCACCCCTCCCCACCCCCATATCTGGCTGTCAGACTGGCTGCTAGCCGTGGTGATGTTCTTGGTGACTAGAGTAGCACCCTTTCTTTCTCCAGCATGGCTGTAGGCAATCTGGTAGCAACCACTGCTACTTTTTAATACTTCTGTTTATTTTGAGACATCCTCCAACTGTATATAAGCAAATCTTGAAATTTGGAGGAAGGGTTTTTTTTAGGCTGAGCAGTACCGTTTGGAAATAGACACCCAGAAATGTGTATACACCAACCCTTGATTTTGCTGCATTTGGCCACCACCCAGGATGCCAACTCTGACAGTATTTTCCCAAAAAGGTTTACTAACTTTTTGTTTAAATATACAATAGAACCTCAGAGTTATGAACACCTTGGGAATGGAGGTTGTTTGTAACTCTGAACAAAACATGATTCTTTCAAAAGTTTACAACTGAACATTGACTTAATACAGCTTTGAAACTTTGCTATGCAGAAGAAAAATGTGCTTTCCCTTTATTTTTTTTAGTAGTTTACATTTAACACAGTACTGTACTGTATTTTTTTGGTGGTCTCTGCTGCTGCCTGATTGTATACTTGCGGTTCCAAATGAGGTATGTGGTTAACTGGTCAGTTCGTAACTGGTGTTTAGAACTATGAGGTTCTACTGTGTAGGGTTTGTTCCTTTATAATGGCCCTTTCGGTAGAATGTAAGGGCCTGCATTTAAATGAGAATACTCACTTGATGTTCCCGTTTTTAACTAAAAAAAAAAAAAAAATTAAAGCTATTCAAAGCTGTTTTGTATAGACTTGATTAGTTTGAATTAGAGTTCATGTAATGCTGAATGCCATATTTTATAGCTGCTCCCTAAAGATGTGGCTGCCTAAGCTTAAAAAAGCAATATCTGATTTTGTTATATATTAAGTGTTTGTTTAGGTTAAATACATGTCTGTATCTTTTTTGATCAACTTGAAAAATTTGCATGCTATGCAGCAGCCATCTTCTATACTTTATTAAATATCTGTCAATTATAAATATCAAGGTTTTACATTAATGTCAAGATAGTACATCAAAAATTCATGGAATATGTGACTTTTTCCAAGGGTATTTAATACTTAATGCATTTGTGTCATTTTTCTTTCTAGATATATTGACAGGTTTTATTAAGTGTTTGTTAGGGAGATTTCATTTTTACCAAGGGACTATAAAGAGAAGCTGCATGCTAAATCAATTTTTTAATCAGAATATTGTTAATGTTTTTTGTCTTCAAACTCTTATAACCTATCGGCTTAATTTAAATTTCTTGGTATATTTTTAAGTAGCATGTTGAAATAGTTCAGGGCAGAAATCTAATATGGTCAGATATGCTGACTTTAGTGTATTTTAATTTCTTTAAAATAGCTACTAGAATATTGCATTGTGGAAAGTGTTCTTATAAATATGGTAATTACATATTTTTGGTAATTTTATTCTGTCTTGCATCTTTTATTACAAAACCATATTGTTCTTGCCCTTCGTTGTAATTAATCCATATAAAAACATTGGTTACATGCACCTGAACTATTAAGATATAGCAGTCTCTAATTTCTAGAAATTTATAAATGAGGGGATTAATGGAATGTACAGCCTTCACCCTGAGGTCACATGTTCAAATCTGGATTGATGTATGTTGTGACTGAAAGTCGTTACCATCTGATGGCTGTTCAGTAGTCTATCTGAAATGAACTGGTGGTCTCAGTACAGTTCCTTGTTGTCAGATGTCTCCATTACAAAAACTACACCATCAAAATTAACACTAATTTACACTCTTGGAGAGGCCAATGGCTGATTGATCATCGTGTGAACTACCCTCTTGATTTCTAGAGAGATGCTTGCTGTAGGTCATGGTTAAGACGTATTGGCTGATTAATAATTTCTGCCTGTGTAGTATTTGATCTGAGGCTTCATTTAAGAATTTCACTTTAGCGTGCCCAGTCCTAGACCTTTAAAACAAATTTGGATTTCAAAGGAAAAATTAGTAAAAATATTGAGATTCTTACTTTCCTGTTTATATGCCATTGAACTGGTTTTTTTAGTACATTCTAACTACTGATCTGTTGTTGACAATCATTCATCCTGTCAAAAGTGGTTGTTGGGATGAAAAATAAGTATCTTTTGAACACCTAAAGTTTCTTTTGATCTCATGATAAACAGCTGCATACTGCTGGTTTAAGATAGCATCAGTTTACACTAAATATTTCAAATATTAGGATTTCACCATGGTGAATTAGTTTGAACCACCAGTGTCAAGTTGGTAATGCTGGAGGATATTTTCATTTTAATTAGTGTCATGTTTATCCTAACGCCAGCTATTGTGAATTAAGGGAGGAGGGTTTGGAAGGATTTTGACCTTGCCTGGCCATGCTATGATTAATGATCAAATTCAAGAGGAAATAATCTAATAGTTTTGTGCATAGCATTTTGGTGATTCTTCTGCTCCAGTGCCAGTAGGTGGCATCAGTGCCACACTGACAAAGTCTCTCCTGGTGAATATGAACTGTTTAGTCAAAGCTAATATCGATATGACAGTTGGAAAAACTCCATGTCACTTTCCTTAAGCAAAATTGTTTTAATAAAAAAAAAATACAGTAGGAAATACAACTTTGTAAGCATTAGCGATATGAAGACTTATTCCTGGATTAACTGTGTGGATTAAATATAAATGGGAAACAATCAGAAATTTCTTTAGAAATTTCCCTATTCACGGAAAATTTTCTTTAGGATTTCTAGGTAGAGAATGAAGTTTAAAGCTTTGACAGTTATTAGTTTGTAATAGAACTGGCCATAAATGTTCTAGTGGAAATCTTTTAAAATTAAACTGTTATGCTGTTAATTTTTTTTATTTCACTTCTGAATGTTAACTTTCCTGGATGCTTAGTTCATTATGCCAAGGTTTAATCTTTAAACTATTAATATACTGCTAATCAAAATGGAAATTAAGTTGTCATAAAGAAATAGTTTTTTAGAATTGTAATGGAATACATAATTTCAGCTATCTCAGATTCTAGCATGTTCATCTTCTAATTATGGTATAGTTTGGCGGGAGAGAACACCTCCTAAAGAATGATGCTTTTGTGGCTCAATATTTTGTTAGTTGTTTTGTGAGAAAGATACATTGTTTTGTAAAATGTGCTGTTAAGTTTAAACATAGAGTAATTTGCTGTGCAATGTACAACATATATAGATATTAAAATCCTATAGAAATGTGGAAGTTCACACTGAATTCTTAAAATAAAAGCTCAAATTATTAACTTTTTACTTGAAAATCATAAATTTCAGAGTTAATCCATCCAAAGGGTTAACTACAGGGATTGGGGAGAGCAGACACCTGGGACCTAACGCCCAATTGGCAGTCTTTTGTAATGTATAATTTGCCTAAAATTGCGCACTGAGCACAAGCTTTTGTTTTCTAATTGATTTACGGTTTGAGCCACTTTTACCTCATCCCCTACTGTCCTGCACACAGTGCCAGCAAATACATTACAGTGAGAGATGATAAATTACCATGCACTTGTGATGCTAATGCGTCAAGAGTAAAAACTGCATACTACATGGAGCTTCATGTATTAACAGTGTTGCAAGATACAGCCAAGCAAAAATTCATTTGTATCTTAAGAAATAACCATTTGTTCATTTGATTGCTTACTGCAATCTGTCTACAGACTTAATTGAAATGGAAGATTAAAATTATAGTCATATAGCTTTCAATCTGTTAATTGGTATAAAGTTTTAAAGTGGTTGAAAAGTCCAAGTCTTTTTAGAAAATGTATGATAGGCTATTTTAGACAGATTGCATATTGGATACTTCATTTACCAGAAACGAGTAACAGGATTTACCGGTTTAAACAACTTTTTTTAATCACAGTACTTTATTTGCTAATGTCAACTAAGGTATATACCTTTTATATCTAATCTGACAAATAATGTAAGAAAAAATAATTACCCTACTTCTGGATGATTGTCTCTACATATAATTGCTTCACTAAACGTAACTATGCTAGTCACTAAAACTATTTAAATATTTTAATCTATTGAGATTCCTGAAGTGTGGCATAACTGTGAATAAATCCTTTGCGGCTACAAGGAAGGAAAGAAAGACTTAAAATAAATTTGTTCTCCATATGTAAGACGCAGAATTAAGATTCCAGGATAGAAGAGGGGATTGTAGAATTTGCTGAAACCTAATGTTCATTTCTTGTTTAGGTTTCATGAGGTTGATTGTTTTCTACCTTTATGGAGTCAGTCCACCTTAAATTTTTATTTTTATGTGGTGTCTGTGGGTTCCAGTCTTGAAATATGAAGAAACAGATTTATGGCGGCTGCTGGGCACAACAAATTAAGTTGACAGTGATGTATGAGAGCATAATAGCATGATGATCCCTCTGTAGCGCGGCTGGACGCCTCCTGCTTCATTTGGCTCTTGTTAGGATCTGTTAGGCAGCTAAATAATGAAAATTCTGCTGACTGATTTCTGATTTTTTTTTTTTTTCCCCAGACCCATCCTAATGCCAGCAAACTGCCCTTAAAGGATTCTTTCACTTATGATGACTACAGGTTGGTGTGCTGTTTTTTAAAGTGAATCTTGGGATCTTGAAAAGTGAGAAATGCTTCATTAGGAAGCAGGAGGGAAAAACCAACCCTGTTTGTTAAACCATTTAAAACATCAGTGTATGCTGTCCACTGGTACGCTTTTTAAAAACAACAAAGAATAGAGTAAGTGTCCTGTTTCAACAGTCCTATAGAAATTGTTATTAATCTGGGGTAGGAAGAGAAGTTAATTTAGCCAAATGTCACATGACAGCCTGAGATTAGTGTGGTGTTGTCGTTTTTAGGTAACTTTTATTCTGCCGTTTAAGCCTCTTTATTTTTCACAAAAGATTTTACCAGCATATATTACCTCAGAACTGATATTTGGTATGAGACCTGGAAAACTCTTGCTATACATGTGAAGTCTGAGTGCATTTTGAAGGTGTTTTAGGAAGTGGAATCAGTTCAGATAAGAGGGAGCTTGAGTTGAGTTAAAAATGATAAAATATCATGAATAAGAGGAATTCATGAGCTCTCATAGGGATCTTTTAGTCCTTTTGTATTTCTGAGTCATTACTTTGGGATGGTATCTCCACAGATGTTTCCTTCAATGGAAGGGTGGGAGGAAGGTGTCAATTTAAGTGTGAAGTTGACCAAAATGTGAATGATAAAGGTATTCATTTAAAAAGTATTGTACTGGCCAGATTTTTAATACCTCAATTTTCATAATTCTGGATTAGTTGAGTGATAGACTAAAGTACTATACAGGAAATTCTGATACTTCGTGGCATATGGGAAGGGCACACTTTTTAAACTTTTACATAAATGGAGATGTGAATGTTTTCTGTTCTTTGGGGGAAAAGTTTGGAAATGCTCATCTAAACTGTGGATTTCTTTTGGGTTGCAGCTGATCAACTGGCTGTGTTTAAACAATGAAATCTTGAAGTTTTTATTCTTTGCAGATGGGCAGTTTCCTCTGTTATGACACGACAAAACCAGATTCCAACTGAAGATGGTTCCCGAGTTACCTTGGCTCTGATTCCTTTATGGGACATGTGTAATCACATCAATGGTCTGGTAAGGATTTCTTCAATGTGGATAAGAAGCTTTAGAACAAACAGGGATTCCATCTTCCCTGCTGACCCTCAAAAGCAACCATCTTAAAGAAATGACAACTTCTTAAATATCTTGAAATAACTATTTCAATGAGAAAATCCCTCATACTTAAGAGACTTTTATATGTAATTGCAAATCATGCATAGTTTTTTTTCTTTTTCCTTGCACTTTCACAAGTGTGCAGTGTCAAATACTTTCCAGCAAATTTTAATATTTCTAATCTTCACACATACTAAGTTCTGTATCTGATGTTGCTAACAAAGTTTTTCATGAGACTAGATACTTTTGTATTGGGTATATAAAAACAGACTACGATGGAGGTTGTCTCTCAAAGCATCTCTGTCCTGGCTACCACAAGGGAAAGTGGATGGAAATTTGAAACTAAGCAATGCTGCCTGCTCTTAACCATGCCCAAAGAGTTTTGTTATGGAGCCAGCATCGGCAAGAACAAAATCTAGTTCAACAAAACCAGTACATCTGTTAGTACAGCAAAGAAACACTACTTAACACATGCAAAAACACTACTTTAGGGCATATTAAACATTTAAAAGATGGCATGGGTATATAGAAAGTCAGACCTGCTGACGTTTTGGCTTGCCTGAGATTTCCTCCTAGCTCATAGAGGACCAAGTCTTGACTTGATAACAGATTGATCAGTTTTGAACTGATGAAATGAAAATTCACAAGAGAATGGTTTCCCAGTCTTGTTTAGCCAACCACAAAGGTTCTGTATATTTCACGGTTTATACTTTCAAATTATATTGTAAGTAAGTAGGGTGACTTATGTAAACAGCAAATATGACCTATTCATTCTTCCATATTTTAGTAATCTGGTCCCTGTAAGGGAGAGTTGATGTGGATGACAGGTCAGCATGTGTTAGCAGTAGTATTGTCATGAGTGAAGCTTAACTTAAATACTCAATCAGGTTGTAGTAATGATTTGCATTTTTCTGTTGATATTAACAAAAGTTTGGTTTATTAGATCATACAACGGGTTTCTTTATAGAGGATATCACTATGACTGGCTGTATCAATACAGTGGAATTCAGTCCTGGATGATGATTTTTCTCTTTTTTTCTCTACCATTGAAATGGTTATTTATTATGTATGTTTTTCTTTAACCAGTGCCTTTTACAACTGAGTACTTGTTGCAGAATCTGGTAGCTCTCTTACTTTGTTTCAAGGATAGATTTAGTGTTTGACTAGCCTTGAGTATACAACATTTCTTAAACTTCATAAAACAATTTAAAAAGCAAAACTCCTCCTGCAAGGCTTAGATGTAAGTATAGTGCTTACTGTAACTCTCATTGCCCTCTTCTTCCTTGACACTTTTGGAGAGGTTTGTTCATTTTCACATGGATGAATGAGTGCCTTCAAAAGTTGGGATTTAAAAAGAGGGAAGACAAATGACGCTTCTAAGAAAAAAATTAAATTTAGCTAGCCCATATTAAAAGCAAGGTCAAGCAGGTTGTTTTAATTATTTCAAGCTTCTGCTGATATTGGTAAAATATGTTTTTGTTATGCTATTTGGTGAATAGATTTGGTGCAGAGGCAGCTTGTGGACCCAAACTCTGAGAATAAAGTGGAGAGGTCTCTAATCAGTTGTTCATATTACTTATGTTTGAGTAGTTTACTCTGAAGGAAATATATATCAATACATAAACAAGGTAGCTGTAAATTTTAGGAGCTGGATGTTATTGGCTCTATTGAAATAGAAAAGCTCTGTTAGAACTGTTTCTTCTCATTACAATTTACTTAAATTATCAGAAGTAGGAGTAATACCCTCAGATCAGTTTTACTCATCTACCCAGAATGATGCATTATAGTAGGCTTTGGAGGAGCAAGTGGGAGTCTCTTTGCTCTGATTATAGTGCATCCTGATGAAATACATCAAGTGAACACTTGACTCACTGCATGAATGTATGAAAAAGACGGTGTTGCATTCTCCAGTATCTGTTCCAAAGGTAGTGTTGAAATGCCCCTTCGTTCAGTCCCTGTTATAATATGTCCCTATTCTTGCTCTATCCCACAAGTCTTTTTTTTCCACATGCTAAATTATAAAATGCTCTTTGGGTTTGGGATGAATTAGGACCATCCAGCTTTTTCTTGCTTCTGACACTACTAATTAGATCAGCCTGTATCTAAGAACTACGTCAAAATATTTGTCTTCATGCATTTCTCATTGTTATTCTTCAGTGGGATGGTATTTTGATAGTCAAAGGTTGATTACTTGCTATTAGAGCTTTGAATGAATAAACTAAATTATGCCTACTGGGCTGGGGCCATCCTTATCAAATCACTGGCCAAGCAAACTACTACTTCCCCCTACACAACTTGATATTCATGAGCTGGCCTGCTCCAGCAGTGTACCTAAAGGGGGAGACAACTTGTTATCCATCTTCTGGAAAAGGAAGCAACTCCAGTGCTCATTTTCTTACTATTTCCCCTGTCTTTGTTAACTTTGTAAATCATGAGTCTAGCACTATATTGGACTTTGCAGAGCAGCCCATTAGAAGTGGTGTTATTTTTAAAAGTTTGGCAGTCTAGTGAAACACACACTTAACAAATTTGCAGCTCTCTGTAAGACATACCGAATCCTTCTGCCTCCATCTAGGAATCCACAGATGCTTCAAATTCTCTCTCTGAAATCATTTTAGAAGATTTTAAGGTTTTTTTTTCTTTTAATTTGAAAATGGTTTCTTTGAATTTATGAAGCAGCTAAGGAAACTGTTCAAGACATATGAAGCTTTTGAAATAGCATCAAGGATTTCCCTCTGTCACTGGGAGAGGAAATTTTCAGAATGTTGCCACTGAAATTGGATTGCCCGTTTTTAACAGGGATGATTTTTTTGACCATTAGAAAAGATTACCCAGGGGTGTGGTAAATCCTCTAGCACTAAGTCTTTAAATCAAGCTGGCATGTCTTTCTATAAGATGTGCTGTACATCAGCAGCTATTGATCCAATGGAATACAGGGCTGGATGCCTGAATCTCTCATCTCCATATTGATACACATAAAATTCATGTGGCAGGGGTTGGAGCCAAGGGTTTTGGAGTGTGGGAGGGGGCTCTGGACTGGGGCGGGGGGGGAGCTCTCCGGGGGGAGGGGGTCAAGGATGAGGGGTTTGGAATGCAGACTGCCCCAGGGCTATAGTGGGGGAGAGAGCTGGGGGGAGTCCTATCTCCCTGCTGCAGCACCTGAGCAGGGGAGAGAGGCGCCTCGGCCCGCTGCAGCAACTCCGGGGCTGGGGCCACAGGATAGGCGGGGCCGGGGGAGGGGTGCCTTTCCCCCCAGATGCAGCAGGCCCAGGCCGGTTTGGGGCCAGAGGAGGGGCTCCTCTCCCCTCGGACGCAGCAGGTCCAGGGAAGGGCACCTCTCCCCCCGGACACGGTAGGTCCAGGGCTGGGGAAGAGTCATCTGTCCCCACCGCAACGCTGGGCGCCTGTGTAGCACTTAATAGGCTGCTGCATATCCGTGCACCTTAAAAGGAACTTAGGTGACTGTGGCCTGTGTTATGTATCAGATCAAACTGGATGATGTAGGCTACAAAGAAAGTGTATAAAGGACTTGCAAAAGTATCTCAAATTCATGTAATACATTTTTGAGTTGTGGCATCTATGTACAGTGCCATTATATGTGTCCCAGAGGGCTCTGCTTATGGCTGCCATTTTGGATTTGCTGTGTCTGAGAAGAGTTCCCTGTGGTCACTATGAAAGCATTGTTTTGGCTTACAAATGCATGATTGAATATGCAAGCAGAAATTATTAATATGTAAACTGCCAGCCAACCTTTCAAAGTAGCCTAAGGGGCTCTCTCCTCAGACAAAGCAAATCCAAGATGGCAGTCACAGTATAGTACCTGTGTTCAAACATAATCTCTGTAAATGAAAACAAAGTTCTAATGAAGCCACAAGATCTCGAGTGAAAATCTGTGGCTTTTTGCAGTTTGTCCCACAGGTTCACAACCTATTTTTACTACAATGTAGTTGTGTAAACACTAAATTCAGAATACTTGTCACAAAAGTTGTTTCCTGATTGCACAACTTCCTTATGTCTAGCATGGTCTCTGAATCCTTTATGATATAGAGTCCATGTTGAATGTTATTACTCAAGAACATACTAGATTTAACATTTTTAAAAAAACATTTTAGGATGGCTTTACTTATTAATATAAGCATTTTTATTTTCATGATTTTTAAAAGAAATGTATTCAGGGTATGGTAAAGAATCTCCCTTACCTCTCTTCGCCCCCCTGCCCCCACCACCTCCACCATCCCGGTCTGTCTGCTCTCACAGAAAAATCTCTTCAGTATTTGAGAATAATTGCTTAACTTTAGATAAAGGAATTATTTGCAAGTAAATTGGAGTTCTCTGAAGATGGTATCCCTTAAAGATTCCCAGTTATCCACTCCTCTTTCATTGAGAGAGATCGAAAATGCATTGATAGTTGAAGGGTCTGACATAGAATGTAGCACACTCAGTGCAGCGCTCCAGTGTGCCTCACAGGCGTGACTTAAAACTCAAGAACTTTATAATAAGCTACTGGATTTAGCTAGGGACCAGCAACTGTTGGTCTGTGGAGGGTACTTCCCTCAGAGCTTTCCATTTACTTCAGGTAAGTAATTTTCTTCCTTGATTTTCTCTAGTGCAGAGATTTTTAATGCTCCTAACTAAGAAATGATTGCTTAAGATTCATAAAACATTTAGTACCAACTATGTTGCGTCAGGTGAAGGAAAAGCAGCATGTGCAATTACTTTAGATAATATCCATCTCCAATAAAAGGCAGCTTTATGAAAATGGGGAGGAAAGAAATGTAATATGTTAAAGACTCATTACTTTTTTCCCCTTGGGTAGATCACAACTGGCTACAATTTAGAAGATGACCGTTGTGAGTGTGTAGCACTTCAGGATTTTAAGGCTGGAGAACAGGTAATGGCTATTTCGTGACGTTTTATGCAGAAATGTATTGTTCATGCAACTGACTATCTTGATGAAAAGGGTGAAGATTTCACACAAACCTCTGCTTGTCTACTTGATAACTAAACTGTTTTTATTAGCTGCAGAAGAGCCTTGCTAATCTGTAAATATAATCTGCACAAAAAGGGGTCCTCAGTATTTCTCTGTGAAGATTTAATAGCAGAGTGTATAACCAAGGTTTTGTTGTAGTTGGATAATACTTTGTAAAGTATTAATAAAGCTAAATAAATTAAACTACACGTGTCAAAATAATGAACACAATACATTCTCTGTCACACAATCATCTTTGAAAATCTCCACTATAGGAGTTGCATGCTTCCTCCTGAGTAATAACCATTTCATGTATTTAATCACTGGGGAGTGTACTCTGTACAGACAACTGATCTAGAAATTTTAGATGTGGTTGTTAGAGGTCCATACCCAAAACTGCCCTCAGTGCCTCAGTTTCCATCAGCAATAGCAGGCGGTGGAACTCTCCCTCTTGGTTTTGTTCAGTGCTTTTTTCTGTTTGAAATGTCTTGCATAGTTTTTATTTGACTAGTTTATGATAGTCTAGTACTTG
The DNA here is from genome assembly GCF_013100865.1 of Trachemys scripta elegans. Lineage (NCBI taxonomy): Eukaryota > Metazoa > Chordata > Testudines > Emydidae > Trachemys > Trachemys scripta. The sequence goes on from NC_048301.1 coordinate 24,989,354, forward strand.
TCCAATCAACAGGTAAGAAGAGGTGTTATCAACAACCCAATAGACAAAGACCATTGGTCCAGGAGATATTTGGCCTGTGCTGTGTGCCCCCCCCCCCCCAAACTTTAGTTAGAATGAGAAAGGAACTTGAAAGTAAAGATTAAGACTAATTGGTCCAACCATTAAAATAAAAAGACCATGACTCTAAAGTTTTGCCTACGTGAGAAAAAGTACCTGTTGCTGAAAACAGGTACCGATGGAATGGTGTTGAGCACAGTTCAGCTGCAAATGTAGCCTTGGATCCTAGTTGTTCACTGATCCAAGGACAAACTAAACCATGTTCAGCACCAGTCCAGGGTAACGTAGACAAGACATGCATCAAGTCCCATGGTGTATTCTGAAGATATGAGTGGAAAGATGCTGACCTCACATCTTTCACATCCAGTCTATTAAGAAATATGTATTAAATTGTTAAAAAGTAGTATTTCTCTAAAGAGGAGAAGCATCTGTCTTCTAAATTGAGCTGATTGAGATAGTGTACAAACAGTTTGTGCATGGAGTTTCCTTGACTGGCAGGGGCTTGGATCCTGTGTTCAGATACTTCGTTTGTTGGGGATACTTTTGGTTCCCAGGCAGGTTCCTTGCACTCATCCTATGAGTGCAGGATTTGAACTCTTTAGTTCTATTTTCTCCTTGGATTACAACCTTTGTACTCAAAAGAATGTTTAACAGATATGTCCCTTTCTTCTTATCCTTCAGCTTTTTCTAAAAGATATGCTGTAGTTGGATTTGAAGTAGGAATTAGTACAGGGAAATCCTATGACCTGTGTTATGCAAGAGGTCAGACTAGATGATCACTTCTGGCTTTAAAATCTATGAATGTATTAATCGTATCTAAGGCTTGCCTAGGTCTGTGTCTTATATCTATATATCAAAGAACTATCATTCATAGAATCATTGCCTTTATAATGCAAGCTTATTTAAGAATCTAAATCATTAGCAGGCTTCCATGGATAGATAGATATACTTTTTTAAAAGATGAACTCAAGATCATTTAAGGATCTATAACTAGAACATTGTTTTTATTTCTGAAGGCAATGATTGTATTGGATCTGCGTAGAAGATAAATGTCTTATTTCTGTTGACAATTCCATTATCAAAAAAGGGTTCTTGTGGCTCAGAATGCAACAGCTATTGCTGTGACTTGCTGTGACAAGATCTTTATGCAGCCAAATGCTAGCTGAAAAATTGCAACATGAACTTGTAGTGATTTTTTTCTTTAAATTCTCAGTTCTTTTAAAACACTTGTTGCAGTGTATGCTGTTTCATCTAGCATTTTAAATTGTAAGCTGTAAGAGGCAGGAAACATGTCTACATTTGTATGGCACCTAGAACAAAAAACATTACTATATATAAACATGGAGTATATTTTTTGTAAGCGAGAGGACGATGGTAAATAAATAATCTTGAAGTACAAATTTGATTTAGAAAAAGTTTGGGGAAATGGGGATAATATAGAAAGCATCAGCTGAATACCTATAAGATGTCTTTGTATGATATTAAATATCCTTAACACTATAGCAGTTATCTCCCCTACCATGCAGGGTATAAAATAACAGGCCCATCTCAATATATGGAAATTGTGAACACATTTCACAACGTCCTTGAAGTCTTATAGCAACACTGTATGGTATTTTGAATCATTAAATGAAAATAAACATGCATTTTAGTTTTATAACCACATAAGTATTGTATTTCATGACAATTATAACTTTTTTCAGTAAATTTTCCACTTATGTCAGTTTTGTGAGTTAATCTTAAGCTTCCCCTTCCCCCACCCCCTCCCCTTCACTTCTCTTTCCATCCTTCTAGATTTACATTTTTTATGGCACTCGGTCGAATGCTGAATTTGTGATCCACAGTGGTTTTTTCTTTGATAATAATTCACATGACAGAGTGAAAATAAAGCTTGGAGTGAGTAAAAGTGACAGGCTGTATGCTATGAAGGCAGAGGTCTTAGCTCGTGCCGGCATTCCAACGTAAGTAAAACAGAATGAACTGAGTGTTTTCTTTCATGCTTAAAATATTTCAAAATGTATTCAGTCCAGTAGCGCATTATTAAAATTGCTCTGCAATAGTTTGCTTAGTCCTAATATCTTGTCTGTTTATATAGCAAATGAAATACATTGTGATAATGAAGTTTAGTGCACTACTCAGATCTAAATAATCTAGTTTGGAGTGTATACAAGGAAGAATTAGATTTTCTTTAGTAAGTGCTTGGGTAAAAATAGTGAAAGAGTTAAATGTGAACCAATATGTGGCTTTCATTTCTTCCCTATCCCTTCTCAAAATGTCCTGCAATGCTCAATTTGTTATCTATAGTGGTTTCAACTATTTTTCCTTAGAAGAAACTGCTGTTAGTTAAGGCTATAGTATGGTGGGCAGCAATCATGAAACATTGTTTTTTCAAGGGGAAAGGAACCATCCTAATGGAAACTATTATCCGGACCTTTCTGTTGTTGAATATGTCAATAATTGATGGCTTCAATATCTGTCATTAATCATAATACTGCTGTTAACATTTTGAAATCAGCACTTAAGCTGAGATTATTCTTATATATATTACTCATCTGGCTACTAAAATCAAGCATGAATTTATTATTAAAAGCATATAAAAAGTCATTTTAAGTGTAAAATTGCCTGTCGATTGGAGAAGTGATTGTTCTTTTTCTGGGACAGGTTGGAGAAGTTTCTTCAGTTCAGACTCAGAAATTGGTGTGACCTCATATTTTTTCAGAATCTAATAATGTGGCATCTGAGTATGCATTAAAGGTTTCATGTTGAAGCTACCACAGTCTAATTTGCATTCATTTTTTTTGTCAGCTCCAGTGTTTTTGCCTTGCACTCCACTGAGCCTCCAATCTCTGCTCAGCTTCTGGCTTTCCTTCGAGTGTTTTGTATGAGTGAAGGTAAAACATTCACAAATATTCTTATTGATGGAGGTTTTTTAAAGTGAGAAGATAAGAGATGTTCATATGAAACAAAACTAGAAAACTTTAAAATGAATGTTTTAAGGGGAAAATTGAAAAGGGATTGAGAACACGGTCCTCTTCTGCATCATTCTTAAATTAATAGATCATTAGTGGACATTGAGTTTTCTAAAAGTATGTAAAATTGCATCAGTCCACGTTCTTGGGTCATGTGGTATTAAGAGTGTGCTGACGGCTTGAGAATTTTGGGGGACTTTCTCCTCCAAGCAGCAGGTGTGGTGAATGTTCTAATTTTGAAGGATACCATATAGTACATCATCACTGCCTTTTTTCCCACTTGTGATTTGCAATAGATTACTTTTGCTCTCCAGTCTTATTTATTCATAGGCTAAAAAATGGCCCACAATGCAAGGTCATATGAGTCCAAAAGTTTGCTGCATGCTTATAGTGACAGCATTTCAGTCAGCCTTTACCACCAGATTCTTCTGGGAATGGAACTGGAAAATACTGCACTATAGCAGAAATCCAAGACACTCCTCAGAGTTGGCAGTTTGCACATTTAAATCAACATTTTTGGTTATTCATAATCTATAATCAACTTGTCTTGTGAAGTAAACGATCAGAGCCTAACTTTCAAATATGCTTGTGTGCAGTGGCACCAGGAAAAATGTATGCACCGTTATTAACTGTGCACTAATTTGTGCATGTAATAACTTCATTGGTGGATACAATCACAACTGTTTGCTAATTAGGCACAATTATGTACCTAACCTTGCATATGCTGTTGCACTTGCATTTATGAAAATAATCCAAAAACCTGGTTTTGGAGGTCATAGGTAAGAACCATTTGTTTCACAGCAGGGAGAGTAACCACATACAGTAGGGTTGCTCTGCAGCTTTAAGTTGCTATGTACCTAGATGCCAGTAGGTACACTAGAGACATGTTAAGTTTTATGTATATACTATATTGTATTTTATTTACTTTTGTTCAACTAAGAAGACATGCATTAAATGTATTAATAACTTCACAACCTTGTGTTCCTGTCTCATTGGATTTTTTTTTAAAAGAAACCTTTATTTTTTTTAGGGGATATTGATAAAGGGGGCTCTGTGGTATTAAATAAAGTGATTTGTGTCACCACATCCCTAACTCATCCTCTACCTTCCCCATACTCCAACAGCCCCTCCTGTGAAATTAAAAAGTATGCAAATTAGATAGCTTTGTCCCATTATCAATTGCATTAGTTTCATGGATAGTGAATTATTTATATGTCTCCCACCAAATATATCTATTTACTAGTTCATAGTTGGGTGAAGGCCTTTTTCATTTCATGTCACTTTATCATATAATGGTCTTATAATATTTTGAGGGTTGTAGGAATGGATTGCAGGATTTCTGATATGTCAGAGGTGTTAACCTTTGTACAGTTAAACTGATACTTCATAAACTATACATATACATCTGCATTATTACCTGTGTTCTCATGACACATGAGATTTTTAACTAGTTTATATTGCCAAAGACTGCAAGTTCTTCTTCGAGTGCTTGCTCATATCCATTCCATTAGGTGTGCGCGCGCCGCGTGCACGATCGTCGGAAGATTTTCTACCCTAGCAACACCGGCGGGTCGGCTGTGGAGCCCCCTAGAGTGGCGCCTTCATGGCGCTGAATATATACCCCAGCCGACCCGGCGCCCCCTCAGTTCCTTCTTACCGCCCCTGACGGTCGTTGGAACTGTGGAGCGCGGCATAGCTGTCCTCCACTCTCCCTAGCTTTGTTCTTGTTCATAGTTGTAGTTATAGTTATAGTTCTAAAGTTGTAGTTAAATAGTTAGTAGTTTCAAGTTGTTTTAGTTGTTATAATAGTCCAGGGGACTAAGGGGGTCGTCTCCCCCTTTCTCCCCCGGCCGCGGGCTCGGGCTCATGCCCAAAGCTCCCGGCTTCAAGCAGTGCGCCTCCTGCGCTAAACCTATGCCCACGAGCGACCCGCACGACTCCTGTCTGAAGTGCCTGGGAGAGTCCCATCAAACAGATAAGTGCAAGATCTGTAAGGCCTTCAGACCCAGGACCAAGAAGGAGCGGGACTTTCGGCTCCGGCAACTCTTGATGGAAGCGGCACTTAGTCCAGACGCTCCATCTACAAGTCAGGCCCCGGCACCCAGCGCCTCGGTGCGCAGTGCTCCAGCGGCACCGGCCACGACGACCACGCGAGTGGTGTCGGACAAGCCGCCCCGGCACAGGACCTCGTCGGCACCGCAAGCGCAGCAAGTGCCTCGACGCCGGTCATTATCCCCGGGGCATAAAAAAGCCCATAAGACGGGGACCTCCGCGCCGAAGACGCCGGCTCCCCCAGTGCCGGGGGTAGAGCCGCGTCCGCCGGTGGAGCACCGGAAACAGGTGCCTCCAGCACCGTCGACTCCGGCACCGAGGCCGTCGAGTCCGGTGCAGATAGCGTCTCCACCGAGGCCGGCGGTGATACAATGCCTCCCGTCGACTCCAGAGACCTTCACGGCGGCGAGAGACTTAATAGCTCTCACGGAGCCGGCACCGCCTCAACCACCGGCACCGACGGCACCGTTAACTCGCCCGGTCCAGTCGAGAGGGAAACCTGCACTAATCCGCCCTCCATCACAAGGGCTGGAACCTCGGCACCGATCCAGGTCCCGAAGCAGGTCCCCACGCCGCTCGCAGTCCCGGCACCGAATATCGCCTCGGCACCGGTCGTACTCGCGGCCAAGATCTTCTTCGAGACAACGCTCTACGTCTCGGCGCCGCTATGATCGTCGGCACCGATCGACGTCGAGACGTAGTTCTCGGCACCGCTATGGCCGACGCTCGACGTCGAGAGGCCGCTCCCGGCACCGGGCATACTCCAGGTCCTCGTCGAGGTCCAGATCTGACTCCCGGCACCGACGAGGTCATCGGCACCGATCGCGGTCCCGGCACCGATCGCCGGCACCGCGTAGAGATAGATCTCCGGACCGGCACCGTGCGGCACCGCAGACCGCGGGAATCGCCTCGACGCTCTCGGCACCGCCGTGGCCATCGAGATCGGTATCCCACTCATCGGAGGACCTCTCGAGATCGGCATATCCCCCTCAAGGGCAAGCCGAGGAACAGGACTTGGGCCATTGGCGGGAGATGGCAGAGGACCATTCTCATGACCCATCTCATTGGTCATTCTGGACCCCGTGGGCGTACCATCAGGAGCAAGGGGCTCCAATACCCTCGACCTCTCGCTCGGGTCATTCCGTTAGAAGGGCCCCGGAGTCCACAATCTCTCGGCCTCCGCCAGGGGACATGGAGGCTTCCGTGTCCGTACCGCCTGACGCCCTGGACCCAGGCGCAGGTGACGCTCCGGCCCAGGAACAGGAAGACCAGGACCAGCCCTTGGATCCCGTTCCACCGGAGGCATCTTCCTCTTCTTCGCCGGACGAGGCAGTGGCGGGCACATCGTGCACGGGCCCACCTCCAATAGATCTTCGGGCTCACCAGGATCTTCTGCGCAGGATGGCCCGTAATATGGACCTGCAGGCGGAGGAGGTAGTGGAGGTGCACGACCCGATAGTGAATATCCTCGGAGCGGATGCCCCATCGAGGGTAGCGTTACCCCTGATCCGCACGATACAAAACAATGCGGATACGATATGGCAAACTCCTGCCTCTATCCCACCCACAGCGAGAGGGGTGGAACGGAAATACTTTGTCCCGTCGAAGGACTACGGGTACTTGTATACCCACCCACAACCGTGTTCACTGGTGGTGGCATCAGTGAACGCACGAGAGCGCCACGGCCAGCAGGCTGCAGCGCCAAAATCAAAAGAGGCCAAACGGCTCGATTTGTTTGGCCGTAAGGTTTATTCAGCCGGAGGGCTGCAACTTAGAGCGGCAAACCAACAGGCACTGCTGAGCCGCTACAATTTTAACTCCTGGAACTCCATGGGGAAGTTTAAGGAGTTGATTCCCCAGGAGTCCAGGGAAGAGTTTGGAGCCATGGTAGAGGAGGGTAAGAAGGTGGCTCGAACCTCCTTGCAGGCCTCCTTGGACATAGCAGACTCGGCTGCGAGGACCATGGCTTCGGGTATCGCTATGCGGAGGATCTCCTGGCTTCAAGTTTCGGGTTTGCCTCCGGAGCTGCAGCAAACCCTACAAGATTTGCCCTTTGAGGGACATGGTTTGTTCTCAGACAAGACGGACTCTCGCCTGCAGAGCCTCAAGGACTCGAGAACAATCATGCGCTCCCTGGGGATGCATGTTGTGGGCCCTCAGCGCAGACCATTTAGGCCGCAGCCTCAGCGCTTCTACCCCCCCCGCCTCGTCAGAGACAAGACTCGGTCCGGAGGCGAGGGCGAGGTGGTAGGAGACGGTGGACTGGCCCTCAACCCGGCCAGAACCAGGGGCCACCTAGACCACCTTCAGGCCCCAGACAAAACTTTTGAAGGTGCGGTCGAGGACGGTGCACCAGTCATCCCCCAGGATTCAGCCCCCTCCTTTCGGGATCGTCTCTCCCACTTCCACCATGCTTGGTCCCTTATAACTTCGGACCGTTGGGTCCTCCGCACGGTGGAAGAGGGATACGCTATCCAGTTTTCTTCTATCCCCCCCTCCCACCCCCCCTCCCCGTCCCTCTTCAGGGACCCTTCTCACGAGCAACTTCTTATACAGGAGGTCTCTACGCTCCTGGCCATGGGGGCCATAGAGGAGGTTCCGATAGAGTTAAAGGGCAGGGGATTTTACTCCCGTTATTTCCTGATCCCCAAGTCCAAAGGAGGTCTACGGCCCATCTTGGACTTGCGCGGACTCAACAAATTCGTAGTAAAGTTGAAGTTCCGCATGGTCTCTTTGGGGGCCATTATCCCTTCCCTCGATCCTGGAGACTGGTTCGCCGCCCTCGACATGAAAGACGCATACTTTCACATCTCAATTTACCCACCTCACAGACGCTTCCTGCGATTCGTGGTAAACACGGTGCACTACCAATTTGCAGTCCTTCCCTTCGGCCTATCCTCGGCCCCAAGAGTGTTCACGAAATGTATGGCTGTCGTGGCAGCGTACCTTCGTCGGCAAGGGATACAGGTGTTCCCGTACCTAGACGACTGGCTGGTGCGCGGTCGCACCAAGGAGCAAGTTCAAGCTCACGTCCACAGAATAGTGCACACATTCAACGAGTTGGGCATCCTACTCAACAAAGACAAATCCACTCTAGAACCTACCCAGAGAATAGAATTCATCGGCGCAGTTCTAGACTCCAGACGTGCACAAGCCATCCTGCCAGACAACCGCTTTGGCACCATCACGAACCTCATTCAAGGGCTCAAGGCCTTCCCAACTACCACGGTGAGGTCGTGCCTTACCCTGCTGGGTCACATGGCTTCATGCACGCACGTAACCAGGCATGCCAGACTTCGGCTTCGCCCACTTCAAACCTGGGTGTCATCAATATACCGTCCACATCGGGACACCCTGAACATGGTGGTCACGGTCCCGAACTCGATCCTGGCCTCCCTCACCTGGTGGCTAGATCACAATGTGGTCTGCGAGGGGATGCCATTTCACGCCCCACAACCCTCTCTGCACCTGGTCACAGACGCGTCATCTCTGGGTTGGGGCGCCCATCTCAACGAACACCATACCCAAGGCCTGTGGACTGCATCCCAGTTAGCCCTGCACATCAATGTTCGGGAACTGATGGCGGTGCGCCTGGCGTGCCAGGCATTCCTCAATCTCCTACGTGGCCGCTGTGTGTTAGTTCTCATCGACAACACCACGGCCATGTTTTACATCAACAAGCAAGGAGGAGCACGTTCGTCAATTCTATGCCAAGAGGCCATTCGCCTGTGGGACTTCTGCATCGCCCACTCAATCCATCTCACGGCATCGTTCCTCCCTGGAGTCCAGAACACTCTAGCGGACCGACTCAGCAGGTCCTTCCAGACGCACGAGTGGTCTATCCGTCCGGACATCATACATTCCATCTTCCAGAGGTGGGGGTTTCCCCAGATAGACCTGTTTGCATCTCGAGACAACAGAAAGTGCCACGTGTTCTGCTCCCTACAAGGTCGAGCTCCGGGCTCCCTCTCGGATGCGTTTCTCCTTCCCTGGAAAGACCACCTGTTTTATGCCTTCCCTCCGTTTCCTCTGGTCCACAAGGTACTGCTCAAATTGCGCAGAGACCAGGCACAGGTAATTCTGATCGCTCCAGCGTGGCCGAGACAACATTGGTACACCACACTGTTGGAACTCTCGGTTCAGACACCGATCCCGCTTCCATTATGTCCGGATCTCATATCTCAGGACCACGGTCGGCTGCGTCACCCCGACCTGCAATCACTCCACCTCACGGCGTGGCTGCTCCATGGTTCACCCAGGCAGAGCAGCAATGCTCGCACTCTGTCCAACAGATTCTGCTGAGCAGTAGGAAGCCCTCAACACGCACCACGTACCTGGCCAAGTGGAAGCGGTTCTCCTGTTGGTGCGAACAACGAGCCACGTCCCCGTTGCAGGCACCCATTCCTCTCATATTGGAATATCTCCTCTCCCTAAAACTGCAAGGGTTGGCGATATCTTCAATCAGAGTTCACCTGGCTGCTATATCAGCCTTTCACCCCGGGGAACTCGCGTCCTCGGTATTCTCTAACCCGATGGTCGTTAGATTCCTCAAGGGCTTAGACCGGACGTACCCACAACAGCGTCAGCCCGTCCCGACGTGGGACCTTAATCTGGTCCTCTCCAAACTCACAGGTCCTCCATTCGAACCACTAGCCACCTGTTCACTTTTGTACCTGTCCTGGAAGACAGCCTTCCTCGTAGCCATCACCTCAGCAAGGCGAGTTTCTGAACTCAGGGCACTTACATCCGAGCCCCCTTATACAGTTTTCCATAAGGATAAAGTGCAGCTTCGTCCACATCCTGCCTTTCTCCCTAAGGTGGTTTCTCCATTTCATATCAACCAGGACATATTTCTCCCGGTCTTTTATCCCAAACCACATGCCACTCGCCAGGATCAACGTTTGCATTCCCTGGACGTAAGAAGGGCCCTGGCCTTCTATATTGACCGCACAAAGCACTTTAGAAAGACGACGCAACTCTTCGTTGCAGTGGCCGACCGAATGAAAGGCTCACCGGTCTCCTCACAACGCCTATCCTCCTGGATTACGTCTTGCATCCGGACTTGCTATGACCTGGCAGGTGTCTCAGCACCGCACCTCACCGCTCACTCCACGAGGGCCCAAGCCTCCTCGACTGCTTTCCTGGCACATGTTCCGATCCAGGACATTTGTAGAGCGGCGGTTTGGTCATCAGTCCACACGTTTACAGCTCACTATGCACTAGTGCAGCAGTCCAGGGACGATGCTGCCTTCGGATCAGCGGTTTTGCACACAGCAATGTCTCACTCCGACCCCACCACCTAAGTTGGGCTTGGGAGTCACCTAATGGAATGGATATGAGCAAGCACTCGAAGAAGAAAAGACGGTTACTCACCGTTGTAACTGTTGTTCTTCGAGATGTGTTGCTCATATCCATTCCAAACCCGCCCCCCGACCCCACTGTCGGAGTAGCCGGCAAGAAGGAACTGAGGGGGCGCCGGGTCGGCTGGGGTATATATTCAGCGCCATGAAGGCGCCACTCTAGGGGGCTCCACAGCCGACCCGCCGGTGTTGCTAGGGTAGAAAATCTTCCGACGATCGTGCACGCGGCGCGCGCACACCTAATGGAATGGATATGAGCAACACATCTCGAAGAACAACAGTTACAACGGTGAGTAACCGTCTTTTTTGTGTTATATATTTTGGGACTATAAATTGTTTTGATATATATGGCTTTATGGAGAAAGATCACAGAGGTGGTTCGCGTGTGTGTACATTCTAATCTATGAAGAGCTGTTGCTTCATATGCTGAAAGTTTGTGGTATACTATTGGTATATATGTTTGTGCTTCATTTAGAATTCTAAACTAATGTGGACTTTGGGACTGAACTTTTGATTTCAAAGAGATATCATAATGATTACATAATCATAATTCTTGAGGGATGTGGAAGGGATTGGTGAATTTTCTCTTCTAGGAAATATACCTAAAGTGCATTTGCTATATTATCATGAAATGTACTGGTGTGCAATTGCAGTATGTGTCCTAGACACTCAGCATGAAAACTGCAATTATTGTCTGTATTTAAACAGTTCAGTGAGGAGCAGTATGACATGAATCATTGATCCGTTGGTGAGAAGTCCCTTGCCTTAGTAACTCTTTCATCAACAAATGAAACTTGCATACGTCACTGAAATCTATTGTATAAAATGCTAATACCAACTTTTGTAATGTTTAATTTGAAGTTTGTGATATACTGCTTTGCAGGAGAGAGTTTTGGTAATTAAACAGTTAAAATTAATGAAATTTGTGTAATGCTGTCACAAACCACTTGACATTTTCTCTATGAGGCAGATTTGATGGATGTCTTTTGACCAACAGTATTCAGTTTTTTTTACTGAAAGAAATAGCCTTTAACAGTAGAAAAAGAACTCTATTGCTATTTATCCAAGAAAATAAACATTTCAGGGAGATATTATATAAGTACACCCAACTCTAAAATATCACCCCCTTGTTCTGTTTATCACCATCAAGGATTATATGTGACGTTGTAGCTGTAATTGGCATACAACGTAAGAGTTATGATGTGTATTTTAAGCCAAAATGTTCACAACGTTATTTAAGAATGGAGCTGAAGGTTCCTTTTTCTGCTAACCTCAAGATTTCCAGATGCTACCTTGAGGGGAGTACTAGAAATAGCCAGATTGTTGGATCATTTCTTTTAAGGGGAGAAGATTTTTTTTCTCAAGCAATATAAAATCATGTTATTGAAAATGAAGCTTTCTAAGTTTTGTCAACTATCATAGTGAACAGTGAGATTGTTTTTAACATATTGTTCTTCATAATTATTACAGAAGAGCTGAAAGAACACTTAATAGGAGAGCACGCAATTGACAAAATCTTCACTCTGGGCAACTCTGAGTTTCCAGTTAGCTGGGACAATGAGGTTAAACTTTGGACGTTCCTTGAAGCCAGAGCATCCCTTCTTTTGAAAACCTACAAAACCACTGTAGAGGTAAAGCTGCCAAGAACCTGTAATTCTATACAATATTGAGGTTTTTGCATGGTAATTCTAGCAAAACAAAACTTCATTTCCTTGCCCCTCTCCCCCCCCAAAAAAACAAATCTTACTTTAATTGAGTTTATCTTCACTATGTGACCATTCATTTTTCACTTGTTTTTTAAATTACAATTTATTTGGAATAGCCAAAGGGAAAAAAGTATGTAAGATTTTGGCAATCTGTTTTAAATTGTTTTAATGATTCTGTAAATTGTTGCGCCTTGTTTTTCCACTAGTAAAATGTGGAATCAGTTTTAACTTGGTATGTTTTTATATTTTCTAAATTATCTACTAGACTAGGGGAGGGCAAATTACGCCCCGTGGGCTTGATCTGGGCTTTCAATCTGGCCCGCGGGATTGCCAGCCCCATGGCTCAGTGGGGCTAAGGCAGGCTTCCTGCCTACCCTGGCCCCACGCCACTCCCGGAAGCAGCTAGCACCACGTCCCTGTGGCCACTGGGGGAGAGGGGAGACAGAGGGTGCCATGCACTGCCCTCGCCTGCATGCAGCGCCCCCTGTAGCTTCCATTGGCTGGGAACCGCAGCCAATGGGAGCTTCAGGGGTGGTACCCACAGGTGAGGACAGCATGCGGCGGAGCCACCTGCCCCCCACCACCCTCAGGAGCCACTGCCTGACATGCTTGCCACTTCTGGGAGCGGCGCGGGGCCAGGGCTGGCAGGGAACCTATTTTAGACCCCCTGCACGCTGCTGCCATCCCGGAGCCACTTGAGGTTAGTGGCACTGGGCCGGAGCCCGCACCCCAGCTCCCTCCTGCATCCCAGCCCCCTGCCTTGAGCCCTTAACCCCTTGCTGCACCCCTCCTGCACCCCAACCCCTTGCTCTGAGCCCCCGCCGCACTCCCTCACACACCCCAATTCCCTGCCTCAACCCTGCGTTCATGTCCCTGCATACAATTTCCTCACCCAGATGTGGCCCTTGGGCCAAAAAGTTTGCCCACTCCTGTACTAGACGACCACATCTAGAAAGTGTATCACTTTTTATTTGCTTTCACTACAGCTATCCTTAAAACTTATTGATTTGAGCTTCTGAAAGCTAATCCATGTTGGGGGACCTGTGCTCCTTTATGGATTCCCATGGACTTCAGTAGGGCTCCATAGAGGCATAAAAATCTGCCTGTGTGGATCAGCTTACAAGATCTGGAGCCTTTGTTATTGCAGGACAAAAGTTGTATGGATTTTATTAACAATCTTCCATTCTTTTCCTCCAGGATGATAAATCCTTTTTGGAGACCCATGACCTTACCTTCCATGCGACAATGGCTATCAAATTGCGTTTAGGTGAAAAAGAGATTTTGGAGAAAGCAGTGAAGAGTGCAGCTGCTAACAGAGAGTACTATAGTAGACAAATGGTAGAAGGAGCCCTACTTCCTAAATATGAAGAGAGCAATATTGCCTTGCTAGAGAACACTGTGGCAGACTCTAGACTCCCAATTGTCTTGAGAAACCTAGAGGAAGAAGCAGAGGAACAAGGGGACTTAAAGATTGATGAAGCTATTGATGCAGAAGTCACAGAGAATGGGTTTGTAAATGGTGAAAAAACTCTACTTAATGGGACCAAATCAGAAAATGAAAATCTAAATCAAGAGGAAAGCAACAAAGACACTGAAGATGCCAAAGAATCTTCTTCAGACAGTACTGATGAGGTTAAAGAATAGTCATAAAATAAAGTTTGACTTCATTGTGAAATTAAAATTAGCAGAAGTTTATGAACAGTGCATTTACATTGGTGTGTTTCTTTGTTAACATTTCTCTTTCTGCAGAGGAAAATGTTTTTGCTGCTTTATATAAAAATGATTTTTTAAGTTATTTAAAAATTTTATCATCCCTTTTCAATTAAGATTGCCATCTTGCTTTCAGGCAAAAACGGGGGGGGAAAAGGTGCCTTTGCAAGATTTTGCAGACCTTTGTGGGACAAATGTATTTTCTTTTTGGGAAAGAATTAAGCTCTGCTATCTGCTGTGCTTTTGTTGTTCTGTCACTCTGACTACTGAAATTAAAATCTTGCTCTGCCTCCTGCCAAGAAAAGCAGAAGGCAGGACTGACTCGGTATTCAGCATGGAAGTAGGAGAGCAGTACAGCAGAAAACTGAATAAGAGGATCAGAAACTTGGGAGACTGGAGGAAAACCTGTTTAAAACCAGGTGCACCAGTCCAAAAAAGGTAAGGTGGCAATCTTATTTTCACTAGTTTTAAATGTTGATGAGAATCCTAAATATTATACACTTACAGTGATTTCTAAGGATTTCAGTTTACTTTTGTGTTTTGTTTACTGTATAAAAACATTTCATCTTTCTCCTTGAATCAAAGTTAGGCTACTACAGTACATCATCCACCTAATTTTAAAGGCTGACTTTTATTTTAAAATGGTACCTTCTTATTTAAATGTTGGCAAGGTAATGGAGAAAGCAGATAGGCCAAGCCACAGCTTTAAACTGTGTGGTTCAAAGTGAGGTTGCTTCCCAGCTTCTTCACATTTTCACAATTAGCTAGAGATTTTCAAAGCTACACTTTTGGCTAAAACCATTATTAAAACGAAAACATGAGTAATACTCCTGTCTTCTACTTTTTCATTTTTACGTAGTATTGGATGTAACACTGAATGTGACAGCTATTAGCTAATCTTATTTAAACTTCATCTATTGGCTGAAATATATTTGATTCCCTTTTCCTGAAGGAAAAGGTAAGCAGGAGTATTTTTAGTTTGGGGAAGACCAAAATCAACCCTGGTGCATACTTTACCATTTAAATTGTGTAGCGGTCTGATGCACGTTGGGTTACCTCCACAATGCTAGTTATGTCTGCTATCCCGCAGTATTGGTCACCCCTCTCATATACATTGTGAATTCTATCTGAAAGCAATTGCAGCTCAGTGCAATACTGAAGTGAGGATAGTGTCAAAGCTTTTTTTAAAAAATATTTCCCGGTTTAGGAGGAGTGAATAATAAACAGCTTAATTCTGAGCTCAGTTTTAAGGACTTTCCCTTTTAGACTATTTTATCTTGAAAAGTTCAAAATAATAGAAAGATTGGGCAAGCTTGGGTGACTGCTTAAACTTTAATGAATGTAGCAACTTGTTTATCCAAGATTGGTTGCATTAAAATGCCTTTTAACATTTACAGTCTTTTATTTTAGATTTTTGCTTCTCTTTTACATTACAACTTGAAAAATGTGCTTTTGCATTAATCGTTGGTGCAATACACATGTCAAGAAGTGACTTTCATATTGCCATAGCAACTTTGGAATCCAATGAGATGTAAAAAAAAAAAAAAAATGTTAAATAGTTTTTTCTAAATATTTCACTGAGAATGGCATGTTGCCATTACACTGGGGATATTGTTTCCCTACTAAGTAACTAGAGGCTGGACCGATATTTTTGTAACTAAAATGCTGCTTGTAGGTAGAACAGCATGCATTGTCATCCTGAGAGTTTAAATGTCATACAAAAGTCACAATTCTTCAGCTTTTATTAGAAACAATACTCTTTCATTCCTGCATCTGCCAATTTTATTGCACATATATCGTAGAAGGCGATATGAAATTCTGAAACTAGCTCTCCCTAAACATTTTCACTGTAATCCAAAATCTAAATGATTTGGTTCAATCTGATGCACTGTATTTTGTTCCAATATTTGCTGTTAACTATGGCTTAGCAAAACCTGTGATGACCATAGGCAGGAATGTGTGGGTTTTCTTGAATAAAGCATAGTTCTACAATGTCTTTGCTAGTAAGCGTATTACACAAACAAAAAACCCAACCCTACCTAATATTTACATGGCCTTTCTCTTAATAGTGAGAGAAGGAGGGAAACTTATCACAGGTATACATTTCAGTACTCCACAGAGGGCACTAGTCAAATCAAGAGTGATCATGCGGAGAAGCGTGGTAAACGTTGATCTATTAAGCAGTCTCATTTTCCTATTTTTGATCTGTTTGTGTTACCTAGGAAAAACATGTTGGATACAATAATATTGTAGAATAGTCTAATCTTGTAGTTTACATTTCTACTCATTAGATGTAACTGATGCCTCAAAGAAATATTAATCTAAAATCTTTCTTAAGCATTTGAAAATTGAAGGGGGAGGGGATAATTATTTTGGCACTGATAAGCCCTTAAAGCCATCTGTCATGAAAACAGACCTTTCAAAAACATTTTAAAGTTAACTTTCTTAATGTTTGGTTATATGGCTGTTCACACTAATCCTAGGATAAATGCCAAATTTTACTTCTGTTTAGTTAACTATATGTAGTAGTCTTGTAAGTAGACATCAGTCAGATTTCTCAGACTGTTTTCCAAGAAATAAATAAGAATATTTCCTTTGAATTCTGCATGAAAACCTATCTGCTGAGGATCGTTTCCCTAACAATCTGTAACCTGTACAAAATTATTTGGCTTTGTACAGTATGTCCATGTCTTTACTACAGGTGAGACTTAAGCTAAAATTACAGGCTAAATTAAGGATACAAGTGGTGTTTTAGGAACTGGGCTAAAGTTAGCTACTTTCTCTCTATACGTTTCTAAAATGGTCACTTATACAGAAAATATACTTAACCTCAGCAGGGGCTGCATGTTTAAAGTAGCTTAGCCCTTAGGGAGGAATGATCAGAGAGCTGCAACTGAGGTACTTAAGGCACACTGGTAGAGGTTCATGTTGTACAAATCAATCTAGCTCCAATATATATATATATATCCTATTCTTTCTCATAGATTGCGTTTCCAAATAGCACTGTTCAGGCAAAATAGTGTTCAACCAAATGCTTCTAAAATAGCAAACAGTCCAACCTTTTAATCGTTTGTTTTTTTTTTTTTTTTTTTTTTTTTTTTTTTAGCTGATATTACCCTAATGTGGATTTCAAATATGGGCATTCAGGTTTCAGGTATTGACCCTATAAAGAAGCAGCTGAAAGTTTCTAATACGCAGTGTACATTCCTATGTTGTTCTACTGTGAGTAGACCACTTTCAGTAGAGCACAGGAACGATGTGGATTCATGGATAATAAAGGTCCCTCAATAGTCTGCTGCTGCCTTCATCACCTTGGAGGCCATGTTCAGGATTTTCACAAGCCAAGATGCAAAACAAATTTGAGAAACTGAATGACTGGAAAAAAACAATAAAGGCTCCCATTTTTTCTCTAGAGCTGGTGTCTTCTGTGGGGCTTTTGAATGAGAAGAGACTTACTGATTGTTCTAGGGCTCCTGGAGAAGGACTGAGGAACTCAAACCTTAATTGAAAATGAATTTTTACATGCATTGGTAAAACTATTGTTTAAAGAGAAACAGCTGGAAAGAAGACCTGCCTTCTTGCTACCAAAGAAGTTCCATATCCATGGTATAAGGGATTTATCACAGTCTGAGTGGGTGTTTTTAATAACCTCTTGCTAAATATATTTTGCATGTATTAATGAAGTTTTGAGATGTTACAGTAATGAGTCCATATATGTACCTGGATCATTTGTAAATATTTTTGCAAACTTAAATAGGCTCTTACAATTTGGTTAACAAACTTAAATTTGGCATGTACATGGCACACTGAATCCCCAGTGGAATGTAACTCCTGTCTTACAGTATGTCTACACTTAAACTGCTACAGCCTAGACACTACCATGCCCAGGGGAGGGGTTCTCCTGTTTCTGTCCACCTCCCGGAGAAACAGTAGGTAGGTCAATGGAAGAATCATTACATTGACTTAGCCTTGTTTACACTAGGAGTTAGTTCAGCATAGCTGTCTCTCTTGGTAGGGGGTGGATTTTTCACACGCCTGAGAAATGTAGCTATGCTGATCTAAATTCCCAGTTTAGACCAGGCTTTAGATGCACTAACTCACCTGACACTGCCCCTTTGCCCCCCTGCACCCCTCAAATATGTACTTGTTGGGCAGTCTGCGCTGAAGACCATGTTGCTGCAGCCTCCTGCAAGTTTTAGTGAGCTAGCTATAGTATCAGGGCCGGCTCCAGCATTTCTGACACTGCCCCAAGCAAAAAAAAAAAAAAGCCGCGATCACCGGCGGCAATTGCCGGGGGGGGGGGGGACGGGGACAAAACCCCCAATCAGTGGCAGCAGTTCAGTGGCAGGTCCTTCGCTCCTAGAGGGAGTGAGGAACCTGCTGCCCCCAAATTGCCGCAGGTGTCGCCCCTCTCCCTTGGCTGCCCCAAGCACCTGCTTGTTAAGCTGGTGCCTGGAGCCGGCCCTGTATAGTATAGCTAGAGTGGGTATGTCTGCACAAGCTGCAAATCAGAGCTGCAGCATCAATGGAGCCTCAGTGTTGCATATTTTTTGCCATTAACAACTTGTCTGTTTTCAAAATACCAAGAGATTAAACCATATTTATGGACTACATTATTTTTAGTAAATTGTGGAGCAATATGAAACATGAGTCACTGACCCTTTACAAAAGAAACCAAATTGATACAAAGTTTTTCGTCAGCATTATTCCGGAAATATGCAAAAAAGGAACATGCAGTACTTGAACCACCAGAAACCAAAGAAAATTTGACTTATGACGACAGATTAAGTCAGTAATTTAGCCTCTTGGGCAAGTCAGTCTCTCTGTGCCTCAGTTCCCAGTCTGTAAAGTGGGAATAATAGAATTTCTGTGCCTCACAGGTGTTTTGTGAGGATACATTCATTAGCGCTTGTGAGGTGTTCAGATACTAACAGTGATGGGAGCCATATCAGTACCTTAGACAGTAAAATCTTAAGTTGCAACGTGCCCGGTTCTTCATGGCCAGATATCTGTGTTGAACATTAGGCGTAGAAGAAGGAAAATAGGAAGGGCCCCTTGATAAAAGGAGGAAAATAACAAGTGGCCAGTTGCGTACTAGTCAATTTAAGCAGTGAATGCAGTGGTGACTGTTCTCTGGAATGGTTTTAATAAATTGTTGGATGTCAGGAGACCTCTGAATTGACTGATAAGTTATTTGAACTCAATTAGTCTTGTTTTAAAATAATAAGCCCTCAAGTTAGGACTGGAAGAACAGAAGAATTTGTTCGATCTAAAGTTATGAAGTTTCTCAACTGAGTAGCTGTAGCATATTGCACTGCCACATGGGAATCCTCTTTTGATGGAATTGATCCAGGGACTCCCATGCTCTAGGCAAGTGAAAATGGTACAGGCTGGCATTTTGCTACAAAATGTTACCAGTGGGTGTCATGATGCTTACCAGAACGTTGTGGTCATTGTGCAGACCAAAGTAACCCAACTTTTCCTCATATATACTGACTGTGCAGTCATGATCACCATTCTCAGTTAACTAGTTTAGTTACAGCTATGTTCAAACATAGTAAAATTTGATAGTGTAGACTAGCCCCACCTGTGCTTGGTTTGGCTGAGTGCCTAACTGAAACATTTCAGTAGCCCTTTGCAGAGTGAGATATGAGATTACCCTATGGCTCTTAAAAGGGTGTTTCAAAATCTGCATGAGGATGGGGTCAAAATCTTGTCTGTTGATCTCCGGCTTGAATCCCATAATTTATGCACAGAATTAGAAAGCAGAAGAATAATTAGGTAACTGAATTTCATATTTACTCTTTTTAATAATAGTCGTCAGCTTGACAGTCCTGGACACTGAAGTCATTCATCCTCCAAACAGGAACAGCATGGACAGAGCAAGCTTCTGCATCGTGTCCCACTAATGTTCCTGCATTCTGCAGCGATAAGAGTAGTTTAATCCCCATGAATTCCTTGTTGCCTCTGTAGAGACTGCCAACCAGCCTTTGTGCCTCTTCTGTGATGTTGTTTGGAATCCACACTGAGGCCACTGATTCATTCTGCATATGCCCTCAAACGGCCATATCACTCACTACCAATCCAGCCAGTCCACGTTTAAAACAGTCACCTAGAAGTTAACAGGATTCGTATCACATTAACTGTGCTGATCCATCCCGTCTTTTCAACTGAATGTAATAATTTTAGAGATACTGTTTTTATAAAACCTGTTTGATGCGGACATTCAGCTGTTCACTGACATCTCTGCACAATGAAAACTGATTATAGCAATGACCACATCTCCTCAATGTCAAATAAATTTACATTTTTGTAAATATGCAGGTGTCCCCAAATCCAGCAATCTGTGCATGACATGGTGTTCAATCAAATTCATTTTTCCTAGTATTATTCCCAGTCGGTTTACCATTTTTAGGACTGCTTTTCACCATTTTTAGGACTGCTGTCTACTCAGCCGAGATTCCTAATTTCATTGCTAATAAATCTTGTATACACGCTTGTAGTCCAAATGTATGAATAATGTACTTTAAAACTGAATCTGCAGTGCTGAAACAAACACATACACTCAACCTCATATAAGCTGCAAGAGCTTCTTGAGAATAACTTGAATATCTATAAGAAAGCCATAGTGCCTTGCAGCAATTAATTCAAGTGATTAGATGCTTGGAATGGTTTATTATAATTGCATACAGGTAGTAATTTATTAGGATGGCTGTTTCTTTTGGCATATGTCAAAAAGGTCAGAGTTTAGACTTTTTTGGACATTAACCTAGTCTTCTGAATCTCTGAAGTTCCACTTTTTGGTCATTAATTTCATACATGCTGAGATTGTGACAATTAACCCACTTAATAAAGGTCAAGTTTCAATTTTTTCAAATTTCTGGAACACTTAACTTTATTCCTTCTTGAAAATGGGCAGCTACAGAATGATAGTTATTAAATGAGAATGAAGATGTGGTTCTGCTGTCAGGATAGCTGTTGAACAGTTAGTAACAAAAGGGATAGAGTTAGAGTGTATATGTTTTTATTTTTTTTTAAAGGGTCAAACATTACAGGAAAATGAAATAGAAAAATATAAAGCTCAATAGGGTATTAGGTGTAAACTGACTTTAGCTGATGTTCCCATTCAATATTATAACATCTATACATCTAATTATCCACTCCTCAAGTTTCAAATATATAATTTGCCCACTTTAAAATGTTTCTGCATGTGCATACATGACTTTCCATATATCCAAACCAGCATCCTGTATCAATAGTCCAGTCAGCACATCACGTACAGGTGCATGGACCAATAAAAAAATATGAAATGAAGCTTTTTTGTTTGTTCACACAGGCTCAAATCCTGTTCCAGGTAAAATCAATGGGAATTTTGACATGGAGTTCTGTAGGACCCAGGACATGGACCAAATAATCCTTGGACGCTTTCTAAACTCCATATTCACATACTACTGGTGCTAAGGAAATTAGCAATTAAAACTGAATGTTGAACTATATGTTAAAACTCTTCAAGGGCCTCTAATAAAAGGTGCTACTGAAGAGCAATGTATTAATTGTGAATTGTATCATCCAGCGTGCTTGCAAATGCAACCATAGTAATTCCTTATGTTAGTAAAAATCATTATAATTTTTAAGTGCTGAGTGATTGTATAGTAATTACACCCCGGAGCTGAATATTTCCGTGGAGATTTCACACACGTTTTCAAGTATTGGTAAAGATGTTAATTCATTGAACATTGCTAAAAGAAGGCTCATATTAGTTTTATCGATTTGCTGCTTAACTCCAGTACGGGAATGACAGGTGTATCTTTCAAAGAATAAAGGGGCTATGTGATTACAAATAAAAGGCAAACGCATGAGTGTTTTTTTGTACACTTCTACGTAGGGAAGTGAAATAAGTAGGATTCAAACCTTAGAAAGGAATGAATCAGTAAGGTGCACAAGCTTTCAGCTAGGTGTCAATCACCTTTTCAGTCTCTTTGTGGAAGCTCTAATTCTTCAGCTGTGGGGCTTTGGAGAGATTAACCTCAAGTACAATGATAGTGGGAATCTACACTTGCTGCTGGAACTTCTAAAGTGTGCATTAATATGACTACACTAGTACGTTCCAATATTGTCACTCAGATATAAAATTAGATAAAACTGTATTCGGTTTCACTGAAAAAATTTTGCAACTTCACACAGTAACGTGTTCTAATGTAGTTTGGCAGTGATGTGGCTTATTTCCCAGTGTGAGAAGTTTAGCTAGTGTATGAAAGACCCCAGGTTCTCTCTAGAGCATGCCTCCTTTTCCCCCCCTCCCACTTAAAATAGGCTAATAACTCCTATTTATGCTTTCTAAATGCTGGTAACTACTCGCTGGCAGTAATGTGTCTAGCAGGGGAGATATGAATTATATCTGTTCAATTCAAAATTTTCTCAGGTAAAGCAAAATGATCATTTCAGACAAATACCTGCTACAAGAAGCAGATACACACCAATACTAAAATTACCATGATATCCAGATTATCATAAGCAATGTATATTTCATCTCTTTTCATCTTTCACTTTGGAGAGTAACATCATTCTCTGAGACATATGTTAGAGATGATTTAGCAGCTGAAGAAATTAGAAAACCACCCTTTCCTCCTCTTACTGTTTTATAAAATTGGCTATTTCTCATTGGCCCTATGATGCAGCTAGAGATATCAAAACAACCTATATCTTGGCAGGATTATATGAAAAGACTTGTCTATTTTTCAAAATTCTAAGACAAACCTATTTAGAAATCCAGAGTTTTAGTATTTATAAATTTATATCATAAGAATAAATAATACTTCTCACTTCCATAGCATATTTCTTCTGAGGTTTTGCAATACCTTTCTGAGATGAGGAAGCATTATGCCTATTTTCAGAAGCAAGAAACTGGCACAGATGACAATTAGTTTGGCAGAACCAATGCTAGAGCCCTGATTCAGTCACAAAACTATCCTGGCCCTTGACAAAGTTTTTCTAGGTTTGTACTGAGAGTTTCATAGAATAGCCAGAAAAATCTATATGGGAAAGAAAAAAGAATGCGCATGAGACTCATTGAGCAAAGATTTGTGGTTTGTGTAGACGGGAAAAGATGTAGTGCTAGGGACTGAATTATGAGAAATCTTTCCTGAAATAAGAAGTTATAAGTATTTTGCCTTTAAGGTGGAAGTGCATTAAGTAACAATAGTTCTTTCCAAACAAAAATGCCTTATGAGCAGAGCTTGGGGAAATTTGGGGGACTAAATTTTGACAAAAAGTGCAGATTCAGGTCAACTGGATTATTTTGAAAATTTGTATTGATTTTGCCAAATGTTCCAGTCCCAAAAAAAGAAAACAAAAAAGAAATTGGGATATTTTGATTTAAATGACTTCTTGTTTTGAATTGTCCTTTAATATTTTTAAAAAGTTAAACTTGAACAACACTAAACATTTTATTTTGAGTGAAACAATGTTTCGTTCAACCTGAAGTGGAATTTCTTGGTTTGCTGACAAATTCTTCAAAACAAACAAAATAAAAAACCAACAATTCCCCCCCCACACACACACACAAACACTCATTTAGAGTTGACCCAAAATGAATTTTTTTGGTTTGGCCACTGACCCCAAAATATCAGTTATTCGCCCAGCACTGCATTTGAGGACACGAAAGCCTGCAGAGAAAAAGCAAGTCTGTTTTATTCCAAATAAACAGTAAGCACTGAAATAAAAAAATTTAGTGTGGCTATGGTCACATCAATGAAGAACTCTGATACTCTTTGAACAATCAGAAAAGCCAACCAACTATTAGGATGCATAAGGAATAGGAGGGAAGTGGGCCCTTTAAGAGATGCTTCAGAGAACAATAACAAGAATGATTAGAGACTAACAGGAAAACTTCCAGCTGAGGAGAGTGAAAAGAGTGACTGCTCATGTGAGAGAGATGATCTGGTAAAGGTATACAAAATAATGAATGGTGCCATTTAGGAAAGGCAATTGGGCATATCTGTTTTCCCTTTCTCAAAATAGAAGAACAAGGGGACATCCAATAAAAATTGAAAGGTAGCAAATTGAAAACTTTGTTTTTTAACACAAAATATAATTTGCCTGTGGAACTCCTTGCCACTAGATAATGTGGAGGCCAAGAGTTCAGAAAGGATTAAACATTGGTGTGGATGTTTGTTATTCACAGTTACATGAGTGTGATGTAAAAAAATGAAAACAGTTATTTAATCCTAATCCTTAAAGCTATAAACCAACCCCAACTGAGATGGATAGGTAGAAACTTCCCCTAAGACAACATGTAATACAGCTGTCCACAGTGGTATTTCTTGCATTTCTTTTGATGCATCTTCCGTTCATCATCAGGGCCGAAAAGTGACAAGATGAACCATTGGTCTGAGCTGATATGGCAATTCCTGTGTTTCACACTATAACACATAGAAATTTTGACAAACTTGGAACTAGAAAAATGTTCATTAGCATCCCCCTTATTTTATTTAGCTTGGAAACATTTTTTGAAGTTCAGGACACAGCCACCATTTTAGTCATTCCCTTAAGTCATTAAGTTTACACCATATGCTAATGACTTTTATATTCTGCTTCAGTCATTTCATGTGTTAGGTTCGTATCAGGTAAACTGGCATAAATCCAAACTTCTGGCTCTCTTTTGACATACTGTTCTCTAGTCACCTTTTTTGTTTATCAGATGTCCACCAAAATAAAATGGCTAGTAAAGTAGACATCCACTATCTGAGGTGGGAAGGTATATATGCTTCAACTTTGGTTTCTGACTGTGGATCAAATAACAAATGATGGAAAAGTCGGCATTGCTACACCCACATTTGTAGAGACCCTTTTGCCTTTCCTACCGCCCACCCAAATCAAATCATACAGCAATATTTCAAGAATCTAGTCTCAGACTACAGCTGTTGTGGAAGGATGTTTTCTCAGATACAGAGATGCGGCTATTCAGCTCCTCTTTGTGACTATGGGGGTAGGGTAGGTGCCACTTTACGTAGATAAAAATCTGACACGAAATAAAATAGAGCAATAATTAGTAAACAGAAGACCAGTTGATAACAATATTTTACAATCTTAAACCATAAAAAGGCTTTTAACAGCTGAATACTATGAAGAGCTTGAAGCATTTGCCCCATATTAATTTTCATGTGTCTTTTTACATCCTTTCAGCCACGCAAGAACTCTAAAGAAAAATACTTGTCTGCGGAGATGCATCAGCCGCACTTGTTGGTGCTAGATCTCATCCATTATATTAGTTCCAAGCAAAGTGAGCATGCTTTAGTGATCAGGTGGTGTCCAGAGTATGATTTTCGTCCCTAACCCACAAACTTGGAAATGGGTAGGTGGCCAGAGAGTGCTTATTCTCCCTTGGTTCTGGATTTATTCTGTTTTGTGCATGCATCCTAAGGACACATGCAAGAACTGTAAGCTTCTTGGGGCAAAGACCATTCCTTCTTTTTTTTTTAATGTCTGGAATGTAGAGGCAATGTGCATTTGCTTGCCAACTCTGGAGATTGGCTCCAAATATCCCCAAACGTCAACTGTGGTCAGAGCAAAGGTGTTGGCTTTAGGTGTATCTGTAATTTGAATGCAGATAGCCTGTTCATTTAAAAGAAAGGATTGGATTTCCCTCCTCCTGTGCCATATGTGAATTCTATGAAAAACTAGCTCACCAGCTATTATACTGAGTTTCTGGCTGAATCTCACCAGCCAGTGACTGGTACTATGTTTAATGTACTTTTTCTTAATTCTCTCACTTTCTTCACTTCATGCTTATCTCGTTTTCGAGTGTGTGAAATTTTTCAGTTCATTATGTTCTGAACCGTTATTTAATTGAAGCCCCCGTGTTAAATCAGTACACATTGCACACAGTCATTTAAAATATTCCAGCCGTGCACATTTTTATAAGTGGTTCAATTGGAAGTGATCAAGGTTTGAGACTTCCAGCTTATAAAGGCCTCCGCTGTGGTAATGTGAAGTGCTGCTCTCAAAAATTTCAAATTGCTTCACAAGCAGGCCCAGCACAACTATCTTAAACTGAAGCGCACACATATAATTTCTCAGCCCTGTGCATGCCCAAACCCTTCACTTAATTTCTTGCCTAGAAAGAAATAACACAGGGAATATGACTCAATCAGCTGGCTGTGGACTGGAGTGGGACTCCACCCCCACTCAGGAAAAGGTGAGTGGGTTCAGTATGCTTTTGTACCTTTCGCTCAGCCACTTTCTTCCATAAGTACTGGAAGATGCTGACTGTCCTTCCTGCTGTAGGAGGAGTGCCAGGCTTGCAGCTGGCAAACTATTGTTTGTCTTAAATATACCTATTCCACAAACTCAGGGCATGTGCAAGAGGAACACTACATGATCAATACCAAAGTACATGGTCTCTTTCTCTTGAAATACGTTCTTCTTGAAGAGTACGCTGGTGCTCCTGTAGTCCATAGATCTTCATCAGTGCCCTACCTGAAAAGGGAATTGAGATGAGCCATGGTATCAAAGTCAAAGGAGCTAGGATCAGACATGCCTAGCCTCAGTTTATTTGCCCAGGCCAGAAACAGCGAGAAGGGTTGCCATTCAAAAATGAGGCTCAGAGGCACAGCTGTTTGAAATGTACACCACATTCTGCCCCTGAATACAACCAGTACTGTTTTCTAACAAGTATGTGAACGGTGGGGAGAAATGTGAAACCCACACGTTTATTTTTCTTCTGTTTATCATATGCCATGTGCTTGGCTGTTCTCAGTGGTGGCAGATGACAGAACAAGGAGCAATGGTCTCAAGTTGCAGTGGGGGAGGTCCAGGTTGGATATCAGGAAAAACTATTTCACTAGGAGGGTGGTGAAACACTGGAATGCGTTACCTAGGGAGGTGGTGGAGTCTCCTTCCTTGGAGGTTTTTAAGGCCCGGCTTGACAAAGCCCTGGCTGGGATGATTTAGCTGGGAATTGGTCCTGCTTTGAGCAGGGGGTTGGACTAGATGACCTCTTGAGGTCCCTTCCAACTCTGATATTCTGTGATTCTATGACAGTAAAAAAAAGCACTCCACAGGACCATCCTCACAACCTTTCTCCATTGCTGCACAGGAAACGAAAGGAAAGGCCGTATAAAATATGAGTAGCAGTGACATGGAGTTCAGTATCCCCGTCCCACACTGCCCACTAGAAAACTATATTTGTGAGCGATTAGCAATCTGGTGTGGCACAACAGGCTTGTGAAAGTGGTCAGCTGCTAATTACAAAATGCAAAACAGATAATCTGTTCCCAGGGTTAGAATGTATGTCTGAAAACTGAGTCAGAGACTCCAGCTTTATTGAAAATGCTCAGTAATCTCAAGTAATGACCCACTCTAACTAAAGAACAAGCGCTCAGTAAAGGTCATTTATCTGAGTGGAGAAAACGGTTCCCTTTCCTAGTACTGTCATCTTTCACTTTAATTAATATCAAGTGTATGCTGTTGGCACTGGCTTCAAATGCTGTAACTCTCGGAGACTGGACTTCCGGTGACATTTTTAATGAAAAAATGTAAATCACATTTCACTAGCACTATCATAGGTATTCATTAGCCAAACCAAATTGCAGTGGACCACCTGTGGAAGTGCAGCTGGCTTGTCTATGAATCCTAGATAAATTATTATTACAGCAACTACTGAGAATTCCAATCAGTGGGGAATATGTGGCTAGGAATGTAGGAAGTGCCGTACAGATCAGGCCTGTGGCCCGTCTAACTGAACAGGTCAAGAAGAAGACTCATTACAGCAGCTTTAAATCGCAAATTCAGCAGGATGGTCTACACTGGTGATGACTGTTGAAAATACCAAGACTACTAGTTCAGTAACTAGCTAGCTACTATAAAGTGGGTGCATAACTGGTTGGAAAACCATTCCCAGAGAGTAGTTATCAGTGGCTCGCAGTCAATGCTAGAAGGGCATATCAAGTGGGGTCCCGCAGGGATCGGTTCTGGGTCCGGTTCTGTTCAATATTGCGGACAACACCAATCTGGGAGGGGTTGCAAGTGCTTTGGAGGATAGGATTAAAATTCAAAATGATCTGGAAAAACTGCAGAAATGGTCTGAAGTAAATAGGATGAAATTCAATAAGGACAAATGCAAAGTACTCCACTTAGGAAGGACCAATCAGTTGCACACATACAAAATGGGAAATGACTGCCTAGGAAGGAGTAGTGCAGAAAGGGATCTGTGGGGCACAGTGGATCACAAGCTAAATATGAATCAACAGTGTAACGCTGTTGCAAAAAAACCCAAACATCATTCTGGAATGTATTAGCAGGAGTGTTGTAAGCAAGACACAGGAAATAATTCTGCTCTACTCCATGCTGATTAGGCCTCAACTGGAGTACTGTGTCCAGTTCCGGGTGCCACATTTCAGGAAGGATGTGGACAAATTGGGGAAAGTCCAGAGAAGAGCAACAAAAATGATTAAAGGCCTAGAAAACATGGCCTATGAGGAAAGATTGAAAAAATTGGTTTGTTTAGCATGGAGAAGAGAAGGCTGGGGGGGGACATGATAACAGTTTTCAAGTACATAAAAGATTGTTACAAGGAGGAGGGAGAGAAGTTGTTCTTCGAGTAGTGTCCCCGTGGGTGCTCCACTTTAGGTGTCGGTGCATCCCTGCACCAGAGATCAGAGATTTTAGGTAGCAGTGCTCGGTCGGGGTGTGCGCACGCAGCAGCTGTCTCATGTTGTTGGCGCCTCTTGTAGCGTGCACACAACCCGACCCACTCAGTTCCTTCTCTACCGTCCTCGGCTGCAGACAGAGCTCAGTGGCAGTGCTGCTTCTTCGAAATCTCTAGAAAAGAGAATAGTTTACATAGTAGTTTTAGCTTATTAGCTCTTAGATAGTTTGATTAAACTGAACTTAGCCAGTTATTTAAAAAAAAAGTTTTCTTTTTCTTTCCCTTCAGTTTTAGTCTCTTAGATTAGTAGAAATAGAGTTTTCTTTTAACCAATTTCTACATTTTGCTTTACATTTCCCTTTCCAGTTGCGGGAAAAATCATCCGACACAATGCCAGGCTCACCTGGTTTTAAGAGGTGCGGCAATGCCTGTCTCTGATGGCCATGCATCTTGTGTCCGCTGCCTGGGGGAAACTCATATCTCCCTGAAACGTACTCACTGTACAAATCTAAAAGTGAGGGCACGGCGAGACAGAGATCTCCACATTAAAATTTCCAGCTGTCTCAGGAGACATCAACAACTGAGCCACAGACCAGCAAAGCTTCTGACAAGGGCAATGCTCAGCCTTCCAAAACCTCAAGGAAGCAAGCTTCGACCTCCCTGAAATGGGACACTCACAGGAAGAGGAGTTCCCCAGCGAGGTTCTTGCCCTCGGGGCCGAGCTCATCCAGAGAGATGCTCCTCCCGGGCATCTCCAGCACCGTCCCCTCATGGACCTCTGCCGAGTCCCGATGCACCGTCTCAGAGTCGAGACCACCAAGTCTCCTCCAGGGCACCGACAACCCCAGTGCGGAACCCGATGCTGAAAGCACTTCTGACACCCGTGCCGCCGTCACCGGCACTGACTCATTTGTCGGCATCGTCAGATCGACCTACAACGGCACCAACTGCCTCCATGAAAGCCGACCGCAATACAAATGCAGCACCAGCCACAGCGGAACCAGTGCTATTTTTACACCAGAGGGACATCGCAGTCTCCTTGACACCACAATCGCTCCTACTTGACACAGTGCAATCTCTGGGCCAAAGAATGGGGCAGCCCCCTGCATCTCCCGCCCCTCAGTCCATATATAGTGACGAGAAAGGGGACAGTACAGCCATTTCTCCTCTCGACATGCCTCACCCACAGGCAGGAAACCAACATGGAAGACTGTCAGAACCAACCCTCACAACTATGGACAGCTGCAACATTGGTATGGGCAACCCTGGCCATGCTCACCACCACCCTTCCCAATGCAGTGGCCTCCATGGGCTCCATATAGAGCCCACTACTCCAGATCTTCCACCCCAGCCAGACGGGAAATTAGATCACCTCCACTTTTACCAGCCAGCAAAACCTCTGAGGTCCCTGAGCGGGGGATAAAGGAGGAAAAGGTGATTTCAAAGATTGAGCAGGCACACACTTTACCTGCCCATAACTCATCCCCCTCACCGGATGACGCTGTGATGCCCACAAACCCAACAACATCTGATGACCTAAAGCAGTTTCAAGAGCTTTTTAAGAGAGTGGCAGCCAGCCAGGAGATCACACTAGAGGAGGTACAAGAGAAGCAGCACAAACTGCTGCAAATCCTCCAACCATCCACCTCAGCCAAGATTGCTCTCCCATTAATGAAGCCATAATGGAGCCAGCAGAGGCAATATAGCAGACACCTGCATCAGCACCACCTACCAGTAAAAGGGCTGACAGAAAATACTTCATCCCAGCTAAAAGGATGGACTTTCTTTTCTCCCACCTAAAGCCCAACTCCCTAGCGGTAGAAGCCAGCAAGCAACCCCAGTTCTGGACAAAGAACATAAGTCTAGACCTCTTCGGTCATAAAATATACTCCTCAGCCACACTCCAATTCAGAGTGGCCAACTATTCTGCCCTCTTGGCAAATTATGACTTTTCTAATTATGGCAAACTGCAGGAACTTTTAGAGGATCTTCTTGAAGACAAATGTCCCCAGCTCAAGGCCATCATGACCGAGGGACAGATAATAGCCCACGCGGCTCTACAGGCCTCAATGGATGTGGCAGAGACACGAACAACTGCCACAGCAGTGGTGATGCGCAAAGCATCCTGGTTGCAGGTGTCGGGAATCCTGAAAGAACTACAGTTAAAGGTGGAGGACCTTCCCTTTGACCGCAAAAAGCTCTTTTCCTCTAAAACAGATGAGGTCTTACATACAATGAAGGACTCTTGGGCCACATTACGTACCTTAGGCATATACACGGCACCTAACAAATGACGCCGATACACACCATACCAAAGAACAAGAGACACATCTTTCCACCGCCAACAACAGCAGCATTTTGACCATAACTGGAATAAACAATACCCTCAAAGACATAGAGCCCCGCAACATCAGGCCTCATCTTCTCAACTATCCACAACTAGCCTCAATTTTGAAGTCTTGGTTGAGGGTCTGAACGACCTTCTCCAGACTATAGCGCTATTGGACACTCCTACTCAAACTTTTGGCCACTGCTTACGGCCATTTTACCTCACTTGGGCAGTTTAACAATGGACCATTGTGTACTGGAGATCGTAAGATCTGGTTATGCCATCCCCTTCCTCTCCATACCACCCACCCTCCCTCCTTCCCTGTCCCTCCTCAGGGACCCCTCTCACGAGCACCTCCTGCAACAGGAGGTGGACCACCTCCTGTACCTGGGTGCCATGGAATGAGATCCAAATCAATACAAAGGGAAGGGTTTCTACTCAAACTATTTCCTCACTAAAAAGAAAAGTGGTGGATGGAGACCTATCTTAGATCTTTGGAAGCTAAACAAATTCGTCTGCAACCACAGGTTCAAAATGGTCACATTGGCCACAATCATACCAGTGCTAGACAGAGGGGACTGGTTTTCAGCCCTCGACCTTCTAGACGCATATTATCATATCACCATATATCTGGCCCACAGATGATCCTTGAGATTCACAGTAGGATCCAACCACTACCAATACCAAGTGCTACCCTTCGGCCTCTCCACTACCCCTCGAGTTTTTTCAAAAACACTTGTGATAGTAGCCACACACTTACGACACAGAGGGGTGCTGATCTTCCCGTACTTGGATGACTGCCTGCTGAAAGGTATGACCCAGGAAGAGGCGACAGACATGGTGCAAATAACCATAGAGCTATTCCACAAACTGATGTTGCAGATGCATTCAAAGAAATCAACTCTTACCCTGACACAACCACTGGAGTTCATAAGAGCCTACCTCGACTCCATTCAAGCCAAACCACAGGTTTGTGACAGTGAACACACTCATTTCCACAATCAACACCAGTCCACAAATGTCAATGGGGACTTGCCTTCAGCTCCTAGGGCATATGGCAGCCATAATCTTCATCATAAGGCATGCAAGACTTCACATGTGCTGTCTTCAGGGTAGGCTGAGCACTGTTTATACGCTCAGCAAACACAGCCTAAGTAAAATAGTCACATTGCCTCCAAAGTCCATTACATCTTTACCCTGGTGGACGAAACCAGAAAATGTTTGCACAAGGGTCCTCTTTCAACAGGACCCTCCATCACTCACTATTATGACAGATGCATCCCTGATAGATTGGGGTGCTCATTTGGACCACCACACCATACAGGGCAAGTGGTCGGTGATGGAAACTCAACTTCACATCAACCTCCTAGAGCTCATTGCAGTACACAACGCATTCCGTCACTTCCTGCCAACCATACAGAACAAATCAATTCACATACTAACCAACAACATTGCATGCATGTTCTATATCAATCGACAATGAGGAGCTCGCTCCCACTCTCTGTTCACAGAAGCCCTGAACTTATGGAACTGGTGTATCTGCAACAACATAAACATCATGGCATCTTACCTACTGGGGTGCGAGAACACAACAGCAGACACGCTAAGCAGACACTTCTCAAAGGAACACGAATGGGAAATACGACTGTGTCCTCAAAATGATATTCCAGAAATGGGGCTACTCAACAATCGATCTATTTGCATCAACAATAAACCACAAGTGCCCACTCTTCTGCTCCAGAGCAGGTCTAATACCCAAATCACTAGGTGATGCCTTCCTCATACTGTGGAGCACATCATTCCTGTATGCATTCCTGCTGATACCTCTAATCTTGCGAGTGATTCACAAGATACGGACCGACATCATCCTGATTGTCCCCACCTGGCCCAGACAGACTTGCTTCCCTTACCTGTCGTGGCTGGCAGTGTGTGCTCCACAAATGCTTCCCTTACGAGCAGATCTTCTGTCACAGAACAAGGACTGAACACTCCATCCCAATCTGGAGAAGTTCCATCTCAAAGCATGCCTCCTACATGGTTCCAACTTGGAGAACTAGACTGTTCAGAAAGAGTGAAACAGGTATTACTGAACAGCAGATGATCTACCACTAGAAGTATTTACCTCCAGAAGTAGAAGAGATTCTTGATGTGGTGCCAACAAAAACAAACAGATTCGGTCACGGTGCTTCTATCTACTATATTAGACTATATACTAGAACTCAAAGAATCTGGCTTAACCATAAGGTCAGTTAAAGTACATCTAGTGGCCATTATGGTCTTTCACAATAAGGTAGAGGGGACATCATTCTTTGCTCACCCAATTACGAGACGCTTCCTAGTGGGTATATAGGACATGTATCTGGAAGTTCGACAACCTACACCACCATGGGACCTGAATCATGTATTCAAATGTCTGACCAGACCACCCTTTGAGCCACTAGCAACCTACTCTCTCCTATACATGTCAATGAAGGCTGCGTTTCTGGTGGCCATCACATCAGAGAGAAGGGTCAGCGAAATAGGGGCACTGATGGCTGAACCTCCCTACACCGTAATCACCAAAGACAAAATCATGCTATGACCACACCCTAAATTTTTGCCGAAAGTAGCTACATCCTTCCACATAAACCAAACGATACACTTACCCACATTCTACCCTAAACCACACAGAGATTTTCAGAAGGCTGCCTTCCACACACTGGATGTCAGGCGAGCCATAGCGTTCTATTTAGACAGAACCAAACCCTTCCAGAAATCACCAAGACTGTTTATCGCCACAACAGAACAATCCAAGGGTTGTGCAATATCAACCCAGAGACTATCTAAATGGATCTCCACCTGTATCCAGACCTGCTACCAACTACACAATAAAGAGCCTCCCTCAGGCATCAGATCTCATTCTACATGTGCTATGGCTACATCAATAGCCTTCCTAAACAATGTCCCCTTAATAGATATATGTAGAGCTGCCACATGGGCATCAGAGCACACCTTTGCTAAACACTATGCCATCATCCAAGGGGCTATGTCATACACCATAGATGGCCTTACCATGCTCTCGACCCCTACACATATAACTCAGAAGCCCCTACCATCCACAGGGGGGCAGTGCTCTACAGGCACCTAAAGTAGAGCACCCACAGGGACACTACTCAAAGAAGAAGTTACTCACCTTGTGCAGTAACAATGGTTCTTCGAGATGTGTGTCCCTCTGGGTGTTCCACTACGAACCCTCCTCCCCTCTGCATCGGGCTTTTTGCTATCAGACTCCGCAGTAGAGAAGGAACGGAGGGGGTCAGGTTGTGTGTGCTACAAGAGGCGCCAACGACACCGTGAAACAGCTGCTGCGTGCGCATGCCCTGACCAGGCACTGCTACCTAAAATCTCCGATCTCCGGTGCAGGGATGCATCAACACCTAAAGTGGAGCACTCACACTTCATCTCGAAGAACCATAGTTACTGCACAAGGTGAGTAACTTCTTCTCTTTAACCTTTGAGGATAGGACAAGAAGTAATGAGTCTGAACTTGCAGGAAGGGCGATTTAGATTAGGAAAAACATCCCAACTGTCAGAGTGGTTAAGCGCTGGAATAAATTGCCTAGGAAGTTGTGGAATCTCTGTCATTGGAGATTTTTAAGAGCAGGTTAGACAAACACCTGTCAGGGATGGTCTAGATAATACTTAGTCCTGCCATGAGTGCAGGGGACTGGACTAGATGACCTCTCGAGGTCCCTTTCAGTTCTATGATTATCTAGTATCCTGTCTCTGACAGTGATCAGTACCAGCTGCTTTGGAGGGAGATGCAAGAAACTCTGGAGTAGACAGATGTGGGATAACCTGTTCACCGTGAAGAGTATTGTCCTAATCCCTCATAGTTAGAGATTGGCTGGGACTGGGATTGGCTGAAGCTTGAGGTTTTATATTCCTTCTAAAACTTTTGTTAGCATTGCCTATTATAACTCTATTATTCACAGAATTGTTCATCAAGTTTAAGGCCAGAAGGGACCATTAGGTCATGTATTCTGAGCTTCTGCAAGGTCACTCGATTACTCCTGTATTGAGCCCAGTAACTTGTTTGGCTAAAGCATGTCGTCCAGAAAGCCAACCGGTCTTGACTTGAAGACTTTGGGAGAGGAAGAATACACCAGTTCCCTTGGTAGATTCTTCCAAGGGTTAATCACCTTCACTGTTAACAATTTTGTACCATATTTCTAATTTTGAGAATGCCACTGGGACTCTGGCATGAGCAGGGAACCCACACAGCTTATTACCT
The DNA here is from genome assembly GCF_013100865.1 of Trachemys scripta elegans. NCBI lineage: Eukaryota > Metazoa > Chordata > Testudines > Emydidae > Trachemys > Trachemys scripta. The sequence continues at coordinate 25,024,457 of NC_048301.1, forward strand.
GTGGGTCAGCATTAGGATTCAGGTGACTTTGTACATTGCCATCAGCAAGGTAAGTACCTCCAGGGTTAGGCAGCTGCTGTGTCATGGTTTGTGAATGCCTGTGGCTCCTAAATGTTGGACTGAGATGCTTAAAGAGGCAATTGAGAGACAAAGTCCCTTTGTGAATCTAGCCCACATTCCCCAGTACATGTTTTTAATATAGCAGTTGCTAAATTCAACATTTCTTACATAGTCTTGAAAACCAATACTCCTAGAGATGTGCCCACACAGAAACCCAGAGATGTGTCAGAGAAGTTTGAATTTGGAGGTGAACTTTGCAATTTCCCCCCATAATGGGTTGAACCAAAACTCCAGGGCCAAACATCGCCAATTTTCACATTGGACCTGAGACGTATAGCTTGGGCTTCTATCTCTGAATATATTTATGTTGTTTATTTAGTTTGAGTCATTTACTCATTGGCTAAAAATAAATGTCTATCCTTGGCGCTCTACGTTCCTAGATAATTTTGAAAATACACTTAGACAAAGGGACTCATGGAAACATCCCTCCTTCCTGATTTTGCCAAGAATTAAGCTTTATTGTAGCCCAGAACCTAAAAACATATATCAGATCTTTACTGTCCTGCAGCTGAGTACTCATGAGCCCTCAAAACTAAGAAAAACAAATGGGCCCTCAAATAATAATTGGGTTTTGTATCTTCAAATTGCTTTACAAACATTAAGTAATTTTCACAGCACTTTGAGCTCTGAGTATTATTCCCCATTCTACAAATGGTCAAACCTGAGGCAGAAAGGTTGAGTGACTTTCCCAAGGTCGCAGAGGTTAACAATGTCAGCCATATTAGCATTTAGGAATTCCTGGTCCCATGTTAGACACCTAGGCCCTGCTGCCCTCTCAGAAATAAGGGTGCCAAAGCCCAGACTTTCATTCCAGAACTGGAGTCAGTGCCGTAGCAGAAGCTTGGGAACAGGACTGGTAACCCTTTGACTTTGGTTCACCGTGGCAAGAGGAAATTAGAAGGAGATTGGATAAAAAAGGGGTGGGGTCACTCTGAGTGAAGAAATCTGCTTGAGACTGTCCCAAAGTCCTATTGTTCACATCTGAATATTCAGATGAGTTTGAAACAAACTTGTAGTGGTGTGTGAGTGTGTGTGTGTGTGTGTGTAGCTACTGAAAATAGCTCAACTTAAATTATTACTCACCTTCTCTTGGGTATCCACTTCCATACACCTAGTAACATATCTTGAAACACTTGGTGGTGGGGGTGGGTGAGGTAGTATGGGATGAGAGCCCAGTCCCGCTCCCATTGAAGTCCCTGGGAATTGAACAGGGCCATACACAGATGGGATCCCACTAACTTCAGTGGGTGCTCCCTGTTTGACTAATTAGCTCATTACATTTAGCCTTATGTACATTAAAGGCCATTCCAGCTTTGGATGAAATGAAGTCAGTGGAACCAAGGGTAGAATCTGAATCCTTTCTGTACCATCAAACATCACATTGGATGTATGCAAGTCTCTATCCCGGGATCACAATTTGCATGTTGAGTGCTGTAAATTTTCCTTCTCTGAGCACTCTTTGATGCAGTGGTTCTTTTGATCAACCCCTTTTCCATGTTCCTTCAGCTGCCCAATAGCACACCTGCCAAGACAGCTGCTCTGGTTTCATTCTTAACAGATAGACTCTGGCCATAAGTTTATAAGACCAATAACATAGTCTAATATTTTAAAAAGTTGTAGTACTTATGCAGTCTGTGTGGAGCCTGCTGGTGCATATTAACATACCGTTAATGCACATCAGCAGGATGCACATGGACAGTTAGAGTGCAGAAAGCTAGATTACCTCCCCAGATTGCCATGAACTAAATGTTTGTGTGCAGACAAGTCTTTACTGTTTTGATGCCCATACGATTATATATTTTGGTGTGTACACGTTGACTTACAAAACCATAACAGCTTTTTAATGGAGTCATTATGGTCTGAGTAAATATATACTAATTTTGCAAACAGTAAATATAATATTAATTATTTGTATTATAACGATACTAGAGGCTGCAGTCTGATTGGGGCCCCATTGTGCAAGAAAAAATTCCAGAGTTTACTGTCTAAAAGCCTTTCATTATTTTGTGTGAACATTAAGTTCAGCTGTTTCCAATCCTAATGAGTTTGCTATTGAAAACAGTGCAAAAATGTAGAAAAGGAGATTTCTAAACAAAAGATCTCAACTGTTTTTAAACATAAACATCCCAAACCACTAGTTCGCATCATGAACAGTCTGCAAATTTCAGTTTACATTACAAGGCTATTTTTGTACTAGAGTCTTGAAAAAAGATCTTGATGAAAGTTTGGATCTCATTTGTTACAGAGTTGGAAATTGCATGGTTTCTGTTCAAGCAAAGTCATTTTTTGATTGGCCCAGTTATAAAGTGAGTGTCAGTGCATCACTTTATATTAGATGGAAACTGATCCCTGCTTTCATTCAAAGTTCAAACCAAATTTACCAAGACATTTGAAGTTCAAAATAACTCTATTCATTTGAATTTTCTTCTGCTTCCTCACTTCCTGTCTGTGGCTGGAATATAAAGTATAAATACCTCATTACCATGGGAAAATCTATTCTAATTCACCCATCACAAGGGGGAACTGGAACTCATAAGAAAACATCTTTTGCTGAGACCTCAGTCTAGCTTTCCAAGCCAAAGAGATTTGCTTAAGTTATCACATATGCATATATCAGGCTACATTCTCCCCAGACCTACACACTCTGCAACCCTGTTCTGCTTCAGAGTGGAACAGGGTGTAAGCCAGGAGAGAATTTGACCCAGGGATACTTTTGGGATACTTCTCTAAACTGCACCCAACAGCAGTTGCTCCTAGATACAACTGACAACAGAGGACAGAAATGTTTCCAGGGACTTAATTATAGTGGTGTACATGGCACTACCATTTTAATTACCCAAACCCAGTTTTAAAGAAAAGAAGAATTGGGCTCAATTGGCAAGATTTGGATCTGGATTTCAAACATGCCACAGACATGCAGTGTTTGGATATAGTGGTTTAGTTCTATCTGTGGTTAAAAACTGGGGCTAGTTGCAAAATTCTCAGCCTGATTTGTTTCACGCACACCTCTTGAAGTGAGGGACTAGTCAGCTGCAAGGATTTAGACTAAGGCCATCTCTACAGCAAACACTGGGGAAAATATGGGCAAAATGCCGTGAATGAAAGCGAGTATCAGTGCATTATAGCTCAAGGTGCAATTAAAGAAGAAATACTAGCGAGCTCTTTGAACTGTGACATATCCGCACAGCCTTCAATTAGAGCCACTGTTAGTTCTGCTTTCACGCAGCTTAAATCATCAGCCTTTGAACTGATTTATGTGGAGAAAGTTGCACTAAAATAATCATTTTTACATAGAGTGACGAGCCCCGTGTACTCTTCCCAAGTGGAGAGGTGTAAAATTCATTTGAAAGATATATTGTGTGGACGTTCTTGGATTTTTAAATATGCAGATTCAGTTACCTCTCTAGTTGCATAGCATTTAGAAAAGTGTAAACGCCTGTAAATGCTCTGAGTCCTTCAGCAAACAAGTTACTTTGGAATGTTCAATACAGGTTAAATAGGTGTCACAGTGGCACAGCTGGCTAACCTATGACTGCATCTATGGAGGCAGTGTGGCCCAGTGAACAGAGCAAAGGGCCAACAGGTGACCTAGGCTATATTCTAAACTTTACCACTGATCTACTGTATGACCTTGGGCAAGTCACTTTACCATTCTGTGCCTCAGTTTCCCCTTTGTAGTGAAGCTTTCTATCACTGCAAAAATGGGAAGAGAGGCAACAACATCTAGGATTGCTCCAAATGAAACAGAGAGGCTCAGAGGAATTAGGGCTCTGTACCTATACTCAGCATTCCCCACTCCTGAGACAAGTTTATGAAGGAATGGTCCATCTTTAATCATCCAGCACGCTGTGGGTTCAACAACATGACTCTCCCACAAAGCAAATACTTCAGGATAGTGGTAAGTGTGGTGGTAGGAGTTGTACGCTCAGTGGTGACACCCTTTAGAAGCCACATTACACTGACGTCTTCTCTCCTTGTGGTTGGTGACTCTTAGGCCTGGTCTACAGTAGGAGGTTATGTCAAATTTAGCAGTGTTAAATCCAATTAACTCTGCACCCGTCCACACAACAAAGCTATCGAGTTCGACATAGAGGTCTCTTAAATTCGACTTCTGTACTCCTCCCCAATGAGGGGAGTAGCGCTAAATTCGACATGGCCATGTCGAAATCAGGTAGGTGTGGATGGAAATCGATGCTAATAGCTCCGGGAGCTATCCCACAGTGCACCACTCTGTTGACGCTCTGGACAGCAGTCTGAGCTTGGATGCTCTGACCAGCCACACAGGAAAAGCCCCGGGAAAATTTGAATTCCTTTTCCTGTCTGGGCAGTTTGAATCTTATTTCCTGTTTGGACATCATGGCGAGCTCAGCAGCACTGGCAATGATGCAGAGCTCTCCAGCAGAGATGGCCATGCAATCTCAGAATAGAAAGAGGGCCCCAGCATGGACTGATCGGGAAGTCTTGGATCTGATCACTGTGTGGGGCGATGAGTCCATGCTTTCGGAGCTGCGATCGAAAAGACGGAATGCAAAGATCTACGAGAAGATCTCAAAAGCCATGTCAGAGAGAGGATACATCTGGGATGCAACGCAGTGCCGCATGAAAATCAAGGAGCTGAGACAAGGGTACCAGAAGACCAAAGAGGCAAACGGACGCTCCGGATCCCAGCCCCAGTCATGCCGTTTCTACGAGGCACTGCATTCCATCCTAGGTGCGGCCACCACCACTACCCCACCACTGACCGTGGACTCTGAGGATGGGATATTGTCGATGCCCGCTTCCTCGGAGTTGTTAGCGGACGGGGAAGATGAGGAAGGAGATGAGGAGAATGAGGCAGTCGACAGCGGTTACAACGCTGATTTCCCAGACAGCCAGGATCTCTTCATCACCCTCACCGAGATCCCCTACCAACCGTTCCCAGGCGATAACCCGGACCCAGAATCAGGGGAAGGATCAGTTGGTAAGTGTTATAAACATGTAAAGATTTATTTTGAACAGAACATTAATATTAACAGTGGGTTTTTCATGATTACTTTGCCTTAGGCGCTTAAAGTTTTAGTCTTTGGTAGTGCAACTACTGCCAAAAAATCTAACAATGTCCGGTTTATCATGATTGGTTTGCCCTAGGCGCTCTACTGTTTAGTCCTTGCCAGTGCAACTACAGTAACATTCGGTCTATATGTCCGGGGATAGAGCTGAAATCCTCATGGGACATCTCCATGAAGCTCTCCTGGAGGTAATTGGAAAGCCTTTGCATGAGGTTCCTTGGGAGAGCGGCCTTGTTGTGTCCTCCGTAGTAGGAAACGTTCCCGCGCCAGGCTAGCAGCCAAGTACTCCGGGATCATTGCCTTGCAGAGCATGGCGGCATACAGCCCTGGTCTTTGCAGGCTTTCACGAAGCATGCGTTCTCTGTCACTCTCTGAAATCCGCATCAGAGTGATGTCGCTCATGGTGACCTGCTTTGAATTAGGGGAATGTTAGTATTGGGACTGCTTGCCTGTTCCTTTACAGAACTGTAACCGGCAGTTTACAGCCATGCGGTGGAGGTGGGAGAGGGGCAGCATACAGGGATCTTTCCCGGGGACAGCCGCGAGGGGGTGGGACAGGGGCAGAGTTCATGCTTGCCGGATTGCTGGCAGCAGGAACTGCCCAACGCTAGGAGCATTGGTTTGAACGTGAAAGTAGGGCAGCGTTATTATTACAGTTTTAAGCTGCCACAAGTCTACGGCTTACCATGTCAGCCTGCTACCTAAATTCCGCTGTCCGGCCGCGCTTGTCTGATCTGTACTGCAAGACCCCAGGCACTGAATGCGAAGGCCGAAAATTCGACCTTGTCCTGAGTGCGCATGTGATAGGTGCTGTGCATGGTCTTGTTCACAAAGAAAGACTATGTTCTTTGTTCACCAAAAAATTTATCTTTCTGAGGAATTCACTCCCTTTTTCCCATCCCACAGCTGTGACTGTCTCCCGACCTACCCTGGCATCACTCCCAGAGGCTGGCGCAGGTTAGGCGTAGAAAGAAAAGGACACGGGACGACATGTTCTCAGAAGTTATGGGCTGCTCCCGAGCCGAGGCAACCCAGCAAACCCAGTGGAGGGAGAACATGTCGCAATACCAGTGAGCACACAGCGAACGGGAGGAGAGGTGGTGGCAGGAAGACCAGCAGGCGACTCAAACGCTGCTTGGACTAATGAGGGAGCAAACGGACACACTCCGGCGCCTTGTGGATGTTCTGCAGGACCAGAGGCAGGAGGACAGAGCCCCGCTGCAGTCTATCTGTAACCACCCTCCCCTGCCACAAAGTCCCATACCCCCTCACCCAAAGTACCAAGAAGGAGGGGCGGCAGAGTCCATGAAAACTGTCACTCCACACCTGCAGACTGCTCAAGTATCAGAAGGCTGTCATTCCCCAAAATTTGATAAGTCCTTTCCTTCCCGCCTCACCCAAGCCCCCATCCCAGTTTCATCCCCTAACTGAGTAGTTGCTAATAAAAAATACGTTTCTGTTAATTACTGTTTCCATCATGTTTTTTTAGAGGACAGTCTGTTTGAAGGGGGGGAAGGGAGTTGGTAATTGGACAGGACAGTCACCTTTACTAGGGTACAGACACGGGGGCAGATTCAGCAGCAGGTCACACACACATTGCAGTCACTAGGCACCCTGGTCAGTCTGGGAGGTGGTTTTCATTTTCTGCGGGGTGGGGAGGGCTATGTGACTTTGTGGCGGGGGAGGGCGGTTAGAGATCTTATGCAGCGGTCCTTATACTGGATCACAGAGCCACGCAGCAGGGGATCTGTAACCGTCCTCCCCCTGCCAGAAAGTCACATAGCCCCCACACACAGAGTCCCGAACAGGAGGGGTGGCAGGCTCCGTTGAAACAACCAGTCCACCAGTGCGGACCACTCTAGAAGCAGGAGCATGTCATTCCTCGAGTTTAGAAGCGTCCTTTGCATCACTACACTACACCCGCTCCCCACCACAGTCTGTGTCTCAGTTTCAACACTTTACCGCAAAAACAGTAATAAAGAAAACGGTGTTCATTAACAAATTTCCAGTGATTTTATTTTTAAACGTATGGTGGAAGGGGGGGAAGGGGAGGAACGGGGTATGAAACTGGAGAGGATAGTGAACATTCACTGGGTAAAGAAACGGGGGCAGGTTCAGCTTCTCTGTAAAACAAACGTAATAGTCACAGGTTACCCTGCTCACCCAGGAACCTAGCTTTCAAAGCCTCCCGGATGCACAGCGCGTCCCGCTGGGCTCTTCTAATTGCATGGCTGTCTGGCTGGGCGTAATCAGCAGCCAGGCTATTCGCCTCAACCTCCCATCCCACCATAAAGGTCTCCCCCTTGCTCTCACAGAGAGTGTGGAGCACACAGCAAGCTGCAATAACAATGGGGATATTGGTTTCACTGAGATCAGAGCGAGTCAGTAAGCTTCTCCATCTCCCCTTGAGACGGCCAAAAGCACACTCCACCACCATTCTGCACTTGCTCAGACGGTAGTTGAAGAGTTCTTTTTCACTGTCCAGGGCGCCTATATAGGGCTTCATGAGCCAGGGCATTAGCGGGTAGGCTGGGTCCCCGAGGATCACTATAGGCATCTCCACATCCCCAACAGTTATTTTGTGGTCCGGGAAGTAAATACCTTCCTGCAGCCGTCTAAACAGACCAGAGTTCCTGAAAACACGAGCGTCATGAACCTTGCCCAGCCATCCAATGTTGATGTTTGTAAAACGTCCCCTATGGTCCACCAGTGCTTGCAGCACCATTGAAAAGTAGCCCTTTCAGTTAATGTACTGGCTGGCCTGGTGGTCCGGTCCCAGGATTGGGATGTGAGTTCCATCTATAGCCCCACCACAGTTTGGGAATCCCATCGCAGTGAAGCCATCTATGATGACCTCCACGTTTCCCAGGGTCACTACCTTTGACAGCAGTACCTCAACGATTGTGTTGGCTACTTGCATCACAACAACCCCCACGGTAGATTTGCCCACGCCAAAGTGGTTCGCAACTGACCGGTAGCTGTCTGGCGTTGCAAGCTTCCAGAGGGCTATGGCCACTCGCTTCTGGACAGTCAGGGCTGCTCGCATCCGGGTGTCCTTGCGCTTCAGGGCAGGGGACAGCAACTCACAAAGTTCCATGAAAGTTCCCTTCCGCATGCAAAAGTTTCGCAGCCACTGTGATTCATCCTAGACCTGCAGCACTATGCGGTCCCACCAGTCCGTGCTTGTTTCCCGTGCCCAGAATCGCCGTTCCACAGCATCAACATGACCCATTGCCACCATGATGTCCACGGCGCGGGGTCCCGTGCTTTGTGACAGGTCTGTGCCACTCTCAGACTTCATGTGCTCACCGCGCTGCCGTAGCCTCCTCCACCGATTTTTCAGCATCTGCCTCTGGAAAAGGTGGATGATAAGGTGCGAGGTGTTGACAACGGCCATAACTGCAGCGACGGTCGCAGCGGGCTCCATGCTTGCAGTGCTGTGGCGTCTGCACTGTCACTCACCAGAAAAGTGCGCGAAATGATTGCCCGCCAGTGCTTTCAGGGAGGGAGGGCGGGAGTGACGGCTGGGTGACAACAGTTACCCAAAACCACCCTCGACACATTTTTTTCCCCAGCAGGCATTGGGGGCTCGACCCAGAATTCCAATGGGCAGCGAGGACTGCGGGAACTGTGGGATAGCTGCCCACAGTGCATCGCTTCCAATGTCAACGCTTGCCCCGTTAGTGTGGACTCACACAGTCGAATTACTGTCCTTAGTGTGGATACACACGTTCGACTTTGTAATATCGATTCCACATATTCGATTTAAGTAAAATCGAACTACTCTCGTAGTGTAGACATACCCTTAGAAATTAGAGATACTGTGGCACTTCTTGAAATTAGGAGATAAGCCTGCAGGTCCTTGACCAATATTTGCTCCATCAGGAAAATGGGTGGTACTGTCTACAGTGGAGTGTGGACTGTGGCTGAGTGCACCATTACTGCCATGTTGGTCTAAAGTTACTCCAGTACCAGCTTTGGGGATACTTAGGGGAGGAATGATGCTATGGAACTGATTTTATAAGTGCTGAGCACCTACAACTCTGACTAAGTTTGAAATCCAGAAGCAGGAGCTTTAGAGCCACTCACCAGAGGCTGACTTGACCTCTGAGAGAAGTATGGGGCTGGGCTATGCAATATTTCTTCAGCTTAAAGCCACAATAATTCACCTTTATAAGGGACAAAAGCAGGATCTACACTTCTAATCTCAACAATTGCTTTGTGTTCAAATAGTAAAAGAAACTAATAATAAAATGCTTTCTATCATTGCAAAGAATGGGAGGAGAAGAAACTGCATCTAGAATTGCTTCTTATGAAACAGAGAATCTGGGACTCTTTGCCTGTACTCTGCATTCCCCCACTCCTGAGACAAGTTCATGAAGGAATGGTGTGTCTTTAATCATTTAATTTGGTTAATTTAAAACTATGTATGCATAATTTATTTACAGAGAGGTAAAACCCTCTAATTCCTGCATTTATTATTGTAATGCACAGTATTAGAGTGATTTTTTTTTTACTATTCCACTCTGCACACTGTCTAAGTCTGTTAGCATTATACACATCATGCCTGAGCAAGTCTGTTCAAGGGGGTTTGAGACTCCAGTTCACATATACTGTCTTCCATAAATTATGCACATAACTTCCATTTATATACAAAGGCACTGGAGAAGTTAGAATACAAATTAACATATATTGCACACATTCTAAGTCATTGTCTTATGCACCTTGTTTTAGGGGGGGAAAAAAAACAAAAAACCCAAACCACATTTTCCCCTCCATACTGTGAAAGATTATTTAATTTTATAATGATGAATTATTGCCATGCTTTCCACAAGAATGGCAATTAAAGGGATATTTCGAGGAATCGCTGCAAAACTGGGCTCCCACCAGCAGAAGAAGTTGTATAGAAATCATCTCGAACCACAAGGCAACGGTTATGCAATCTGTCCACATAAATGGGACACACAATCGAATTCCAACTCACAGTTATTTAATTATCAAGGTTTGTTTTCTCTGCTGCGTAACTGTCATTTTTCAGGGGCTTTACCCTGAACTCTTAGGCTTTCATGGATGGATCTGAATGTTTGATAGAGGTCCCCAATCTTTTATGAGGCTTGCCAGCTAATCCTGATATATAAAATGTCTAAGTGCACATAGGCACCCGGAAGACCTTACTGGTGCAAAAAAGAGAGATGAGGTTCTAGAGGGTGCAAGGTTCCTATATGGATTTAAAATGTACTCCCATTTCTGATGCAGAACATTACTCCAGTCTGAATAACAGCCTACTCACCACTAGCTACTACTAAATTTTCACCCATTCCTTTTGTGACCTGTGCTGCACATTGAGCAGACATCTTCATTGAGCTGTCCACAATGATTCCTAGTATCACTAATTCACAGCCCCTCAGTGTGTACAAAGAGTTTAAATTATTCCTTGCAATGTGCATTAGCTTCCACTTATCTGTGCTGAATTTCATCTGCCATCATGTTGCCCAGTTTATAGGCCTTTCTGAAACACCTCACAGTTTCCCCTAGTCTTGACTAACCTAGATACTTTTGTGACATTGGGACGTTTCACTAATTCACTATTTACATCCTTTACTCCCAGGTCACTGGGAAACATCCCTCAGTAAGAACTTCGGGCAGTCAGGCATAAATTTTTCAGATACACTGAAACTATGAACTGAGTTGAGTCTATTTTGTGTTGTTTAGTTCAGTTAATTTGAAATGAGCTTTAAGTTATGAACTCCTAGGGCTTGTGGATTGCTGTAAGGGGCACTGTGCTGGAGATGAGATCTGTGGCAAGAGGAAGGTTTAGGCTGGATTGGTTTGGACTAGGCCAGCTTGACAGAGCAGGGCTTCATTTTGCCTCCCCTGACTGGAAGCTCCCTCCTTCCCCAGCCTGTGAGGTGTTACCCAGGATTTTAAGAATCCAAAGCAGTGGTAACTTTACTGTTTCTCTCCAGGCAGTGTCAGGAATAAATCAATGGGAGCACAGCTCATCCATCTGATAAATGATGGATACAAGCAAGAGTGCTTTCACCTGAAACTACTTTTTTATTAGTGCTCAAGCACACACACACAAATGCTGTCACTGTAGGTTTAGAGTATCTCAAAACATTTATATTTACCTAAAGTTAAGGGTTTTGAGGAATCAGTGGCCAGGCTTCTAGGAGCCCCCGCCTTCCATCTAGCTGCTGGGGAACTTAGGTGTCAGATCCCTGTCTAAAGAGAACTTCCTCGGGCTGCTCCAAAGCAGACTTCCTAACTAAACTTTTTATAAATTTTCTCTGGACAAAGCATATAACTCACAATAGCCCCTAATAGTCCCTAATAACACCCAATAACAAGTCCTTATTCTCCTTATGAGCAAAGCATTTCTAGTCATAATGACAATAAAACGTACATGTCAGCGGCACCTAAAACCAAGGTTGGCCAAACATTCTTTCTATTTCCATGGAACCTTAACTCCCTGCCCCAACCTCCCATTCTGATAGCAAAACTGCAAACATGCAGTTGCATGGCCTTGACTTCTCAGAGTCCTAAAAGGATTATCCCCAGCTATGGGATGTTTGGGTTTCAGTTGGCAGTGGTTGAACATACAAAATGGCTGACTGCAAATTCTGTTAAATTCTGGGTTACACATGGGAATGTCAAATTTGGGCCCAGATCCTCAGTGGTATTTAAGCACCTAATTCCCACTGAAATCAATAGGAGTTAGGTACCTAGATGTCTGTTATAAAGGGCTATGCACACTTGTTTTAGAGACTGCGATAATAATACTGTAAATTGTGTCGAGAGATTGCAACAGCCAGTCATGAAACAGATGTCCTGCTTGCTACTCTAGGAGCCAAACCTGAGTTACCTGTGTGGGCAAGGGTTCCTCCAGGATTTTTAGCAAGATAAATAATGGTATTTGTCTGGACCTGGGCTCTCATGTCTTCAGTTGTGCTAAAGAAGTAGGCATTTCTCCCTTGACAGGAGGGGTTGATGACTTTGAGCACAGCAAAGACAAAGAGGTGATCCTGCCCCACTGGGGTTTGATAAACCTAGGCATCAAGCCACCACTTGTTCTTACAATCCCCCTTCTCCCACGTTTGCGCAAGAAGTATTATGATGTTTTTTTCTCATATTAATGTCTGCTCATTAACTCAAGCGTCTTTGTTTCCTACTAAAAAATCTTGGTTTTAAACCTCTTTTTAGAATTATTTATCTATATAATCCTGTTTTTCTGCCAAACAAGATCAGATCCATGACGTTTGAGGAGCGAAGGAAAATGCATAAATTTTGAACTATTTTTTTTTCCTTTTCATCATTTACTTTTGCTAGATTAGTCTTTAATTCTTAGTTTCTCAGACCTTTTATTCAATTTCACCAGCATGAGAAGATTAGTGAAAATGCCATTATATCTGGTGTTCATCTAATCTGTCATGTTTTGCAAGCCATAAGTTAACAAAACATTTTATTATTTTTATTCAAAATCCAGCAAAACACTGTATAATTTGCAGTTAGTTACCCGATGACTCTAGAACTGAGAGACCTGTCTCTACCAATATAATATTTTGCTCTTCTAGGACCTGATCCTCTTCCTTCTAGGGCTGCATTGATGTCAAAGCATATCAAGTGAATAACCCTCACAAGACCCGTCTGAGGTGCAGATAGGAGCAGCAAGTATTACTGAGGTTGAGAGGTTAGGTAACTTAACCAAGGACACGAAGTCTCAGAACCAGGTTGTAATTTAGGTGTCCAATCTTTCCCATAACCTGCACATTCAACTCTTTCTGTGCAACTGACCATCACTGGACTGTGCCTCTGAAATGTGGATGCTTATCATCATTATTTATCACATTGATTATGGCAATGCCTGGAGGCCAACCAAGAATGGGGCCTTGTTGTGCTGGGCGCTGTACAAACACATAACAAGAGAGAATCCCTGCCCCAAAGAGCTTACAGTACAATTAGACAAGATAGACCCCTGGGCAGGGGAAAGGGCTAGAATGCATAAGGAGAGTCTTTGATAAAATGGCTGAAAATATCATGTTAGTGCTGTGGGGTTTGGGGTTTTTGTTTGTTTGTTTGTTTTTTACTTTTATTTAAATCCTTTCAGTGGCTCAGCATCCAGCTCCCACTGAAATATACTGACTTCAGTGGCAGCAGGACTGGGCGCTGGGTGTCCAGTATTAGGCCCGGATTCTGCACTGGGATACATGCAGGCAGACTCTTGCACCTGCATGTATCCCTATTAAAATCAATGGGGCGCTGTGCAGTTGCAGAGGCTGTGCTTGCCAGGGGCCCATCAGGGCCTTAATCCGAACAGCATCATTCTGCTGAGAACCTCACTCAGCACTCTTGAGATTTGACCTTTCTTGATACCTGAAACACACCTCCTGAAGTTTCTGATTTGCTATTATCCATTGGGATGGCACAACTCTAATCTGGCTAGTTAAAAATACCTCTCCTGTCCCCCTGTATAATCAGGTAACTGCGCTGGTCTGTCAGACAGAGCTGGGGAAGAAAGTAATGATGCCTGTCTCTATATATGGCATAATTTCTTATGCATTATTTATTAGGTGCTGTGATCAGCGATAGGTTTAGCCTCTGCCCTGCTTAAGGTCATCAAAGTATATACCGTACACCCCCCCTCTAAAGCATTAGGCAGCTATCCTGAAGATGGTATCTATGCATGACTGCCTCTCCAGCCCAACACGTATACATGTAGCCCCTATAATGGACAAGTGCATGTATTATTAAGCAGCAGAAAGCACTTGTACAAGGCTGACGGCACACATGACTTATTTACACTGACCTAAAATAGCTGCACTTTAAGTGATACAAACATAGAAGACTTTAAAGTGCTCCATGGAGAATTGTGAATGAAGGAGAACCCCTTTGGCTAATCCTTAAACATTGTTTTCTTAAAAATCGGCTCATTGCCTTTTATGAATCTGCCATTTTTTCTTACCTGGAGTGACTTCCATTCATTTCCTCTGCAGATCACATGTGTATTTAAAATAATAATAATAACAAACAAATAATAATAATACTCCCCTTTATCAGCACATTCTGGATTTTGAAGACTGGTTCCTAAGGGTTCCTAAAGCTAGTATAGTAGATAAATGATTGGTTTTTCACATCTGTTAGCACAATCAGCCAGCACCATTTCCAGGGGGGAAAGGTTTTGATGGCCCTGTTTCAGGTCATCACATAGACCAGAAACACACAAGGGTGATAAATTTGTCTCCATTGTCACTCACTCTCTGCTTGGCAATATGGCTACCATGGAGTCTAGATCTCCACTCACCCTGAGAGAGGCTCTTTTCCTCCAAATCAGGACAGAGGTCATTGTCAGGGCAGCTTGGCAAAAGCCTCCGTTATCTTTTCATTGGTTTGTGCCTTGTGGCTATGGAAAAGATTCAAAGGGGGGAAAAATCAATAAAACATTAAACTGGCGGAGGAAAAAAACTGTAAAGATTATTTAACAAAAAAACCCCCAAAAAACTAAAAGTCTGACTTATATGAAATTATATTTAATTTATTTTTATACCAACAGCTGTCAGTTCAAACAACAACAACAAAGTAGCCATCTGTGCTTAATTTCATAAATCTACTGTAGATTGTCACATGATAGTGGAACTTGGACAAAAACCTGTCACGTGACTGGGTCCAGTCACTTTAAAGCAATATTTTCATACTCTATCTAGTCAGATTTAACTGCATCTTACAGGCATGAAGCCCATCTAAACAAGCATCAACCTGTCATGAAATGAATCTGGGGTCAATTTAACTGAAATCTGGGTTTCTAAGGGTTGGACATTCCCCCCCCCCTTTTTTTTGTTGGTGCTGCAGGAAATGTTTTTAGCATGTTTTCAATATTTAATCAAATCTATAAGCCAATAAGAAAATATGAGTGCACATGGCATGATTCCTTGTGATTTATATTGTTAAGGAAAATGCAGGGCACAGTAGATCCGCGGTCATCAGTAATGCAGAAGACTTAGAGCTGCCTGGAGAGCCAGACATGTTCATCCCACCCCACAACTCACTCCTTCCTTGGCTCTCGAGCTTAAGAAAAGGAGTTTGTTTTAAATCTCGTCGATTCATCGTAGGTAGGTGAACTAGAAAAAAATGCAAAGAAATGAAATACCCACCAGCGAGAAAGGGCTAGTAGAGAAAGACACAGCTTTATTTACCCTCCCAATACATATTACGAGGAAAGTGCAAGTGAGATAAAGTCAGAGGGGGTGTAATTAAAATATAGATCAAAAAGTCACATTTTTCAATTTGCCATGTTAAAAAAAATAACAATCAGCTTGTCATATTCTCATTAAATAACAGATGGTCGAGCATGAGTAATAGATCCCTGACTGATGGAAATATGCAAACTCTTTTCTTCAGAGAGTTTTTAACTTAGACAATAAAATCACATCAAATTGTCAATAATAATCTCAAGGTGAGCTTATTTGTTTAGTATTTCTGAAACCCACCTGTATTAGGGTGAAGGAGGAGTGCGTGTATGAGTGAAGTGATGGTAGCCCAGGCTGGGGGAAGGCAAAGTTCATTCTTTGCAATTAAGTTCTATCTTGCTTTATACACCCGTATATACACATGCGCGCACCCACAAGTTTTCAGGCTCCTAAATCTTCTGCCTTTCCAAATGTGATTAAACTATGCCCACCCCCATGCTGAAAGGAAAAGGCCAGTACTCATTTATATCACACAACTGCATAATCATAAATCATCATCTCAATCTTCCTCATTATGTCAAACCACAGAGATGGATAGCTCCCTGACTGAAAACAACTTCCCATTCCAACTGAGAGAACCAATAGTCCCAGCCATTCAGGGATCTCTGGAGAAAGCATCAGTCTAAACAAGGAGAGCTAAAACCTGATTTAAGTGATGCCTCCCTAAACTCACCTATATCTCCTGAGTCCTAATGTAATTCCACTGACTTCATTCAAGTTACACATGGATATTATTATTATTATTTATTTATTTATATTGCCATACCTAGGAGTTCTAGTCATGGACCAGGACTCCATGGTGCTAGATGCTGTACAAATACAGAACAAAAAGATGGTGCCTACCCCAGAGAGCTAACAATCTTAGACAAGAGACAAAGATGGATACAGACACACAGGGAGTACCAGTAAACAATGAGACAATTCTGGTCAGCATGATAGGCAGTGGTAACCTAACTGTTGTCCAGTTGTTTATAGGCCTAATGACTTATGTGTGGGGGTCAGTCCTGATCCCAAATGCAAAGGCTCATACAGTTGCTCCCCTACTTCTTACTACTTCAGCTATTTGTTGAGTTCTGGCATTAACACAACCAAAGACCTATGAGCACTTATCAACTCATGTAACAATGGGAATAAACTCATCCTCTAGAACCAAAGCCCCAACTGTAGTATGTGAAGCCTGAAAGTTTTATGCTTTATACCACGCCATTAAATTTCAAAGAACCCTGCTTGTCTACAGAGACAGCAGCCAACTCTGTTGCTGCAGCTTGTTACCGAAGAGACACACACTGTTCCTGCTCCTAGACACCATGATTTATTTTTTATTTTTTTGCTGTTGTTGTTCCTTAATCTAAAATAAGGTATTTTTGAATGGAAGTACATGTGCTGGTCTTTGTGTATGGAAACACAGCAAATGTTGGAAAAAAGCAACGATCCTTGTGATACCTTTATTGTCCTAGGAGTTCCGGCTGGAATGCTGTTTAGAATGGCAGATATTAAAGATGGAAAAGACCTAATGAGCTTCCTTGGCCCATTCTTTCTGCCAACATATGATTGTTCCCTACAGAATATTGTAGCTGAGTATTAGTCTAAAAAGAATTAAAAGGAATGAAAGTACCACAAAATAATAACCTCCTTCAAGTGCATCTGAGATTATTAACCTGCTGGTCTCAGACAACCCTTATTCAACCTGCTGATACATCTGTGCTCTCAACAAATCTATGTGCTATATACTCACCAGAAATGACCTTTATATTTTGGCCTGCTAAAGAAACTCAGGGTCAGTGGCAATAGTTACAGGCACTGAAATATTTGGGGGCATGCTCATCTACCCCTCACAAGACTTGGAATTGCCATAAATGGAGATATACCTTGCAAATGTCTAGACTTCGGGGGTGAATCTTGGCCCCATTGAAGTCAGTGGGAGTTTTCCAGTGACTTCAATGAGGCCAGGATTTCACCCCCAGTTGTTATTCCAATCAAAGTAACGAATGTTTTCCTAGTCATAGTAGGCTAGTCTCTTCAAACCTGTTGATTCCCTTCCAAATTCCACCAGGTGTTTTGGATCCAGCAGATTTTCCTGATGCTGCTGAATCCTTTCTATACTTCTTTGTAGATAGCTTTAGCATCTATTCCTGCCCAAATCTCCGTCCCTGGGAATCACCCATCTTGTCACATAAGCTTCACTTTTCAGCTGTTACTTTTGTCAGCAAATTTTCCCTTCCTTCCCCCCCCCCCCCGCCCCCTTGACAAGGTTGTTGGAGTCATCCTGCTGTTACACGGAACCACCTGCTCTCTTGATCCTCGGCCTGAATGATTAGCTTAAGGAGTCTCAAACGCTCCTGACATGCCTATCACTATCACTGTCAACTTTTCTCTCACATAGCAGACTTCTAGCATGCTGTAAGACAGGATTTGTGACCCCCTGCTCTTAAGAAACTCAGGGCCAGAGCCTCTACTGGCGTAAATCAGTTTAGCTCCATAGAAGTCGATGGAGCTGCGGCTGAGGATTTGGCATTGAGTTTTTCTCTGGACAATTTTTCATATGAGTCCCTGTTTACATTCTTCTAATTTAGTTGGAGTTATTGAGGTATTTGGCTACTCAGTGGAAGAAGCACCTCTTAAATAATGATTTCTGATAGCTTCCAGCCTGTTTTTGCTTTTTACTCAGCACCCGTATGCATCTTTCCCTTTGCAGCTCAGCATCAGACAGCATTAAGTTACTTTTGTATGTCTTGTTTTTGACACTGTTGATGAGCTTCTGTTACATCAGCTAAGTGTAACCAGTATCTTTCTATTCTGATCCAATTATAATTTCTTCAGCATATTCAGATTGCTTTCATAAGCACTACATGCCAAGTCACCCTCCCTCATGTATCTAATGTGGCACAAATTGGGTCAAGGTTTCCATAGCGATTTATCCTGTCTGTCAGCTGTTTGCTATCCCATTACTTGTGCCCAGGGTCAGACTGCTTGGATGATGTTAATATATTGAACATTGACATTAGGATAAAGAAGTCTTTAAGTCTGCATTACAGCCTTGTCAAATCTGTCTCATCCCTTTGGGGCAGGGGGTGGGGGTGGGAGGAGTGATGCATGAAAGGGCAAACCAGTCTTTGGTATCATGCAGGTAGGCAATAGAGAAGATTCTCCTATTGACACCTCTGGGTCTGGTGACTCATCTGATCCAGCTAATTAGTGAGGAAGGATTGCCTTGTGGTTAAAGCACTGGACAGGGTCTCAAGAGTGCTATTTGTAACACAAATATAAT
The DNA here is from genome assembly GCF_013100865.1 of Trachemys scripta elegans. Lineage (NCBI taxonomy): Eukaryota > Metazoa > Chordata > Testudines > Emydidae > Trachemys > Trachemys scripta. Next base: position 25,043,137 of record NC_048301.1, read on the forward strand.
AATATTCATTGGAAGGGTGCTATTTACAATTAAGTTATAAATAATAGTATGTGTTAATATCTGAAGTGTCAATGTTAGGGATAGGTCAGTCTGGATACACTAATACTCTTTGCTTCCACCTCTCCAAGCCTCAAGCTTTCAACCAAAGCTTGAACTGACTCAGAAGCCAGTATTTTATTTTAGGGTTCACGTGAAGGTTAGCGACTAAATATATAGATGTTCCTTTTCTCATGCTAACGCACTTCTGGTTCCTGGCTGGGAATAGAAAGGGAAGGGAAACATAAATATAATAGATGAAAATTACCTGGTGTATTGGAATTAGAACAAACAAACCACAAGCCTTATTTCCTTACATACATGTGCCATGGAACTTTGCTCTAGAACATATTGTGACATATCAGGATACAATCCAGATCAATGAGTAGCTGCGTCACCACTGCCCTGTAACTTGGGGTGTCCTTAAACAATGCCTTGCTGCTGTAGCCTCCAGTATGTAAGTCATTCCCAGCTATGTTGATTAGGGGGCTGTGGCACATGACTTATGAGGAGAGGCTGGGGGAACTGGGCTTATTTAGTCTGCAGAAGAGAAGAGTGAGGGGGAATCTGATAGCAGCCTTCAACTACCTGAAGGGGGGTTCCAAAGAGGATGGAGCTCGGCTGTTCTCAGTGGTGGCAGATGACAGAACAAGGAGCAGTGGTCTCAAGTTGCAGTGGGGGAGATCTAGGTTGGATATTAGGAAAAACTATTTCACTAGGAGGGTGGTGAAGCACTGGAATGGGTTACCTAGGGAGGTGGTGGAATCTCCATTCTTAGAGGTTTTTAAGGCCCAGCTTGACAAAGCTCTGGCTGGGATGATGCAGTTGGGGTTGGTCCTGCTTTCAGCAAGGGGTTGGACTAGATGATATCCTGAGTCTCTTCCAACCCTAAGCTTCTATGATTCTGTCTCTGTGTGTGCTGCAGCTAGCTAGCCATACCTTGACTCTTATCAGCCTTAAAGATTACCATGAGGTGACCCCAAAACACTCCCAGTCCTAGATTTCCCCTCAGAAATGTACGTCCTGTACCGCCCAGCCCTCTCCTGGATAGTACAAATATACTGAATCCATTATTCCTTTAAGGGAATAATATGCACACAACTGTTACTCCAAATGGAGTTACCCAGATACTTCAACTTGAACACACTAGCTTGATTAAAACAATAAAGCAAGTTTATTAACTGCAAAGAGAGAGATTTTAGAGAGTACAAGGAATGAAGCATAAGTCAGAAATGGTTACAAGAAAAGATAAAATTCTTACTGGTGCATAACTTAACAAACTATATTAGATTCAGAACAAAGTTTTCTCACCATGTGCTTTCAGCAATCTCACTGACCAAACTCTAGGTTAGGACCCCTCCCCCAGAGTCCAATGGCTACTTCCTTTGTCTCTGCAGATTCAGTGAATGTGATGGCCAGGGAGAGTGACAGGGGTGTCTTGGAGTGTCTGCCCCTTATTTTTATAGCTCTGTCACCCCTTTGAGAAGAATTTCCAGCTGGGAGCAAGGTGACAGGCAGTCTGTGTAGAACGTAACTCCATGCTGTTTCTTTACTAAAATGTAGATTTTTCCTCTGCGCCATTTCCTGCCAAAGAATGACCAGTGTAATTATTTGTTTACACTCCAGTTGGATTCAAGTTATGAATGTTTGTAAAGAGCCCACCACAATGGAGCTGTGTTCTTGGATTGTAGTCTCTGTGCTCTACTACGATAGCAAATGAAATAATAATAATAATCAATAATTAATAATAATGAGGGAATCCTGAGATGTTGTTCTAATTCAGGGTTAGGCAAACTTTTTGGCCCAAGGGCCAAATCTGGGTGGGGAAATCGTATGCAGGGCCATAAATGCAGGTCCATGAAAGGGCTGGGGCAGGGAGTTGGGATGCTGGAATGAGTGGGGTGTGGGAGTGGATGTGGTGCGTAAGAAGGGGCTCAGGGCGGGGGTTGGGGTATAGGAGGGGGTGTGGAGTGCAGGAGGGGACTCAGAACAGGGAGTTGGGGTGCAGGGGGTGCAGCAAGGGCCTCAAAGCAGGGAGTTAGGGGGCTCAGGGCAGGGAGTTGGGGTGCGGAGTGCAGGAGGGGCTCCCTGCCTGCCCTGGCCCTGCGCCGCTCCTGGAAGTGGCCAGCATGTCTGGCAGTGGCTCCTGGGGATGGGGTGGGGCAGGAGGCTCCGCAGCACGCTGCCCTTGCCTGAGGGTACCACCCCCAAAGCTCCCATGCCATGGTTCCCTGTTCCCACCCAATGGGAGCTGCAGGGGGTGGTGCCTGCAGGCGAGGGCAGCGCGGGGGCTGCAGGGACGTGGTGCTGGCCGCTTCTGGGAGTGGCACGGGGCCAGGGGAGGTAGGGAGCCTGCCTTAGCCCCGCTGCACCCAGGGGGTTGGCAATCCTGCAGGCCGGATTGAAAGCCCTGATGGGCCGGATCCAGACCGTGGGCCGTAGTCTGCCCATCCCTGTTCTAATTGCACCCACTGGGAACCCCATTATATGTAGCTTTGGTGCTTAATCAAATGGTCCCACGTTCCAGCTCCTTTAAAAACAATTTGGTGAACCAGAAATGTTGATCCAAAGTACAGTTGACACTGCATGCAAAGTCTATCTTCAATGCTGTTGCAAGCCATTCTCCCGATGGGTCTTGTCTCCTGACGGAATCTTGTGGCAGCAGGTTTTGTAGGCAGGCTTTTCTTACAACCTAACTTTTACCTCTCATGGGGCATCTGTAGGACTGGAGAGAGAAGGATTTCTGATGCAGACAGATTTTATCCTCCCACTGTGTTGCCATGCTGACCCATTTACTCCTAATGAGGAAAGATTTTAATACTTTCCTTTACCATTGTGTTGTCTTGTGTATTCATAAGTAAGAGGCACAGTCTGGACTTTTAGAAATAAGGCTTTATTAGAACTAAAACACAGTTACATAAGACAAAGGAGAGCCATGTGCTCCTAGCTGTGTATCTGGTGATCTGCCTCTAGACTGCTTCCAACCAATTCTTCCTAGCATGTGCTCTGCTCTTAAAGGCACAATACATACTCCTAATATCTCCCCTTCCCAGTAAAAGCAATCCCAACCATTTAACATATGTACCAACTGTTTCTCTACAAATGCCATAACATGCTCAACTTTGCTGCAGTGCTCAATGAGTCTTTCAGGTGCTCTGCACAGTCTGTTAGATCTATGGGGCACTATGTCAGTTGTTGGACTAGCTGAATCAGTAAACTGCTCTGCTTGCTAGTCTGATGGTTCCTCAGTGGTTTTCCCAGTGCTTTGTCCTGTAGCTGTCACTGAAGTGTCTGCCTCCTTATTCCCATCTTCTTCAGGAAGATGTTGCAGGGGTCTCCTGTTCCTCTGAAACTTATTTCCTTCAGGAGTCTGTCCTTCATCAGATCAAGGGCTCACCTCACGAGTCACTACTGCCCTCTGAGCCCAGCAAGTACCATCATGAATCTGCACAGCATCCCTGGGATTCAAAGGCGCTAACACACTGGACCTCAGTCACGATTAGGGCCCTACCAAATTCACGGTCCATTTTGGTCAATTTCATGGTCATAGGATTTTTAAAATTGTACATTTCATGATTTCAGCTGTTAAAATCTGAAATTTCACGGTGTTGTAATTGTAGGGGTCCTGACCCAAAAAGGAGTGTTGTGTGTGTGTGTGTGTGGGGGAATCACAAAGTTATTGTAGGGTGGGTTGCAGTACTGCAGCCCTTACTTCTGCGCTGCTGCTGGCGGTGGTGCTGCCTTCAGAGCTGAGCAGCTGGAGAGCAGTGGCTGTTGGCCAGGAGCTCAGCTCTGAAGGCAGAGCTGCCGCCAGCAGCAGCACAGAAGTAAGGATGGCAATACCATATCATAACACCCTTACTTCAGTGCTGCTGCCTGAAGAGCTTGGCCCTCTGTCAGCAGCCGTCACTCTCGAGCCGCCCAGCTCTGAAGACAGTGCAGAAGTAAGGGTGGTAATACCGCGACCCCCTAAAATAACCTTTTGGCCCTCCTGCAACTCCCTTTTGTGTCAGGACCCCAATTTGAGAAATGTGGGTCTCCCCCTTGAAATCTGTATAGTATAGGGTAAAAGCACACAAAAGACCAGATTTCACGGTTCATGACGTGTTTTTCATGACTGTGAATGTGGTAGGGGCCTAGTCGTGATACGTCTTTTGTATACACTTATCATGTTGCTTAGGCACATCTAAGTCAGGATTACTGCTAAGTCAGAGTCTTGTTCTTAACTTCCTGCCAAACAATCTCTCGGGAGATGACAGTCCATGACTCACTGGTGCTGCTCTATAGTTCAGTATAGCCAAATATGGATCCGCACTTGAGTCAGTGGCCTTTTGAAAAAGTTGTTTAACAATTTTCACACCATTCTTTACAAGACCTGGGACTGAGGATGCCTCAGCCTTGAAGCTCAATGCTTAACCCATTCTTTCCTGCAAAGTTTTGAATTCATGTCCATCAAACTGTGGACCATTATCAGACATGATAACGTCAGGGATTCCATGCCTGGAAAATATGGATTTCATGTGCATTATTACATATTTTGATGTGGTATTTTTTAATAAACAATCTCTAGATAATGAGAATAAGAGTCCAACATCAATACATAGTCTTTATCTTCATAAGAAAATAAATCCACACCAACTTTAGACCATGCTCTTAATGTTCATTGTTTATCAGCATAGGGTCTTTTTTCTGTTTAGGTTGGTATTTGACATGTTTCACACGTTAACATTTTTCTCTATCTCATTGTTCATTTGTGGGAAATACAGTATCTCTCTGGCTCTGCATTTACGTTTCTCCTTCCCCAAGTGTCCTTCATGTATTCTTGTGGGCATGTCAGCTTGTAACTCCTCAGGCACTACTCCCCTATTTCCTCTGAACAATATGCCATCAATGACAGACAGTTCCGCTTTGAACTGAAAGTATGGACGTACTATGTAATGTCCTGGCCACGTTATGGTAATAGCCGTAATTACCCTCTGTAAAGTCTCATCATTAGCTGTGGCCTCAGCTAATTCATTTCACTTCCTTTCTGAGACAGGACAATTCTTTTGTATGAGGCAGACAAGCACTGTGTCTGACTCCACCTCTCCTTCTAATACAGTTTTATTAAATGCTCTGGACAACGTGTTCCTTATCTCCTATACCATGTGCACTCTTTGTTCAGCCCAAGAGCGTGGCATATTTTAAATATAGGTGCCTTATTCCCTTGAATTATCACAAAGTTTATCAATTCTATTTGATCTTTTCCCTTCACTTCTAGTACACATGTACCTTGAATAGAAATGACATTCCTATTATAAGCTTTCTGTTTAACCAGTTCGCTCACCATGTTCCCTAGGTTTTTTTTTTTTCCAACTCTTTAACATTAATATCTGAAACCACATTTACCTGAGCACTAGTGCCTAATTTGTAGATTAAAAGAGTTCCATTGGTTTCTAAAGATTTTGTCTATTCATCTGTTCCTACCTCTTTAGATACAGCTTCTCCATAGAACTCGTCTTCTGTGCTGTTGTCCGTGCTCTCTTCCCAGATTACTTTAGCAACATGCATGCTTTACTTCCTTGTCTGCAGTTGTGGATCCAGTTGCAAGCATTGGCTAAATGATTGTATTTCTTACAAGTATTGCAGCACTTACCAAAAGCTGGGCATTGTTGAGATCTGTGTTTGTGTTCACATCTTGTGCAATCCTTGAAGCTCTCTTGCAAACTCTTGTGCTTTGTTTTTTTCACGCCTCTCTGTATTTTTTGTTCTCCACTGACTTTGTTTGTTCTCTTGTCGCTCTATCCGGAGTGGCAGTGGCCTGTTCCCCTCCCTTTATTCTGTTTGATTTCTGCTGCCTGACCCAGTCTTACTGCTTTATCCAAAGTGAGATCCATAGCTTCCAGGTTTGGATCTCTGATTCCTATTACAATTTGATCCCTTATAATTGAATCTGTTAACTGTCCGTAGTTGCAAGTTTGGCTCATTAGCTTAAGCTCTGTTAGGAATTCTTCAAAGGACTCTCTTTCCTTTTGTCTTCTAAGGTGAAACTCATACCTTTCAAATGTTTCACTCTTTTTAGGCATTCACAATACTCTTCACGTTTTACAAAATTGTGTCGTCATAACTTGCTTCTCTGCTTGACTTAGTTGTATGTTATTAACAACATCTAGTGCCTCAACTCATGCAATGTTTAAGAAGATTGCTCTTTTCTGCTGGTCTTCTTTCTCACCAAAGCCAGCTGCGTGCATCCATCTAAAAACTCTGAATCTCTTCCAGGAGTCTGCTGCATTACTTGAGGGTTTCAATTCCTTAGAGACTTTTAGTTGCTCCATCTCCAAGATGACTCTTTCACCACAGTCCTCTTTTATCTGTCCTCACTTCTACTTCACTCTGGTACCACATGTTGTCTTGCGGATTCACAGCAAGGAGTCACAGTCTGAATTCTTAGCAGTAAGGCTTGATTAGAACTAAAATGGAGTTACATAAGACAAAGGGGAGCCATGTGCTCCTAGCTGTCTATCTGGAGAGGCTGACTCTAAACTGCTTCCAAAACTGGTTCTTCCTAGCATGTGCCCTACTCTTAAAGGCACAATGCTTACTCCTAACAACCACTGCAAGTGGGTGGGAGAACAGCCTCTCCTTGACAAAATACTTCTCAGTTGCTGTTACATATTGTGAAGCAGTGACCACAAAAATTCATCTTTTTCCTATCTCAGCCTAATGTTCCACATCATCTAGTTCCTTGAAGTACAAACATGCTCCAGCTAGATTTCATGTGCGGGCACATACCCCATCAGAGAGGTTCAGTCAAGGCATCATTTATACCCAATCAAGCTGGGAGAAGCTTTGCAGGGCTGTCCTGAATTGCAACATTCATATTAAGCTTCCAGGCTAAAATTACATTTTATTTCTTCTCCCATCATTCAATCTGTCTATGGGTAAAATGGTCCATGCACTGAATCCTGGGCTTGTCAGTCCTAGGAGAGTGGGGGAAGCACAGTCTAATAGCTTTCAGGGGGCTTCCAGATTTGGCTAACTAGTTCTGGTGAGGAGCGCAGAAGCACTGATTCCTTCACACTTAAGGGAAAAAGAAAATTCAAATAGAAAGAGGAAAACTTTGAGCCAGATGGAGAAGGAAAGATGGTTTGTGGTTAGGACAGTAGACTAGAACTTGGGAGACCGGGATTCAATTCCCTGTCCCTCTCCTCCCCCCAGACTTTCTGTGTGACCCTGGGCAAGTTACTTATACTTTCTGGGTCTCAGTTCCCCCTCTGTAAAATGGGGATAATAGCACTTCCCTATCTCCCCAGGGGAGTGGTGATAATATATCCATTAAAAACTGTGGGGCATTCTGATACTTCTGGGGCCCTTAAAAAGAGACTTTGGGGAGGAAAATATAAAACCTTTTACCATTGCTACAGGAAGGATTGTTGCTGCGACAGTGACATCAGACCTTAATACTCCAGTGGGGATGGTTGACCATTGTCATTGCACCAGCAAGGACTCGGCCATTCCATCCTCCATTATCTCATCTCTGTCTCTCATCCTTTCACCTGATCCTGAAGTCAACTGTACTGCACGGCACCGGTGTGGTGAGATGAGACTGCCCAGTTGTGCTCGGCCTGAAAATGACCAGTGAAGAGATGGACTTGACGAGGCAAGGGAGCTGGGGGCTAGAGTAACAGCTGTTATGGCTGACCTGCCAGCCCAAAGCATCCATCTGTGACTGACCAGCTGCCCTGTATATTGAGAACATCAACAAAAGCCATACGTTCCCCATGCGTACTGTCCTGTCTCTACTCTCCCTTCTGTATGTGTTTTGTCTAAAGCAGGGAAGTGACTCTCATGCCTGACTCAGAATTGAACAACAGAACCCTTTCTTCCCCATCAAGAAGGACTGTTTGACTGAATAAGAGACTTTAACCAATATTCACTCTCTCCAGAAAGAGACTTTCATAGGCTTTGATTTTTTGTTTTGCATAATCACTTAATTTCAGTTTCAATGCTCTTGGCCTCATTTTGATTCTTTTCCTTTTGTGTGTTTCAAGCAATAAATCTCTAACCTTTGACATGAAGTTCCCAATATGTTCACCATGATACTAAGCAGGCTGAGGTCTCTGTATACCAGACCCTGAACCCTGTGTAACTGCTGGGTTTACTCTGTACCTCAGGCCCCTAGGGTGCCAGTAGCATTCCCAGTGTGCTGCATCTCAGGGGCAACCACTGAGCAGGTAGGCCTTATAGGCACTAGCCCTGGTGGGTCCCAATAACCACTCAGACACACGGTTAAGGGAAAGATTTTTATTAGGGCTGGCTGGAAAGGGGAAAGTTTACAAATACCCTAGTACAGTTACACTTCAAAGCGAGTGGTAGCAGTTCCTGTCTGAGTCCCTGGGGCAGTCCAATTGAGAGGCAGGGCTCTTCAGTCCAGTGCCTGAGGTGCCCTCTCCATCCAGTCTCTGTTCATGCAAATAAGCATTTGCGAGTTTCCAAGCCAGGCTCCGTTAGAGTCTTTCATTGGCACCTCTTTGCATTGTCTCTCTGCCTACCTGCTGCTGCTCCCCCATAAGTCCCACATGGGCCTGCACCCAGCTGTGATGTGTGGCACTCACAGACTGTTCCACGCACAGCTCTGTCCTCAGTTCCTGGGGCCCCCCTCCAGCTCCCTGCTGCCACGTGGCTCCCACTCTCAAACAGAGCCCAGCCGCCTTGTGGTTCAGATCCTTTCCTAAGTGTAGTGGGGAAGGGGCTAATCGGAAACGTAGATCCGGCTTAGCCAGGAGGAAAGGGATGTACAGTGGGGAGAGGGCTGATGGGAATTGTAGTCCCCTTCTTTGCAGATCTATCACACTTGTTTGACATTGCTTAATGTTGGACAATGACTGGGTTATGTCAACACCTTTGACTCTTTCTTCCATCTTAATTAATACAACAGGTCTCCACACTATTCAGCACTGGATCATGGATTGTAAATAACATGTGAGGGCTGGTGGGCTCCCAGTAATTTGTGGCTGCAGGCTTGGTCTGCTTCTTGCATGCTCTTTTAATAGATACGTGCATACAACAGGCATTTCCTTCTTGGGGAACTCACCATTGTCCCCACCCTTCTTTGGCAATGGACCATTTTAAAAGGAAAAAGGTATTCACATTACTTAGGGAAAAGTTTGTACAGTTGTTTTCCCAGCTTAAGCCCACATGGCTTGTGCACTCTGCAGTATTTGTTTACTCCACCTGTGCGAAGGGTATCTTTAGAGACTACTTTGAAATTTCATCGTTTTGAGAAAGCAACTTCCTTTCTTGTATACAATCAAACTCACAAAATAAAAGGTCCTTTGTGAACTTTTTATTTATTCATGTATAGTAGAACCTCAGAGTTACGAACAGCAGAGTTATGAACTGATCAGTCAACTGCACACCTCATTTGGAACCAGAAGTATGCAATCAGGCAGCAACAGAGACAAAGTAAAAAAAATAAAAAAGCAAATGCAGTACACTACTGTGTTAAACATAAACTACTAAAAATATAAAGGGAAAGCAGCATTTTTCTTCTGCATAGTAAAGTTTCAAAGCTGTATTAAGTCAATGTTCAGTTGTAAACTTTTTAAAGAACCATAACATTTTGTTCAGAGTTCCGAACATTTCAGAGTTACGAACAACCTCCATCCAGAGGGGTTTGTAACTCTGAGGTTCTACTATATGTGTTGTTTTATGAGCAAAGAGTACTCCACTTAAAGATGACTTCACAATACGAATGAGGGGACAATGGAGCAATCACTAATTTATTAAAAATCTTTATGATTACGAGGGGACAGATTCTGCTCCCTGTACTAATGTTGAGTAGTGTTTTACTGTGAAAGTAACCTTACTGTCCACTCACTCTTGAGTGAGAGTGGCAGAATCTAAATTGTTATCAATAAGCAAGAAAGCATTAGGATGACATGGAAGGGAACCACTACATATTACACCCCATATTAAGTAAATCCACATCCAAATAGTGCAGGGCACATAGTATGTAAAGAAACAATGGTAATAATAACAGGAGTACTTGTGGCACCTTAGAGACTAACAAATTTATTAGAGCATAAGCTTTCGTGGACTACAGCCCACTTCTTCGGATGCATGTCCCTTCTTCCAAAGAGCAAATCACAGAGAAAGAAATGAAGTGTTTAAGTATTCTCTAAAGTAATACTCATTCAGCTGTTCCTTTCAGCTGTTATCACCCTGGACTAATACTTAAAAAACAATCTCTGTGTATGTTTGGGATAAGCTCTTTGGGTCAGGGGCCATCTTTTTATTCTGTGTTTGTACAACACCTACCACAGCAGGGTCCTGGTCCACCTCTGGGTCCTGCAACAATACAAACAATAAATAACAATAACAGAGCAGCTACAACTGGTCACATATTTTCTGTTTAAATGTTCTTTTTACTAAAAATGGCTTCTCAACTGAATGGAAACTTTAAATAAAAATCCATTTTTTACAAAAATGTGGGTTTTTCATAGAAAACCCAGAAACTACGCAAATGTTTGATTTTTGTTTTTTGATAACCCCTTCCCCCAAATTGAAGAAAACGTGTAATGAAAACAAAATACACATTTGTTTCTGTTGAAAGTCTTTAGGGTTAGGAGAGAAATAATTCCTGACCAGCTCTGTTATCAGCTTCCCTAAAAAGCCATTTCCATCACTGTGAGGCTGAAAGGGTGACTTTAATGTGTTTGGTTTCCAAATACTTTTATTTTAAAAAATTACAAAAACTGTAACTTGGAGACAGGGGCCTCTAGGGAATATTGTCAGGAATAATTTCTCCTCATTTTAAGTTATTAGTTTCTCCTGATTTTAAATTAAGCGTGTGACCCACAAATTTCAATAGCAAATAGGTTTTTCACATTATTATTGACTTCTTAATTATGAAAACCAGCAGGAAAATAAAACAATCTCAATAAATCTTTACTTAGTAGCTGAAAACAGGTAAGCTAAATACATTGAATGATTGGATGTATAAGTAAGTCACGCAGCAAAGGAACAAAACCATGTAAGGTTTCGTTGTTTAGCAATGGGACTGCTCTCATGTGCCTAAAATAAGCACGTCTGTATCTTTGCAGAATTGGGGCCTGAGCACAGAATACAAGAAGGCAGAGTAAATAATCATGTGATAAATAGAACCGTTTCAACAGATGCACTTAGTATAGATACGGTAAATAATGCTGCTGCAATAACAATACAGTGATAATGTGAGCAGTTTCAAATATTGTGCATGTCACTTTAACAATGCAGTTACAGTTGCAATACCATATGACTTTGGACCATATTAGTGCACCTAGACTAAAGTAATGTTTAGATTAATAGACTGCCCTTTTTTAACATGCATAAGAGAGTAATATCGTGTAACCACTGTGCAGAGTAAATATGCAAGCGGCAAAATGGGGCAAGAGTTTGGAACTGTGATGTATTTAATGTGCTGTTGATAAACACCATACTGTCTTCACTGTGCAGTGTTAACATGAAACACGGCAGAGTAGAAACAATGCGAAGAATAAGGCAGGGTAAACACTGAACAGTGTTAATATACAGAGAATAAAAATAGTTGTATTTGTGTTTGATCAAATGCCTGTATGACAATAAAGTGACACAACATCTGATCAGATCTTGTGATCCTACGACACAGCTCTAATTGTCTCAGACCTTCTGTAAGGGGTTCCCTTTTGGCTAAAATGAAATGCTTGAAATCTCTGCACTGTTAAGTTGAGCCTCTTTTGTTTTTTCTTCCATATGTGGTGATTTGGAGGAAGAGAGACTACCACTAAATGAAGGAAATTGTTTTTGTTCCTACTGGTACAAGATCTAGTTTTACAGACCAAAAACCTTTTCAGTTACAAGTGATTTCAGCTCACCAGAAAAGGGTAAGTGTAGTTCATGAAGAATTTTGAAAGAATGAACATTTTTTTGTTTCATTTGAAATTTTCCACGTTTCTGTTTTTCCATGAAACATTTCAGACAATTTTTTTCAAAAATTGAGATTTGTTTCTGTGTGAAAATATCCCATTTCTCCCACTTTTACATACCCCTCCTTCTTTTTTGACAGAAAAAGTCAAACAAGGGAAGTAAGAAATGATGGTGGTGCCTAACCTATCAAATGAAAAGAAAAATATGGTGTTTTTCATTTCAGAATTTTTCATGGAAAAATTAAAAAATTTTGACCAGCTTTACAATTGGTCAGATTCTTAAGCCAACAATACACTTGCCAGGACCGGCTCTAGGGTTTTTGCCGCCCCAAGCGGCGGAAAAAAAAAAAAAAGCCACGATCGCTTTCTTCTTCGGTGGGAATTCAGCGGCAGGTGGTTCCCTCCCAGAGGGACCCGCCGCTGAATTGCTGCCGAACAGCCCGACGTGCCGCCCCTTCCCCTTGGCCACCCCAAGCACCTGCTTGCTGGGCTGGTGCCTGGAGCCGGCCCTGACACTTGCACTCTAAGGTTGGCCACTGGAGAACAGAGTTCACCAGGCCAGGAATATTAGATAGATATCATAACTGTTAATAGTACTTAGTGTAGAATCAGTCTCACCGTTCTGGCACAGCTTTCTTTGTTCCATGAATCTCAACTTGCTGGCTTCAGGGAAGGGTCTGGTTCTTTTTACTTCAGAAAAGAACTTTCCTTTACTTTTAATTAACGTGAAGGTTACTTATAGGTCCTAACCAACTGCTAATGACCTAAACATGAAGGCCTGAAAGAAACCCTTCTACACTATGCTGTTAAGATCTTAAATTCTCTCTCTCCAGAGAGAAGAGAGGGTAATTTCTCCAGAGGTATGATGCATATTCATATGCACATGAAATTCAGATGAACTCTTCACATGCTCAAATTTCAGGTGCTGATAGAGAAGCTGACAAACAAGCATAGGCCCATAGCATAGGGAAATCAATGGAAGGTAGGTGCCTAAATACCTTTGAAGATCTGGGCCTTTGTGTGTAGTCTTTCATGTGAAGCTTTCCCTTTCACTGGGATTGGAGGGTCAGGTCCATCTCTTACAAAAGGTAGCTTGCAGCTTTTATTACCTTCCAATTGGAGTGGCATGTTTTTAGCATCACTCATCCTCAGGTTATATGTCATAAACCAATTAACTGCTTAGGTGACGCATCTCTGCACTCTTTCCTGGATCCAGTAGATGGTGTTAGGAGGCTCACAGGAGCTTTACTTCTTTCAGTTTCTATCCTGAAAGTCTTTAGGTTAACTCTTCTATCTCTAAATCAAAGAGGTGGTATCAGTAGGAATAACGTCCCAGTGCTGTTGTGACCTTTACTGTTGGTTAATTGACAAAAGTGGTAAAAGTCTCTTTCAGAATTTCTGTTTAATAAAAAATGTCTCCTTTGCTGATGTGTCAATTAACAGTCTGAGTTCAAAGTTTATTCTTAAACTTCTTGCAAGCAGCCTTTTGTTCTGTAGTAATTGTCTGGGTTCTGACATAAAATCTGTAATTTCTCCCACTATCTTTAAAATCACTTCCAAACACCTCTGCATTATATTGCCTTTCCACTTTCTTATCATTAGCAAAATTTCATATTTAGTAGGTTCAACAAAACTATAGAATAGACTGAAATTCACCGATACCAAAATGCAAGTGGCTCTATTCCAAAACCTCCCACAGGTTACATTTCTATAATTAAATACACAACAAGATGTTTCTCCACCCTGGTAGCTGAACATTTTAACTACAGTTCTAAACCAGTGTTTTGTGCCATTTCTTCACTGCAGACCTCATAACCATTATCAGCCGAACCATTATCAACCATTTCTAATAGATAGGTTTAGAGAAGCAAAGCGTAATTCCTCTATAAAATACTGGTCATTTTGAAGAAGCATAGAAAAAAAAGAAACAAAGAACAGGCAGTAAAAGGAAACCATAATTTCGAAGGCTTTGTCTACACTGGGGGATTAACCTTAGTTACAGCCATTGGTGGCCAGTTATGGGCATAGTTGTGTCAGTAAAATCTCTATAGACAAGGAAAGCGGCTATTTGCACTTGCCTTTCTGGTGCCAAGGAGTAAATTTGCCAGTGCAAATAGTGGCTTTACCCGTCTACACTGTGGGTTACACTGGTGCAGCAACTCTAGTGGCTGGTTACCAAGGTTGTCACTGGGGCAAATCCCCAGTGGAGACGAAGCCTGAGTATAAGCAGGCAATGCCAAGCCAAGAATCTTGTATACAAGAAAGATACAAGGCTACAGATTTATGGAACAGAGCTGATCTTATTATTATTCTTTTAGCTAATATTTATCTTAGAGCAGTGACTAGAGACCACAATCAGGTGCATGGTCTCATTGTGCTGCATGTTGTACCAACACATTGAAAGATACAGTCCTTGCCCCAAAAAGGCTAGATCCACAAAGTGATTTAGGCACCTCAGTCCTACTAGGTGCTTAAGTCCAAAATTTAGATCCTGATGTAAGCAGAGTCAGGATAAGCTCTACCCTGACATCTGGTGGTGAATTATGGTGAGGGTGGAAAAGAACTTCAGGGGCTGATCTTGTTTGCATAGGCACACCCACCCGCCTAGCCTGGGACAACTACAACTGAAAGTGGTTACTTTGGCTGGTGTGGGATCCCCAGTTTCTCTGTTATTGGGACAGGAAGAATAAAGTGTTGTTACCCTGCTTCTGTGAATCAAGGCCAGTGGAACTGTTGTATGACAGAGGGACTCACCAGTAACTAAGTAGCACTCGCTAGACAAGGGGCATGGGTTACAAAACACAGTGAATTGAGAGAGGTTGGGGATAGGGATGTGTACATGATGGTATGGGCTGCTTTTGAGGGCCTGGAACACCAATTGCACTATCCCCCCCCCCCTCCACAGTTGAATAGCAGTGCTAAGTTTGCTTCTATTAGGAGTCTAGCTAGAAGGTGCTCAACTGAATTCACTTTGGGCCAATGGTGCACCAGCACTGGGGCTCCCCTACTACAAGCTGAAATCACTATGAGCTGAAATCACTAAAAGAGCTAAAATTGCTGAGCTGAGATCACTGAGTGCTGTGTTAACCAGTGGGGGAGCCTGAAGATATATTGCTAAGTACTGGCAGAGCCGAGCAGTTTGTGGGACAGTTGGAGTGGCCCATGGAACAGTGAGCGGAGCAGAGCGGAGCTGAGCCATTTGCGAGGGCAGCTGGAGTGATTCATGGGACGACTGGTGGAGTGGAGCGGCTGGCAGAGCTGAGCAGTTTGTGGGAAGGTTGGAGCGGCCCACAGAACGGGGAGCAGAGTGGAGCACTTTGCGGGGACGGCTGGAGGAGTGGAGCGGCGCTGCTGTTAGAGCGGAGCCATTCATGGTAAAGACTGCAGCAGAACTCCACGGAGACGTGGGGCAGTCGGCCTCGGACCACGTAAGGTGCCCCTTAACATTCTGTGTGCCCTTCCCCCCATTTCCACCCAGGCTGGGGGGGGGGTTAAAACTCTGCAGATAAACTTTTGAATTCTGGGGCAGCACTGACCAGGGACAGAGACTTTGGGGTGATTGGACTTAAGACCCTGAGGGGAAAAGGACACTGTCAAACTTATTTGGAGGTAGGTCTTTTGCTCATGGTTTGTGTTATGAATCCTGTTTGTGGTGTTTCCCCAACATAATGCTGCATTGTTTCCCTCCTTTATTAAAAGGCTTTTGCTACACTCAGACTCCGTGCTTGTGAGAGGGGAAGTATTGCCTCCTAGAGGAGCCCAGGGGGTGGTATGTAATTGTCCCAGGTCACTGGGTGGGGGCTCGAGCCGGTTTTGCATTGCATTATTGAAATGGAACCCCTAGATACTGAACCCGGCCCTTGTTGCTGCCAACTCAGAGGGGCAGAAGAGTTACACTTAAAACCTCCACTAAGCTCTCACCTAATCCTGTAGGCACCTAATGTCTCTAAGTCCCTATGTTCCTACCCTTAAGTGCCTAAATTTCTGCTGCTGGGCTTGCGCACTGCCACCTAAGTCCTGCACACTGCTCCTTGGTGTCCCCCATTTTGAGCAAACCTGGCAAGTTTTCAAGACATTGCTATGTGTAGGGAGCACTTTGCAAACAATCAAAATGGTTCTCCACTGTCTAATATCTTGCACTTCATTTATTATTAAGGTTAAGGTTTTGTCACAGTTAGTTTTAGTAAAAGTCATGGACGGGTCTTGGGCAATAAACAAAAATTCACAGAAGCCCGTGACCTATCTTTAATAAAAATAAGGAAGGCGGGGCTGACTGCTGGGAGGGGGGGACTGACAGCTCCAGCCCCCACCACCTATGGTGGCTGCTGACAGCTGTGGGGCCCCTACTGCCTGCAACAGCTCAGAGCTCCAGAGCCAGTGGCTCAGAGCTCCAGGGCCCCCCCGGCTGCTGACAGCTCTGGCCCTGCTGCCCCAGGGCATGGGGCTGAAGTGGAAAATATCACAGAGGTCTCTGAAAGGCACGGAATCCATGAGTTCCATGACAAAATCTTATCCTTACTTATTATTATTTATATGTATTGCAGTAACACCTAGAAGCCCCCGCCCTGGACCACAGCCCCAGGCTAGGCAGTGCACAGACAAAGAACCAGACACTATACAATTTATGCACCCATAAATGCAGCACTGTACAAATACATTCACTCCTACCTGAAAACAGGGTTGGCTTGCTCACCCCCCTTAAGTAGAGGACTCCAGAACATTTTTCATACATGTCATACAAAAGTTTCTAATTTTTTTAATACAATACTCTGACTCTGGGACTAGAAGACAGCTGAATAAAACTTAATTTACTGTTATTAGCTGGTCAAAATAAAAGCCTGATCGCCTGTATACATAGCTCCATCTTTCCCTCTAAATACATATGTTGGTACTTCTCCATGGATATTTTTCCACCTTTAAGTAAAAACATTGACTGGTCCATATATAAGAACATCTCTGACATCCATTGGTAATGGATACTGCACATTAAAAAAGAAAGGTTCTGAACAGTTCCTGCTCAGCATGAAACCAAAGTATGTTTGGCCTGACCTTCCATGGCTTTTCTTGTCTGGAAAGCAAATGATGAAATTTTTAACATTCCTACAATTGTAACATCTGGGTCTCCTTGTTTTATAATTTTTGATAAATGGGTGTCAGCATCAAACGCTCCTTCCATTTGCCACACTCATTTACTATGTTTTGAATCAATATGCTCATGCATAAATTTTACGTTGTCATCTCCCCCTTCACTCTCAGTGCACTCTTATAAAATCTAAATATGGAAGTAGCCTAACAACGTGATTTTGGAAAAAAATGCACCAGGACTACAAGCGTTGTATCTTCCAGGTAGCGACAATAGTCAGCCACTCAAAATAGGTTTAATGATTTTGGCTACTCTATCAAAAATATAGAAGTAGCACTAGTAGTCTAGTGGTGTTTTCTGTAAACTCTTAAGCATAACTGTGTTGAAAGATGACAGCTTAACACAGACTTATATACACTAAGAGACATTCATTGATTTGAAGAAAATCATCTTCCAGTGCTTGATGTAAAGCCAAGTTCTGTTGTAAAAATTATTAGGATTTCCTTCAAGTCTTTTTACTCTTTTTCAGTCCTCTGTTCTTGGGTCAATAGCTGAACATACCATGTTACCTTTAGTGCAGGAAATGCAATAAATAACTTGTAAAGATGCAAAGATCAGGGAGCCTTTCTGCAAACAGAATATCAATTCCAGTGGACAAAAGCACTAGAGAAGAGGCATGCTGTCCTACAGGATTGAAAGGGAATCCGCAGGCATAGCTGTGGATTCACTGATTTAAAGAATGCAGTTTTCTGTTGTTATTTGATAGGTTATTTGGAAACAAACGAAATATCATTTTGTATTTGGATAGGGCACCAGACAGCTGCAGTTAGAGTTGATGCCTTTTATTTTGTGGATGAACATATTTTAATTTTACCTCTGTCAGAATAAATCAAAAGGGCTAGGACAGCAGAGAAGCATTGCCCCCATTCAGTGTGAACTATTTGCTGAATGTTTTATTTGTCTGGAACATGCATTTGCTAGACAGGGCCTGAACTGCAAAGTTCAGGTCTGCATCTGAATTCCAAGCAACCCAGATTTCAGAGCGGTTTGGTTAAGGTGTTTGTTTTGGACCCACCTCTAGCACATGTACATATGCAGGCACATGGCACCTTGATCACCAGGCAAACTTTTTTACTGCCCTATTCCTGTGGCAGTGCCTTGGCTCCTCCCTCTCCAAGTCATTGACATCATTTCAGTGATCTGACGAAATCTGATTTATGGAGCTCTCTGTGTGATTTGTGCTGTATATTACATAGAAGGAGACAAAGTCCCTTTCCCAAAGAGTTTATAATCAAAGAGTTGGCACCTGAGGGTAGGTGCTTAAATCCATATATAGGCCCCTGCTTAGAAGTAACCTAATTTTCAGAGGTCCTAAGAGCCCATAACTCCCATTATAGTCATTGGGAATAGTGGGTGGGTCAGCACTTCTGAAAATCCGTCCACTTTTACTTAGGGGCCACCCAGAGATTTCAATGTCTACCACTAAGCACACAAGTTGAAAAAAGTAGGCCTTAACACCTCTGAACCTCAGTACCTCAGTTTCCCCATGGAATCTTTACCATACCCACATCAGAGGGGCGATTTCCCGGTTCAACAAAGTACTGCTGCACATGCATAATTTTAAGCATAAGAGTAGCTTTACTGATGTCAGTGGTGCTCCTCTTGTGTTTAAAGCGAGGCGCGTGCTTAAATGTGCTGACTTGGGGCCCTAATCCATGAATGCCTGTGAAGCAAACCAGATGCTTGTTGTTGTTATTAATGTACTTGATTCATTAACACAAGATGTTATTGGTAAAATGGATTGGAGGTTATATTTATAAATATAGGATTTCTTAAAACATAATTGTTAGTGTGAATGATACAAAGCACGAGACACAGAATAGAGAGAAGAGTCAGCATGTGAAAAGAATGACCATACCCCCATTACTTCACCACCCTCTAGATTTCCATTTTCATTATATAGGGGCCAAATTTACCAGAAGGCGCCATCTGGTTTGCATCACCGGAATGACCAGGCTGTACTAGTGGATCTGGCTCATAGCTTTAAAACATGAAATTATCCCCTTAAAGGCCTATGCTATGTCATCTGCTGCCATATTTCACTGCCTAATAGAGAAATACATCTCACTGTGGCATGATTTACATATGCAGAGGAGTCAGATTTATTTCTTTATTTTGTAATTAATTTATAAAGCACCCATCTCACGGCAGTATCTGGGACGCTGTACATAATGAACTAAAACTCAGCCAACCTGGGCATCATGCCCAGAGGGACCAGCATTCACTGTGCAAACAAAGTGGACAAGAGAAAGGAAAAGCAGGTGAAATGAAGGAAGGTTGCCATGATCAGAGATGGAGTGACCTGGATGGTTGGCCCAATGCACCCAACCATGATGACAGCTGCAGAGAGACCCCAGTGGACATCCTCAGGGAAGGCGCTCTTTAGATAGAGTCCCTACGGAGAAGGTTCAAACAGAAAACCCAAGTGTAGTGAAACTATAAGGTAAAAACATTGTAGATTTCATGTTCCATAAGGCTATGATTATGTGATATACATATTTTTATTCAAGATCAAAGCGTTGTTTTTAATAGTTAAATATTCACAGATGCAAATGAACTCTGTTTTGCATAAAGTGATAATTATGTTATTCATTAGGACTTGGTAAATGTTGTGTTCAAATTCCATGATCATTTTGCTGTAGGGTTACTGAGAAACAAGTGTACAAGTTTGTTGAGAAACCTATTATGCAAGTAAATGGTGAAGTTTATTTTCACTAAGCAGGGGTGATTCACCTAGCCTCCTGCATTCTTAATATGGCATGTCCGGTCTAGCCCATTATATCAGCTAATGTCTGTGGGGAGACCGAGGGCTGCTGTCCCTGCAAGGTCATCTGTTAGTGCCAGAGGGGGAGGGAGAGAGCTGTCAGTCTTCTGGTATAATTGCGTCTTCTCAGCTGCATTCTCTCCCTGCCCCATCCTGTCTTTGCCCATGACCATGGTACGTGTTGCTGTGGGAGAGACCCCTCTTCCCCTCCCCACTTCACACACACACCTTCCCCTGGGTCAAGAGAAACAATGGAGCAGGGAGGACAGGGCAAGTCTGCACTGAGCTGCAGACACTTGATAAATGGATGGGCAGGCAGCTAGTGACAATATGCAGACAAGTGATATCATTTGCAAATGGATTCAGCAAGGGAAGGAAGAATATGGCGGGGGGGAGCGGCCGGGAAGGGAAGACAAAAAGTCAGGGGCATGAAACAAGGTTTCTCATTAACCCT
Source organism: Trachemys scripta elegans (assembly GCF_013100865.1). Classification (NCBI taxonomy): domain Eukaryota; kingdom Metazoa; phylum Chordata; order Testudines; family Emydidae; genus Trachemys; species Trachemys scripta. The sequence continues at coordinate 25,063,458 of NC_048301.1, forward strand.
TTCAGGTGTGTGGCAAATATAATATTTCTCAGGAAAAATATTGAGTGTAATTTTTTCAGTTTCGAACCAAAAATCCTTGGGTGAGCTAAATGTCCCTTGGAACAAATAGGAGGATGTTGCTTATTTTTAATAGGCTTTTTACATTTTTACAGGGGATCTGCGCTCCAGAAATTTAAATGTGGGAGTCTTGTCCTCATCTGAACCGAGACGCAAATGCAGAGAGGGGTCCTAGGACTTGTCTTACCACATTCCCTATTTTGGGGGCTTCCCTTCTCTCTACTCTAGATTAAGTTCATTCATGCTCAATTAATTGTTTTTGGCAGAAGCAGGTGGCTAGCAATGCACCCTCTCCCTAGAAACTGCAGCCTATAGCATTGCTTCTATTTGATGGCCCGGCCCCATCATCTCAGAAAGCAAGAATCCCAAGAGACTGCACCTCTACTGCAGCACAGTGCTAGAAGGCCAGCAGATAATGAGATGTGCAGGGATGCTGTAGAGATTCACCTTTTGGGACAAGGGGTTCAGAGGGAAGAAAGACAGAGCCAGAGGATCAGAATTTGGATCGGCAGATGTACCAGAGAAGTGATATTGTTTTAAATGATGTGTATTTAAAGAGCTTGGAATGATCAGGCCAAATACATATTGTTTTATTTGAAAAAATGCTGAATACATGTGCATGGGATTGAAGCAGCTTTCTGTGACGGATGATCATCAGGCAGGGAAGAATGTACAATCTACTATACAGAAGGGAACTAAGTGCCCTACTCTTTCCCTGGGTTCTCTCCTTCCCTCGCTACTAAACAGAGAGTGATCACAAACTTCCTCACAGCCACCTTTTCTGTTGCCAGCTTCTTGGGTTTATACTAGCTCAGCCCATCTCTGCTTCCGGGGAGTTTCTCTGTAATCACTCAGCCTATGTCTCCCTCTTTTGCTGCTTAATTGGATGTTTGGGCCCACCTAGGCTAATTCAGTCCTCTCAGAACCAGTGTGGGGAGTACAGATCATCATTGAGGGCCATGGTCACATCATAATATATCTGGTAAGAGTGTGTTGCTCAGCCTGCATCTTACGTTCTCGCTCTTTAGAGAGCTGCTCCCTTATATCTGGGTAGGTGTAATGAACTACCATTGGCCTCAGTAACTCAGCAGAATCCACTTAACATTCTCCAGTAGGATCAACACCTACTATCAGGATGGAACATTTCAGGCAAACACGGCCAGCCTGATGCAACCCCATGCTGTCAAACTAAGGGTCAAGCCCACTAATCTTTAATATATACTGATTGACCATGGCTGCCTACACTAAATAATCATGATAAAGAATAGAATAGAATTCTTCCCTTAACTTCAGCCTGGGTAACTGGGGTCTGAGTCTTGATAAAAGTTCCAGAAATGCAATATTCCTTGTGATACATTCTCTCTTCTTTGTTCGCTGCCACTCTTAAGCATGGCATGAGCTTGGAAGAACCACTGTCACCAATTTGTCCTGTAAAGAAATGTTTTTTTTTTTTTTTTTTTTTTTTTTTTTGCTGGATACCAACTTTCATTACCATATTAGAGCTATTCTGTTTAAATGCTTTAAAATACAGATCAGGTAGGTAGATCCTCCATTAACTGCCACATTATCCTATTGAATGAGGACTCTATGACTTTTACTATGGACATGGCCAGGAAATATTAGAACCTGCCTGGCATTAATATCTTGACATATACACACCAATACCTAAATGGCAAATTAATGACCACATCTACCTTAATGTTACTTATTGACTCATATTACTTCTACTGACTGTTAATGCCTCTGGAACTTATTTCATGTAATTCCTACTTTTTCTTCTCTTCTTTCAGAGCCTCTCTTGTTGAAAGGGAGCTGGATGAGATGACCTGATAGACTTTCCTGTCTCTAATTTCTACACTTTTCCTCATAACAACACTTCTGCACAACAGAACGTGGATGATCAGATGTAGCATCTGAAATGCTCTTTTCCTTAGCCTTCTGCATTGCACAGTTGGCCCTGATTTATCACGACTAGCTGTACAGCCACGCTCTTCAGGTGCTGAGAACCAATGGACAGGAGAAGGGGACCTCTGTCATTAAGACCATATAATCCATCCACTTTCTTCTTGGCCCCTCCCCCTCTTTGTTTCAGGAGTCTTCTCTATGGACCCCTGAAATAACAACAGAATAACAGAATCATAGGATTAGAAGGGACTGCAAGGGTCATCTACTCTAACCCCCAAAGGTTCTCCTCTCATATTAGCCAGTGGCTTTTTGGCAGTCATTAATGTGGTCCCTCATTCCAGCCTCCAAGAGTTGGGCCACGTGTTTGCTTATAGAACACCTTCCTTCTTATGGCCCTTTGATCATATTGTTTCACTGCCAACAACATGTAGCCAACAAATGCTTCTAAATGTCAATAGCTGGTATATAGCCACATCAATGAATGGAAGGATGGTCTTGTGGTTCAGATATTGGACTGGGACTCAAGAGATCTGGATTTGCTGCAAATTTTCTGTGTGACCTTGCACAAATCTCAGGATTATCCATGCCTCAGTTTCCCCATCTGTAAAATGGATATAGTAATACCACCTAGCCTCTCAGAGAGTTGTGGGGGGGGGGGGAATCCATTATTGTTGGTGTGATGACCAGCTACACTGGCACTAGGAACTAACTTTGCAGTGCTGCCTGTTTATTATTCTCACTGGGGATTGATAAACTCATTTAGTCTTTTTCTGAAACTATTTGAAAATCATAGGCATGAAAGTTCTACTTGATCTCATATGTTACTGGGTTAATGCTCCACTTAAGAAAACTGTGAAAAAGGAGCAAAGATGAGGTAGAGAGAATGAAAAAAAAATCTAGTGAAAAATGAAGCAGATAAGAGGCCTAACTCAAGAACATCATATTTGGAAATAGGGTAAATATCGGAAAAATATGATCCCGGTGACTTTTCCAGCAATGGGCTGTAGGAATAGCTCTTGGGACTCTTGAGTTTCAGGTCAGTCTTGATTATTGCCTTATGCTGATTGGATCCAAAGTCTTAAATACATCCTTTTATTTTGTACCCATTGAATTATTATTTTTTATTTCTTATAAACAGACAAAAAAGTATATTGAAATCCATGCGAGGGGAGACAGTTATATTTTTAATGTTACTATGTGATATATTTTCAATAACCTTTATAGCTTTGTCATATACTCTCAATAAATGACTTTTGAGATTGATTAAAGACCTCAGCTTTGCTTCATGTGTTAATCAATCTCACCAGTCAATTAGGTCTTTGGATGCTACAAGGCAATAGAGCAGGGGTAGGCAACCTACGGCATGCGTGCCAAAGGCGGCACGCAAGCTGATTTTCAGTGGCACTCACCCTGCCTGGGTCCTGGCCACCAGTCCGGGGGAGCTCTGCATTTTAATTTAATTTTAAATGAAACTTCTTAAACATTTTAAAAACCTTATTTACTTTACATACAACAATAGTTTAGTTATATATTATAGACATAGAAAGAGACCTTCTAAAAATGTTAAAATGTATTACTGACACACGAAACCTTAAATTAGAGTGACTAAATGAAGACTCAGCACACCACTTCTGAAAGGTTGCCAACCCCTGCAATAGAGATTATCCCTTAGCTATATATTGTAATGTGTATTGTACAAGGCAGAGCCTCGCCTAAGAATTATAAGGTTCTGATCCTCACCTGCTTTAAGTGCATAAGTGGTTGCAGGATCAGGGCATGAGTGCCAATGGGTATACACATTTTTAGTGACCTCTAACTTATTGGTATAGCAACAAATAATAGCTGATGGCAAGAGGACTGTGATGGGCTGGATCACAGAAACCCCCCTGGGAGCTGCCAACTGATGTGCCAAGACTACCCCTGCTCCTATTTTCCCTGCCAGCTCAGGACTCCAGCACCCTGTCTCGCTGAGCCAGACACTCCCATCTGCTCCAACACAGACCCAGGGTCTGAATTACTTGCCCCAAGGCTGCAGGTTTACCTGAAAACAGCTCACAGAAGTGTGCTTGTCTTTAGCACTCAGATGCCCAATTCCCAATGGGGTCTAAACCCAAATAAATCTGTTTTACCCTGTATAAAGCTTATGCAGGGTAAACTCATAAATTGTTTGCCCTCTATAACACTGATAGAGAGATATGCACAGTTGTTTGCTCCCCAGGTATTAATACATACTCTGAGTTAATTAATAAGAAAAAAGTGATTTTATTTAATACAGAAAATAGGATTTAAGTGGTCCCAAGTAGTAACAGACAGAACAAAGTAAGTCACCAAGCAAAATAAAATAAAATGCGCAAATCTATGTCTAATCAAACACTGTATACAGATAAGATCCTCACCAGTTCCAGAATGCTCCCTTTTACAGGCTAATCTCCTTTTAGCCTGGGTCCAGCAATCACTCACACCCCCTGTAGTTACTGTCCTTTGTTCCTGTTTCCTTCCAGTATTCTGGGGGTGGAGAGGCTCCTTCTTTAGCCAGCTGAAGACAAAATGGAGGGGTCTCCCATGGGTTTAAATAGACTTTCTCTTGTGGTTGGAGACCCCCCTCCTCACTCCTATGCAAAGTCCAGCTCCAAGATGGAGTTCTGGAGTCACCTGGGCAAGTCACATGTCCCTGCATGACTCAGTCTTTACAGGCTGAAGCCATTGCCCCCATGGTATCTTGTATATCTCCAGAAGACTTCTTATGTGTATTGGAGCATTCCAAGATGCATTGTTCCCCAAGTGCTTCCTGATTAGGTACTTAACCTTGCGAATTCCTTCCTAAAGAAACTGACCAAATGCCTCACAAAGCTTACTTAGAAACCAAACAAGTATACAGCCCATATTCTTAACCTCAAGTAGAAAATGATATATGTGTACAAATAGGATGAATAGATATAGTAGACCATAACCTTTATGGAGATATGTTACATGGCAAGGCAGCACAAAACATATTCCAGTTATGTCATACATACATTTATAAACACCCCACCATAAAGCCTTATGGGGTACACTGTCACAAGGACATCAAAGAATCTTAATAATTCATACTGATAATTAGAAGATTTCTCAGAATTTAAGTGTCTGGGTAGAAGACTCATCCTTCCAGATGATGTTATGGTATCCTCTCGTATTGAGGATAGCTCTCCTGGGGGGACGACCCTTATTATTAGGAAGAGCCAGGTAATATTAATGGGGAATTTTATTATTAGAAATACAGATAGTTGGGTTTATGATGACCAGGAGAACTGCATGGTGAATTCCTGATGGGAGCAAAGGTTGTGGACCTTTCAAGACATCTAGACAGAGCTGGGGAGCATTTGGTGGTCATGGTACATGTAGGTGCCAACGACATAGGGAAATGTAGAAGAGAGTGCTGGCAGCCAAATTTAGGCTGCTAAGTAAGACATTAATGTCCAGAACCTCCATGGTACCCTTCTCTGAAATGCTTCCAGTTCCATGCACAAGGCCAGTTAGACAGGCAGAACTGCAGGGTCTCAATGTGTGGATGAGACGATGGTATTGGGAGGAGGGATTTTTAAGTGTTTAGAAACTGGGAAACCTTTTGGGAAAGGAGGAGCCTATAGAGGAAGAATGGGCCCCACCTAAACCAAAATGGATGGCATGTAAAATTAAAAAGGTCATAGAGGAGTTTTTAAACTAAGGGCTGGGGGAAAGCCAGCAGGTGCAGAGGAGCACAGAGCTCAGATAGACACATCCCTGAGGGGAGGATTTATTAATGGGGATACTTTATATCCTACTAAACAGAGAGGATAGAAGTTGATAAAGTACAGGTAGGAGTTGAAGAGAAACAGTCAAATAAAAGTAATGTCTGATTCAATTATTACATCACATGAAGGAACACAACTAAATATTGACAAATTTTATAAATGCTTGTATGTAAATGTAAGAATTCTAAATACTAAGATGGGTGAACTTGAGTGCCTGGTATTAAGTGAGGAAATTGATATAATAGGCATCACAAACTTGGTGGAATGATAATAATAAATGGGACATGATAATACAAGGTACAAAATACATAGGAATGTTAGAGTAGGTTATGCTAGTGGGGGAGTGGCACTATATGTGAAAGAAAGCTTAGCGTCAAATATAGTAAAAATATTAAATGAATCAAACAGTACCATAGAAACGCCATGGATAGAAATTCCATGCTTGAATAATAAGTATATAACTAAGGCCCTACTTGAATCACAGACTGATTCTCAAAACAATGCAGCTGAGTTGTGGACAAGCCATGGAAAATCACAGAAAAGTAATAATGGACCTTATTATTTGTGGTAATAATGTCCATTATTACTTTTCCGTGATTTTCCATGTCAGCCGCCCGGGGCTGAGAGCAAGGTCTCCCGCTGCTGGTCCTGGGGTGACCGGGGGTTCCCACTGTCAAAACTATGGTGGAAGCCTAATATTGCAGGATCTGAAATTTCCACAATATCACAAATTAAGTAAGGATTTACATATAACAATAGGGATATACTATTAACCACCTGACCAGTGATGGTGATTGTGAAATGCTCAGGGAGATTAGAGAGGCCACAAAACAGAAAACCCAGTAATAATGGGGGATTTCAATTATCTCTATTTACTGCTCTCAGGATGGGATGCAAACAGGGCCAGCTCCAGCTTTTTTGCCGCCCCAAGTGGCGAAGCGGAAAAAATAAAAGTAAAAAAAAAGATAAAGCCGATCGGCAGCACTTCGGCGGCAGCTCAATCGCGCTGCTTAAGCCTTCGGCAGCAATTCGGCAGCGGGTCCTTTGCTCCCTGAGGGACCCACCACCGAATTGCCGCCGAAGACCCACATGTGCTGCCCCATTCCATTGGCCGCCCCAAGCACCTGCTTCCTTTGTTGGTGCCTGGAGCCAGCCCTGAATGCAAAGATAAAATTTCTAGACACCATTAATGACTGCTTCTGGGAGCAGCTAGTCCTGGAACCCACAACGGGAGAGGCAATTCTTAATTTAGTCTTAAGTGGCACACAGAATCTGGTCCAAGAGGTGAATATAGCTGAGCCTCTCCATAATAGTGATCATAACGTAATTAAATTTTAAATCCCTGTAGGGAAGAATATACCAAAGAAACCCCCATAATAGCATTTAACTTCAAAAAGGGGAACAACACAAAAATGAGGAACCTAGTTAAATGGAAAGTAAAAGGAACACTCACAAGGGTAAAATGCCTGCAAGCTGCATGAAAACTTTTAAAAAACACCATAATAGAGGTCCAAACTATATGTATACCTCAAATAAAAAGAACAGTAAGCAGACCAAAAAATGCCTCCATGGCTAAACAACAGAATAAAAGAGGTGGCTGGGAACAAAAAGATATCTTTTAAAAATTGGAAGTCAGATCCTACTGCAGAAAATAGAAAGGAGCATAAACTCTGGCAAGTCAAGTGTGAAAGTATAATTAGGCAGGCCAAATAAGAATTTCAAGAGCAACTAGCAAATAACACAAAAACTAAAAGCAATTTTTTTTTAAGTACATCAGAATTTTTTTAAGACAGAAACAGGAAGCCTGCCAAAGTATCAGTGAGGCCACCGGATGATCAAGGTGCTAAAGGAGCACTCAAGGAACACAAGGCCATTGCAGAGAAGCAAAATGAATTCTTTGCACTGGTCTCCACTGCAGAGGATGTGAGGGAGTTTCCCACACCTGAGCCATTCTTTTTAGGTAAGAAAACTGAGGAACTGTCCCAGATTGAGGTGTCATTAGAGGAGGTTTTGAAACAAATTGATAAATTAAACAATAATAAGTCAGCAGGATCAGATGGTATTCACCCAAGAGTTCTGAAGGAACTCAAATATGAAATTGAAGAACCACTAATGATAGTATGTAATCTATTCAGAGCCACCAACGATAGTATGTAATCTATTGCTTAAATCAGCCTCTGACCAGCTAAGTGGTGGATAGCTAATGAAATGCTAAATTTAAAAAAGGCTCCAGAGGTGATCTGGGCAATTACAGGCCAATGAGCCTAACTTCAGTACTAGGCAAATTTGTTGAAACTTTAAATAAAGAACCAAATTCTCAGACATATAAATGAACACTATATGTTGAGCTTTTGTAAAGAGAAATCATATTAGAATTCTTTGGGGGTGTCAACAAACATGTGAACAAAGGTGATCCAGTGAATATAGTGTACTGGGACTTTCAGAAAGCCTTTGACATGGTCCTTCACCAAGGGTTCTTAAGCAAAATAGGCAATCATGGGATAAGAGGGAAGGTCCTCTCATGGATCAGTAACTGGTTAAAAGATAGGAATCAAAGGGTAGGAATAAATGGTCAATTTTTACAGAGGAGAGAGGTAAATAGCAGCTTCCCCCCCAAGGATCTGTACTGGACCAGCACTGTTCAATATATTCAGAAGTTATATGGAAAAAGGAGTAAACACTTAGGTGGCAAAATTTGCAGATGACACAAAATTACTCAGAATAGTTAAGTCCAAAGCAGACTGTGAAGTGTTACAAAGGACCTCACTAAACTGGGTGACTGGACAACAAAATGGCAGATGAAATTCAGTGTTGATAAATGCAAAGTAATGCAAATTGGAAAAAAAATAATCCCAACTATACATTCAAAATGATGGGGTCTAAATTAGCTGTTACCACTCAAGAAATTGATCTTGGAGCCATTGTGGATAGTTCTGTAAACATTTGCTCAATGTTTGGCAGCAATCAAAAAAGCTAACAGTATGTTAGGAAACATTAGGAAAGGGATAGATAAGACAGAAAATAAAATGCCACTATATAAATCTATGGTATGCCCACACCTTAAATACTATATGCAGATCTGGTCTCCCCATCTCAAAAAGGTTATATTGGAAATGTAAAAAGAACAGAGCAGGGCAACAAAAATGTTTAGGGGAATGGAACAGCTTCCGTATGAGAAGAGATTAAAAAGACTGGGACTGTTCAGTTTAGAAAAGAGGCAACTAAGAGGGGATATGATAGAAGTCTATAAAATCATTAGTGGTGTGGAGAAAATGAATAAGGCAGTGTCATTTACCCTTTCACATAACCCAAGAATCCGGGGTCACTCATTGAAATTAATAAGCAGCAGGTTTAAAACAAACATAAGAAAGTACTTCTTCACACAATGCACAACCAACCTGTGGAACTCATTTCCAGAGTATGTTGTGAAGGCCAAAGTATAACTGGGTTCAAAAAAGAATTAGATAATTTCATGGAGGATAGGTCCATCAATGGCTATTAGTTAAGATGGTCAGGGATGCCACTCAATGCTCTGGGTGTCCAAAACCTCTGACTGCCAGAAGGTGGCTGGATAACAGGATATGGATCACTCAGTAAATTGCCCTGTTCTGTTAATTTTCTCAAAAGCATCGGAAGACAGGATATTGGGCTAGATGCACCATTGGTGTGACCTAGTGTGGCCATTCCGATGTTTGTAACTGAAGCAACTGGTTTTATCAATAAAATGAGATCTAGAGATCTGAAAACACAACTGGCAGCCAGGAACTCTGGAGTTCTAATTACTTAATTCTGCCTACCACATTCTTACTTTCTGTGACTTTTGTCAAGTCAACTAACCTCTTTGCCTCAGTTTCACCATCTGTGAAATAGGAATAAAAACACATACTTGTGGCCCGCACAGGATGATTGTGAGGATTAATTAGCTGATGTTGGCTTTGAAATGAAATGCATGGGAACAATTATGAATATTGTCAATAATACCAGTTTCCCAACCTAAACTATATACATTAAAATTAATTTGAAGATAGGCAAATGGATTCATTTGTTTCTATTGTACAAATAAACAATTCTTGTTTAAAAAAAATCCTCCTCAGTGAGGCACTTTTTCCAAGGACTTTCATATTCACCTGTTTTTAGAACCTTTTTCCTCTGGATACAGTTGTATATAATGGGCAGTGAAGGTGAGTGTACTGAAAAGGAGTATTCTACATTGGCAGAGAGATGGACTAAGTGATTGCATACATCTTTTCTGTCTCTTAACTACTATGTTTCTATAATTTAGAATCTTAAGAGTGACTGGACAGTTCATGGAATTGGCACTGAGATAGAGCAATAGTTCTCCAACATGTCCATTCTGTAGACAGTTTGATCGAACTTGGATGATCTTCCCTGCCAAATACCAGGTGCTTGATTTTTAATATGCTTCAATATGCTGACCACCAGGAAGGGCTCCATGGACCAGTGATTGTTATAGATCCAAAATTTTAAGGCCAGAAGGGACCATTATGATATTCTAGTCTGACCTCCTACATAGTCAGCATTCTCACCCCAATACCAACATTAGCTTCATACCAGATGCTGCTTGGTGGCTGGCTCGTCTCCTGTTTTCATAGGCCATCAAATTCCATCCAGTAATTCCTGCATCAAGCTCATAACTTCTGCAACATGTCATTCATAAAGATAGCTAATCTCGATTTAAAGACTTAAAGTGATGACGAATCCACCCCATCCTTTGGTACCTTGTTCAAGTGGTTAATTTCCTAAAATATAGCACCTTACATCTAGGCTGAATTTGTCTAGACTGAGAATCCAGCTATAGAATCTCATTATAGATTTGTCTGCTACTATCAGAAGTCATCTCCTAATTTAGGTACTTATAGACCATCATCAAGTTACCTCGTAATCTTCTCTTGAATAAACTAAATCGATTGAATTTATTAAGTCTCTCACTGTGAGGTTGTTTTTCCATATCTCAAACCATCTCGTAGTGGTTTTTTGAGCCACGTTGGACTGGTCTCCGGCACTGCTGGCAACAGCTCTAAGTGGTAAACTATTGACCGTAGTCTGAGAACAGCTAAGAGAGGAAAATCATAGGTCACAGATTTCAAACCCTGGTTGGAAATTACCATGGCCTCCTATGTAAAATGCATTGGTGGCTTCAGTCCAGTTCCTACGTGTGTCCACATCATTAAAAAACCTCATTCCATCACTGCTAGCACCCCTGTTTGACCATCTTGCAGAGATGCCAAAGATTTAACAGTTATGGAAATAACTAAGTTCTCAAACCTTGATGTGTTCCATTCAGCTTATTGCTGAGGTGTCCATGTTCTGTGAATAAACAGAGGACTTATCAGCCCCCGCACTTTCACCAAGATCTTTAAAAAAAAAAAAAAAAAGCAGAAGAAGAAGAAATATCACCATTCAGTGTGCAGTTATTAAGCATTTTGGGGTCAGGGATCATCTTGTCATTCTATGTATGTACTGAGCCTTGCACAATGATGTCTTGAGCCCAGAATGGAGCCTTTCAGACTACTGCAGTACTAAGAAGTAATATTTATCTTCCAAATAGATGACAAAAGGATACTTCAAGAATAAAAATTGCAAATACTGTATTAAAATACTATACAGTCTTCTCTAGTTTTCATTGTCCATATTTGTTCTGAAATACTTAGCCATTAAAGATAAAAATACGTAGCCTTAAAGAACTCTGAAATACTGTTTCTTCATAGAATATACATTGTCAAGTGTTACAAGATCAAATTCCAGGAATTCATCTGTAGTGTCTTCTTGAGTTAGATGTTAACATGTTAGTACTAGGCTGAGGGCATTAACAGAGTTCCATGTATAGCCTGAATTCCAGACGAGACTGAAGCCAATTTTATTTGTTTGGTCTCGGTATAATATCTTTCCATCTTTCGTCGTCTAGGTCTAAACACTGCAGAAAAGTTTCTTTGAACGGAATGTCTGGTTATCAGAGGCAGAGAGCTAATAGTATCATTACTTTTGTAGCCTTTACTAGTTGAAATGCTCATTAGAAAGTTTACATTTTCCTAAATGGGTGATGACAAGCAGTGTGTGATTGAGTGCTCTTTGTTGTTTTAATATTGTTAGCTGTGCGAATGGGTTAACACACTTCTCATATTCCAGGAGCTGAAGGCTATGAGAAATCCCAGGGGTGGCCAATCCTCCTCCCACATTTGATGCTACTGCCAAGGAAGGATCCCTCAAGATTTCCCCCCACCCCACCCCCATCACTTAAGGGTTGTGATGATTTTTAATGTCACTGCCTCGATGGCCTGAAGATTTTTTTCCACTGCTCTTACAGGTCAACTTATTATTATCTCATTCAGAGAGGAAAAAAAGTTTCTAGTGGGATAATATTAAGTTATACAGCACAGCACAAGGTCAGAGCATGAGATGAAAATATATATGAATAAGCCAGTGGCCATGAGAGTAACCAGTGAACAAAGGAAAGAAGAAGAGAAAGAGGAACAAAGAGTTTTTAAAAAAGAGAAAAGAATGCTTGCTAGAGGAGGAGAAAAAGAGGCAAGCAGGAAAAAAGTGAAAGATTAAAAAGAAAAAAGGATTAGGGGCAGAGTGAGTGATGTAAAGTCATCATTTTTACCCCAGTGCCAGAGTCAGCTTCATATCATATGCTGCTTGGGGCACGCTTTTCTCTTGTATTCACACTGAATTGGGTCCAGACTCTTCCTTTTCTCTGGGACTCCATCTTTTTGAAAATACATCATCAGCACCTCTCCATCCTGAGGCATATTACGCTAATGCCTCATTATTGCTATGGCTGACTGATGATGTGTTAGTGCAATACATCACCACAGCACAGTCTTGCTCTGATGAAATGTTGGTGTGATACATAATCAGGTGTAAACTCCTCAGAATTAAAAGGAAGGCATAGGACAAGGGCATCGAAGAAAAGAAAGCAGCCCAGATAGTCTGGCAGTATCCTAAGCCACAAGAAAACCTAAGAGAAGTTCAGTTACCTCAGTGCAAGGTACCTGGGAAGGTCGCCAAAATTAGATGCTAGCTCTGGAAAAGTATCATGAACATCTTAGCAGCATGGAATGGAATGGAAAGAGGAGCAGTCGGAACCAAGAGGGGCATACAGCATTATACCATGTCATCCCCGTCTGTGAAAGTAAAAACACAACTGCATCAAATCAAGATGCAGGGCAAATGGGAATGGCATCTCAGCTGAAGACAATGGCATTGCCCCTGCTATCCCAGGCCTGAGTTTGGCCTAATGTGTTCCATCAGAAAATGGTGGGAAGATACAGCAAGGAGCATTAGATTTCAATTAAATGAAAACAAACAGGAGAGTAACTAAGGAGAGTAAAAGCAAAACTGCTGCCTCTGCAAATTGGTGCCTGGATGTGTCTGTCTTATCATAAATCAGGTGGATAGAGGGAGCCTAGATCTTCTGTAACAACCAGATAAGGCATATTGGAAGGGAGTGGGGGAGATCCTCAGGTGGTGTAAATTTGTCATTGCTCCATTGAAGCTATGACAATTCATACCGGCTGAGTCTCTAAAAGCAATGACTGCCGGAGTAGATAGATTTGCAGGATCAGGCCCAAGGGACTGGGAAGCCAGATAATTCCATTTCGTTGGTTGGTTTCTGAAGGGAGTTTTTTTTTGGGGGGGGAAGGGGGAATGGGGTTTGAGCCTGAAACTCAAATTGAAATTCAGGGACACATATGCACCAATCCCCACCTGCCTCCCTGAAAAATTTGTCAAACCCCATGCAAATGAAAACGATTTCACTTTGTATAACTCTTGCTTGCCTTACAAGCTTGCCTCCCAGAGTGACTTGATTGTAAAGTACTTGAATGTCATAAAGGAGATGCAAGTTCAATACCTGGGTCTGCCACTGGGTGACATTGAGTAAGTCACATCCTCTCTTTGTGCCTCAGTTTCCACATGTGTAAAATGGGGTAATGGTACTGACCTCCTTTGTAAATTGCTTTAAGATCCACGGATGAAAAGCATTAGAAAAAAAGCTAGATGTTGTTATATGGCAGCTCCCGGTAGGCTTCAGCTTAAGCCATTTAGTTCCTTTGTAAGGGGACTGAATGGAGCTACACCTGAGAATGTGATGCTTCCTCGGTACACCTGAGAATGTGATGCTTCCATCTTGAGTGATGAGTATGTTCACCTTGTAGATTGTGAGCTGGAGAGTTTAAATGGAAGAACAATGGCAATTGTACTCTCCTTTGGCCATACACAATCATATATGTCACTGGATCATATTCATCCCCTGGTGTTACTACACTGGGCCTGGTGAGTTGCACTAGTGTAAATCCAGAGTAAATCCATTGCATACAATAGAATAACTCCACATTTACAGGTATGTAGCTGACCATAGAATTTGCTCCAGTTGAGTTACACCAAAGGAGAAATTTTTACCAACATTTCTGAAGTATAAACTGTCCAGTATTGGGGAAAGATTCCAAGTCAGCACATCAAGGTATCGTTTTTCATCAGCTTTACCGAAAAGCGGTACACTTGGCATATCTCAAGAATCCTGCAATGGACTTAATATACTGTCTTTTCACAAGTGAAATAATCCCATCACAAATGTGCAGCTATCTACAGGAGCGTTGGTTTGCAGTGTTCCCCATAAAAATACACAGAGTTGGGCATGTGGGCATGGAATCTAGCATGTAAGAATGAATGTAGTGCAGCAAGAAAAACTGAGGCCTTGCAGGCGTGAATAAAGTATGGTACCATTAAATAATAGTTTTGCTTTTAAAGCACGATTCTTTGGAAGTCACAGGGTGACTGTAAACTCTTCTGATATATTCCTTAGTAAATTTCTGTCCAATTCAGAAAGCCCAAGCCTTGGGACTCTTAAGGATTAGCCTCAGATATCTGAGATATTTGTCAAAAGACAGGGTTCCTATTCTATACGAATAAAGGGCAAAGAAAGTTTTGTATGAAATATGTGTTAGTTGTGACTGGCTCATCACAGATAAATCCAGATCACTCTTGATAGGTATCTAATGACAAGTTTATATTTCCTGCATGGCAATAATTAGGAAGTGGAGTTGCTGTCAATAAGTCAATGGTAACAGGTCTAACAAGTAACTATCAAAGGATCTCTTAAGGCAAACCAGCCCCTGACAGGTTGATCCTCTGTTAAAGGGGGTGGGAGACAGACTAAGCTAACACTGCCTAAACCTGAAGAAGTGCTGCCTAAAGCTAATGATAAATCTCAAAAGACCTGGAGGTTCAGTTCAGATCAGTACTGAAAACTTCAAATAGTGATTTGGGCTCTCCAAATCACTTCACTCTGCAGTACTGGGGGCTGCAGAATGAAGCTGAAAATATCCTGAGAACAAGGTTTCAGACATTTTCTGCATTTTTCATGTCAGATGTATGATAACAGCAGCCTTTTTTCACAGGATTTTAGAGCACAGGTAAGGGATCAGGTTACAATTCCATCACTTCTGTTGCTGGCGAGGATCAGGAAGAACAGAGGCCCATGAAAATAAAAAATAATTGAGGGGAGAGTGATCTTATCTGATTTGTCCTTTTTACCCTAAAAATAGCTTTGCTTAGCTCTAGTTTAACTTTTGACCAAAGTTTCAGGTCAGCACTTATGCAGTATCTTGTGTTAGGGATGAGCACCCTTGAATTTTTCATCTTTTGCATCTTTTGAAATTCATTTCCACATTTTATGGCTTGAGCCCATGTCTAGTAGCAGTCAGAAGCCCCTGGTTCTGCAGTGGGGAAAGAAACCAGAAGGTTTATCTCTGGAGAGGTCAGCCTTGTCCTAATGCCTTTATATCTGCAAGAAATATCTCTGTGGAAATCATAAATGCAATCTCTTTTCTTTGGATTTAAACAAGGCAACACATGAGGCTGCAATAAAAAAACATTGCTTTCTCTTAAAGTTATTGTTTCCATATTTCATAGGGCACTGCTGGGGAGGAATGATTCTCACATAACACATAAGACAAAAGTTATGCCTTAATGGTTTCCCTTGTGCATAAACTTCGTAACCATTGTAACTGTTTCAGTCCTATTGCTTCTTTTCACAAGTTGTTTGGGGTCACAGGTCAGGGTAATTCTGCCCACCAGTAGGATAGCAAAAGCCTATGCATATTTAAGGCAAAGCTACATAAACGCAGGTTAATTTGCTGACTTTGGGTTGCCACTCCTGTTGCTTACAGTCTCCTTCCCATCCTTCTAGAAATACATATATAATGTGCAACACGTATGCAGTCTGAGCCTGGCCCAAAGCCCAGTGAAGTATATGAAAATGATCACAGAACTTTGCAGCACATCTTTTCAGCAACATGGGCTACCTCGAGCATAGCAAGCCTGTCCTCCGCTCTCAACACTGGCATCTCATAAAATATTGAGTCAAGATCAAGGTCTCAGTCCTTATTTTCAAGGCACTCAGTGGCCTCAGCCCAGGATATCTAAAAAGATCACCTAACACTCCAGGATGAAGGCAACTCCATGCCTCAGGCACAACGGATCTTTCTGGGGAGAGGATAAGAACCACATGTGACAGATGTGTAGTCACGTCACTTAACACACCACTGGAAGGTGTTCAGATACTACAGTGAGGAGGGCGGCATAAGAACAAAATAGAAGAGTTAATAGAAGGACTCCCATTATCTTCAATGGGCTTTGTATCAGGCCCTATATGCAAAGCATTAACTCTGAATTTTGGGCTGCATACATTTGTGTGGCACTATTATATTTCCACACAGGTAGTAACTACAAAACTATTTCCAAGCTGAAATGCAAGCTTTGTGAACTCAAGAAAGAGGTAAAGGAAAAGAACCTATTAACTCCCATGGAAAGTAGACCTGGCAAAGCCTAAATTCCTCTGGATTTTGTAGGTAAGAAAAAAAAAATCTGACTTGACATACTTCTAAAGTCAATATTGCATCCTGTGGGTTCAAGCCAACTGGAGTGAAATATTTCTGCACTTGGAAGAACACACATGCTCTATACCTTCATTAGCATTTAACATTTGAATCAAATTATAGACCACCCAATTCATTAAAATAAAATGTTAGTCAGTCTGTCTCTGCTGGACTTCTATGTAAATTCCATAAGGAGAGTCAATTATTACAAGGATATTCTGAGGAAACAAACTATTCCATAAGGAATGTCAACCACCTGAATGCAACTATGGTTTTAGAGTGTGGGAGTTGGAGAAAGAGACATCAGCTATGGAATGCAGAGGCATGTATTAAAAAAATAATATCCCATAATCAGACAGTGGATTAGGCTTGAAAATAGCATGACACATGAAAATGAAGATATGTTAAATAGAGGCACGTGAAGTGGTCTGGTACCCGTGTTGGAAGTTACAGCAAGAATCATAGAACCATAGGGTTAGAAGAGACTGCAAGTGTCATCTCGTCTAACCTCTGCCAAGATGCAGGATTTGTTTGTGTCTAAACCATCCAAGACAGATGGTTATTCAGCCTCCTTTTTGAAACCTCCAATGAACCTCCACAACCTCCTTAGCCAGTCTGCTCCATTGTCCTACTGTTCTTACACTTAGGAAGTTTTGCCTGAGATTTAATTGAAATCTGCTATGCTTTAGTTTGAGCCCATTGCCTCTTGTCCTGCCCTCTGTGGCAAAAGAGAACAAATTTTTTCCATCTTTTTTATGGCAGCCTTTCAAATATTTGAAGACTGCTATCATATCCCCCCTTAATCTCTTCTTTTTCAAACTAAACATACCCAGTTCCTTCAGTCTTTGCTCACATGGCCTGCATTCCATCCCTTTGATCATCTTTGTCGCTTGCCTCTGGATCCTTTCCAGTTTTTCTACATCCTTTCTAGACGTTGTGACCAAAATTGTGCACAGTACTCCAGCTGAGGCCTAATCAATGCCGAATAGAGCGGTACTATCACAAATAGCATGATTTCCCCATTAGTCTGTGCTTGTTTTCTGTGTCCATGACTGGCTCTCAGAAGTGGCCGCTCCGGGGCTGGGCCTGGCTCCATGCTCTGAGCATTGTGACTTGAGGTACCGCGTCACAGCACTACGCAAGTTTGACCCACCCAATCTGCCATCATGACTGGGGTAGGAGGATGGGCCAAACGTGAGCAGCACCAGGTTGCAATGCCCAAGGTGGGGCACTGGGCCCATCCCCAGAGGACACAAGAGCTGCAGGAGCTGCTGTTGCAAGGTGAGTGCTTGGTGAGCTCGCTCTATATCTCCTCCCCAGCCCCAGGAGCTCCCTGGCACACCAGACTGGGATTAGGGCTGTGGTGGTCAGGGCAGAGGGTGCTGCTGCGGGTGGTCGATGCTACTCTGGGGGGGTGGTGAGGAGGAATGCATGTTTTAACAAAAATCAGGGCACAGTCATAGTACATTTAGTTACCCGTGACTTTTACTAAATTTACCCTGAGTTTTGATACAGAATATTGTGACAAGTCTGCAGCCCTGATCATAATGCATACACATGAGGGGGACCAAATTGAGGTTGTACAGGCAAACTTAATTATGATATTTCTTAACTTTGGAGTGCTTGACTTTCCAACCTTAATAATGTTTTTTTAACTTCTCATCCCCATCAGACTAGGACTCCTGACTCTCCATCCTAGTCATATTACTAGAGAAATTCTCTAGTCTCCACTTTGTTTTCTGATCTTTATTCTGAATAAGCAAAAGTCACTCCACCCTGAAATGGATGCTGCAAACCCTGAGCATGCTCACTGGAAACCCCTGTCAAAGAGCCAAGTATGTGTGAGTGGGGATCAGCAGAATCACAGCTCTGAGGTAAATGACAACAATGAGCATGTGCAATAAGGGGGTGACAGAGAGGTCAGTTAACTGAGCAGCTAGTTGGTCAGAGCCCACTCATACTGGTCACAACTAGTTTTAAAGGTCAGAGCTGTCAATAAGAACTCTGAAGTAATGGTTAATACTGGGCATGTGCGAGTGAGGTAATTGCTTCTAAAAACAGAAAGATATATTAGAAGAGAGGTACAATGTAGCATAAAAGGCCAGGTGCTAGCAGACAGTTTCGGCACCTGAGCCTGAGTAGTGAGAGAGAGAGGCGATCGGGAGAAGACGAAAGCCAGCAAGAAGAGCCAAAGAAAAGCTGCTGCAGAGAGAGAGAGAGAGAGAGAGAGAAACCCAGTGCAAAGCTGACTGACCAGGAACTGAACAGCAACAGCAACTAGAGAAAAATACTAAAGAATTTGAAAGTGTTACCAGTGAATATATAAAGTAAACCTGTAATTCTTTAATTATAGCATAGTATAAGTATAATGTAGGCTAATGTAGGTTAGCATGTGTTTATGTGTGTGTGTGTTTATAAGAATACATAAAATTCTGTTATTAATTGCAACAAATCTATGTAAACTTTAAAGCAAATTTAAAAACTGTTGTCAGTGATTTGTTACAAAGTGACCACATGTAACAAATCGCTTCGCTTAGAATCATTTAAACTATATGATATTGTAGTTTGAATGCTCTTTAACTAGCAATAAGGGATTGTGTCTCAGGGATTTTGTGTGTTGTTTAGTATTTTTAGGATACATTGTATTAGGAATTATTAGTTACTTTAATAAAACGTACTTTGTTTTGGAAAGGGACATTGCCTGTGCAAATTACTTTACTGGAAGGTTATATCTATGTCCTTTCGTGTTTCCTTAACAACCCTAGGAATTTATACCTCAGGAAGAACAGACTAAGGCGGCTATAGGCAGGCTATTATAGCAGCATCCCCAAATCCATTTTTGGGGTAACAGTCTACCCCCCCACACACACACTTCTAATCTCAATCTCCTTGCCCAGCCATTCCCAGTTATCCCAGTTGTTGCCAGCTCCTTGTCCCCAGTTTCCTCTCCCAGCCCCAGTTCTGCTCCACTCCTCATTCAGTCTGTCTCTCCCTCCAACCCTGGCCTCAAGTTGCTCCCGTCCCCAACCCCAGTCCATGTTCCCCATCCCTACTGCCTCCCAGTCCTAATTTCCCTCCAAGGGCTCTTTATCCAACCTCTGTGTCCCCTGCTGGCCTTTTGTCCAAGTCTCTCTGCCCAACTAGTCCCTCTTAGTCTCCTTCCACAAACCTGCCCCCACCTCACCTGTTCCCTCTGCCCACTGGTTCTCAGTCCAAGTTTCCTTGCCCAGCTAATCCTAGGCTCTCCCAAGATCCTTATCCAATCTCAGTCTTGTCCCCATCTACTGGATCCCAGTTCCCTCCACATTCCCCTCCCTGACTCCCAGTCGCCATGCCCCACCAGTCCCAGTCTCCACCCCTATCTCAACTCTCAGTTTCTCCCCTGCCTTCCTGGATCCTTGTCCCAATCAATTCTCTCCTCCCTGCAGGAACAGCTTCCATCTCCTCTGCTTTTGTATCATGCACCTCCCTCTACCATGCTGCCTGGACCAAGCAGGGGCCATTGAATGCACCAGAGAGACAGGCTCCCTGCTTTTAGTTCAGGTGCCTGGCCCTGGCCCTGGCCTGGTCTGCAGCAGCCCAGAGTTGCAATTGCAAGAAAGTTCTGCTCAGACCCAGATTACAGCATGCTTAGTGTGGATGGACTCTTTAGAGAATTTAGCTGCTAAAATCTAAGACTTCTTTACTGAGCATGAGCAAACTGCAATTTTTCCAAAGGCTTATACCTTGGCTAAATTTGGGTGGATTTTCACAGGGACAGCAAGAGGCACAACCCAGGCACAAAGACCACTCCCCCACCAAATTTCAAGTCCCTAGAATACGCTAGAATGTCTCCAAGAAAAAGTCACCAGAATTTTTAATATAAGCAAAACAATGCATTCTCCTTAGCCTGAACAGCTGAACCATTTGGGGCTGAAATTTTTCAGTAATTCCAGCACGAATGGTTAAAGTTTGGCAAGCTTATACGCAACTGGAAACAGAGTCTTATAATGGAAAGTGTCAGGCAAACTTAATAATCGGAGAGAAGGGAGACATCTATGGAATCACCACCTTCTGCACTCCCAGGTTTTCCCTGAAGGGTTCTCAACGAATCACTGACCAGGCTCAACCCTGTTTACCTGGTGTGGCTATTGGTGTTATTTCTATTTTTAAATACTTGTGAAGAGCTCAAATAGCATACCAGTTGCTGGCTCAAAGGTCAGTAGTTGGGAGGGTGCAGCCAGAGATAGATTAGTTATAGACAAAGAGGATAACTTATAACAGAGAACACCTGGTTCAGTGGTTAGAGTCTTGGACTTAAGGCACCTAGATTCTATTTCCTATTGGCTACAGTTTTCCTGTGTGACCATGGGCAAGTCACTTAGTCTCACTTCCTCATCTGTAAAATGGAGATATAGCACTTCTCTACCACACCAAGGCATTGTGAGGATAAATTAATCAAAGATTGTTAGCTGCTCAAAGACTATGGCAATGAACGGCATAAGATCCTAAGATAGATTTAACACATCAGGTTGTACAATGGCAGACAAACCTTTATTTCTCTGTGAAGGATGATCCTTAATTTGTAAAACACCAAAGCTTCTGCCAAATTTCTTGAGGTAAGTAGATTCTTGTTAATATAATGGACATGTTTCAAAATAACTTCCACTAAATACTGGTTAAGTTGGAACTAAAAGCCTCTTAATATTCTTTCTGTCTAAGATATGTTGGTTTCTCTTTTCTTTGTTAATGAATAAATGAAGGAAATATCAGCAAAGTGTAAACTCCTTGGGCAGGTGGAGAGCAAATTTCAAGGAGGCCCTAGGGAACCTAAATTTTCTTCATCAAGCAAGAAGCTACTTTCTGAAGTCTCAGAGACAAGCAAAGTATAATGTACAATACTGAGAGGATGCCAAACCAAAAGTTAGATCTTCAGATTAATGACACAACATAGGAAAGAAAATGTAACATAGGGAAAAATCATCACTTTCATGTGCAGCAGCGTAACCTAATAATATCAAACTTCTCAGGGGGATAGAGCTTATAACATGGTAGAAACCTCTCTCCCCAACCCAAGATAACATGGAAACCCTAGTAAGTTGATTGGAGAACCATTCCAAATAGTGAAGACAAAGAAAAACTGGTTTATGGAATATGTTTAATGGCAGGTGATAAATAGTGCATGCAGCAATGCTACACAACAGTTTAGGACAGGAAGTAGAAAATACTAAATCCATTTGGAAAGTGCAGGAAGAATTTAGCTATACGGAATGGAATTATCCACATTGGAATTTAGCCAGGACACCAGGGCTAATAATACCAGGGGAAAGCACTGAGATGTCTTTAATTACCACACATGGACAGCATCTCATACGCCACAAAGTCAATGATCTATCTGAATAAGTCCTTTTCAAACAGACTTTCAGCCTAACCCTATGTGGGCTCTTTCCCTTTTTTCTTGTTGGGTACTTCAGAAATGAAATGGCGTCACATCATTTAGCCATGTGCTGAGTATAGCTAACTTCCAAACAGCTCCAAGCACACCTGTGCAGCCTGAGGTGACTAAATAAAAGATGCTCATAGAACTGTACTTGCCATTTCATTAATTTTATTCACGAGCTAGAGATTTCAGGGCTGGAACAGCACACAGCTGGCCTTTGGACATTAAATATGCTATATAAGCCAACACCAGTTCAGCACACAGGCAGAAGCCTTCCAGTCTCATGGCCCTCCGCAACATTAGAAGGGAAGTGTGTTGGCACTGTAACAACTGGCAGCAGGACTGGCACGGTTGAGCTGTAAATAGTGTGTGCAGGTTGCCAGGGTGAGAGAGGGTAACTGTGCCTCAAGAGGCTTTTAACCACCTGAATAAAGGCATGATGAATAGGGCTCTGCTTGTGTTTAGCACAAGTGAGGAGTGTAGGCAAATAAAATGGTGAGTTACACAGACAGGTGCTGGAAGGAGCAAAGATTTGTCTTTGCCACTGTGCCTGAGCAAGGGGCAACATTATTGTGGCAAACCTTGTAAGCTCAGAGTCTGCCTCATGGTTTCCTGCTACTTTTTCCCAGACCTATACCTAGCACACTGTACTTCCCCCAGTGCCCTATTTAGCAAACTGGGAGGCAGAGCCAAGACTCTATTCACTTCCTGTCCAGTCCTGTCCCACCCACTTGCAGGACAGGGTGCATATAGTAGCGCCATTGAAGGCTGCTACCTGCACTTTTGGGTAGCCGAGGAGAAGGAGTAAGAGAGCATCTTATGCCCCCTTATTCCCTGGCATGGCCATGCAAGCCGGACACAATATGTCCTTTTGTTATTATTCTTCAAGGTCACCAAAATGAAAGAGGTCTATTAGATTTTCTAGTCCATCTTCCTTCTGTACATGTATAGGGTTGCCAACTTCCTATTCACACAAAACTGAACACCCTTGCCCCGTCCCCTACCCTGCCCCTCTTCTGCTTTTCCAACCTGGGATGTGACGTGGATGGTCGCTTCTTACAGCTTATGTGCTCTCTCATTTGCTTCATTCGATCAGGCAGTTCAGTGGATCAGACATTCCAGCAGAGGGGCTCGCACTCCTAGAATGGGCATTATTATGGCCAGAGTTTTCAAAAGGGCTCAGCCTGCAAAATTAGGGTCAGATTTTCAAGTGAGCTCAGCCATGTAGGCCCCAAAATAAGTGGCAAGATGTTCAGAATTGCTCAGCATGTTGGGTGTGGAGCTCTTTTGAGACCCAGTAGGAGCTGTTGGGTGCTGAGAATGATTGAAAAGCCTAGCTCCAATCGTGGGGTGCTGCACACTCAAAACCTAGCCCTGGCAAACTCTTTTGAAAATTTGGCTGTAAAGGCCATTTTCACAACACCCTCCCACTAGAATGTCTGAATAGCCACACTCAGGACCCAGTACCACAGACCTTCTTCAGGCAAAGCTCCCACAACAGTCTTGCCTGAGTAGGGACTGCAGAAATGGTCAAAGAAATTCTAAGTAACAATATACTGTGCATAGTGCCATAGATTACTTTAAATAATTCAGAACTTCTTTATTTCTTAACCAATGTTTGTCCAACTTAGCAAAGCACTCAAATACTATAATGATGGATGATGATATAAGAACCCTGACAGAGACATTGATAGCATGATAAACAGGACTACATCTATACCAAGTTTTAAATCCAACCCAGGTTTATGGTGTCTGAGTGCAAATAAGACATCTGAAAAATTTCATACAGGTACCAGAGATGGGCTTAAGCTGCAAAATTCAGCTATGAATTTCAAACACCCCAAGGCTGAGAATGTTCAGAAGTGGGATTTTGGCTTGGCCTGTTATGTGTAAAATTTGGATCCAAATTCATATTTCAAACACTGTCTAACAAGTTCAAGACTCTTCTGATCCAGGGTTTTAATTTCGGCCCGTTTCTAAAAGTGAGAGGCTTCATTTAGAATTTTCTCTTTTGTTTGATGTCAGGATCTCAATATAGCTTCCAATTTTAAGAGCCAGGTCCTCACTCTCCATTATATGCATGTGCTGCCCCAGTGATTTCAGTGGGGTTGTCCACAGGGTAGTTGAAGTTAGAATTACATCCTAAATTTTGTGAATAAGAACATCTCCTATTCAGAAAATGTTCATCTGCTTCCCTAGGTGATATGAATTCAGTGTAGTTATCTATGCCCTATGTTTAGGTCTGTTATATATGTCAATGGAAGAGCTGCAGCATCTTTAAGAATGAGATTATAAAAAAAAAAAAACCCCTCTGTGCCACCAAGTAAGAACATTATGAGGATTTTCCCCAGGGCACTGATTACAGTAGAAAATTGTCTCTTTAATTTGCAGATCTCAGAAAAGTCAGAAGATGGCAGCAGTTCATTCATGCATTATGAATTTTCTAAATCTCATGTACAGAACTGCTCTTCCTTAAACTTATCCTTGTTATGCAACCACGTAAGAATAAAAAGTCATTATTTACTGAGCATACACATTCTGCTTATCCATGTCATATAATAAACCAAGCTTTTATTTCTGATATTCTCTTGCTTTTTTTCATTGTCATTGCCACAGTGGGGAAATTGATAGGAAAGAAAAAATATCATTGGAATAGTCTAAAGTGAATTCTTTTAACCTCAAATGTATACAGATGCATTTTTATAGAGATCGTAGATGTTTTAATTATTTCTAATAATATTCACAAATATCATTCTGAGAAAATGAACAAGTAATTTTTTATGTTTGCAAATGTTAACAAACATAAAAAGGAATTTTCATCTGTTACTCCCATTCCGGCAGTGGAACTTTATTATTCTACAATGTGCTAATTCACTCACCGCATAATTTTCACAGATAGTAGTGGCCTCTTCCCACTTCTCACCAAAGATTTAATAGCATTAACACTGCAGTAGGATCCCTTCTTACTAAATGTTCACTCATTTGAAACTAGACTGCAGTACATTTACTAGTACAGCATAAAGTATTAGCATAAATAATTCAAACTAATCAAAATAAATGAACAAAGTGGATGAGACCCTTATCTGAATTATATCAATATAAATATAGTATAACTCCATTGTCTTCACTGTGATTATTCTGTCTTTGCACTGGTTTATCTGACGCCTAATCTGGCCCATTAGCTTTTGTGATACAATCACCTTGTCATTGTCACTAATGCATAAAATGCAGTCATTCGCAATGGGCCACCCTGGTGTAAGAGAGGTTCTATTGTATATGATATTTCTTTGATCGCCTACATACTTAAACTGTGTACCCAAGTAAAGAATGCATCAGAGACGATGGCTGACACTGTGGCCCTGGACTATGATATTTCCCTCCAGCCTCATTCATATTGCTCTATTGACATGTTAATGACAAAGTGCTTCCCCAGGTCCTACAAAGCACAGAACAAGTCAGCAAAATTAGAATAATACCCATTCCTAATGAGAACCCAGGTATTTTCTTGACACACCGTCTTGCTCCACATAGCAGCTTCAAATCTTTGTAAGTTGATTGATTGCTTGCCCGCTTGATTGATTGATAGAGAAGTTCCACTGGGCTCACAGATACACATGAGAAGAAAGGCTTTTGATGTCACTATGAACAAAGATAATGATAGACTTACAAATAATGCCAAATGCTGAGTATATGAATTAAGCAGAAACTAGCACTATTCTATGCACAGTAAGACTCGAAGAGGTGTGTGTGTGTGTGTGTGTGAGAGAGAGAGAGAGAGAGACCCACATATAGTTAAAGGCAACATTCTATTGTTAGGAAGATTTGCAGGTCCATCTCCTGATTCTCCTGATGGCCTGCAGATACCTGCATGCAAACAGGGCAGGAGAAATTATTCCAAGGCCTTCTTTTCCTGCAGCACAGAGCTTGGTCTGGAAATGGGTTTCCAGATCTGACATGCAGGGGCTGATCCCAAGAGGAATCAGATTGATTTTCCTACTATATGTATGTGAGGATCACAAATGTGCCCCTTCAGTGGCTGGGGCATTAGACATGGCATGTTGGTCAAAGGGCAGAGAAGACTGTGATAAGTTTTGGGAACACAGTACATATTACAGGGCCATGGACTCCTCTACCCTTCTCTAAAAAAATTATTAACAACAACAGCAAAACACAAAAACTTTAAGGGGCACCTTGATCCTCAGCTGCTGCTGGGCCCATCCTTCTGTGCTGCCTTTGATCTGCACTCCCCTCTGTTCTGCACAATGACAAATGCACTGCACACAGGGGACAGAGTGCAGCACAGCAGGTAAGATCCTTTTAGCTAGAGCTGTGCAAAATGTTCATAGCAGAGCCTAAAATCACAAGATACTTGCTGAGCTTCAGGTTTCATTACAAACTTGAAACTTAGCCCATGCTTGCCAAAAGGTTTGTAAGACTATCTGTCTATCTATCTATCTATCTGAGTTTCTAAAAAGAATGATTTCCACTGTATTTAGATGCTAGATAGATATAGAGCTTTGGATCAAAACCCTGCTAACTTTACCGCTCCTCGTGGGTCAACACAAAACCAGGTGAAGCAAGGTGATTAATTCCAGGAAAACGACCAGTTCTTGAAAAATTAGAAATTTAGAACGCAATTCAGCAAGGTTTTTAAGCACCTAACTTGGAGTATCCAAGTAATCCCATTGATTTTCTTGTTGAGTCAGGGCCCAAATTGGGTTGTTTGAACCCCAAAACTCAAACCAGAACATGGGGGTGTAAATTAAAATCACATGAATCCATGTGAAATGAAACCATGGTGTATCATGCCACTTTTCTTTCAGTATTTTGCTCACAGACATTCTGGGACAACAGAAATTCATAACAATAATGCTGTGCCCTTATTGTGCCTTTCAGTAAGCGATCTCACCTCACTTTGCAAAGATTAACAGGACGGGTAAGTGGCTTGCACAAGGTCAAACAGGAAATCACTGTCAGAGCTAGAACCCAGATCTTCTCACTTCCCAGCTACTGTCTTAACCACAAGCTCATTCTTCCTCCTGAATTAAATGCTGTATATTTCTGCTTCTACCAGTGACACATCATGGTTCACTTTGTATGGTTAAATGATCTTTGACTGGACATACTTGTGTGCCTTAGTGCACTTAAAACCAGATGATGTATCTGTTCAGCCTACAGCATGCTAAATAGTGATATAGACATACCTCCAGCCCCTTTTCAGAACTTTCTGCATCCTGTTTGAACTAACTATTCTCTCACTGCAAAACAAAGAGCTGATAATTTGTTCACTAGGAACTGTTTAAATTCAAACCTGACTCTGATACAACATGTGAAAATGTCATACTACAGCACATGACTCTTTTTTCATAGCGCTGACCTATGAACTCGAAAGCAACAAAGCCTGACTAGCTTTTACAGATGTTCCTATGTGAATGTAATCAGCACTGGATAGAGTCCAGTACCAGGACATGAAATACATCTGTTATAAAGTGCCACAGGACTCTTTGTTGCTTTTTACAGATCCAGACTAACACGGCTACCCCTCTGATACATGAAATGTACAGTGTTCATCTTGCTTTGCAAATTTCCACAGGCTTGGGGACATTAAAAGCAAAAGAATAGAAAGTATCTGGCTAACCCAGCTCAGGTTCAGTTGAGTCATTATGTTTTAATGCCCAACCTTTGTTTGTTTTCTATTTCTCCTTCGAGCTCTTTTGTCATGGAGGGTTAAAGATTACTGAGATAACTGGCAATAAATGTGCCTGGCATTGTGACTTTTGACCAATAATTATAACTTGGGTTGACTGAAAGGAAAATGTATCCAATTTTGTTCAACATCCTGTAGCAGCAAAAGTAACAAGGGTGTGAATTAAAACTTTAACCCTTTTTATTAATAGCAAAGGGAGGGAGGGGGACAGTCATTTCTCTCTCGGCCATGACCACGAGCATAGGCCCTGCTCTTTTATCATCAGCATGGACTTCAGGGCAGCCAACCTGGCCAACTGTTCCTTTGTCCGTTAGAACTCAAATGACTTGGTGCTGAGTGGACTTGAGAAATGACTCAGAGTTTCAATAGACACACACCCAGTTACTCGCTTTGCTGCAGACTGAAAATTTTTTAGAGTAACATTTATTTTTCAGAAGAAGCTTTCTAACTGAATGTGTAGCTTGTGCTAGACCTGCAGGCTGAAGTCCTATATTCAGCCACAAAATGGGTGCAGCTTGGACAGCAGCAGGGCAAACTGACCCTTACAACCCTGCGAACATGCTTCATTCCTATTTTTAAAAGGCTGCCTTTAAGGGTAAGAGAATATCTTCCCACTCAAGCCTCAGACTCTCTGCTGAGGCTTCTGGGACATAGATTCTGTTGCAGGAGATAGTGGACTAAGGCTTTCTCTCCATGTGGGATTGTAGTCATTGCTGGCTAACCACCATAATAGCTCTGCTCCTCAACCTTCCAACACAAGGGATTCACCCTTAATTAAAGAGAAGACATAAATTACTGAAGAGCGGGGTCTGTGTCCTACCTACAGTCATGACACAAGGCAATTATTACCTAGTTAACATGAAACTATATGTGTTACTTTGTGACAAGTACATAGTAACTCCACTGGAAATAATAGTAATAAGACATAATATTTCTGTGTACTCATATATCACTCTCCTCTCCAAATGTGTTACAAGTGTGATTAAGGATTGAAATACTTGCATTATAGGTGAGGAAAATGAGGTATAAAGAGAGTATGTAACCTGGGCAAGGCCACATAGCTAGTCTGCGGCAGAATTGTGATTATTTAGGCCATGCCTATTTAAGCCAAGTCCTGTGCTCTAAGCCAGTGGCTCTCAACCTTTCCAGACTATTGTACCTCTTTCAGGAGTCTGATTTCTCTTGTGTACCCTCAAGTTTCACCTCACTTAAAAGCTACTTGCTTACACAATCAGTCATAAAAATACAAAAGTGTCACCGCACACTAATACTGAAAAACTGCTTACTGTCATTTACCACATAATTATAAAATAACTCAATTGGAATATAAATATTGTGCTTGCATTTCAGTGTATAGTATATAGAGCAGTATAAACAAGTCATTGTCTGTATGGAATTTTAGTTTGTACTGACTTCTCTGGTGTTTTTTATGTAGCCTGCTGTAAAACTAAGCAACTATCTAGATGAGTTGATGTACCTCCTGAAAGACCTCTGCATGCAGTGGTTGAGAACAACTGCCTTAGTGAAGCCAGGCCAGACTGAAAATCTCACTGGTGCAGTTTGCCCCTGCTTAAAACCGTGGAGAATTGCCCTTATGAAAATCATGGCTACTCCAGGGGTTTACACCACTGCAGCTGCACTGATGGGTGACATCCTAGTGTAGAAAAGGCCTAAGATCAACACCTATTCATTACACATAGCCATCAGAGGTGGATAGCTACCAGCCTGACCTGTATTTGAACGAATAACCTAGATATGAAAGGTATCACAAAGCCTCATTGCCAATATGCTGAGCCATCCAAGCCCCTGAATAGCTAGACACAGTTGGTAAACAGATTTTTTTGTTTGTTTCCTCTTGTAAGTAGTTTCTAGCATCTTGGTGCCATGGAGTTAAAAAACAGCAGGTTTAGTTATTAATAATATGTTGTCATGACAATTTTTTGGGAAGAAACGATCCAGGAATACAGCAGCATTCCTAGGCTTAATAGTCTTTCTGGAGTGAGTCATCATTTTGAGGATTTACCCAGTTTTTAAGTTTAAAAAAATTCTTAGAGGCCAGCTTGTGAATCCTGCACTCACATGAGTGAAAGTTTCTCATATGAGTGGGCCCACTGAAGTTAATGGGAATACCCTCTATTCATCAGAGAGAGCAAGGGGTTCGTGCCTCCAGTAGGAGGCACTTGCAATTTCTGTTCAGTCCCAAATTCCAGACCAGCCAATGTGAAGGGCTAACATCCTTTCAGTAAAAAGATGTGATTTAATATAGTGGGACTAGATGGTTTAGGGTAATGAACTGTGGAGTCTTTCACCTCTCAGCGGCCCATTCAAATTCAGGATATTTAGTGAAGTGTGTTACCATGTGATAACTCTTTGGTTTCCCTGTGTAAGATGAAGTGGTGGGCTATTCCAGGTCCACTAGCCAAATTTCCACAAAAATCAGTGCCAAAGTTAAAACTCTGGGTGGAAGACTCAGTAGGCAAGCCCATAACTATCTAAGAATGGAGGTGGAGTTCTCCTCCAGGTAAGGGTTGAGGCCTATTGATGGGGATATGTAGGGAAGTTTCTGCTGCCTGTTCTGTGGCTATATAGGAAACTTCTACTGCAGTACTGTCAATACAAGACCTGTTATGTACACTGAAATTCACCACATTTTTTTCAATAAAGCCCTTTTACATTTGTGCTTTGTAGAGTGGTTTATTCAGCAGTTAAAGGTTTAATTAATTTAAAACATATGCATCTGGACTAAGCTGCAGTCCATGTGAGTCTTTCTCTTTCTGTGTGTTTCACAAACCTAGAGCAAAATTCAGTCAAAAACCATCCAGTTTTGTCTGACTGATTCAAAACCACGTAAAACCACAGAGCTTTTCATTGTTTCTACTGGACACCATAAATCAACCCAAGAAATTTGATTCAGACTCACATGTGACTCTTATTCAAGGTTCAATGAAAAGTTCACATTCCTAACTAAATCCTATGGCCTAAATTTCATACAACTTTAAAATGGCACTCCAAAAGCAAAAGCCTATGTTCAATGTGCTGAAGGTCCCTTAACATACTCCATGGAGTAAAGTGCAGCAGGACACAAACACTTAAGTACTGGTGCATTACAGCTTTGGCTTTAAAAAAGAGATGAGGGTACAAAAAAAAAAATCAATTTTCTGGTGCCATTTTCCTTCCACGTCCTAAGTGGGCAGAATCTAAATTTTCTCTTCCACCCACAGCTTCCATGCATGTCCTGTAGAGTATCCCAACATTTGACCTAGATAAAGGCTTGAACCAAATCTCTGCATCTAAATACTCCCTGGCTTTGTAGGAGTCCTGATCAGAATTTAAACTTTGTGGTTTTCGACAAATCTCTAATTTGTAGCAAGGGACCATCTAGATCATCAGAGTTGATGATGATGATGAATTCAGTGGCTACGATTTCTAATGTCATCTAAACACCAGACAATTTTCAGGCCAGAAAGATCATACATTAGTCAAGTAGAGCATAAGAGACTGTATCACTGCATATGGAGTGAGCGTTATTGGCTAGGCAAGCATCTGATTTTTCCTAATTCCACTGTACAGTAAATCAAGATGTCAGAAGCCCTATTCACAATATCCAAATATTACTGTGCTGTGGGACCTATTTACAACACTGTAGCTAGCACCTGATACAGTAAAGATGGTTTTACCTTGTAGTATAGGTGAGATTAAACTATATGTTCCAGTTGCATGAAAACACCTTACATTTTACCAAGTATTTAGCATGATTTGGGAACCTAATTAAAACACAACTGAATCACATCTCCTAGACCACACTATGTAGACAGTTGAGACACAGTTTGGTTTGTAGTGTAGACAAGACTGAACGATGTTTTAACTGTCTTTCTCAATCAGGCTAAAACCTTCAACTTTTCCCAGGCTGTAGAAGATTTGAGGTCATGATTAAAACACATTTTGACCCTATCTATCCTAAAAGCCATATGGTAGACATGGTTCAGACTTGTTTTAATCATATTCCTGGATAACGATGATGACTTTGAGCATTCATGTGTTTGTTATGTATAAACCATGTTAGGCGCTACTGTGTTGTAACTGGGTTGCAAGACATACTAGTTCTTTGTAGTATAGTTGGGAACTAAAAGCAAAGAGATTTGGGTTTATAATCATACTCTTTTCCTATCCAACTGCTCCTCACTCCCTCAGTGACAGAACCCTCTTCTAAGTCTTTCCCTACCCCTGAAAGAGTTAAGTGCATCTTGTCAATGATATGCAGTTATCTGGAACTTTTGTTTATACAGAGTGGCAATAAAACCTTCAGTGCTCTAGGCCAGTGTAAGATGGGTCAATACAAGCTCCAGCAGTTGTATATAAATTAACCTTTTAAGGCTGGCCTAATCCATAATGATTCTTTGACAAGAATTATTCCAAGAAGCTGAGCTGCAACAAATTCTAACAGTGGTAGCTAACTAAGTAACTCACAACCGCTGAAAGCCCAGCTGCCTCATAAGATCAGATATCTGAGGGAACATTTTAAAAGGGTTTGACAATGTATTTCCACGATCCTTCTTAGAACGAGGGTCTCCAATGATCTTATGCTCTTAAAGTGCAGAATGAAAATATCAAGAGTCTGAATATATACATGAAGGATGTTTTGGAAGATTTTTTTGCTTTCACCGCAACACTGACAAAATATGAAATACGCTCCACTCCAGAATGCTGTAGTGGTCACCCAAGAGATCTCATTTGTTCTGTGAGAACAAGAGTTAGCCATGATGGTGTGATGGTGCTTTTGAACTGAGAAGCCTGCAGCATATTTGCAATTGTCAGAATTAAGAGTGAAGAAAGACAAAACAATCTCCCCACTCCTACCTTTGAAAATGTGTAATGACTATCTTGACGTGCACTGTATATTAAGCCCTGAATGTCTGTCTGAATGCAAATGATTCATTTGATTGCTAGCTGTTATATTTAACAAACAGGCATGATTCCGCTATCATTAAGGGGCAGAAAGATACTCTTCTGTGACCTGGGGAAACCTGAGCAGTGATGGAGTCTTTTAATGTCAGATTATGTTCCAAGTTGGGAAATACAAAGTGGGCTGACTAAAAGGAGAAAAAGCAAATGCATAATTGAAGGCAGTGAGAATAAACTTTCCCAAAAAGTTGTTTGTGGTTAAATGGCACCAGAGTCATGTCTTTTTCAATGAGCATCTGCAAAGTTTCTAGCAGTGAAACTGTGCACAGAACTGCACACTTGTCAAAACTTGCCTTCCTAGGCTAAAGTGGACACTTAAAGCAGCTCTCTGCTTTTAGAACTGGTCAGTCAGAATATGCCATAATCCCCCAAAGGTTCATTTCCACTTCCTTGGACATCTATCTACCTAATCCCTTTACTGATGGACATTAAACCTTTTGGATGAAAGGCACTAAAAATATAAACTATTGCAACAGGTACATGGTCACATAGATCTTTGCAGTTGTTGCTATACTGCAATAACAATGGGACCAGTTCTCAGCTTCTTGTGTTCCAAATAGGGTGACCAGACAGCAAGTCTGAAAAATCAGGACGGGGCTGGGGGATAATAGGAGCCTATATAAGAAAAAGCCCCAAATATTGGGACTGTCCCTATAAAATCGGACATCTGGTCACCCTAGTTCCAAAGGCACAAGGCCATACTACTTGGGCTAAAGGGCATACCATAGTACATCTATCACCATTAAGCAGTTCTGATTCAGAGCAGAGTGCACTGGTATATATATACCTACTAGCTGGCTCACTACATTATTATAACTATAATCACTTCTTTAGTTGTGCTAATCTATCTGGTTCTTTTAATCTTGCCAATGTCATACTCTTTTCTTCACTGTTATGGAAGAAGGACACTCATGCTCAACGGTGAGAAATACCTTTTTTGCAAACTGCCTGTGTCCAGTTTCTTTGCGGATTTTTAGCAAATCCCCTTAATGTGCTCTTTTTGTGGAGAGACCAAGGTTGTGTAGTCACTGCAGTGCAGGGTGCTGAGTATCCCATAAGAGTTGCTCAGCACCTGGAGGATCGAGCTCTTTGCAAAAAGGCAAAGGAAATGGAAATCTTTTTCTCATATCATGTTAGGTATACTTGCAGCTTTTGCTAGTGTACATTCCTCTTTGAAAATTGACCCTGTTTTGTAAAGAGTTGTCCAACTAACATCGCGGGCCAGCAAACGTCACAGGCCAGCAAACTTTGCAAAACAACAGTAGGTGTGCGGAATTTGATTAAACTGGACAAAAAGTCACACCACAAAGATAAACTCACAACATACTAACTGTTTTCAGTTTCACGTAAAACACAATACAGCTTTTAAAAAGCTTTAGCATCACTTCATCCATCCAAAGCTGCTCCTCCAATGTTACTAAATCTGTGACAAAGTTGGAGATGTCTGGGCCTTGCAAGGTTTTTTTCTAAAAAAGGAGGGTTGAATTTTGTTCTGACACACACCCAGTGATGCACTTATGCAAATCAAGGAAGCACCCCCATGGAGGCACTGCAGCACTGAGCCTCATTTTCTAGTACTGACTTTGGTGGTTTACAATCAATCAATAAGAAGCTGTCCAAAAATGAATCATTCAGCAAAGACAAATAACTTGGATAGGAGAAATATATCTTTGATCTAGCAAAGTGCTTACGTCAATGGGATGACTCATGCTTAAAGTTAAGCACATGCTTAATTGCTCTGCTGGATTGGAGCACAAAATACAGAGTAACGGTTGCAAGTTTTTCACTTTCTGGGAATGTTCTTGGAATGAATAGAAAAGAATGTCTCTTACAAATGTTTGTGGGAAATGAATAAAAAGACATGTGAGTGCCATCACTCACATTTTATGTATGAAAGAATGTTCGCTGACTCTTTTTTATAGTATTCCCCAAACTATTCATCATGCAAACCTGTACCTAGTTTACAATAATAATGAAGAACGAGTTTTGTTGCCTTCTGCAATCTATTTATTTTGAATTGTGAAATTTTCAATAGCACTTCACTGGCCAACAGTCGAGCAGACATTGAGACAGAATGAATTTCCCAGTGTTTGGCCTTCCAGAATAAAGGTGAGGGCAACTGGTGATGCAGTGCTACTGCAGCCGGTCTGTGGATAACTAGAAGACTTTGGTCTCAAGAGTTCTCAGTCTGATGCCTTTCATGAGCACGACATTCGCTAAAAAGAAATTAAAAATCATAAAAGAAAAGTGCTAGAAAATCAGGTGCCTATGTTAAACCAGCCCCTGGCACTGATCTAACTTAAATGGTGAGTGCTTATGAGGCAGATAATCCAGCTTCTCATTGATCTTGGCAATGCTAGTAGGGGGCAATATTTACATTTGGTTCAATTGCTCTTGGACAATTTTTTTTCCACAGTATTAAACACAAAGAGACTTTCCATTAACACCAGGGAAGCAAGGCTTTTCATTCATCTACTTTTTTGTCATCTATTTTTAAAAATGTATGGCTGGATTCTCTACTCCCTTATGCTGGTCTTATACTGGTATAAGTGCGCTGAAGTCAGTGAAGTTGCACTGACACAAAACCAGAGCGATAAGCTGAAGAATCAGGCCCATAGTATTTATAGAGGCAATACAAATAAACTTTTACTTTCCTCTAGTGGCTGAGTTCCCCTTTGCCCCTCTTCCAGGAAAATAGCGCAAAATCATGTTCCTCCCATATTTCCTCCCTGTTTTCCCAAGCTCCCTTCTGTTCTAGCCTGTAACAATTGCTACTCTTTGGTGAGTGGAGCTAGCAGTTCTGTCATGCACCGGGGAAATGAACAAGGTCTCCTTCATGTTGTGGCATGATGATTCGGAACGTGTCCCTTTTCCAGCGATCCCAACGTGGGTGCTGCATCAACAAAAGTGGGGGCTGAGGTGATAGTAACCTGGTTATCAGAAGTGGCAGCACTGAGGAGCAAGCATCGGGGTCAACAGACTGTGCTTAGGCAGCATTCTCCCACTGTGAGATAAAGACAGTACCCTCCCCATTCCCCATTGTGTCCAGCATAGCTAACGAGTGGACCAAGGGCACCAAGGAGCCAAAGCAGCTCTTTGATTCTAGGGCCAGTTCTATGAGCACCCCAGCCCCATCATATACTAGAGCATCCCAGAGCCATCTGCCAGCCGGGGTAGCCAGAGCACAGTGCTCTGCCACAAGGTTATCCTCCTCACCACTTGTGGGTGAAGCAGCCAGTCAAGCCAGCTCTATGCATGCTGAGGAGATCTGGCCAATTTCTGTTCCTTTGCATGACCACAGCAACAAAAAGGAGCTAGAATGGGCTGGAGAATCTGGCCCATACAATTTCTGACCCTTGCATCATAACCAGAGAAGGCCTTATTCTCAGCTGCCTTGCTTAGCCATTTAACACCTGTGCAAGCTGTGTGAAGAGCTAATGTAAAACACTACTGTACTGACTTGGTAGTATTTTACACTCACTTTGGACAGGCGGATACTGGAGAATCAGGCCCAGAGCCTCTATGTTATTGTTTTATAAAGAGCAATGTATATTTCGCAATAGGCCTTATACACTTAATGTATATAATCATCAGAAGTTATTCCCTTAACCTATATTTTAAATAGATGGCTAAATTTGTGGTTTGCCTTCTATGCCTACAAGCTGGCATGTAGCCACGTGTTTGTACATTTCTTATTACAGATTATGGGCTGGATTCTAAAACCTGTTGCACCAATTTAAATCTGGAGTAATTCCACTTACACCAGTGCAAATAAGGCCAGACTGTGGCCCACTGTATTTCTTTGACTGTGCAGTTTCAGTGTATACAACTATCTGTAGCTACTTACACATACATTAATTATTGGTGAAATAGCAACCAACATTAATGTAATAACTGAGATCTCCTCACTTCTGGTAAGAAATTTGAAAGTAATCAGTTGTTTCTTTTGTTGGTGAAAACCAATAACGAATCTTTGCCTGTATAAAATGTCCTTCTCAATTGACTTTGCTTTACAAAAAATCTCAAATGAAAGCTGTATACAGTAATTACCTTCAAAAATAACAATGGGCAGAGATTGTAAGAGGGACATTTTTCATGATAAATGTATGAACGTAAAGATAACACTAACTATGAAACAGTACTAACTGTGCCTGTCTTTTTATTCCAACATATACACCGCTACCTCGATATAACACGACCCGATATAACACGAATTCGGATATAATGCGGTAAAGAAGTGCGCCGGAGGGGCGGGGCTGCACACTCCGGTGGATCAAAGCAAGTTCAATATAATGCGGTTTCACCTATAATGCAGTAAGATTTTTTGGCTCCCGAGGACAGCGTTATATCGAGGTAGAGGTGTAATATGTAAAATATAAAGTATATACTTAAAAGTGGCATATTTTATTGTAGATACATTTTGAAACTTTAATCAAGTTAACACATATAAGCAACAGTAGTTGATACAATATGCCCTTTCATTCTCTTTGATTTATTGTTATCATTATTATTTATATTTTGGTAGTGCCTATGGTCCTCAACCAGGGATCCGGGCTCTATTCCACTAAGCATTGTACAAGCAAGTAATAAGAAGACAATCCCTCTCCCAGAGACCTTACAGACATTAAACTGGATTATGATGATGGCTACTATTAAAAACACCGATGCTCACATACACTTTGTAGGTGTAGATCTCAAAGCTCTTTACAAAAGAGGTAAGTACAATTTTTCCCATTTAGCAAATGGGAAACTGAGGCACAGAACAGTGCAGTGTCTTGCCCAAGGTCACGAAGCACTGGAACCCAGTTCTCTTGAGTCCCGGTCCAGTGCTTTAGCCACTTAGCTACTTGGGTCAGATTTTCAAAGGTATTTAAGACCGAAAGATGCAGATAGACTGTCATGGGGCTTTTCAAAAGCACCTAGCTGCTGAACTCCTGATGATTTCAATAGGAGTTTAGTACCTAGGTGCTTTTGAAAATCCTCCTAGGCACCAATCTGCATCTTTGGGGACCTAAATGTATTTAAAAATCGGGTCCAGAGTCCCTGCCCCAAAGAGCATACAATCTAATTTGAAGCAAGGTGCAAAAAGTGAATGCACCAAAAGGAGAGAAGGGAGAGCAGAGACAAGGGCAACAGCAATAAAATCATGTGGTTGTGCAGATTAGTTATAGCACAACTTGCTGGTTCGAAGTCATTTGAAAGTCCTTCTCCTGCTCCACCTTTTATAAATATATAAATAAAACTAACCCTCCTGGATGGCTGCTCAACATAGCCATAACTGATTGGCTGATTTCTAGAGGGCTGCCTTGGTTCGACTTTTTTTGAGTATGTGTCTCACTCTGATTTATCCTCAGAACTCGAGCGGTTTAAAATGTACATAAATGTTGGAAAGGGTTCAGAAAAGAGCTACAAGAATGATCTGAAGTCTGGAAAACCTGCTTTGGATGAAGAGGCTCAATCAATCTCAATTAGCTTATCAAAGAGAAGATTAAGAGGTGTTTTGCTCACGATCTAAAAGTACCTAAATGGGGAAGAGTTTTCTAACAGTAGACAGCTCTTTAATCTCAGGCATTATGAGCTCCAATTGCTGGAGGCTGAAGCTAGACAAATTCAGACTAGAAATAAGGTGTAAATTTTTAACAGTGAGGGTAACTAACTACTGAAACAACTTACCTAGTAAAGTGGTGGATTCTCCATCACCTGCAGATGGGTATGTCTGAACAGCATCTGAGAGTGAGCCACCAGCCCGGGGGCCACACACTGGGGCTAGCAGCACTTGGGCTAGCATGCTAAAAATAGCAGTGTAGAGGGTGTTTTGATGTAAAATATAAAGTATATACTTAAAAGTTGCATAGCTCACGCTCTGAAGTCCCCACTCTCCCCAGGCTTCAGAGCCTGAGCAACAACATCTAGACAGCTATTTGTAGAAGACTAGTGCAAGCCCTGCTGTCACAAGTCTGGGGACACAGGCTAGGAGCCTTGCTCCCAGATGCTGTGTAGACATACCCATTAAGGCCTAGATCCTCAAAGGTATTTAGGCATCTAATTCACATTGATTTCCAATGGGCAGTGGGGCAGTGGTGAGCTGCCTGAATACTTTGAGGAGCTGGGCCTCAGTCAAGACTGGATATTTTCCTAAAAGATATGCTAGAGTTCAAACAGAAGTTATGGACTTGATGAGCCTTATTGGGTGAGGTTCTTTGGCTTTGTTATGTAGGTTGTCAAATCATAACTATCCCTTCTGGCCTGGAAATCTAGAAATTTGTAATGTTTGAGGGCAATGGGCCAATCTCAGAAAACTGAAAGGTTCGAATTGAATCAGCTCTAGGAACATGCAGTCTGAATGCTCAGTGTCCCAGAGAGCTACAAAATTAGTCTCCTCAAGGCACCTAAATGTTTCCCAATATTAGTCAGGAAAAAATCAAGATCCTATGCATGTGGGAACATGCCCAGGCCAATGTGGGGTTAAATCTTAGTAGCTTCCCTCAGAGTCACAGGAGAGCATTCCAGTCCATCAGTGGGTGGACATAAATACTGCCATGGACGAAGCATGTACTCCATGCTGTGCAGTGCCAGCTATCACAGCTAGTGAAGAGAGGAAGGAATAGACTGTGCCATATCTAATCCCTATACCTATCTTCCGTACCCCTGACCAGTTTCATGTGATCGGGGTCAGGAAATAAAATGTTAGCCTTCTGCCAGCACTCCTACGTGTCACACCTTCATTATACGCAGCCCTCAAGGGAAGCTGGCACTAGCTTGGAACAGTCCTTGCACTCAGGGACTGCTGTTGTGCCTGGTTCCTGCAGAGGAAGCTTTTTGTGCCCTCCCTTCCCCATTGTGCACCTGCACATTGCCAGGCGTGACTCAGCCCGCAATGGCATGGTGGCTGCTCTTTGTCAGCCAAAGCCCTAAGCTCAGCTGC
This sequence comes from Trachemys scripta elegans, assembly GCF_013100865.1. Taxonomy (NCBI): domain Eukaryota; kingdom Metazoa; phylum Chordata; order Testudines; family Emydidae; genus Trachemys; species Trachemys scripta. The sequence continues at coordinate 25,103,104 of NC_048301.1, forward strand.
CTGCGGTGACAATGGCTGGTGGCTCATTTTTGCAGTGTTATTATGCTAAATGACAAGCTGAAGCATGTCAAGCAAGCAAACTGTGGTACTGGCAACTGTGAGCACTCAAAAATCGTGAATTTGGCTGCCCAAAATCATGGGATTGGATTAAAAATCATGAGATGTTTTAAAATAATAAAAGTTGGATTCTTTTTTTTTTTTTTGCCTTCTGGTTGCTGAGCCTTAAGGATGCACTTGGATCACTTTCTCAAGCTTTTCTCTGCTAGAAACTTAACTTTATTTTAATTAAAACTGAGATTAACATGTAATCACATGAATCTGGGAGCTGGAGCTTTCAGAAAACTACCAAATATCACAAGACTTTCAATATAATCCTGAGAGTTGGCAGCACTGAAACAGTGGCTAGCCCAAGGGCATGGCTTATAGTCTCATTGAAAGTGCTGATGTGTACTTTTGAGAGCTAGGGGCTATCATATGGGAGTGGAGCATTTGTACCTGGTCTGTGGAAAGCTAGTGTGCAGCAGATGCTTTTGTAAGGGATGATACTGCTGTCTTTGAACTTTTATTCCCCTAGGTCCAGAGTTATTATTGTTTCAGTCCAGAGAGACACAATTTTTTCACCCTTAAAAAAGTCAGTACATCAGTACATCAGTCATCACAGTGACAAACAGCAGGGACATACTCTACCTCGGCTTCGAGTTCTGAAGTCTCTCGGTGTGTTGGAGCTGCTACTATTGTTATAAATGCTGTTGCTGCTGCTGGCCTTGAATTTTGTTATTTGAGGTCTAGAGGGATGCCCACCTCTTGGTGCACTGGTGTTGCAGTTCCTCCTGCATAACAGGTAAACAGAAGAACAGAGAAGTTACATCACCCCACAACCAGCGAGTGGCTGAATCCAGCTATAAAACCTGGTGACCATGAAAATGAGGGTATGAGCAAAGCAACAGATGCTGCCATAGCATCATTATTGACTACTAGCCTGTCAACCCCACTGGGGGATTTCTCGCTGGCTGGGCAAAGTTTAGGCATGTCACCATATGTCGAGCTGGTGTAATGATATTGGTGGTGGCATCGGCTGGAGAACTGAGAAAGCTGCTGGAGAAGTGAAAGAAGGGTGGGAATGGGCTGGTAGCAGCTGCAGAATAGTTAAGTACTCTAGTGAGCTATGAAAGTGTGCATGGAGCTCTGTCTAGCTATCAGTAGTGGAGTGACTGATACTTCCAAGCCCTCCCATAAGCACATCCTTGAGAAGTTTTGAAACATTTCCTTCCAGACTGCCGGATAAATGAAAAGCATGGCAGCACAGCACTTTTCCAGAGTAGGTGAAGCTCAAGGGGATAATATATCTCTGGTGTGGAACATCCATCAGCTGCCTAAAGCCTGTGTCTACCTCCTCCACCAGTAACAAAAAAGGCTGCAGACTCAGTGCCATCACCTCTCCCGTTAGCTGTGTGACAATCAACACCACAGCAGTGGGAGAAGAAAGAGCTCTCCTTGGTCTTGACCTGAAAGGACTGCATCATGGGGGGATTATTAGGCAGGGACTGGCAGGCTCTAATGCTGCTCCTACTGCTCCTGCTGCTACAGTACTGTGCCTCATCAGAGGGGATGCAGAGGCGTAGCAGGAGAGCAGCAGGAGAGTAGGATGCCACATGGCGAGGGGGAGGAAAAGAAAGAGGTGGAGGAGGAGGCAGACCGGAGATACAGTTTAATGTGTCACGCCAGGCCTCCACTGCTGCTTTCGTCTCTCACGCACGTTCATTATGCACTTAATTGGTGGGAGTGGGGTGGAGGAATGTTGTTAGCATTATTGTGTTGTTACGTTGTGAATTCATATATAGGGTAAGCATTGACAGCATGCTCAGCACTGTACCTAAAGGAAAACATGGTCCTTGCCCTGAGGAGTTTACATTAAAGGCCACAATTCTCCCAACACATGAGTGATTTTATGCCCAAGGGATCCCACAGTGCGACTACCCATGTATATAAAGTTACTCATGCTTTTGTCTTCACCTCAGAAGGGATTGTTTTTATATCATGGCAGCTCACTCAAGCTAATGGAGACAAAGGGCACTGTAGATTTTACTTCAGGGTAGCTAGTTGAGGTAAACCCCATGTGGGGGGCGGGGTACAGCATTGAACTCATCTGTAGCTACACTGAGGTAAAAACTATGGTGCCTGTCTTCACTGGGATTTTACATCAAGATGCACTTTTTTGCACTGAAGATGTAGTGTTTGCAGAGTAGGGCTCCAAATGGCAGTTAACAGCAGACACCAGGAGGATGTTTCCATTTGTGAGGAGAAGAGAAGCATTTATGGGTATCACGGAGAGAGCTACTCATTGGTTTGGGAGGGTTGTGGGACAATTGTTCATTTGCCTAGGGTTATTAATATACTCATTTAAAAATTATATTTGGGAAAAATGTGGGTCCAATCTTAGAGTGATTTATACTCAAAAAACTCTTTGGTTTCCTCCCATTTGGGGGATTGATTTTGAATTTTGGGGGAGTTGGGATTGGGGTCAGTTTTTAAAAAAAAAATTATTGTTTTAAAAAAAAAATTTGAAAACGTAACCCTGGCACTTGCTGCAATGGTCATCGCCTTTAGCAGAAGTTTCCTGGTCTTGGTAGCTGCAATAGCATCACACAAAATCTACCTACCATTCAAAAGCAGCCCTTAAACTTGGACCAAAAGTTTGTTTTAGGTGTATGCTTTTAAAGGCTGCTTTTGATGAATGGATCTGAATTTTTCAGCTCCCTGCCATTCATTACATGCTGCTGTTGACCCCTACCTACCTTTAACTTTAGAACTTAGTTTTCATTTCCATTTATTTTGTATGGGGGCTGGTGATGAGAATTTTATTTTTAAAACCAACTGCTGTGTGCTATTGCACTGTGGCTGACCCCCTGCCTACCTTATGTTTCCTGCCATAAGTGTTTCCAGATTCAAATATTCCTCCATATCTACTGAAAAGTAGGGAACTTGAACCCGTATATCTTGAAAATCGGAGACTTAGGAGACTGGGGTTCAAATCTCTGCTCCATAACAAATATCCTGTATGACCTAGCACATGTTATTTAGTCTCTTTGTACTTCATTTCCTCAGCTGTAGAACGGGGATAATAGCCCTCCCCTACTTCACTGGGGTGTTCTGAAGATAAATCATTAAAAGATGGTGAGGTGATCAAATACCATGGTAATTGGGGCCATGTAAGTCCCTAAGATATCTGAATATTGAGGTATTCACCCATCTTCAACAAGCCAGTCCAAATGCATGCACGTATCCAAACTTTCTGCAGTTGTCTGACTCTCCATCTCACACATCTCATTCTTCTTGCCAACACTTTTAGGCCTTATCTGCACAGCTAAAAAGGTACATTTTTACTATGGGGATAACTAACACACATGAGCTATCCTGATATAAAAATTCAGTGAAGACAGGCACTTTAGTTTTACTATGAGATAAGCAGACCTCTATCCCCTCCAGGTGTTGACCTTGGTGAATTTACCTCAGGGTAAAACTATAGTGCCTGGTCTTCACTGTGTTTTTACCTCAGGATGGCTCACATGTGTTAGTTACCCTAAGGTAAAAAATAGACATTCTTTTAGCAGTGAAGACAAGGCCTCAGATACTTCTTTATACTGCTCTTTTCCTTCACACAATTGCTACCCCACTGAGCCCCAGACCTGTTTCCTTCCTCTTTCCCCTAACTGTGGTTGGTTTCCTGTCTAACCCCACTGGCTTGGACTTAAAAGTCCACATTGTCAGTTCAGCCCCCCCCCCCCCCCCACACACATACACACCTCTTTTCATTCTCTCTGTCTCTCTCCCAACCAAGTCTGATCTGACCCTCTGATTCCTCTAGTTTCTTGATATTCCCTCAGGGCCATTGGAAGGTCCTCACAAAAAGTTTCAGTAGTCCAGGAGGCTGGATGCAGCATTGCATGCTTCAGGGCATCCTCAGACGGAAGGATTTCTAAGGGCAAGTCTACCCTACAGCACTACATCAGAACAGCTGCACTGATGCAGCTGTGTCGCTGTAAGCACGTCTGGTGAAGATGCGCCATGCTGACAGGAGAGTGCTCTCCCATTGGCATAATTACTCCACCTCCTCAAGAGGCGGAAGGTATGTTGGCAGGAGTGTCTCCTGCCGACATATCACTTGTGTGGACAGCCCTTAGGCCATGGTAACTTCAGATGCTTAGGGAGGTGTCTTTCTCAAATCCCTGAGTGATGTAAGTTACATCGACATAAGTGGTAGTGCCCTGACCTGCAGTAATGGCAACGGAGGCAGATGTAAAGACAGCAATTGGCCAAGCAGAGCCTTCCAGACCAGATGAGACCTCACAATGGGCACCAGCAAAAACAGAATAAGCTGAAGGAAGAACAGACCTTGGGTGCAGGGTGTGTGTGTAGCTTGGGAGAACGTACCTGAATCAGCTTGTGTCATTGAGAATGTTCGCATTAACTTCCCTCATGGAAGGGTTGAAGTTTAAGCCAGTTCTTATTACTTGTCAACCAGTTTGCCCATTCATAGATCCTGACTGTATTATTCGTAATAGGAGATATAATGATAGTGGAGATAAAAATTAATTGCATATCATCGGGCAATAAAACAGCAATTCAACTGCCATTGTTTAAAAGGAAGGCTCATCATGATGCCACTGAGAAATAGGATTATTGATTAGAGCAGTGGTTCTCAATCAGGGGTATATATACCCATGAGGGTATTCAGAGGTCTTTCAAGGGGTACATCAACTCTTCTAGATATTTGCCTAGTTTTACAACAGGCTACATAAACAAACTAAAATTTCATACATATAATGACTTATTTATACTATCCTATGTATTATACAATGAAATGAGAGTACAGTATTTATATTCCAGTTGAGTTATTTTATAATTATATGGTAAAAATGAGACAGTAAGCAGTTTTTCAGTATTAATGTGCTGTGACACTTTTGTATTTTTATGTCTGATTTTGTAACCAAGTAGTTTTTTAGTGAGGTGAAACTTGGGGATACGCAAGAGAAATCAGACTCCTGAAGGGGCACAGTAGTCTGGAAAGGTTGAGAGCCACTGGATTAGCATACAGGACTTGGCCTAAATAGTCCTGGCCTAAATAATCACAATTCTGCCACAGACTAGCTATGTGGCCTTGCCCAGGTTACTTACTCTCTTTATGCCTCATTTTTCTCACCTGAAAAGCAAGTATTTCAATCCATAACCACACTTGTAAAACACTTGGAGAGGAGAGTGATATATAAGTACACAATAATAATATTATGTCTTATTACTGTTATTTCCAGTGGAATCATTATGTACTTGCCACAAAGTAACACGTATGGTTTCATATTAACTATGTAATAATTTCCTTGTGTCGTGACTGTAGGTAGGACACAGACCCCGCTCTTCAATAATGTCTCTCTTGTCTTTAATTAAAGGTGAATGCTTTGTGTTGGAACTTATTCAGTGAATGCACATGTTTACAGTCTTCCAAGTAATTTACCATTCAACACTAATGCAAATCAATGGCCTCAAACAACTTATTTATTTTGTCCTGTACATGCTTGCACCTCTCGCTTTTAATTTCCAGTTTCTAGTTTTACAAACTAAAGTGTTGAATTAAATATGTTCAGAAATATTTGCTCCAACCATCTCTCCTTTTGATCTAGGGACACGTACCCATCTATCTCTATGTCCTTCCCTGGAACAGTAACCCTGGGGGATACAATAGAGCATAGAGACGATACAATTTAATAAAGTCACAATAAAACATCCAAGGCCTTTCATACTTTTTCACTTTCTTTAACTCAATTTATTTTTCATTTCATGGATAGAGATTTAGTCCTGGTATTAGTTTATGATTTTGCTGAGAGAATTACTCAACACATACAAAAGGAAATATTATTTTTATTATTTATTTTGTGCCATGTATACCATAGGAAAAAAAACAGAGTTGAAATCACTTCAGTACCGCTGTGTTTTTCATTACAGAGTTATTACATATAGAAATTACTCCAAATTATCTGAAATGAATGGAAATTATGAGGTTTAAATTCCCCAGGTTACTGCAAGCACAGCACTGGAAATTTATTTTGTCATCTTGCTGAACATAATTGCTACAACAAAATTTCTTCCATTTTACTACCACAGCATAACTTATTTATACTAGTGTTGTTGTAATTTTACATCAATACGATGCATGGGAAGGAGTACACAGGTGGTAATTGAAAACAATAATTTGTAGTGTGGTCCAGGTGGAACAGTTGGCTCAAAAAAGACTTCAGTTGCTGTTCTGTAAAAGCTTTGCATCACTGTGGCCTTTTACCATGATATTATCAAACCTCTGGTCCATCAGGCAGGGAGGTTGCCTAATCATCCTAAATTACATTTCAAAGTGTCAGCTGAGGTGAGGGGAACATGGGAGCTATCATTATGGCATTGACCTGCAGACCACAAGCAGGAGGCAAAAGCAATGTGTTTGGGGACATTGTAAAACTGGAACCAGAAAAGCCATAGACCTGATCCAGAAATCAGCAGGGACTCTGGTAAGTCAATGGAGTTACCCAGGTGGAAAACTGCAGTAAAGGGAGATCAGAATCCAGCACCACATGAAAAAAATGGTGACAGCCAATCGCAGACACTGCTCCTTATTTTCCTAAAATATTTTCCTACCACTTCCTATTAGCATGAAAAATGCCTGCTTTTTGGTTGTGAAAGGAAGTACTATTATTTGATCAGTTTCAATTAAGAAACACAAACTCTATGTTAAAGTGTTAAACGCATCGATGTTTCCTACATCGCTCCACTCCTTACCAACACGAATGTGCAGTTTGGGTGCAATATACAATCACTCCCAGGCCAGACATGCTCACTTTTAAGTTCCCTAATTGTTGATAGGAATAATGAAGCTGCAGATGTTTATACTAAATCTAGAGACTGATGAATTTGCCAGTTTGAGTTCAGTTGCCCAAGTTAAAAAAAAAAGATAAAAGAATTACCATAAATCTGCCCTATTTAAAGACCACAAAGCAGGGAGATTTTAGAGAATAGGAGAAAGACAAACGAGATGTCTTTCTTTTGTGATGTCCAGATTCATATTTTCATGATCCTTGAGAGACAGGCTGAAATGTTTTTTGTCATAAGTTTAAGTGGAAGATTTTATTGCCACATCGATATCCTAGAGGCCTTTGTTATTTCAAACAATTCCAAGTAGTTTAAATCCCCGTGAAATCATGGCTGGGGGAAGCTGATTGAAACCAACATTAGAAAGCAGAGGATGACAGGATCATCGCTCTGTTTCCCAAATTTCAGGATTTGTCAGTGCTGGATTGAGGAGTGATTTCCCCCTCCCTCTCCCCATGCAAATTGAGTCCCGAGATAATGTTCCGATATAGTTACACCATGGGACAACTTTTTTAAACGGGCTCTCACCAGGAAGATACCAGCCCGTCTCTAATAGCGTCCCAACTTTTCGCACAGTTGTGCCAGCAGCGGGACCTCACAGCGTATCTGTCCTCGGTCTATTCCATGGAGCCATCCATGGCACTTAATGCACAGCGTTTTGCAAAGATGCAAGCAGCAATCCCTGCCTTGCATTCATTAGCAATAGCGAGCACGCCAGCCCTGCTGATAAAGGCCCCCTCACACCCCCAAAACAATGGAGAACTTTACCGGTCCCCCTCTTCTTTGGGTTTCAGTTAGATTCGGAAACCCGGGTGTTTATTTCATGGCATGAAAGAACCCAAGTGGCATCTTCTCGTGATTCACGCACTGAGTCCCTTTCACTGGAGGGAGGGGGTTGATAAAGTGCCCCCCCCCACACACACACTCCCTGTAGTTCATCCGATTGTCTTGCTTTTGCCTGGAAAGTGGTACAGCAAAAAACAAACACACAAACAAAAACCCTAAGTAGGAGAGACAGAAAAGGAGCTGCCTTCTGGTTAGCAAGAGAGGCGCTCGGGTCACAAATGCCCTACCCCCTTTGAAGTCAATGGAAGTTTTGCCACTGCCCTCACGGGGGGCAGCCTCGACCATTTAGTGCTTGGGTCCAAGATACAAACAGGCTGCCTTTGTGTCTGCAGGGACCTGTCTCCCACAGACGCGGAGGGCCCGATCCTGCATGGCTGACTTAAAGCAACGCTCCCGTCTGCTCCAGACTTAGATGGGTGGGTTTTTCTTTGTTGGAGGTTTGTTTGGGGTTGTGTGGCTTCCCCCCTCCTCCTTGATGCGGGAGGGTGGCAGGATCAGGCCCCCATATTTCAGCTGTCACTCAGTGAATGTTTGGAACGAGGATGGAGGCACAGAATTCAGCTGGAAAGGCAGAAGATTCCCAAGGAGCAGAGCACTGGGGATAAGCGTTGGGGATGTCAATGTTGCCGGGATGTTGCTTCCCAAATCCGGTCCCGAAGACGTCAGCAAATGACAGAGACAAAAAGTGGGACAACCCCAAGTCTAAAGAAAGAGCGAACTTTGCATCCCTTGTGGCTCTGTCAAGAGGTCTGGGGAGTGGTAGCAGATAATGTGTTATCCCCCTCAGCTTTCATTTGACTGACAGCCTGAAATACGCCAGTGTTCTCATTTAAGGCTCATCCTACCTCACTCATGACAAAGAAAATAAGGTGTCTTAGCGATGCTCTCTCCCTGTCTCATATTAATGGCTATCAAAGCCACAAATGAAAGAGACCCACCAAACTGTTCCTCTGATTGATGTTTTGCAGCCCCATTTACTGCTACAAAGTGATTTGCTACAAAAAATACACATTTTGAGTTATTATATCACACACAAATTTGGTGCTACAACTATATAATTTTCAGAAATGATGTAAAATCATTGCAGACAAATATACAAGGAAGCCCCAAAGACCTCTTTTTATCTTTTTCTGTAATGGATCTGAAATGAGAGCTCATGGAGATACTTGTACAATATGTGAAGGCAGAACTGCCACCACGGGAGCTTTATGTAAATATGATCTAGTTAGATCCTGTGTTTCTATATCTCCTCGCAAGGCAGAGCGGATAAATAAGCCGATCGGACCAATGCCCTGTGTTTATACTCCTGTTCACAAACACCACAACTTAAAGATTCAAAGGGAACAGGAACGAGTAGACTTGTTTAAGCTAAGGTTGATTTCTCGCCCACTCTGCCCAGATCTCTGTAAAAAAACATTTACTTCTAACTTAGCACGAGCTTTTCGAGTGAAGCATGTGAAGAAACCTAAAGTCACATCAGACAGACTTATTTGCAGAAATTCTTATTCTGCTGAAAAGTTGTTTGGCCAAAAGGGAGAGCGTGGAGACGGATTTAAAATGCGTTCAAGTGACAGATTCATCTCATCCTCTTGCAAGAATATTGGGAGTTCCTCTTTTACATTGAAGTTACAGTTATTTATACCCACGCCAAATTTCATCAGAAGACATCACATGCTTAAAAAAAAGCGGGGGCTGGAGGGCAGGGGACTCAGGAGCTAAACCACGTCTGCATGTCGAAAGCTCTTGACTCGCCATGCCTTGTTGCATATAGAATAAAATCGAATATTTAAAACTGTATTGGTTTGTTTTCCCTTAAGGAAGACGTTACTGGGTGAGAGTGATTTGTTATGATCCGTGTTATAGTATGAACAGAATGATCAGCACGTTGGGGCAGGGTTTTTGTTTTGCTTTGTTTCTCCTTTAAAATAAAGAAACTAAAATCTGTAAAGCCTGTACAAAGACAGCGCTTCTTTTTTAATGTTATTTTTCTTGTTCCTTTTTGTTAAGTGGCAAGCTGCCTTTTCTAGCTTTAATGTTCGCGTGTGTGTTTTTGTTATGTGTTAAAACAGTGCGATGGGGGGGGGAGAGAGAACAGAAAAGGAACTTGGACAAAGCAGTAAAATAATCAGTGGGACAGAAATCCTCTGACCATAGAGCTATTGTGGCTGGCCGCCTGGGGGAGGGAGAACTGGGGGGGGGGAAGTTCAGCTAGCCCCCAGAGAGAAGCAAGCCCCTCTTGTTTGTCTGCTGTCACCGATTGTGACTTGGATATCGACAGAGTGGGAAAACAAAACAGTGGGCCAGCTGCAGATGGAGGCGGGGTCGAGGGATAGGTCAAGGTTAGAAAGAGACTGCTATTGATCTGGCTTTGAACGCGAGACAGGGAGAGCAAAGAGACTAAAGGGGGAGCTGTGAGACAAGACATTAACAGCTTTCAGTGCTAATGATCACAAGTGCCAGACAAGGGAGAAAAGAGGAGACTGAAAAATCACTTTGGAATTTCCCCCCCATTGGGATATATTTTAGAAGGAGGAGGAAGAGAAGGCAGGCTTTACAAAAATGGTTCAGAGAAGCGATGTGTAAGGCAATGCCAGCTCTTACACTAGACCTGATCGTACTTCAAAGGGAGAAAGACCGCGTCCATCCCAGGCTGAACCATTAGAGGCAATAAGGGAACGCAGCATGGTCAATCATTTATGTGTCCTTATCTTTGATTTGAATGGCCACTGTAAGACAGTGGTGAATCAACAAATGATGCCCAGGAACTTCCTGATAAGGGTTGCTTCAGGTACGTGCAGGTTCCTGCAACGATCTGAAACCGTCCAAAGTAATGCGAGATGGACTTTGCACCCACCCCGCTCCCCTGGCTGCCAGCAACGCCATTCGCGCTGCACCTTTAAACCAGGAGCAGCCAGTGGGTTTGCAAATGCCTCCCCCAGAATCGCGAGACACATTTTGTATGAGAGTCACACACACAAAGCCTGTTTGCCACGCCAAGCAAAGTGCAAGGAAATGGGGGGTGGAGAGCATGGAGGGACCAAGAAAGAAAGAAAGACAGACAGACAGACAGAAACTCTTCTTGGAATGAATGAAAGCGAACCCTTATAGGAAATGGCTGTAGAAATATGACTCAAGTATCTAGAAACGCATGAAGTGCAGTATGTGTGTGTGTGTGTGAGAGAGAGAGAGAGAGAGAGTCGGTAGAAATATTTTAAACTTTTTTTTTCTTTTTCTTTTTTGTATTTTCTTTGGACTTTCAGCTGCATTCCTGGAAAGGCTACAACCGACCCCTGTGGCATCCATCATGTTGACACCAGGTGGGGCTGGTGCTTTTCAAGCTTTAGGTAAAACGGGGGTGGAGCTGCAGGAAGAATGGTTCAGCAAAAGATCCACTGAAAGGCACGGGAGGGGACATTGCTGCTCCCCCAGCCCAGGTTCCGCTGAAGGCGTTTTTCCTCCCCTCCTCCAGCTGCAGGCTACCTCGGATCTTTCTCCACCTCTGGCCCTTGCTGTGCCCCCCTTTTCTCACCCGATTGTTTGCACAACTTTTTGACAGGGCTCCGTGTGTGTTGGGGTGTGTGTATTTAAAGCAGCCGCGGATCTCTGAATTCCCGCCCAGCTGCTGCGAGTTGTGTTACCACCACACTGTTCATTTTCTTTGTAGGACCCTGTTAAGCAAAACAAACAAACGCCAGGAAGAATCTAGGCAGCGTGCTAGGAGCTGAACTGGCTTTTCCATAGTTAATTACTATACTATTAAGGGAGAACGATGGCTGAGCAGGGAGAAGAGGACATGGCAAGGTTGGCCCTGTGCCCGCCAACAAAACCCATCCCCAGGCCTGGTGGTGGGATTTCCTTGACTTCCCCATGTGAAATCCCCAAGTCAGAACCAGGATCTATGGAGAGAGTGGGGCTGACGAAGTAGAACTCATACATCTGAGAGGGTCTCGCTCTCTGTAGGGGGAGGCAGATTTCCCGACAGTTGCTGGAGGAGGCGAGTGTAGCTGGTTAGCCAAATTCTGCTCAAAGCAGATTAAGGGCACGGAGATGACTTTTGGTCCCCCAAGGCTCCCCTGCGACTTCACATACAGAAATATTAATTCAACGTAGAAAGCGAATGACACGAATGCGGAATGTCTTGCCCAGCGTGTTCAGGGTGAAGGCTGATGATTTTTATTGGATTTCACTGCAGCCCCCATATCTGGCTTCAAAGTCCTCCCCCCCACACACACACTTCCCTCGCTCTGTCCAGACCTAGTGCTGAAAAGCACTTCGCAAAGAACAGTTTGCTTTTCGGGGGGGAGGGGAGAGGGAAAATACAGGGGGGTGGGAAGAAGGAGAGGGCGGGGAAAGGAAAGTTTTGTTTCCAAGAATCTTAAAGTTAGAAGCGCACTCAGCCGGGCATTTACCTGCCTGTGAAATCGAATGAAAAGTACATGCAGTGTCTTGTTCCGCCGTGATCTAAATGCCTCTGGATTCTCCCTGTCTTGGGTGAGTGCCACTAACTCACACAAAGATCTTCCCTGTCAGGAATTTTCACACGAACAACCACCATCACCACCACCAAAGGTCCAAGAGGTGTGCGTGTGTGAGAGACACAAAAAGAGTCTCCCGGTAGCATCACTCATAGATTAGGGAGAGAAAAATCTTTCCCCAGCCCACACAGATATTTATGTTAGTGCAAAACTGTTTGAAATACACTGGGGATGTGCCTGCAGCTGAGTACCTGGGGTGCCGTCTGAAGGAAAGAAGCCCGCCCCAGCCCTTCACGCCAGTGATCCTAGAAATGGACCACAACGAAGCAAGACCCAGAGTCGAGCCCGGACCATGGAGATCCTATGCCATCATTAATAACAGAGCGGAGCGATCACTCTGCCAGGACCCCCGCCTCAGTCCCGCCGCCTGCGTCGCCCTGAGCTGTCCACTCCGATCCTGACCCCTCTTAGCCCGGGCGGCGGTGCCACGCTGCCTGGCATAACCCCCTGGCCGATTTAAGTCCAATCGAGGCACTTTGCCCCAGGGAGATCCCCAAGTCACTCCCCTAGTGAGTCCCCGGCCGGGGTGAACGACCCGCTAGAGCTGGTCTCAGCACGGACAGGACACTTAGAACAGGGTAGGGGGAAGTTTAGTTTGCATGATTATTATTTATCACGATGGTGATTATTGATCATTATTATTTCGCTGGCACTCGGAGTGCCGGGGAAGGAGGCAATGCACAAAGCCCGGAGCTGCTCCCGATCCATGCATGTGCTTTAGTTTGTGTGTGTGTATGTGTGTTTCTTGTTCTCTTGCAGGGTACAATGTTAAAAAGCCACCGCTAGTCGCCCCCAGTGCTCCTACTCTCTGGGTCTTTTTGTCTCTAGTGCAGATTAAACGTCACGTCCGCACTTGAACTTGAATTTTATCCCATTGTACAGAGGCAGCCCCAGCCATAGAGAGACAGAGCGCTCCCAGAGAACCAGGACTCCGCCATCTTCACATTGCAATATATAATAGTAATAGCCAGCACCAACCCAGCTGCACTGGGGGCTTCCTTCCTTCCAGTCCCAGTGCCAGGCGAGGGGGAGCAGTGCAAAGTGGTGCAGAGGCATTGGCAATCCAAAAGCACTAGGGCAAAGCAGTGCCACTTGAACTGGGAAAGAGGAGACACAGTTTTGGCTACCCCTTTAAAAAAACCCAGCAAGGGTCAATTTCTGAAAAAAATATTTTTGGGGGCATTTTTGTGTGTGTGGGCAATCCCCATTCTGTACTTTAAAAAAAAAATCCTGATTTTTTACCCTCCTGGTGGAAGAAGTGCACTTGCCAATTTGCCAAGCACTCTGGAGAGAGAGAGGAAAAGTGTCACTGTTGGTGCAAATCCTCCTAAGTTCAAGAAGAGATTTGGAAGTCCAAGTGACAGAAGCAGTGGAGAAAAGACAGTGAGAGAGAGAGAGAGAGAAAAAAGAAAGAGCTTTTCCTGATGATGTTTTTTTAATTCAGGGGGATATCCCACCTGGTGCACCAGAACAACAAAAAAAGAGGGGGTTTCTTGTCTCCATTTTATTTTATTTTTTAAAAAGAAGAAGAAATCAATAAAGAAGACGACGAAAGAGTGAACGAAAAAAAGAGGAGGAAGATCCGCCCCCCCACACATCCCCCCCAACCCAGTACAGCTCTCCGGGCGATGCCAGTGTAAATGCCAGGGCAATGTCCCGTCGCAAGCAGGGAAACCCGCAGCACTTGTCACAAAGAGAGATTATCACACGTAAGTTTGAACTTGAAATAAGAACGATCAGAAATCAAGGCTCAAAAGGGGGGAAAAGTCCAGGAAAAGCCAAGTCTAGTAAGTCACTTTAGAGACAGAGAGAGAAGGGGGGGGGGGGAGAAAGAAGAGAAGGGAATTAAAGGGGGGAGGGTGTGTGTGGATGGGAGGAGGGGGGACTCGAGAAAACCAAAGTTTGCAGTGAATTTGCAGGCTGTGGCGGCGCGGGAGGGAGGCGGCAGGCGGCGTGGGGCAGAGAAGGGGCCGGGGAAGGAGCTGGCGGTGGGGTCTCGGTGTTTTGGTTTGCAAAGCGCGCGTGCTGGCTGCAGTGGGAAGAGCCGGGGAAAGTTGGCGAGCACACGCGGCGGGGTGACAGCCGGCCGGGGGAAATGCGGGGAAGGGGAGCCGGGGGGGGGGGGAAGGCGGGCAGTGGAGGAGAGCGGCGGGAGGACGGAGTGGAGGAGGGGGGGACCCACGGAGAGGGAGCTGCCGCCGGGGAGCCCCTCTCGGCCAGCGCGCTCCGGGAGGAAAGGAGGCGAAGCCGGGACGGTCCCCGGCACCATGCGGGCAGGGGGATGGGGGAAGATCGCCGGCTGGGGGGGCTGAGATCCGGGCAGCCCTTGGGATGCGGGCGGGGGGAGGCGAAGTCGGTGAGGGAGAGCAGCGGGAGCCCGGAACGCTTGTCAGGCTCCAGGTAGCTGGGAAGGCGGCTGCCTCCCCTAGCCCCCTACGGAAGGACCTGCCCAGGTGCCAAGGCACAAGAGGGGGCTCCTGCCCTTCTACCGGCCACCGACCCAGGCATGGCAGCGAGCGGGCCGGCGTGTTCCGCTGCGAGCCAGGACCCAGTTTGCAAGGGGGTGGGGGTGGGGGTGGGGGTGGGGAGAATTACCCCACGAGGGATCAGCTGCAGCAAATAATACTAATACTGCTAATAATCACAATCACAATAAAGCAACTAGGCAGGAGCCTTAGATCCACGCTGGGAACCCCTCCCCCCCCCAAAAAAAAAGCCAGGGCAGGAGTGGGAGCTGCACTTTGCAAAAGCGCCCATTGTAAAAGAAAGAAAAGGTAATTAGATGTAACATCTCTACGAAGATCCGGGGGACAGTGCAGTTGTGTGTGCGTGTGTGTGTGTGTGTGCGCGCGTGCTACAGAAGCGGCTGCAATTGCACCTTCTCTGTGCACGTTCCCTCCCCTCCCACCCCTGTTTTTAGCGTTTATTTCCCTAATTCGCCATGCACAATTTTAGTGCAGTAAAAATCAAACCTCTTCTATGCAATGAAGATTGCAGGCAGGTTTTTCCCTTGCATGGCTCTCCGAAATCCCACCATCTGATGTGGAGGAAAAAATGTAGCCAAATAACAAGCAAACAGCAACAACAACAAAATAAGTCCCGAACTTGCTTTTAAAGGAGTGTTGCGCATGGAGCAAGCCAAGGGCTGAGTCTCAAACGCTGCAAATCCGAATATTTATGTTATATTTTAAAAAATTTAAATAAATAAATATATAAATATATACGAGAGTCTCCCCTCCCCTGAAAACCAAGAATAGAAGCCATCTGCCAGGAGCATTTGGTGGTTGCGATCTCTCCTTTGTTACAGCTGATAAATTTTGTTTGTAAGAATTTGTTGGAAATACTTTTTTTTATTAGATATCTTGGGTGGCGTTTGCCTTCTGAAATTTCAATTTCTTTTTTTTTTTTAGCTCATCTGGTTACTTCGTTTTTTTACTCCCATTTTTCCCCCCAACCAGCACCTGGTGCAACAAAATGAAGATGCATCTGATATTTGACTCTTTTTTTGGGCGGGGGTGTTTTTTATTCATTGTTATTTTGCAACCAGATTTGCATGCCCATTTAAAAAAAGGTGACTCTCCTCCCATCCTTTTGTTATTTGCATTATTTTTTTTTTAAAAATCTGGTTTGGAAATTGCATTTTCCTTTTCCTTTTTTGTGCGTGTGTGTAGGGGGAGGGTGATTGTTGATTTTTAAAAAACATCTGCATCATCAATTGCAATTTATACTACTTATTTTCCGTCTCATTTGCAAGGAGATACTTGGTTTTGAAAGGGGCCGTGGATTGTGTGGATAATCTGGTTTGTTGCGCACGTTTGAATTTGTTTAAAAGGGAGAAACATATTTTTTGGGGGAGGGAGGGGAGCCAGGTAGGTTCGTTCTTCAATTTCATCTTGTTTTCATATCGCCTTATTTGAAAGGATATAATGAGACAGGGAATCATTAATAAGGGTTCCAAGAAGCAGCGGGCACAATGGGTTTGGAGGGGAGCCTGTGAGGAATGGAAGGCAAAGCTGCATGCAGTTTCCCTCCCTCCCTTCTTGTATTTATCTATCTCTCCATCCTGAGGAAGCTGGCGGAGAAATCAGGATGCATACTGAATAGTGGCAGAAAAAAATAAAGGTATCAATTGGGGGGGGAGAGGGGGAAAGCAGGAAATGCGGGCATTTTAGCACACATACACTGAGCCTAAGCTGCAGACTTTCAGAAGGGTGTTTTGCCAGACAGGAGTAGTCCTACCAGTTTTCAGGAGGCTTTAATTCATTATTAAAGAGCCAGTGTTTGTCCTGTGAAAAGGAGAGTTTGGAGAGTAGCTGGGGGGGAAAAAAGCCTAAACTAATAACCAAAACAACAACCCGGAATGAATTTGATATTGTTTCCTGAGATGCATATATTTGATGTTTACCTCTGCCTTTTTGGCATCTGTCTGGAGAAGTGCTTTGCAGGGTGGATAGGAGTTCTGTGCAAGGTGCAAAAAAAAAAAAAAAAGGTTTTCTGACTCTGTTCCACTGATATTTATTGGGTTTCAGGTTGGTGTTCAAAGAAACATTTAGATAGTGAATGTGAAACAAGCAAGCAGGCTGCAATATATATATAATATATTTGTTCCAAAATTGGAACAATTATTATTATTTATAATCTGCAAAATTGAGTGGCCTATTTGCTTCACTCTAGGTTCCTCATACAGTGTTGCAATAGATATACTTGCAATGCAAAAAAGAGAAAAGAAATTTAAAACAAAAGTCTTGACCTTTATCCAGTGTTGGAGACAAAAACTTGTACCTGAGCTAGTTAAATTTATAGACAAAGTGAAAAAAGGTCTTATACAGAAGAGATGATGGTATGCTGTAGAACTGCTCCATACCAAGAAAGATTATTTTGGTTTGATTAAAATTGCTTATTTTCCAATTTAACAATTTTTTAAACTAGAGAAATGTGTTTTAAAACTAGAATTATTTTTTGGAGTTGAAGGAAATGTGAAAGAGAATCCATGTAAAAAGCCTGCTTCTACCAGTTTTGCAGAATAAGGCAAAATAAGCAAAATTAATAAAACAGTAGAAAATATGGAGGAAAAAAGCACAGTAAAATGATAAAATTCCAGATAGAGAACTAGAGTTCCCCAGCGAGATTTCTTTCATAACTGGTCAACAGGTTCCCTAAGAAGATTAATAATTTACCCTATTAATTCGTATATGTACAAAGTAATTTAAGTAAAAGAAAAAACTAATAACATTTCTAGTACATAAAAGTTTTGCAAATTGCTTCTAAGTGCAAAGAACTCCACTTAAAATGCATTTAGATTTGCTGCAATTAATGCGCTTTTTGCCTTCAAAGAAAACAATTTCACCTAGTGTTACACATTGAGAATGTAAGATATTACTAAAAAATTAGCTAGGAAATGATTTTTGGAGATGGCTGTGTTTTTCTTAATACACGCATAGCTGTGCATACAAAAGCATAATGTGTTTTTTAAAGACATGTTACATGACAGCTTTAAGTAAGGCAATACAAAAGATGTGTTCTTTATCACTCTCTGGGATGCATTTTATTTACATTTATTTGTAATTTACTCATGAGATAAAAACAGCTCATTTTCATAACCTTCCTGGCTTTAAAAAATAGCATATTTTAAAAAGCCAACACGTTGTGGCTGTGTATTATGAATCTGTATTGCTTCCTAGTTTTTGCTTGATTTGCTTAGTGATTTAAATAGCTGTACGATGGATAAGAAAGCGTTTCACGTTGTTTCGTTGGTAGACAAATACAGAGAATATTTTGTCAAGCCTATTTAAACATTTAGCAAACAAGTCTAAGATTTTCCTATGTGGCTGTGTTTAATAGTAATGGTTTGTTGAATCCTTGTCTAGTGCAAAATGTATCTTGCTATGTTGAACAAAGGGATGTCTAGTGGCATATTTGACAATAATTATGACTTAGATGAGTGTGTGCTAGGTAAAATAGTACAAATTATAGATATCAGTGACTGACTTCCATTGACACCTATTCTGTTGTTTTTATCAGAACTGAGTTTGCTTTTAGCATAATCTTTTTGTTTAAAAATGCTTTGTACAAGGCATTTATTTCCCTTTCACATTTCCTATCTAGATTGCTTTGCGCTGTGGATTGTTTGTTGATATAAAATACTTTCCAAAATAAACTTTGCTGGCTTTTAGTTGAATTGCAAGTCTCAATTGTGCCCTCTGGCTTTAAGTGACATGTGTTGACAACTAGGGGGAGCTCATAGTCTGTATCATAGTAGATTATGGTTTGAATCATCCAGTACTGTAGTACTGGTGGGTGGGATACAATGGCTTGGGAAATAATAGCTGTATCTGAGGCAGTTTATGTTGCTGCAAAATATTTTAAGTGTAAAGTTGAAGTATTGATTTTCATGCAAAGATCTATATAGTACTAGATGAGTGGGATTGCAAGTTAGATAAATCTATTTTTAAACAAATCATGACCGATTAACAGACTCCTGCAGTTAGAAGTTTTTAATTAAAATTAGTTTTTAACCGTGTCTTTTATCATCAATATATAATTTTTAAATTCTCAGTTTGTTGTTGTCAGATAAGGCTGATGATAGCCATAGGTATGGATTCATCGTAAAAAGACATGTGCATCTATTTATCTGCTTCCAGCGTATGTATAAACATACAGCAAATATTAGATAGAGAAGAAGATTGTGTACACTAAAAATGAACATGCACATTCATACAATTGTATGTGCTTACATTTCAGAAAGCTTGAAATCCCACTCGATTGTATCAAATTTTGGATAGCTTGTATTGCTTTTGATCCTTGAGTCCTTTTAACATACAGGCCGCAGTTCCTGTAAATAAAAATACGTCTTTCCCTAAAGAAATAAACACAAATCATATACAACGTGTAAAACTTTCCGTGGAATGAGCGATAGGCTAATATACAGGCTTCTACCATTCACTGTTTTAGTTTGCCCCTGTGCATTGTTGATAGACTTTAGTGGGACACTTTCTTGCCCAAACGTATAATTTAATGGCATACACATAGAAAGCTTTGATCACTGGATGTTAGGATATAATGTTTACCTCCCCAAGTCCGAGAAATTCATCAAGTTATAGTTTTGTTAACATAGCAATGACTTATTCTTATTTTAGGGCACAATATGTGGGTGGAGGTTATCCCGTGACAGGAAAGAGTGTTTTATTCTAACCTGAAAGAGAAATAAATTAGGTCAGACAAAAGATCAGGGCTGTCATCAACTGTAGAAAAAGCCTTCACTCTTGAGTACAGAGGGCCAGCAATTTATCTGATGATTTCTCTACTTCATTTAATGTTTGAATTGAGCTAGTTGGAAGCATATAGACAGCAGCCAGCTCATTTGACAGACCTGGAAGATGAAGAGCACAGTGGCTCAAACGCTGATGATGCTAACATTCTCCAGCTATGGGAAAACCTTTTCTGCAGAAACCTCAAACTTTGCTGATTGTGGCTTTGCTTCAATTCCACGACTGTAAATTTTGACTAAGAGACATAATACCTCCCCTCCCCCATACATTATAGTTGGGTAGAAACCCCCTGAGATTGAAACACGTTTTAAAAAGTCTCGCTGAAGAGACTTACTACAACCAAAATGGCTCTCCACTTCCGCTGAACATTTTCTTCTTTTGGTGGTTGTTCCGCAGCGCAGCAGTCTTCTTTGGTTCTCCACGCCCAACACATTGTGTTAGAATTGTCTGTAGAATTTGGTCTTTCAAGGTTAAGAGACAGGTAGCCTCAGAGACGGCTAGAGGAAAAGTAAGCTGCCTTTTGGGTCTGAATCATGACGCATAGTAAAGTTACGGGTGCCAGAAAAGCGCCTTGCGAAGTGTGTACCGCTGTTATATGCAGATAGATTTATATATATCTTTGTAATGAGGGGGGAAAAAGACATCAATAACAGCGGGAAGCATTGATAAATGTATGATTCATTCAGCTGCTGCTACCACAGCACCTTCCTCTTTCATGTTTATTTACTTTCATAAAATGTGTCTATGCAGGCTGCACACTACGCACTGTTCCTTTGCACCCTCAAAGGCAGTTGTGTATTCAGAGTAAGTTACAGCTTCTAAACATCAGTTAAATTTGCTCACTGCTTTCCTCCCTAAAAAGCTGTTGCCTAGCCTATACCGTATCCCCTCGCTAGAGCTCTAAGCAGCAGTAGCTTTCCCCAAGGAATATATAAAAAATGCCTAAAGCAGGCTATTCGAAAACAAATTAAAGCAGAGGGACGCACTTCACGCATCGCAGGCACGCGCCAATGGAGGGGGTTAGAAGAATACCATCATTTTACTGGCAAAAGTGACACCAGATCGGGGATTTGATTAATGGTATGGCATTCACAGGGACTGAGTTCTGTATTTTTGACATATGCAAGTCTTTTGTGTAGTTGCCTCAATGGAAGAAATTCAATTTTTTTTGTCTGAAGCAGCTGATAATTTGTGTGTGTGTGCTGTTATGTGACCAGGGTACTTTCCAGAGACTCAGTACTAGACAGCAGATTATAAAAAGGGAATCCAAAGTTAAGGGGGAGAAAAAAAAAATCACTAGTTTACTTAACTTTTTTATGACCCCTTCCACTAAGCCACTGGCATAAGCCATAAATTCATTGAATGTTATAATGAATATGCTTCAATGAAAGTCGAAAAAATGGCTCGAGAAAGTTGTATACGAGTAACAGTGATTTATGCCTCATTCAGAACAGAACCTCTTTGGAGACTGAAATTTTAAAAAACAATATAGCTGTGTGTTTAAATCCACACGAGAAACAAAATACCTAATTTCCATCATGCTTTTTAAATATTTTGTTAAGCGTCTGTAATTCAGGGATTCTTTCCCAATACAGTTAAAAGCTTGTACCTCAGTACAGTTTTTTTTTTCTTTTCTTTTTGTGTATCCAGTATCTTTTCTGTATGTGTGTTTAGTTTTAAATAAAACAAATCTATTCACTTGGGAACAAAGAATGCTTTTATATCACATCATCACAATCCCTGTTTTATCTGTGAAGATTTACAGCTTTTGTGGTCTATAAAAGAACCGATGCATTTTAGGCTCTCAATAGCAGTAAATCTTTATTTTTTTTTCAAGAGCATCTAGTTTATTTAGGAAAGCATACATCACCCCTTTCTGTAACATTGTGTGTGTGTAGCTTCTGATTAAATTACATCTGAGACATGCCCAAGATTCAAGTACACATTTGGATATGCCTGGCTTTTGTTTTGTTTGGTATTTACATTGTTATTACTATTTCATTTCCGTTTGCATTTTTCTTATACTGTAATCCTTATTGCATTTTCTGCAGTGGCAGAGAGGTTTGTTCTGTCTCAGGTGTGGACTGAGGGTTAAACTGCGCTCTGAGAGGTTCAGGATACTTCTGAAATAGGTGTTTGATGTACTGTGTTGCAGAAGAGCCCTGAAACTCACAGCTGTGTGTTCTGTTTGCTAATGCATTAGATCTAAATGGGTTATTCCCCTCTCCCCTCCCTGCATACTAGTCCCTGTGCTGTCTAGTGATCGAAAATCATTAACATCTGAAGGCTGTGCAGTGGGCTATATGAAGCAGTGATCTCTGTCCAGTACCTAGTGGACAGGTGTTCACATCATAGCAAAAAACGCCCCTCTCTACCACAGTTGGAACTAATTGGCATGCTTGTGTGACTGTCTTAGCAGACTGAATGGGCCAAAGAGACTGAACTGTCCTCTACACCCACAGATTGTCCCCATAGGTCAAGGTTGAGGCACATTGGCCGGGCAGCTTGGGGAAGCTCATACAGCTGCTGCCTGTGCTGTTCTGTGGATAAGTGGAGAATCTGAATCTCTTGGGCTGTCATCATGCGCTTTTCACAGGCATGAGGTTCACTTAAAAGTAATACAGAAATATGAGTCTCTCTGTCAGTAGAGCTTTATTCCCTGTTGCTGCTGTTTTTCTCTTTACTAATCCATCCCCAGCTTTCTTTTTATGAAGAATTGATTTTTAATCATGTGGATCAGAAAAATTAAATATTGATGGCAGCTAAAACCGGCCATTGCTGCTGAGTGTGATGTTGGTGCAATTTAGACATAATACAATATCTAAACACTGCAATTCACAGCTGCGAAGATGAAAAGAATCTGTATGCAGGTTATTGCTAGACTTTGGATGGTGAGGAGATGAAGCCTTTGGTTTCCAAAGTATTAGTTGTAAGCAGGTAAAATCATGACACTGGGTGCTTCCGATAACCTAGCCACAGCGTGTGTTGTCTGTGCTATTTCAATAATTCAATTTTACAATAAGTGTGACATGCAGGTGTTGTCAGTGGGACATCATTCTAAAGTCTAGTTTGTGGGTAACACCTTAAGGCAGTGGTTTTCAACCTTATTTCATTTGCTGACCTCTAAAAAAATGTCGAATGGAGGTGCGGATGGAAATCTTAGACATAGTCTGCGGACTCCCAGGGGTCCGTGGTCCACAGGCGGTGAACCACTGTTCGATAGTTATGACTACCTTTCTCGGATCTCTTAGACATAGTCTGTGGACCCCAGGTTGAAATCCACTTCCCTGAGGGCCCAGTCTTTCCTTTGTGCCTTTTTACCAGGACAATGGGTAAAACATTAAAAGTAGGGATTTGGTTTCAAGGCACTGTAGAGTTTCCTGTGTTTCAGTGCAGTGACTGTCACATGAATCATGCAGCTGGTAACTCCACGTACATGGGGCATAGGCAGGAGGGAGCGTTTGCCATACCCTTGAAGGTAGAATGTCCCTGTAGATGGGGTGCAGCTGGCAAATGCCGCAAGATTTATCAGTTCATCATTACAAGTCGCAGTCAGATCTGGTTAATCTGAGCTCTGCTCATCTGGGACTGTGGAAGATTTACATGGTAACCGATCTCACAGTACCCATGGCAATTGGGGCACCCGCTAGCGCCTCTATAGTGAAGGCTGTGGCAGTGTTTCCATCAACCTCTGCTTTTATGGATTTGCTACTCAGCTGTAGAAACGGTTCATGGAGAAGAAATTTGACATGCAGGACCTTGTTCTGCAATCAGTTTTTTCTCTCCCACTTCTTTAAACAAAATAAAATATATTAACATTTCTTGTATTTTATGCTGTACGATAAGGGAGGGAAAATAAGAAAGAGGGCAGTGTATTGCTTTTGAGTTCTTTTGTATTTTTAGTATTTAAATACAACTAAAATATAGAAAGAAATGTAACACTCCCTATTATAGGACTCATCCAAAGCCCAGTGGGAGTCTTTAAATTGAGTTCCAAAGCCTTTGGATCAGGCCCAAGGTGTAGTAGCTGAAACTCTCTTGGTATTATGAATGAGCTTGAAGCATCTGAAAGTCAGAAACCATTGCAGGTGTAGTAATTTTAATATGGTGTGTTGGATAATATACACATGTGCATAAATGCTGTAATGGTGCCACCAGGCTAAGAATTGTAATGTCAATGGTATTGTGATAGAGCCGTTACAGTCTTGGATGAAAAAGCACTTTATTTTTAATGCAGATTGGTGCGATAGATAGTAACAGTGCTTAGAGATGCCGCTAGGAGTCTGACAAATACAGTGCTGTGAATGAACATTGTTTAAATACATTCACATGAAACCATTGAATGACACCAGTTTCAGAGGGTTCCCACTTTGGACACCATCTCTGCTCCATGGATCGCAATATTCCCTGTGAGCGATTACTGACGGGTTACTTGGAGAATGCATCGGGGTGTGGTGAGAGGCTGGGCACACCTTAACCCACCTGGCTGGAAGCAACTAGTTTTCACTTTGCCCTTTTCCATGTGAGGGCAGCTGGTGTTTTTTAGTTCCTTTCTTTTTTTTTGTGGTTCAGCTTTTCCTCCTTTTTAACATTCTGTTTTCAATAAATAATAATTAGAAAAAAACCTAAGTAATGGTGAAACCCAGCAGCCCAGCAACAGAAATGAAACCACAGAAAGCAAAGTTCAAATAATGCGAAGGAGCATCTCATTTTAAACCCACAAGCAGAGTCAGAGTTTTTGTTCAGAGTCTGGCCTAAACTGCCCAGTTGAAACTGCAGGGATCTTAAATGGTGGAGGACTTAACTTATGGTGTTATCCAAGCTTGGCACATGAGTTAAGGCTGGACGTTTAGCCTTTTCTGTCCTTACCTTTGTGAGTTTGTCTGTCCTGTAATGCTATTTGAATGTAGGTTTTTAGTGGCTTATCTTTGTTGAGAGGGAGCTTTTTTTGTTCTTTTCTGAGTCAAAAATGAATATGCAAATTGATATGGATAAAATGCATTTGAAGATATAGTCAGTGTTTTGCCTGACATTATTTTATAACCATTTCCAGGCCCCAGAGAAAGCCGTGTGTGTATCTTACATCGCTTTGGATTGATAGCTATCAGACCGATCTTGTTCTGGATGATTTGTTAAACTAAAATAAAAAATACAGTGGCGTGAAAATTATTGAATACTTTGGAACCCAGTTACTACCGATCACGAGGGCTTAGTGCACCCAGAAAATGAAAAGCTGATTTTCTGTAATGTGAAGACTGCCAAAATACGAAAGAATACCAGATGTTATTTTAAAAAATACTAGTGCAGAATCCTTGGAAAAAGAGAGAGAGTATAAATGAGCAGACATATGTGGACGTAACTAATATTCAGATTAGTTGTAGAATTGAAAAGCAGGAATTTTGAACAATTTTAGCAGCTAACAACTAAAAGATACTTCATATTTTCCACCCAGGCATAGTCAGAACCCTTATCAAATGAAGGGGTTTTGCTACAT
This sequence comes from Trachemys scripta elegans, assembly GCF_013100865.1. NCBI lineage: Eukaryota > Metazoa > Chordata > Testudines > Emydidae > Trachemys > Trachemys scripta. The sequence goes on from NC_048301.1 coordinate 25,128,156, forward strand.
TTTCTGAAACAACAGGGGGAAAAAATCCTATACATCAAAAAGATAATAAAGTTGAGATCCATATGTGTTTTTATTTATCAGTAACATATACCAGGGTTAAACCTTTGTAATTTGAGAGACATATTTAATCTGAAAGCTGAACAGTGATGTTATATGAACCTGGTAACAGGCATTTTTCCCCCTCCGTACCACTTTTCCTTAGTTCAGTTCAGTTCTCATTTTTATTTTGTCTTTTGCAGGTCTTTGTCCCATCTCCCTTTAGTTTGTGTTTTAATATTTTGACACTCTGCTCCCACTTAATAAGAATTCTAGCCAGAAATGGTGCACATATTTCTTAAAGACCTTTTTCACAGTCCTTTTCGTTTGGCTCTAAAATTATGTATATACAATTGGTAATTAAAGGTGCAATCTTTCTTCAATATAAACAATATTGTTCAATGTTAGATCATTAATGGGAACAGAAGCACTAAATAATTACCTTTTGCATTCTGACACACTGTTCACAGAAATTCACTCTCTCCCCAGCAATCTTTGTTCAGCACAGGGTTATGATTACATATTCACTATGGCATAGCATCTTTTCAGAAAATAAATTGGTAAATTAATTATGTAGCATTGTCTTCAAACTCCTTTTAAACTTAGATTAGGGGGGAGGAAGTAATTAATCGTTTTCAGAAGGTGTATTATGCCTAGAGTTTAGTTACCTTGTAGATTTATTTTGTTATAAGTTAGTAAATTCAAAGCCCTATAGTATATATCTTCCGTCGATAGGATGTGACTTGCTCAGACATTTGTTTCATAGGATGCTAGTCCTATTCTTATTACCGTAGATATATGAAGCATAGTATTTTTTCTCACTTTGCATACTCTAAGCCAGTGGCTTTCAACCTTTTCAGACTACTGTATCCCTTTCAGGAGTCAGATTTGTCTTGCGTACCCCCAAGTTACACCTTATTTAAAAACTACTTGCTTACAAAATCAGTCATAAAAATACAAAAGTGTCACAGCACACTATTACTGAAAAATTGCTTACTTTTTCATTTTTACCATAATCTTAAAGTAAATCAATTGGAATATAAATATTGTACTAACATTTCAGTATATAGTATATAGAGCAGTATAAAAAATCATTGTATGAAATTTTAGTTTGTACCGACTTCGCTAGTGATTTTTATGTAGCCTGTTGAAAAACTAGGGCAATATCTAGATGAGTTGATGTGCCCTACCCTGGTTGAGAACCACTGCTCTAAGCTGGTAGTGAATCCTGATGCAACTTGCGATACAGCTGGTGGAGGTACTAATCAGCAATTTATCTTGTAAGGGGAAGGCAGGGGAGAAGCCTCCTCTAAACTTTTTCTGTGGCTCAGAATGTTTAGTAACTTCCTAGATATAAAGCATATTTCTCCCATTTCTCCATCCCTTTTTGTATACTTTTTCTGCAGTTTGCTATATATCTGGGCAAAACTCCCATTGACTTCAAGGGAGGAGGATCCAATTCTATATTACGACATGCTGTTTACCCACTGCTTTAAGAGATTTGCACGTCTTCCCTTCTCCAGGAAACTGAAAAACAAAGCACTGATGCTAATGTAGAACTTTCCCCCTACTATTCCCTACTCCAGATTCAATAGTGTTGTCTCTCTACTTGCTGATTTACATACTGCTAGTTATCTATGTACTGTTTGGGCCAAATCCTGTACTCCTTTCTTAGGTAAAACTCCCTCAGGTAAAAGTCAATGGAGATTTTTGCCTGAGTAAAGACTAAGGTTTGTGAGTTTTGTCAGTTCGGCTGTAGAACAAAACAAAACATTTTGCTCTAGAAGAGGCTTGTCAACTACAATTATTTTAGATGTATTAATTAGCTTAGAATACTTAGTGATTGATTATGAAACTAATAGAAATTACATGTTCCTTCGAAACTGACTTGGGTGATCGGATAAAGAAATATTTTTTGAGGCTGAAGGTTTTAAGGTAATTATTTGAAACTCACACACTTTAATTCTCTATCAACTTAATACGAAAATGTTCTGTAAGTTGTAGAACTGTACTGAAATTTGGTGGTAGTAATAATGAGCAGAAAATTTAAAGTCCAGCTAATATTCCTACATGGAAATAAGTGAGTCTCTCTCTCTCTCTCTCTGCATAGGCTTTTGAAAAGTCCCTGACTTCTCACCACAGGCCATATCACCTTACTCACTTGAGTAGGTTAATGTAACTAATGCTGTTTGGCTGCCACTTAGCCTTGCTGCTGTCTATGTGTTTGGATAAGAGTGTGCTATAGGGAGCTCAGCCGTGCATTCCTCAAAGCACCCAAAACACCCATGGTAGTCAAGTGAGAGTTTTGAGTGTATAAGGATTGCTGGAGTGGGTCTGTGCTGGTTGGCAGGGAGATGCAGTAGGAATGAGAAGATGGGACAAAAAAGTAACCCTTTCAGAACGAAACTTGAGCATTGCAAAATGGCTCTTTGCTGATATTATTGCAGTGCTGGCAGCAGTTAGAAGGAGCTGTCAGGAAAGCTAGGCCAGGTCAGTCTATCATTTTGTTTCACAGACAGTCTTGGTTGCAAAATGTATTGAAATCATTATGGGGCGGGGAGGAAGACATGGAAAAGAAAAGAAAGATACAATCAGGCTGTTTTGGCTGACCTCATGGGGCATCATTCAGATTCTATGAACATTCAAACCAATCTCTCTCTCCTCCCCACCCCCTTTCCCTCTTTCTTCTTGTCCATGTAAAGCAGAGGCTGACCATGTGGAAACGGTGCTTGCTGACGAAGATGAGAGCCTGGCAATAGCGGAGCCGGGTGGCATCAGCATCGCCCCAGGTGGGACAGACCCCGATTTGTTAACCTGTGGACAGTGTCAGATGAACTTCCCCCTGGGAGACATCTTGGTTTTTATAGAGCACAAGAAGAAACAGTGCAATGGCACTGGTGGTGTCTGCTATGAAAAGAGCCTGGATAAGAGCAGCCCTCCCCCCTCCTCCCGCTCCGAGCTCAGGAAAGTGTCAGAGCCAGTGGAAATCGGGATCCAAGTCACACCCGATGAAGAAGACCGTCTTCTCACGCCTACAAAAGGAATTTGCCCCAAGCAGGAGAACATTGCAGGTACAGCATGTTTTACACTCAATCAGCTACCTAGGTAATCTTTTAAAGCAAGCCCTCTAGAAAGTGCTATGAAACGAAGTCTTCAATAGCAGGTCTTTATAGAGCCATTTGCCTGTAGCAACCTCACTAGTCAGGGCTGCAGAAATAATATTGACCAATTTTTAATATGGCAATAGCTTTCTGTGAAGGGCCAGCTGTCAGTGAGACACGACTGTTTTCAGTGTTTGAAGTTGGTCTTCTGGGATAGCTGTAGATACAGCCTGTACACACAAATAAAGTTCAAGGCCCAGGGTCAGAGAGGCCATTTTGGTGGTGTCTTCCCCAAGTCGGAAGGCAAATAGTTCCGCTGGCCCAGAAAGACAACAGAACATTACACACTCGGGAGATTCATCCCAGTGCAGAGGCCTTATGCAACACTTAAAGCCTGCGGAAAGGGCCAAATCCTGATGCCATTGAAATCAATGGCAATATTCCCATTGATTTTAATGGGAGGAGGATTTGGTCCTGAGGAATAAAGTGGGGCTTACCTGGTGTATAGGGCCTTCCTCACTCCTTCTGCAATGGGGTGAATTTCAGTCTCATTATCCAAATGACATGTTGATGGGGCTGTGTTTACCAATGCCCTGTAAATCCTGGATTTTCATAGATGTAGGCGGAAAGGAAGGGAGCTATTCAAAAGCATGCCCCAAAAGGAGTTTTTGAAAGTAGAGACAAGCACGCGCTGGCCTGGGAGAGCAGATTACAGGCATTTCCTTTTCTAAAATGCTTGGATTTCTTGGAGAAATTGGATGGGTAGGTTAAAGCTGCCCCAAGGCCAGCACTTATTCAGCAGATCACCAGTGGTCTCACTGACCAGGACGTTACAGGGGACAGTATCCACCTGGATGAGCTGTTCTGAAACCTTTTCTGCAGCGTACACGGCATGGAAAAGCTTTTCTATATCATCAAGTATATAGTGCGTTCCTTTGCTCTGCACCTATGCTTTCCTCGGTTACTAAGCACACACTGCTTATGACAGTTATGTGACTTGCTCTCTCTCTTAGTGTGCGGGTTTCCTGTACTATCAGAGCATGGGATCTTGAGTCAAACTTGTCTTCTTTGTGGAGTCCACTTTCTCCATCCAGTACCGAAGAGCAACAGGATGTAGTTATTGCTTTCAGTATGCTGGCTTCCATAGGAATTGCCATACTGGATCAGATCCGCTGGCCCAGTATCCCTTCTCCGCTAGTGACCACAGCACAACCCCAGTGGGGTCAGTGAGTATTACGTGTCCTCAGCAGGGCTTGAGCGACAGAAAATGTGTGTCGGTTACATCCGCTAGCTATAGCGGCTGTCTGTTTACTTTGAGCTACAGAGACTTATGCTGTTAACAGTGGAGGCTGCTGGTTCAAGCCCTGGTGTCTGCTGTTACATAAGTGGGATTTGAACTAGTGTGGGCATCAGATGCTCCAGATGAGCTTCCTCTGTTGAGAGGAAGTATGTAACCACTGCTGGTGTGTGCTATGCCGCCCGCCCTGTGATAGCTGCTATCTTGGCTGACACTGGAGAGTGAATCGGGGAACCTCCAAAGCTAAACACATGAGTCTCTATCAGATGATCTGAAGAGCCAGGCTCTGTAGCTAGGCACTGTAACAGACACACGTCTTCCCCTCAGTTAATGCACTTAGCCCCCAAGTTAGATCTTGAGCAGGTACTTTTCTGTCTTTCCCATTGGAATGTGATTAGTCAGAACATGCTGTCCCCCCATTTCCTCACAAGAGTGCATTAGCTTTTGAAGTGGAGCATGTGAATGTGGCAGTTTTTTGGGCATCAGAAGTAGCAGCATCATGAGCAGGTTGCACTATGGTAGTTCTCCCACCCGTTTCCCATGATTCCAAGAGGGCCTTGTGAATGCATTTCCTGGCAGATAGGGCTTCTTTGTGGTCTAATACCTTATTAAAGGGCCAGATCCCATTGAAATCAGTTGATTCAGGCATTGACTTTGATGGGAGCAAGAGAGAGCTCAAAGTGTGCCCTTGGCACCTGATTTTGCAGCCACTGAACCCATATTGCAAGGTACTGAGCACTCTCAACAACCATCGACCTCCATGGGAGTTGAAGGCATTTGGCACCTTGGAGGAGGTGCATAGTGCCTGACAGGATTGGGCCTAGAGTCTTTTCTGACGTTGCCAAACGTCATGCCCAAATGTAATCCATCGTGAAAACACACCGTTGGCCAATCCCAGACCAGAACCTAGTGCACCATTTCATGATGCTTTGGCTATTCTTTGGGTCAGACTCAGGGCAGCCAGGGCACTGCCACATGGAAGATTTGCAGAGGGAAAAAATGCTCACACATAAGTAAAAGGAATAAAAAAAAAAAGAAGCAAGCCAATCCAGAGCTCCTTATCTCTTTCACACTAACCTGAAGATCAAATGGAAATGTGTATGGGATATTCTGAATTTACAAAAATAAAAGGGGTTTATAGATTGATTGGGATTTTCTCTACACTGCACTCAGATAGGGACTCACCACTAAATACTGCAGTAATAATGCTTTCTCAATTAGGAACTGAACTCTCAGATAAAAAGGTGGTGTCCTTCTATTTTTTTTAATAGCAGAGGATAGTTTTCAATGGTAGGATAAAAGCCTCACATTACAGCCATGGAGGGTAGCCATGAAAAACCCACAGAAGTCATTCACTGGAAAGGCTTTAGTGGGATATACCAGGCCCCTTATTTATATTTCAATAGAAAGGCTTTCTGCATTAGCCAAGAAAATCAGAATCTGCATTTAACATTAAAGGTATTTCCCAGTGAGAGGCTGTAGAGCATTGTTGTTAGATTTGTTAAAAAAAGAGGCTAAATACGATTTCATAAAAGGGAAACTTAATCTCTAAGGCAGCTTTCCCCTACCCCTGCCCCCTCCCTTTAGTTTTTTTTTTATTTTTTTGGTAATAATGCAGCAAGCCTACAGTATTTTTACTTTATATGTGACGAAAGATATTCTTAGCCCTTCTGCACTGTGACAGGAAGAATGGATTTTTTTATTCCACCAAGAAATATGTAAAATAATCCCTTAGAAGTATGGGGAGATATGTTTGTTCAAAGCATTTAAAATGCTATTTTAATCAAAGGCACAAAACACTCTACATGCTGTGTCAGCTAAAGGAGACCATTACATTTTAACAGCAAATCATGCTCCTTTTTTTCCCCTCTTAACCAACCCCCCTCCGCACACACTTTGAAACAAACTTTTTTTTTTATTAAATAAAAAGGAAAAGATTAAAGAATAAAAACTTCAGTGGCTCAAATGTATAAAGTAATTTATTATGGCGGAAGCATTAATTATTTTAGCTTAATTGAATTCTGAGGACTGCAGTAGTTGCATTTTTGTAGACAAGCTCTGTTTATTATTTCTGTGTGTAGATTAACAGTAAAGGAAACATAGATAACTTTCAGTTATTTATTGTAAAATAAACGTGTCAATTCATGTGTAAAGCAAGCTGTTCAAAGATAATTGAGTCTTTATATTTGAAGAGAGAAACCAGAAATCACCCACTTGCCACTCCGGCTCCCTGAAATATGCTGCCACCGCTGCTGCCCTCAAATAGGTTTCAGCTACTCTCCTTGATCCTGTGTTGTTTTCGTAGACCTTCTTGTTCAGGCGAAATGATTTGTGTGGCCTTCTGCTGCGTGACTTAAGCTGCACGACATTACAGCCCTCCGTGGCTGAGCGTAGCCAAGGTAAGTCAAGCACCGAGCTTGGCTGAGCCACAGAACCCTCTTACTCTCTGCGTACGTGGGTGTTTCCTCCGGAGTGCCGGGAGGCAGCACATTGTAAAACTTTAATTCCAATTCAGGGTGCTCTGTAGTTGTGAGATTTTTTCTTTTTTGGAATGGTTGGGTTACAAGGTTCCATATTGCAAATTTCCAGCTGGATTCACGGCCTCAACCTGCCGAAGCCCTGAATTTTGTTCTTTAACATTCCATGATTTAGCCAAGTTCTTCTTTCTTTGATAGACCAATGGATAGCTTTCTTTCGTTCTTCCTTTCTTCACAGCCTTCATCTGAAGCCAGGTGTGACTCCACTTAATATGCTCAATGAATCCTACTTGACCACATCACTGGTGGCTTCACAATACTTGCATAGCTAACAAGAGACAAGTGGATCCTGAGGATCTGCAGGAGAGTGTGTGTGCGTGTGTGTGTGCGTATGTGTGTGTATAACACAAATCCAGAACTTTTGGACTGCCGTAACTTTGTCTCCTGAATCAGGATTAGATTTTAAAGACCTTTTGATATTGAAGTCTGTAGTGTTCTCTTAACTTGTAATTTGCTAGGCCGAACTTTGTTTGATCAAAGAGCTTTCTTTTTGTTATCACGAAAGCTGTCTATAAGATATGCTTTTGAGTGTTACATGGCCAATGTAAAATCATGACTTGACTACAGGCGGTTTATTCTGCAAAAATTTTTTTTATTTTAAACTAGCTAACCTGTTTGGAAACCCGTTCTCGCTCTCCTGCAGAAAGCACTGTATTAACAGATGCTTCAGATTGTTCCACAACAAAATGAAGCCAGGCCAGTGAATTAGCTAGGAGTTGTCAATCACGGCATGTATTTTATAAATGTCAGTTGTTTTAGAAGAAGTACGAGAAATACAGTGGTGTTTTGTAGCTTGTCTTGCCTTCCTTGGATAGGTTCTGTGGTGTTTGTCTCTAGTTCACAAGTGTAGACCAGGAGCCATATATTTCCAAGCAGGGTGACCAAAACAACAGCAGAAATTCATTAGGACAGTGGAGTTAATTTCTGCAAAGACAGTGCTGGGAGTAGGAGTTAATTTGAATTCCTTGTCCATCCAGTTCAGGCTACCAGTACTGGGTTCCATCCATTATGGACTCGAACTAGATGTGTAAGGTGAAAAAAAAACAAAACCCTCCCTGTCAAATGTGGGATTTAACTGCAACCCCTGCTCCATGAATGTGCATTTCAGGCTTTTAAATGGTAAAACTGCCTGTAGAGAAACTAAATAACCGGCATGTGCTGGAAGCCAGAGATAAACACTGCCGCAGGTTGCCATGAAATAGGCTATTTGATATATTTAGAATTGTTATTTTTCTCCAAATTAAGATTAGTTAAATCCATGTGTGTTGTGTGAGTGATTGTTAACTCAATGGCATGGATTATCCTTTTTTCAAATCATGACAGCTAATTATTATTGCTGTCTAGTCTGAGACATTTACTTACAATGTACCATTATGGGCCCGTGCACCCATATTAACTATAGGACTCAGTCAGCCGTCACCATGCCTTCGTACGCCAGCAAAGGAAAATGCAAGCTGAGAAATCCTAGTTTGATCGCCCGTGATGTCAGACAGGTTGGGAACAGGTGGTCTGAGCAACACTGAGCTGGCATACGGCGCTGGAAACCAGTCAGCATTGGCTGATCTTCTCTTTAGGAAGTCTGCTGTGGCACCTGATCCCACCACCAGTAGCTCTTCAATACAGTAGCTGTAGCATGGATAATTTACCAGAGCAAGGAAAGCTGATGGCTAGAAACTGTTAAACAGGAAGAAAAGGCTTCCGAAAATAACTGATATGAGGGCCTAAGAAAACCAGCTTACTGTAGGAGCTTTTTCCTTAGGCTTCTAGAGAAAACATTACGGGCTTGATTCTCCTCTCATTTTTGCCATTTTCCTCTGGTGTAACTCCAATGATGTCACTGGAGTTACCTTGATCTACCCTGCTGTGAGACCAGAATCAGGCGCTGTGATTTTATCAGACGTTTATCAATATATTTTGCTAATTTGCATATCTAACATTGGAAAACAGAACCCCCCACCCCCAAGAAACAACAAAACACCCCAGCCATATCAGCCCCAAACCTGATGAGAGCAGCGGGTGCAGTGTTGCAATGGTTTAAAGAGCAAGACTTTTGCCTCCGGAGACCTCGGTGGAGGCCCTGACTTGGGTCACAAGGGGAAAAACAAGTTGGATGATCTCATCCTTGTTTGTGCACATCACCAAATGAGTGCAAAATAAAGCATGTTGAGGAGTCTCTCTAGTCCAGAATGAAGAAGAGAAAATCAGTCCTGAGGTACATTCGTACAGCAAAGTGAGAACAATTGCACTGTGCCTGCCTGCATCATTCCTGGCTCTCTCCAGTGCCATAACTATGGTTCCACTCATCTGTAAGCTGTACACACTAATTCTGGGAGGGGAATTTCTCCAGTAGCAACTGCAGAAATATACTACAGCATTAAGGGTTTAAACCAATTTCTAACTGTGAGAGACCAGAATCAGACCTATGTGAGAGGGCAGATTATCCCACATCTGCCTGTTGCGGGGTTCTTACACTTTCCTCTGCAGTCTGGTGGTGGCCACTGTCAGAGACAGGACACTGTCTGATCTGATCCAGTATGGCAAGTCTTGTGTTCCTAGAATAGATTTCTTATTGGTTCCTCTTTGGCAGGTTAGCTGCTCAATAGTATAAAACCTTTGCCTGGTTCAGTTTCCACTGCCATTGGCTTAGTCAGGAATTGTAACTCTTCTGATGGATGAGTTTCCACTTCTAAACACAATGCAGAAGTTGTCCCTGGAGGGGACAGGAAAGCTAATGGGGGAAGTTCAGAGATACTCTTGAGCTACGTTCTGCTATTGAAGTGGAATAGGCTGCAACGGGAAAGCTTATGGCTGGTAACCACAGTCATGGTAGTGCTTATAGGGTAGGAGTGCACTATAACTTGTGTTGAGGGTCAGAGACCGGGTGATGAGAGGATGCAGAGAGTGAAAGGTGGACTTAGAACTGGACCAGGAAAGGGGAAAACATGCGTGAAAAATAAAAATATTAACCTAGTGCCCGTTAATCCTAAACCTGCGAAGAACTACACATACAGATACACATTTAACACTTAGCTAGACACACACATGTGCAGTTGTATGGCATAGTGCCTTGGGCAGGTGTTTGAGGAGACACATGCACAGAGCTCCAGCACAGATAATCACAGAAATAACGGCTCTCATTTATTTGTCAGTATACAAAGTGTCCTGCAAAGGCACAACAGCAAATGTAGGAATCCTGGGAAGAGTTAAAGGTGAGAAACCCGCTTATTATGAAACCTTTTCTTTTCTCCTTTCTTGAACTTCTCCGCACCCGTTTGACACTTCTGATGTAGTCTTTGATGGTTGTTTTTCAACTATCCCATGGACAGACTAGACACCCTCTGCCCTGTGAATTGTGCTCGGTGTCAGGGGTTTCAGTGGCACTTTAACTTGTGTTTTTGCCAGTAGTCCATCCGATCAAAGCAAGCAAGGAAGCCAAATCCTGCTCTCCTTACTCTGTCGACAACTCCTCTTGATTTCAGTAGGGGCTACTGCTGAGAAAGATGAGAAGGATTTAGCCTGGATGGTGCAACATTTCTCCCAAAGTGGCTGAAATTTTGCTATTTAGATATTTTGGAAGAAACATTTTTTTAAAAAGAATGCTGCTGTCTATCAATTTGAAATCTAGACAAAATAAATAAAAGTAATTTCAGGTAAAACACCCACCTCAGATTCTCCCTGCCAATTTTTGTGGTTTTATAATCACATTTTCTTATATTTCATAAATGTTTTTGTCTCCTATTGCATCATGATAGACCCACACAAACAACAGGGGAAAGTGGCTGTCTGACTGACTGGTCAGGAGGAATAGTGAAAATGATTACTCACAAAGGGCAGGTACATCACTGCATTACTCCACTTTCACAACAGGGTAACTCCCTTGAAACCAGTGATGTTACACTGAACTGAGTGGGATAACGGAGCAGTGATTCAAGCCCAGCAAGCTGTCAAATGCACAAAGTAAAAAAACTGAAAAAATAGGAACAAATATAATTTTTCCCTCTAATCTCTTTCAGTTACAGTCATCTTGTGACAATACTAGGTAAAACTTTTTCAGACAGAAATGTGATTTTTTTTTTTCAAGTTGGAAGAAGGTCGTACAGTACTGGAGGTCAAATTCTCTTCTGATACCAATATAAATCTTGAGTAAATCCTCTGTGATGCTGGTGTCAGAGCAGAGTTTGCACATTTTTTTAAAAAGAAGTGGGTTTGAATCCCCCTCATTTACATCAGCTTTACACTGGTATTACTCTTTTGATTTCAGTGGCATGACTCCTGATTTGCCCAGGACTAAGCAAAATCAAAATCTCCCCCATTAAAATGTTTCTCTGCCTTCATTGGGACCTCTGTTGCAGTTATATAGGGCGTGTGTGTGAGATGAGTGAGCATGTCTGATAATTATTACTACTGACAGGTTGATAGATTTTTAATGACAATATGATGGCAAAAGATGAACAAGTGCTGGTCATCCAATCATAAGTCATTTTCCTGATGTTCTTGCAAAAAAACAGTCCATTGCAAAATAAAGACATGCCCAGTAATTATAAAAACCTGCTATGGCGTTTGTTACTGCATGGAAAATAATAATAAAAATACTTTGTATGATTAGTGGAGTATTGACTGTAGGAGTGAGTTTGCTGAGGATTTAGAGGCTGCGCTGAAACCCTAGTTGGAAAGGACATTTACATGCACACCTTGTATTGTAGAAAAGCCAGCCTGTGAGTACAAATTATTGGATTGTTTGAGAATGATGGATGATCAATAAAAGCCACGGTTATGGTTTTACGATAAATAAGTAAATAAAAATAGATGCTCCTTTGCCTTTGCGGGACAGGACTGCCGTACCACAAGAGTGGGCTCCCATCATGTCTTGTGGAAGACTGTAGTGATTTCTCGGTCCATGTTTGAACCTATGCTGCCTAAACACACTGTGACCAAATCAGCTGTGACACAGGTTGCCCTTTCCCAGGGAGTCTGAGATTGGAACATTTTTCTATTGTAGCTAAAAATCATGAAATAATCATACATTTTGTACTAGAAAGACTTAGATTTCTCTGTCATGTCATCTCCTATCACTCAGAGGGCATTGATTTTAGGTTGAATTTCAGACCTGTGAACATGTAGACGAGAGAAGGGAGTTGGGGGCAGGGAGAGCAAGAAGCAGAAGGAAAAAAAAGTCATATATGTGAAATGGTGTTGCTTAATTGACAAAGCTGGAAATAAATCCAGAGCCCCAGAGAAACTGGGTAGTTCGCAGTTTGAGAGACGGACACATTGATTTCAGCAAAAGCATCTGTCTTTAGAATCACTTCTTGTCCCCATTCCCTCCCACCTTGGTAATTGGTGGGCTGTGCTGTATAAATCTTTAGAAAAAGTGGGTGGGGTATCTGGGGACTTAGTGTCTAAGCTCAGGAGCTAAGCCGGAAATCCCAGAGATGTAATGAAAACAAAACGGACTTTTCACTCGCGCTGTGGCATTCTGGCAGTGAGAACGCTTTCGTGAGCCAATGTTTTCATTGTAGGTTTTCTCGAGAGAAGTAGTGGAAACGAATCGTTAACCCCTTAACAGGAATAAATGTGGTTGCAGCAGAAGCAAAGCATTCTTGCTCTCAGTTGGCATGTTGGAGGGCTCTGGGTGGGTGAAGAAGTTGGGAGGAGACGCCACTTGTAAGAAATTGAATAATCTTAATGGCAGATATGAAGTGGTTTCTTGGTGGTTGCTATTGTTTTCTTTTTGCATTTTGCATGTTTGCCTTTGCAGAATATTCGAGCAAGCTCAGCACTAACCACTGTTGAGTCCAACATCTCAGGACCTTCAGTATTGTGTTCTTGTGCTCGTTAGTGTATTTCTTGAGCGAGAAAGGGGGGACACGCTGCTTGTTTGTCTTTCAGCAGGGTCATGAAAGTCACAGATGGAGAAGACCAAGTTGTTGACCCTTGTCCTCTTTGCAAGAGCAGGGTATCTCTATCTATTGCATCCTTGACAAGATTACAGGACCAAGCACTTTCATAAGGACACATTAGCAAAAAGAAGATTTTTTTCTCCCAGTAATTAAGCTAATTTACTTTAGCAGCTGGTTTTTGTGAAGAAATCATTCCCCCCTCTCAGCTGATTATACGCATTTTATTTTGATATTTTCTTTCACCTTTTGATCACGGGTGGCACTTACCATACCGCTCTCTCTCTCCAGTCTCTCATTAGGGTCTTTTATCTGCATTTATTCTTGCAAACAGTGTGGAGCATCAGACCCTTTTCTAGCTAGAGAGCATCTAATCTAGCCTTTAGAAACTTGCAGAGCAATTAAAATCATTAGACACCTCATTCCTGCTGTCCTAGATCCTCCTGTCCAACCTCGCCATGCTGGTTCTTGGAAGTGCAGTGCCATGCATAATTTGGGCATAATTGCACAGCTGCTGCAAGGGGGCTGTGTCTCTGCAGCTGACCCTGGTCAGTGAGTCTGGCCTCTGAATAGATGTTCGCCTTCTTTCTTTCCACTTTGACAGCTTTCCCCCCCTTCTCCTCGCCACCCTCTTCCCCAGCCCACTCCTTGTCTGTTCTCATTCTATAAACACCAAAGTGGAAAGGTATTCGTGAAGAAAACTGCCGTTGCAATGCACAAGGGCGGCTGGCGGATGGAGAGTTCCAGCTTGCTCTCTCTCTATGTACTTCCCTTTGGAACATTTAAAAAAAGAATAAATGTTGTTATTTAATAAATGACTCATCTGGATTTTTACACCAAGCCAATGTTTTTTACTGGTCATTTAAACAGGGCGGGGTGATGGGAGGAGCGGATACAGTAAGACAGCAAACAGGGATTAAACTGCCAGTCTCCTTTTAAGACATTTATTATTTTCAGAGTCAAACCCGTAGCTGGCTAATATAACTGTAAAAGTTGCTATTTGAATTATTGGCTAGAAATCCTGAAGTATTTTATTATAGCTGCTATTATTCTGCGCAAACAAATCCAGATTAGAATTTAGCATTTACTTGTTTTATTTATTAAAAAGACTCTCTGCTAATTTTTTCCCTCTTAACCCCTCCTCCCATTTTCTAGAGTGCCCTGTTACTAGCTCATAAAAAGAGTTTGAAACTGAAGCAAAGTTTCCTGAGTAAGATTTTCTTTTTCTTTCTGCCCCCCCGCCCCATGGTGGTAGCTAGACTTGGCCCAGTGCCAACCTGTCTTTCATCAAGTAAAGAGCCATTCCAAGTTGAAATTTATAGAGCAGAGTCCAGGTTCAAGGGCTGAAGCCCGCCAACCGCTCCAGCCTCTTTGTTACTGATTAATTCTGCAAGCAGTTCAGCTGGTTTGCTCACTTTTGCCTCCTCTTCACAGCGCTGCTGCATTGCTTCCTAGGCAGCAAGCGGTGGCTGCTGCTGCTTCCCCCCCACCCCCCTTTTCAGCAGCGATTCCCCCTTCTCTGCTTCGTTGTTTTAACCACTTGAGGGCTGAGTTGTGCAACAATGTCTTTACATTAAAAAACCAAAATTCTCTGCCGCCTCTTATTTTACCACAGCTAGTTGTAAGTGTCTGGGGCTTCTTTCACATCAACTCCCATTAAGGATTGCTTCTTGGCAGCGTTTGGACCCAAAGTTCCCATGTTTTAATTAGTTTATTCAGACGCATGCAGCGGGGTGAAATAGTTTCTTTCAGCTTTACCTGCAAAGGATGTTTCCTGTCACAGCGAGCGGTTTCCTGCATGGTGGGGTCTTAAAGAGGGGCCTCGAGGGGGGAAAGGGGCATAGGTCAAAATAGCAGCAACAGAAGGACAACTGCAGAAAGGTAGCTTAAAATGGGTATGGCCCTAATCCTGCAACGACGTTAGTGTGAAAACCTGACCCTCGTGAAGTCAATGGGAGCTTTGCCATCAGCTCCAGTGGGGCCTCAGTTTCATCCTTAGCGTGCACTTAGCTTTCTGAATGTGATCAGCGTCATTGAATTCACTGGGATTACTTGTGCATAAAGCTAAGCACGTCCATTAAGTGTTGGCAGGATTTCTGGCCTGCGTTCGTATTTTCAGCCCAAGTGGACTGTGTGTGGGAAATGCATAAGGGTAGATAAGGAAGGTGTAGCGGGGCCGCCATGTTTAAGTGCCCTTGGGAAAAACCTGTAGAGCTATTACAAATATCCAAGGACTAATGTGTTGCGAATTGTGACACGATTAAGTTCTTAAAAGTATCCCAAGAAAATAAAAGACCAGTATGAATGGCTGGAAATTCATACCTGTTTTTCACTTCTTTTTATCTTTTACATTAATCAGAAATAAAATGGAGTGTAGGTGGTCATTTTGTTGTGGGCCTTTATTACCTCCAGGTACAAAGGAAAAAAAAGTCTACTTTAAAATAGTTATTTAAGGAACTCAAAAGTCCTTAAAGAACCCCCCCCACCCCTCCCCCAACCCCAAAACAGTAGTTTCTGAATCCCCTGTATGCATCCTTACAATGAAGCTCTTAATTTCTTGTTTACACATTTCTCCAAAGCTGTTCCTTAGGAAATAAAAAGGTACACTGTTTGCCTATAGCAGATTAAAAGTTTACCTTTAATGAGACCGCTTCTTAAGTCTAGTGTCGGAAGCATGTCTCTATTTTATGATATTGTGAAGCAGGTCTGGACCAGACACAATGCATTTAACTAAGAGAGAACAAGGTAGAATTTGTATTTGTTTTATTTTTATTTTTATGGGGTATAATCAGAGATCTTTTCTGTGTCTGTCTGTCTCTTAAAACTTTTAAGTTTACAAATGGCAAGCACATGTAAACTACACTCAAAAATGTATTAACAAACAGTTAACCTTAAAAATCTAAAGTTCGGCAAAACTGAACTTTTTTTAGTCTAAGGACTGCTCTCTTTAATGACCTGGCAGAGAAATCTGAAGATGGCTTTTTTTTCTTTATAAAACATTTATAATTTCAGCACTGGAAAGTCAAACACACACAAACTCTAAGAAAGCTTTCACATCTGTCTCAGCCTGTGTGCTGATTCCCTGGGGTCCCATTTATAACAATCTAACAAGATAGAATCTGCCTTTGAATATCAGTAAATATGGCTAAAGATCACAAAACTGTACTCATAATTGTTCGAGACTAAAAGGCAGAATATAGTGTTTGATTAATGTTTATGGTACAGGGCTTCTTTGCAGAAAAAGATAAATCACTTAACCAACTTCCCCTCCCCCACCTCCCTTCCCCCAGCCTCCACCGCAGAAACCCTACCCCATTTTTGCAGCGTTCATCGTTTAGGGAGATGTGCTTTATTTTAGATTTTCAAGTTGATCAAAGGTGCCTAATTGTATGGGGGAATTTTTCTTGAAAGAGAGGCATTATGTGATTTCACTGATACTGTACAGGATCTGGTTTATTTACTGGGATTTATTTACCACCAAAATTACCATCAGTGTTCCCTCTAAGTCAGGGTACGTTGGCAGAGGAAGTCTGGCCTGATGCTGTCCTTGCTGGATCTTCCCTGTGGACTTCAGTCTCAGGAGCTCTGGATCAGACCCCTAAAATTCACTAAAAATATTCATTAGGGGGAAAAATGCACAGAAATGGTTATAAGAGGTCATGAACAAGGACACTTGTTTATGTTTGAAGGGTTAGTGTTTGTCATCTAAGTGCTTATATTGTTGCAGCCTGTACAGCTGTTATCAAAGGTTCCGATTTGTTCAAAGGGATCGAGAACTATAGCATTAGTTATGTGGGGGTGGTATTGTACAATCTTGCATTTAGTTTTTTTCAGTGCCTCTCTAGGGATATTTGGGAACGGATTCCCATTGTCTCCACTGCTCATCTGGAATGCTGTATTATTTAGGGGAGAAATGCAAACTCTATCTATCTATCTATCTATCTATCTATCTATCTATCTATCTATCTATCTATCTATCTAATCTCTGCTAGTTAGCTCTTCTGAAAATCTTCTTAAAATGGTAACTCGGACTTTAAAATAATACATTTATTGGTGTTTAAAATTTTTGGCATTTCACAGAGGGGATGAGGAGAGGACTCAGAACTCTGCTCCATTATAAATGCTGCTCTAGATTCCCTTGAACTGATTTGATGAAGTGGCAAAGATGGTTTGCCCTCCAGAGATGCTGTGTATGCAAAGAGGGGGATAGATTTGTGCAACAGCATGTACTAATGTATATTCAGTGCTGTTCTGCCTGTGCAAACACAGGCTCTGGCCCTACCAGCAAAAAGTCTGCCTGGAGGAGTTGGGGGTTGTAGTCTAGAAAAGGCTAGAGGCCGCCTGTGCAGTCCAGGAAGTGGGAGGGGCCTGTTGTAGATGGGGTGTGGCTAGGATACCCAGCAAATGAGCTGGCTGATCCATGGTGAATTTAACAAAGAGAAAGGAGTGTGCTAGGGAATTAGGGTTAAAGAGGTAAAGCCTGCAGGGCAAGAGATGCGTATTTCCCAGAAAAGATTGTTTTTTATTGGAGAGAACAATGTGACTCTTCTGGGTGAAATGGTAACTAATATGCAGAGCGCCTTCATAGCAGAAACACCTTCCCCAGTATGCAATTAGGTAGGAACCTTTGCACTTTGAAAATCATTCCTGAATATCGCTGTTTAGCACTTGCAGCCAATAGGATATATTTGCCGATTTTCCCCACTGTGGCTACGACCCAGGCAGTTCCACCAGTAGTAGCAGTGATGGAAGCTCTAGTGTAGAGGTCTCCATACAACTCCCAGCAGTTTAAGCTCAGAGCAGGATTACATGGCTTTATGCTTTAAAACACCGGAGGCCATTGGTCCTTTCTCTGCACTAGAACTGTCCCTGGTCCATGGAGCAAGGGTGGGACGTTTCTGTTAACATCTAGTGAGCACCAGAGTTTATGGTGCTTCTTCCCTTCCATCTCTTTAGAAACATCAACAAATCATGATGCCTATGTGAGGAAAGTATTTGCATCCCCATTTTATAGACGAGACCGAAAGATGGTAATGGCTTGACGTTCAGAGGTGCCCCCACATGGAGTGAAATTCAGTGGGAGCTGCAGGTACTCAATACCAAAAGTGACATGTCCAAAGCCACGGAAGGCAATGGGTGTCAGACAGGATTAGACCTCAAGAGTTCCTGGCCTTCAGTTCTGTGCTCACATTGCTAGACCACTCTGCATGTTTTGCTATTTTGAGCAGCAAGACCATATCCCTCCAGGTTTTAGTGCTGTTATTGTGAAAACATAATATTCCCCCCTCCACACACACACCTCCCCAGCACATGTGAACACAGGTGAAATAACAGACTGAAGTTTAGGACCCTTTCTCTCCTTCCCCCCCTTTCAGCCCCTCCGCTGGTTACATGTATAGGGTGAATGCTGGAGGGGGCTTGATGTGTCACTTCTCAGTGGCACAGCATCGTTGCTGCTGTGGGCTCAAAGCCAAAAGATGGTTGCTGCTACGTAATTGAATAAGGATCTAAGTAAATTTTCACTCGGCACCTTCTGCAGTCAAAGAAAAAAGGAATACTTTGCCCACACACAATAATTTTTCTTGTAGCCATGGGCTACATCCTGCTTCTATTGAAAACATTGGGAATCTAGCCATTAAGTTCAGCAGGTGCAGGATGGGATTCTCACCTCAACCACGTACACTGGTCCAAAGCTTGAGTCAGGATTCCTGCACTGTAGATACCCACAATTCATGTGCTAAGGGAGAAAGGGGGAAAAAAAAAGAAAAGATCTGTGGTAAAATCGTGCGACGCCCACGTAAATATTGTTTGTATGAATTGGGTCCTTCATCTTTTGTTAGCAGCAGCTTGTTAATTAACAGCAGATTAGTGCTGCTTTCTTCTGACACATGAATATATTTTGGGTTAGAAAATACTTGTACTCAATAAAACTGTGTGACTGAACAATTCAGAAAGTACTAGCGAAGCTCTGTAATGGATTCTCTTTTTATGCCTCCACAACCGCCCCCCCCCCTTCCTTCTTTAAATGCAAGCAGATTTCTGCAGTCTAGTGCAGAAGAGACACGTTAAACACACCTAAATAAATCATGTTTACTCTTGGCGTTCTTGGTAGTGAAAAACCTATTGGCTGTTTTTACTTCCTTATTTCTCAGCATTTGCTTCCTACCTGTTTTTGAGTGAGTGCCCAGAAATAGTAGTTTTGTCAAAGGAGTGGATTATGCCAACCAGCAGTTTGCTCTGCCAAGTAAGCTGCTGGATTGCAAAACCCAGTGACTTTTTTTTCCCCAGTGACACTGAGCTACCTCCTGCCCAAAGAAATTAGGATGTAGAATATGGGTATTAAAACCTGCAGTATGGGGAGATGTAACTAGATACTAGTAGTTTGTGAGATCAGTTTAAGAAAATCAGAACATATATTACAGAAGCTTTTTTTTTTTTTTTTTTTTATTAATCAAACTATTTGTGATTGTGAAGGAGGAAGGATTGGAGATAGCAGTAATAGGAACCAGACATTTTTCTCTTCTCTTAGTCATTCCCTGACCCCCATCAGAATAGGTATGGATATAATTTCAGTGTTTTTTTTCTCCTCCAGATACCCTCTCAGATGTGAGGAAAAAGTGACTAAGCCTTTATTTTAACTGAGTTTTGACTCCATCCTCTCCTCAAATGCTCTGCTGTTGTGAAGAAAGTGGGTTGTTTTTCTTTTTGTTATTGTGCCTGTTAGGTTTATGATGGGGACTGCCATTCCATTTCCTGTTGGATTCCAAATGGCAGGCTTGATCCTGCAGTCTGTCTTTACTTAGGCAACACTTCCACTGATTTTGACAGGGGTTTCACCTGCGTACGGACTACAGGATGGGGTCTGGGCTCACACCCTAGAAGTGGAAGGAAAGTCCCTTTTCCACAAAGACATACAGGGCCATATTCATCTGTGGTGCTGCTCCGTTGTAGTCAGTGAACTACGTCCTGTAGAGATGCCCAAACATGCCTGGAACTCCAGACTGTGGGCCAAATGCTGCATGATCGATTCAGGCAAAACTCCCACTGATTTGGAATTGAGATTATTTTAACTGTAGGACATTATCCTGCAGTCCTTTATGCCAGCAAAGTTACTGTTGAAACCAATGGGAGCTTCACATGAGTCAGCGCCCTCGTGAGTTTACTCAGGCTAGGTCTCTGCTACAAAACGTATGTTGGTATAATTATGTTGTTCAGGGGTGTGAAAGATCCACACCCCCGAGCGATGCAGTTATACTGACCTAACCCTGGTATAGACAGTGCTGTATTGACGGGAGAGCTTCTCCTGTCGACATAGCTACTGCCTCTCCAGGATGGTGGATTAACTACGCTGTTGGGAGAAGCGCTCCCATCAGCGTAGTAGTGTCTTCACTGAAGCACCACAGTGGTGCAGCTGTGTTAAGTGTAGACCTACCCTCAGTTTGATTGAAAAGCTAGAAAAATACTCCTTTCCTTCCCGCCAAGGCCTCAATTGCGATTCTTTGGTCACATTGGACGGGTCTGTCCCTTCCCCCATGGGAGCCAGTGGAAATTTTACCTTCGATTTCAGTGGGAGAGGGATCAGGCCCTCGACGAAAATAGGAATTTCTGTGGCGTACCTAAAAATCCATCATTGTATATTCACCCCAGGGTGGAGGCTGCTTTGAGGCCCTTTCTACCTGGCGAGCTTTTTGGGGTGAGAGCATAAGGTGAGTGGCCACTCCGAGGGGCGTCCATTTCCTGCACATTCTTTTGGTGCATGCTGCATAGTAACTCTGAACAGGTTGGTGCAGAATAGGGGTGATTCTGTGAGCAAGCTGAAGTCAATGGCTGTGCTCTGTCCATTGCTGGGAGATGGTGAATTCCATATCCCCAGTCCCAACTCAGTTCCCTGCACAGAACTCAGGCTTTGTTCTTACACCTTAACTGAGCTTATTATTCGCAGTAGATTAATACTGTAAACAACCACATGTCCTGAGAAGCCAAATTAATTTCTTCCTTTGCTTTACTAAGTCCAGAAATGCCTGATCAGTTTCAGAACGGGAGGAAAAATAAAACAGAATCAAAGTTTGTATGTTATGATTCCTTTAAATTTCTGGTGGGAATACTCTGCGATCAAAATGATATTTCCATGGAGGCTTTTGCTGCCAGTTTGTTTAATTACATTAAACAGTGGTATAAACCTCAGCAGAACAGAAACCTCTCTTACAGCCAGTCAGTAGAATATTAAATCATAAGGAATAATGATACTAGTGTTAACGGGTTATAACATTCTTTATCAAATTAGTGCTCCAAGGTGTTACTTTGTTTTACCAGTTCTGATATGCATACACATTTTGCCTGATCACCTGCTAAAAGACTGGAAAACGGATTGAATTCTATTACAGAAAAATCAAGAAGTTGTTTTGAGTGATACATCAGAACACTGTGATTTCGCAGTCTTGATTCCACTCATCCTTTAAGGAAAGGTTCACAATATGTATATTGAAATGCCATCTACATCCAGAAAATCAGGGTTAAAAGGACTACTTTGTTGAAACTAATTACAGGGCGATTCAATTTTTTTAGTCAGTGACATTTCAGAAATTTGGCTTGAAACCTAAGAGGCCATAGAAAGATTTTGTTACAGTGTGATATAAAGCAGTAAGCTCCATTTTGAGTGTATAGACACTTCCATCAAAAACAAAACAAAAAAATCCACTGGCATTTATTTGACTAGGATAATAAAGATGAATTGACTATAACTTCCTTATGTTGAACATGGCTAAAATGGTTGTCTTTTGCTTGCCCTCTGATGGTGCAGTACTTCCGTCTTGTTCTCAACTTGGTTTTATGTTTTTAAACATCTTTTTTGATTCAGTAAATCAGTTTGGCTTCAGTTTCAGACAGACATACTAAGAAAGGGCCTGATTTGGCTGTATTCACAGTGGGACTATTTGCGGAGTAAGATACTACTCAGTATGAGTAAATGAGGTAGAATCAGGCCCAAAGAGAATATAATTACAGCGGTATGTCCTGTGGTGAAATGGTTCTCGTTTTCTTGAGGCTGAATTTGCTGTTATCCATCTGCCCTGGTTGTGAGGAACAAGGGGTTGTTTCTTGATTGTGCTAGTCTTTTACCTTCCCAGATGGAATTTGATCATCCAGTCTTCATCTAGTCAACATTCCTAAAGAGCCTGCAGCTGCTCTGATTGAAGCACTGGGCAAAACTATAATTGATTAATTTATCTAACACCAGGATTGGGTCCAAAATTTGTAACACATGGCTTCCTTTTGCAAATAAAATTTGATTCATTCCTCAATTATTTCACCTTTTAAAACTCCTATAATACCCTTTTCCTGCTTTTTTTGTCCACCTTAGATGGCTAATCAAAACCAATCTGCTTGGTTAATTTTCTTTTCATGTATCAATACTTTCTATTCATGTATCATTTTGTTATTTATTCAGATTTGTTGGCTGACCATTGAATTGAGAATTAAGCTTTTGACTTTTAAAATCCTCAGCACTCTTATAGCTTTGTGGATTGTATCAAATTTGCTGTTGGTCACTTTACCCACTTCATTTGTACATTCAAGATATCAAACTTTGGCACATTTTAAGTCCTCACTAGTGGAGTTTTCTCCCCAGAGAGAAATCAAAGTCCACCCTTATTTTTTAAATCTATATTGAATATTCCCCCCCCCCCCAACTACTTGCCACTCTTTGCTATGTTTTAGTTTGCTTATGTGAAATGTCAGGGTGATTGTGAATAGCACTATATACACGGGGGGGGGGGGGAGAGTGAGGGGGAAATTGTGGTTACAAATTTGTATGTAAAAAGTCAGGAAAAGCAAAAGTGAAATTGCTCGTAGTATAATTAACTCATCCACATTGTACGTGTATGCAATTTTTGATGACTAGAGGGACTATAAAATGTATAGCTTAATGCCCACATTATAAATACTGGATAAGTTAACATTGCTATCAGCAGGAGACTGGAAAAAGAAATATGTGGTACTCTCACAAACTTTGCTCACAAACCAAGCCCTGCTAAGTTGCAGCCTCTGTAGATATCACTTACAGAAGATAGCACGGATCTTCTTGTGCATGTGCTCTGCATACAGTGATATGAGCTGATCATCCTCCCTCCACTTTCTTGAGTTAACAGTGAAACAGTTGACATTGTTGATATTTAAATTGTTGTCATTAGTCTTCAGAGTTAACAGCTGCTGAGCTGAATTGGGGCAGTTCGCAGCTCTCAGAGCTAGTGTTTCAAAATGTCTGTAGCCTCTGACAAACAGCACTTCATTGATTTACATCCCATTCAGAGCAGAAAGTTCCATCCTAGCCATGAGCACCTTAACATTTCCATTTCATTTGTGCCCATTCTTGGCTTTAACATTGCATCGAAGGGTTAAACATTACATTCGCTTGGTTTCTTTTAAGACAAAAAGAAGGAAAAGAAAGGAGGAGGGGCAGAAAAAAGAGACAGAATACCATAACTTTCTGCTCTTGTTCATTCCCTTCATTCTTTTGTTGGTCCTCTCTTCTCTCTTTGCCTCTCCCTTCTCTCTCCAGCCTTCCTTTCTCCTTAGTCTCGCGCTCTCTGTGCGTTTCACACCACCACATTTCTTGTTCCTTAGATCTCCTGAGATTCGCCATAATAAGAAAACCACTTTTGAGACCAGAGAGCTGCTTAAGCCCCACTACAGTCTAATTCTGCCACCAGGTTTTTTCATTGGTGAGGGGTGATTTGTGGGGGACAGATGGAAAAAGAGGGGGGTAGAGGAGAAAGGAAAAAAGGGGTGAGGAGAATGGTATGGGGACAAATTTAGGGGCAGTTGGGGGAAGGAACTTGTCCAAGCCGCAAATTCCTTCTGCTTTCTTCTTTAAGGGCCAAATTCTTGTGTGCATTGAAATATGAGCAGCTGAGAACAAAATTTGGTACCAAATGGACAAGTTCAGAAGCCAAATGGTCAGCATAATTGACCACTGGTTAGTCCAGGCTCCTGCCCTGCTTACTCATGTCCCTTCATTTTTGCATTTTAAAATAAGATCTATCTATCGATCTATCTATTGTGTGTGTGTGAGTGTATGTTTGTATCTTTGCCCACATGCAGCCCTGATTTCACCCCCTAATTCCCTCCATTAATTCCAGGATCTGTTAAATTGCTCTGATCACCTATTGGGGCGATTATATGTTTTAATTATGATTATATCAAGAATATTTGCTGAATATTCAGGACTAAAAATGTAAATCCCCACAAGGATTTGTATAACTATTGAAACTCCTCAGGATTTAATTATGAGAGCCAGGGAATGAAATCAGGGGAAAATTCATGCACTGTTTATTGTCAATCCTGTATTTAAAAAAAAAAAACCGTCCACAATCAGAGTGATTATTATTATTTATTACTTTATTTCAGTAGCACCTAGAGGCGCCAGCTGAGATCAGGGCGCCATTGTGCTAGACACTGTACGTGCACGTAGTAAGAGACCCCGAAGAGGTTACAGTCTGAATAGACAAGACAGACAAAGGATGGGAGGGGAAACAGAAGCAGAGAGAGGTGAAGTGACTTGCCCAAGGTCACAGGAGGTTAGTGGTAGAACTGGGAGTAGATCCCCACTATCCTGACTCCCAGTCCAATGCTTGCTTTACTAGACCACACTAGCTCAAATGAGAAATGGTTTTGATGTCCTGTTTGTTAATGCTAGACACTTTAGGCCTGATTCTGCCCTCACTTACCCTCCCTTCTCTTCCTCCTGTCACTCCCTGATATTTAATACACCCTTATAGAAATGTAGGCAGCTACCAATGATGCAAACACTCTTGTCTTGAGGAGGAGAGAGCATGGTTTAATTTGGACCATAATAGCTTTGGGTTTTGGTGAGTAATTCTTTTCATATATTTAATGGGGGGGGATTTAAAATAGCAAATATTTCTTAATTATTTTGCATTTTAACTGTGAGTGATAAAAAAATAACAAAGATAAATGAGCAGGTTTGGTTCAGTGATCCAGCTGTGACATTAGACAAAGTAGAATGTAAAGTCTTTGACCTGGTTCTCTAGCCAGGTCTATTGACTAGGTACAAGAGCCCCTGCATGAGATCCAGAGTGTGTTTTATATGGCTACTGATGAGTGGCATACAAAATACGCACTGTGACATCAGTTGTTGCCAAATAGTGGGACAAATAAAAATGAACATACCTGTCTTCTAAAGGGCAGGGTTTGGCACTCGATAAGCAATCTTCAGGGATATTAGGGGTCATCTGTGAAAATTCAGATGGTTTGTCGGGTAAGTAAAAATATCTTCATCCTACTCTTTAAACATGAAAACCCAAAATAGGACACACAATTATATGGATGATCAAAAACATAGAGATGTACTCACAAAGAGGATTTGCATGCACAAAACGGATATTTAGGCCTTTAGTAACCTCACGTGGGGTGTTTTAAGCTCAGTTTATTTATGTTTGTAAAGTGCTTCCAGAGCCCTGTATGGAAGGCATTAGTGAAATGAAAGTTGTTTATTATTAATTATTATTATTTGTATTACTGTTATTATTATTTATTTTATTATAGCATCTGACTACTACTAGGACCCTACAACTTGCATGCACAATTTGGGGCCGTTAAATTTAGAGAGTGATTTATAAAAACGTGACCCTCATACTTTTCACATTGACTCCTTGTACTGAATGTGTATTCAGCTGATCCACTGAAAGATCATTTTCTGTCTAGAAGTGAGTAAATAGGATGCCTTTTAAAGACAGCTTAAGTAAATCTTTACCTTACATATAAATATGTGTTCTTATGATAGAGCATAAAATCTCCGAAGACAGAGCTGCAAAGGAACTGACTGTGTGAGCTGTTAGTTGCTTCCATGGCATTTAAAAAAAAAATACTACTATTAAAACAAAACCAAGGAATTGCATAGACAAAAGACAATGTTTACATTGTGTTAAGGCTCTGACATAAACTAACAAAAGTCAGGAAGTATAAAGTTGAGGTCACATTCACTCTTTTTAACCAGCTCTGTTGTGCTTAACCACTGCAGCATATATGTTATGTAACGTAATACTTCAGACTCCTACAAATGCTTAGACACAACAGGGCATGTTAGGAAGAGCTTGGCATTGTTCAGAAGACAAAGTCTCAGCTATAACTTTGCATTTCCTGAATGATGATGTTTAATCTTAACTTTATTTACATTTAGGCTTTTTTCCCCTTTACAGTGCTTAAATAATAGATATTTTTTTGTCTTTCTAAAAATGGATCAGCTATGGGAGAAAATCCCATCAGATCCATTCTGCTTTTTTAGAAAGGCTTCGTCTGTGGTGATTTTATGCAATTTGTGGCTTCATCCTTGTTCTTTTAAAAAAAAATAGCATTGAAATGATACATTCTGAAGAAATCAGATAATTCTTTAATGATTCCTAGAATATGTTTTTTAGATTTTAAAATATGGGAATAATTAACCAGATTGTAAAAATCTGCAGAAAAGTCAAACAGGCCTGTGCAGCCCTGGGATCTAATAACAAAGAAGGTGAGTCCGATTTCCGCTGTCTTAAGAGAGACCCACGGAATGATGACCTACATGCCTTGGTCCCTTGAGCAGCAGGTTAGAGCTCAGCTATCTGGTGCTCAGTTAAGGTGGCACTCAACTTATCTGGTATTGGAAATTTCAAAACAGTGGATGTTGTCTGCTGTTAATTAGATGTATTTTAACTGCAAAATGATTTTGGCAGCTAATACTGCTGTTATGTGCTTCAGTGTGAATCCTTAGTGGAACTATTAAAGTGTGAGAGCCTGAACTTACCAGACATTTTGTAAAACTGCTGGATTTTTGTAGCATTGTTCAGAAACCCTGTCGGGAGGGGAGTCCCTTTCTCACTTGGAGAATGTTGTATGCACATTTCCAACCAACTAATCAGTTGGTTGGGACCTTCTTGAATTCCTCTTTGCCACCGGGCTTCCAAGGATGCTCACTACTCCTTACCTGGTACGTTTTTTTGTTTCCAGACTATGGCCACACCCAAGGATGGACTTTGTAGCGTAGGGACCACACATACTACTATAGAGCTTGATCTGCTTAGTGCAAAGCACCCTCGACTCCTGCCTGAGTCACATACAATACGTTGAGGACTTTCAACATTTTTGTAGCTCTGACTTCTAGTCCGTACCTCACTATGCAAGAGAATTATGCAAGAACAGACACCTAAAAAGCAATGCCCCAGAACAGACAGGGGAGTTATTCTGTATTTTCTTATCAATTTGTAACCAGGAAACTCCCAACCTTTTCCAGGGTAGATTTGACAAAAATGACTCGCACTTAATAAGCAAACAGTACATTTAATTATGGGGATATTTCTCCCCCCCCCAGTCTTACTATATAGTTGTTTTCCCCCTTATAATTTAAAATAAAGTGGCTGGTACAATATTGAACCAATGAAAAGAAACTGGATTTGATTTTTTTTCTTTATTTGCTTGAATTTGAATTGGGTTATCTGCCTATCTTGTTTATGAAATTTTGTGCTGTCTTTGCTGCACAGACTGTGACTCCCAAATCTTCCACAGCTCCATTTCCATATTCCTGCGTGCTTGTTCTTTGTTAATCACTTGGCAAGCGCTTATTTGAATATTAAAAATTTCTTTAATCATCAAAGGCAGGAGCACAGCTTCATGAATATTCATATTTTTTTCCTCCTCAGACTGGATTCTAGTTCATTACCCTGCAGTAAAGCCAAACAGTCATCAATCGCGCTCATTACAGCCGCTGGCGTTTTGATTGGCTGCCTGCTGCTGGTAGCTTTCTCCCTCCCCCTGCCCCCCACCTCTCCCCTTCCCTTCTCTGTGAGCTGTCGTGTACCTGCCAACAACAACAACAAAAAAATATCAACAGTGCAAGAATAAATTTCTCTGGTTGAAAAACAACTTTGCAAACTTGTCAAACAGTCCTCGTCACTTTTTTCTGTTTTACCTAAAAAAATAAAATAAAAAAAAATTAGAAGGGAGAAACTTGAGCTTTAGAGATGAATATTTGTCAAGAGAGTTGACGTAAGTTTCATTTGCATAATGACTTTGTACTTCTGCATTAATAAAATTTGCATATGAAGCCATGTTAATTACTCCTGATCATGCTTTTTGCATTCATGCATAGTAATTTTCTCCGACTTGTGAGAATTAATGTCTTGGCATGGGGGGGGGAGAGAAGGGGGGGAAGTTAGGGTACTGTCAAGTTTCTGTGCCAGTGTCCCTCACTCACACTCTTTCTTCTTCATACTCACAACGTCGCAGTTATTCTATGACTCATTTATGCATTATCAGTTGGAATCCTTGGGATAAAGAAACATATCTATTCAAAGGGAAGCCTCGTTTGCCAAAAAAAACCCCAAATGCCAAACAGAACACCCCTTCCTTACAACATTGCATTTCATATTTGTAGATAAAGTTTAGCTGGAGAAAGAACAGTATAAATCAGGCAGTGTGTGAGTCTGAAAAATCACAAATAGTTGTGCGTGCTTCGGCTTGTAAGGTGTCATCGCTGCGGTGTCCGTACCTCTGAGTGTTTGTGTGCGATCATGCCTCTGTGTGTGTATACGCATGCACGCATGTATATGTTTTATGTGTGTATCTGCATATGCTCCTCTGTGTGTGTGAGAAAGGGGTATTTGGCTCTCCGTGTGTACATGCCATGGTATGTGTGTTACCACTGAAAACGGTTAGAGCCTCTATGAAAAATTCAGTACTGTACGTACTCAGTGTGTGTGTGTGCTTGCTTCCGTGTGCCTGTGTGTGTCCCTATGCCTGTGTGTGTGCCACTATGCATATGTGTGCCTGACTTTGACATCTCTGTGTGTGTGTATGTGTGTGAGAGAGAAAATCCATGGTGAAGAGATTATAATAGTAGGTGGAAAAGGTTCGTATTGTAATATGTAACATAGATGAAACAATTCGTTTTAGGAAAGGCTTTCAGATCAGCGGGAGAGATTATCAAATAGATGCTCATTGCACTGTCGGATGTGTCTGACTCATGGCTGCAGCACGGTAAATACAGAATACCAGACTTCTCAGAAATAGCTGCAGGAGTGTACCTGAACACAATGGGATGGTGCAAGGATGGGTTTGCAACCTATACCCTGAATTTCCTGCTTGGGACTGATATCTGCCATTATTTTAAGAGCTATTTTATATAATGTAACTGAATCTGTCTGTCTGCCTATCTAGCTGTCTACCTGGACACGTGGGCAGAGAAGCAAGTATGTACATACAAAGGCACACATGCATTTGGAAGAGAGGCTTAAACAAATGTACACACACACAAACATACAGGCAAATACACAATTTCTGTATTCCGAGAAAGGAATACAAAAATACACACATATATACATGCACATTGGTCACAGTATAATACATAAAACAAGATCTCTTTTAATCTGGTGTCTGTCTTAAAAACTCTGATACATTACGTTCCAAGGATAGGCTACAATTCCACCCTTGTACCACTCTGTTGTGCTTAGGTACTGTTCTGTAGATGTGTCTGAGAGGATTATTTTTTTTTCATATACAATACAATATGTCCAGCCATGCCTAGGCAAGGTGAGAAGGACAATGAAAGGATAACATTTATGCTTGGATTGTGACTTTCCAGGGTTTTATCATTGTCAGCAAGATTCTTACACTCATTTCAATTTTGGGGGATTATATTTAATTTATCTTAATTTCTTAGACTCATAGACTCAAAGGTCAGAAGGGACCATCATGATTATCTAGTCTGACCTCCTGCACATGGCAGGCCACAGACCCTCACCCGCCCGCTCCTGTAATGGACCGCTAACCTCTGGCTGAGTTACTGAAATCCTCAAATCATGATAAAAAAACTTGAAGTTACAGAGAATCCACCATTTACACTAATTTAAACCTGCCCCATGCTGCAGAGGAAGGCGAAAACCCTCCAGGGTCTCTGCCAATCTGACCTTGGGGAAAATTCCTTCCTAACCCCAAATATGGTGATCAGTTAAACCCTGAACATGTGGGCAAGACGCACCAGCCAGATACCTGGGAAAATTATCTGTAGTAATTCTTTGTAAGTGTAAAAATAGTGGGGAACAAAAATGACTCTCAGATGTATCTGGGAGTCAGTTCAGCTGTGATGTATATGCAATATAGAGCCTTTTTAAAGTGTAAGGAAAAATGTCTCCTCTCCCATATGCATCGGACATCTTTTATCCAGACTGTGATCTCTCTAGGCCTGCTTCACACTATTCTACCTGCAAAACTCCCATTGACATCAATGGGAGCTACATATGCAGAATGAGTAGAAAATATGCAATAGAGATCTGCAGTGCAGGTGAGTGATTCTCCCATACTGACAGCAGAGGAGAATTAGGCCTCAAACATCTATCTATCTATACTATATACTATAGATCGATAGATATAAAATACACTAAAACAATTAGATCAATGTTTCTAAAGTAGCTTCTAAAATTGCACCCACCTTTTCTTTACATCCAGGCTTCCTTGAGCCGAGACTGTGCAGGCTGGGCGTCTAGATTTCTGAGTATCTGATTTTCATGTGTAAATGTGATTTCCTCATCCTGGTTTGAGTTTTTTATATGTACAAAACTTGGATGTGAAGAAGCATGGACACAGTTTGACAGGCCAGTTATGGACTGGGCACTTGTCAAATTTTAGTCCCAGAGCCTGCAAACCTACACGTTAGTGTGATTGGGCCATTCTGGAAGTCTTTACTTTGTTTCCACTCTGTCCCTATTCTGGCAAAATCTTGCTGTGATGAATGAGACAGTTCTAGCTCTTAGTTACGCTAGTGTCAATCCAGAGTAACTCCAAGCCATTCATTGGGGCTACTCCAGAATTATAGTAGTGTGATTGGGAGCAGAATTTATCTCAGTGGGAGATCTGCTGAAGTAAAGAATGGGTAAATGCTGAGTATCTGATCTTTTGAATTAGGAGGGAGTTCATATATTTTTAAGGCCAGAAGGGACCATTTTGATCATCCAATCTGAGCTCCTGGATAACACTGGCCATAGAATTCAAGCCAGCGATTCCTGCATCGAGACCCGTAACTTATGGCTGAGTTGAGAATGATCAGTATCTCACATCACTGTCTTAAAAGGGCAGATTTCTGCTTTTCTTGCATATGTCTGTACTTAAACTGATGAGGCGTTACCCTACCTTTGTTTTCATCTTTAAAACACTCTTTGGGCTAGGGCTGCCTGGTACCCACTGAAAATGGGTTGGATGTGCAAAACCCAGACACATCCTTAATGTACACACCCTTATTGAGGTGCTGCTGGGCACCAGCGCTGCAATTTATACAACCAGAAGGAAGCTTTGTTTGTTTAAAAAAATGCCCTAATTTTCTCTGGCCACTTCCCTTGAACCCAGTGGATGAGGTTTCGCTGCGAGTTTATTTTCCAGGCACTTTGCATTTGCCAAGGTGCCACCTTGTCTGACCCTCAGATGCTTCAGAACGTTATTAAAAATGAAGGGAGAAATGAGAAAAAAGAAGGCACCGCCTGGTCTGTAACTGCTGACAGAGGAAGGCATGGCCTTGTGCTGGTCTGTAAGCCCTGGGAGTTTTCCTCTCTCACAGCACCAATCCATGCAGTTGTGGCATTGAAGACCTGCCAAAGTTGTGTTTTATTGTTTATTGCTTCTCCCTTCTTTTCCTGCTCTTTGCCCCACTTTTGCTTTTTCCCCTGTTAGGAGTGTCCTTTTTGATACTTCATTTCCTTCCCTGACTAGAGCAGGACACCTTGGATTAGAATTTGGACCTGAGGGCTGTATTGCATCTTTTTATGATCCTGAGGGCTGTGGCTAAATGGAGCAGCTTGTAGCTACCCTGATCCTTAACACAGAGTTGTGGTCCGTTGAGATTTTAGGAAAGACTACTGTGCTTCATTTTGATCCTGACATTTGGGTCATGCTGCATGCTGGGATCTGTGCTCCTTGCAGGCCTCACCTCTGTATTAAAGCTGAGTTCACCCACAGGTAGTATAGAATTCTGTAGGCCCCTAGGCAGAACTTTGGCCACCCCTAGACTCCATTGTAAGCTTTGGTTCTATTGAAAGGTGTAAGTGACTGGAGTCATGAGACCTGTACTCCTTCTGTATGTCCCAGTCTGTCTCTTAGAAACATTATGGTGCAAACATTGTGGTGCCGCACATGGCTAGTTGGAGATCTGACTCTGATTGCCGTATAATTTTGAATATTAATGCCCAATAGCCACCGTGTGTACTCGGATATCAAGCTCACAACTCTTCTCACAACACACAAGTTCCCCAGTAACCAGGTGGCTGAACCAAGCCAGCAGAGTGCCAACCTAATTCATTATACTATTTTTTAAAAATAAAAGTGCAATTATTCAATAGCTTTAGGATGCCTTCCCCCATTCTTAGGTCTTTATTGCTCTATAAAAATACTTCTCTTATTATTGTACTTTAAAATTACAATGAAGTGGCCTCTATATGTATACGTCTGACATCTGTTTCTTTTTGCCTGGCAAACAGTCATACTCAGAATGTAGTACAGATACAGTCCAGTTAATGGTTATCTTTACCTGTTTTTGAAGCATTTGCAGTGAGATCAAACAGTTCCAAAAAAAAATGCCCCATGAGCCACAGAGATGGCTTCTATTTAAAAGCAGTCCTTGCAAAAGAGCACAAATTTTATCCTTGATGCTTGGAGCTCAAGTATTTACACAGGGAATTTAGATTCTTCACTTGTGGTTTTGGCAAAAGCTTCACACAAATGTTTTGCACTGGTGGTCTCTTAGCCATTTAAGATAAACGACAAAATCAAATGCAGTCCTTGCAGACTAACGCTCTGGATGCTGTGCCAAGGATGAAGTATCCCTATTTGCCTCACATGTGTAACTGTCAGATCAACATGTAGCCATAGTTTTCGAACTGGGACTCTTGAGATGGAGAGGATGCATTATAACATGCTGCTTCTAATGTCATAGGGCTTATGGCAAAATAGTTCTTGATGCCCGGGTGTGTATATGTTTATGCACGCACATGCATGCACAGACAGAGTTGTCACCATTAAAACGAAATAGCAACAGCGTTTGCCAAAAGATACCCCACAATTAACACACTTATTTCCTGATCTAAATGTAGGGGAAAACCTGTGGTTTCCGAGGTACCACTGTGAGGTAATTGTTGGCAAATGCCAGCTTTTGAATGGTGACCACTGCACCACATAGGTTTATTTAGAAGCTACCCTGGATTAGTTACAACTCCTTGTTGAGTAATTAAATAAAAGTTATGGCTTTAAATAAACATATAGTACCAGATCTTCTGTTGAAATACATTTGTGTAGTTCCATTGACTTCAGTGGAATTGTGCTGATTTACAATATTGTGTGTGTGTGTGTGTGTGTGTGTGAGTCTGCATGTGCATTTGTGCATAGGTATGTGTGTGTATACACATATTTTAAGATTTATATTCTTTTTTAAGTCATAGGCTCCTTTCTGACTAGTGCCTGGAGAAGAGAGGGTTTCCAGAGAAGCAGGAGAGGATTCTAAACACAGCTTAAATAGCAGAAGATTTCTAGCTGCGTTAAAAATAAATAACACAGTTTGAGGCTACAATATCATTTTTCAGCTATTAGGAAAAAGGTTGTTGCATTCTTTATAGGCTTGATAGGGAAACAGAATATACAAATGGGGCATGCAAAATGCGTAACTGGCTGCAGCTCAAATGGGAAGGAAGCACAGTGGCCCATGAATGCTTTATTCTGGGAGCTTGATTTCTGGCACCTATGTGAAGCCATTTGAGCTGTAAGTCGCTGCACTTTGTCTGCGCTGGTGGGTTGATCCTGTTTCAGCAGCAGCTCGGCAGAAAGCCTACCCAGTTTTGTGTCAGTTAAATGCATTAACACGCCATAAAACAAGATTCCCCCTTTTGATTCAGTCCCTAAGCACGTGCTGGTGGGTCTGATAACTGCCTCCAGTTCTCATCTGCACCATCTTTGACCTTCTCTAGCTTCCCTCACCGGCCACCTCATCCCCTTTCCACGTCCCCCTCCCTTGGGCCCCTCCAGTCTGAGTTTGCTTCCAGAAAATTGCCTGTAGCAATCTGTGGTTTTGTAGTTCTTCAGGTCTCTTGCCTGCCCATCCCCCCCGGCCTGGCTTCTCCTCCCCGGCTTTCCAACGAGCCACACCAGTCTCAGCCTGACATATAAATTAGTTAAATAAAAATATGTAGCGAGTTAGGCCTAGTTGCCCTCCACCCCTCCTGTTTTCCCTGATGATGCCTGCTCTATCCCTTCAAACTTAGATCCGACTGACAGTTTTTTCTATTGTTTTTTCTCCAGGGCCGTCCAGGCCTGCAAAGCTGCTGGGGGCTCCCATAGCTGCCTCCTCCCACCCTCACACATCAGTGATCACGTCACCTCTCCGCGCATTGGCCTCTCTCCCGCCCTGCCTTAGCCTGCCCTGCTGTGGTGCCCGTGCAGTCTCAGTTGGCGGGACTCAGACTGAGACTCAGACTGAGACTTCAGGCACATTTGGATGTCATTGTCAGTTGTCAGGTAATAGAAACATTTTTTTTTTTTTTTTTTTTTGCTATCTGAAGGTCAGTAGTGCTGCCAAGTGATGTCATTGTTACTGTGGGAGAGTGGTCTTCGCTGGGTTGTGTGGGGGAGGCAGTGAAAACGTAAACATTCCTTCATCACTGAGGACGGGGAGTGGGAAAAGGGGTGTGAGTCCATTCCTTCCCCCCCCCCATCTACCCACTTTCAGATGTCACCGCCAGCCACTGCTGGTCTGTTGATGCCACATTGTGAGCAAATGTCTGAGAATCCTCACATAATGTGATACCCTGGTATCAAGATTTCATCTCTGGGCTGTTTATTTTAAGCTTAATTGGATAACATTTAACATCTGAGGTCTTTTTTTCCTAATCATTTGTATTAAGGGCTTTCCTCAGAGTCCATGTGCATGCAGGATGTATGTGCTCCATGCACTTTTCTCCCCGGCTTTTGAGAAAATGTTCCTCATTAACTTTTTTTTGTCTTCATTTTTTAAACCCTGACTCTTGTCACTGCCATGAAGGAAAGGCGATGTGGATTAGTGAAACCCAGGTAGCCAGGGAGGACCCTGACATGTGACTGACTAAAGAGTTGATGCCTGATCCTGCCATTTCAGACACAGGGATCTCTTTGACATCAATGGGTGTTCTGAGTGCAGCTTAGTTGAAGGATCAGGTCTGTAGTGAATTTAGGGGGTTAGAGGTGAAAATGGGAAGGGCCTAAAAGAAAATTCAGCTAAAGCAAAATCCTAAAGTGCTTACACAGGCAAAACTCCCATGTGTGCCAAATTCTGCAGTCCCTATTTGGGCAAACAGAATAATGCTGAGTAAATATTGCATATGGACTGCAGAATTTGGACAGTCAGGAAGGACTTAGCAGAGTGAGAAGTGAGTAAAGCCTTAAGGAGTTGGCCCTGATGACCTCTTGGGAGGGCCAGCATAAGCTTGTTCGCATACAGTTTTTCATTGTAGCATGTGCAGATAGAACCCTACCACAGTATAACAGTGACTATATATCAAGACAGTCCCTATGATTCAGTTTCTTTGGAAAATACCTGATTGTATTTCCTTAAATGTCTGCGGTCTTTCACTGGGGGATACTGGGGCTGAGGGAGAAAGTTAGGAACTTCAGATTTAATGTGATGAACAGAGATCGAAAGTTTTGCAAGTACAGTATTTTAAACCTTGAGTCTTGAAGGACGAAGAATTCTCAAGAGGAGGTTTAAAAAGACACAACAGAACCTCCTAGAGCCTGATCCAAAGCTTGAAGTCCACAGAAAGACTCCAGTTGACTTCAGTGGATGCTGGATTGGGCCCACAGTGCAGTCAGTTTTCATACACCAACTTTTCTCTAAGCACAAACTCTTTATATCCAGCATGACATTGCACAATGCAAAGAATTCAAATAATGTCTGCCAGCGATACGTGAAGTTGCACTATATCCAAGTTCCCTATAAGCAGGTTGCTTTCTCGTTGGGGTTGATTCTCCACTCTGTTAATCTGGCTTCACTTCATTGGCTTCAGTGGATTGACATTGCCATAAAACTAATATAATCAAGCCCTTATAAACCATTAACACAGTGTGTGAAGGTAGGCAGTTTTCCCCCCGTAACCAGTAAAACATACTGGAGGCAAGCTCATATTTTCTGTTCCCCTCTCTTTTTTTTTTTTGATATAGAAGAGACCCGGTGTCTTTGATATGTAGGTAGTTGTAACAATGAACTGATACTCTTATTCCCTATTGCTTCTAAAACAAACATAGACAGTTAATGGCGAGAGAAGAAAGTAAAACTAAAAATAGAAAAGGAAGGAAGAACTAACTCATTACAGCACGTTGGAACACAAGGCTTTTCTATTTTACGTACTTTCATTTTATAGTTGAGCACTGCTAGTGTTTGGAATGATCTATTTGCTAAAAGAGTGATGCCAGCTTTGTGGGGAGATAGACCTATTATCATGGCTTTCTATAATTACTGCTACAGTCTATGGCACTTAGAGAATAGGTTATATCAAAGCACATGCTAAGTGTTTATGACAGTAGTTGGTCAAGTTCTGCTTGAAAGAAACATTTTCTCTCCTTGGAAAGGAGACTCATATCTACTTAACCCTTTATTGTCTTCCATGTATAACATTGAGAACATAGAACAAGGTCTTTCTTACACCCAAAATGTTTTGTGGAAATGAAACAAAAAGAACCTCTTTGTGTTGGCTATATAATAATACCAGTGATCATCTCAATGTTGTTTTCTTTCCTCTTCATATAATTATTTACACTGGAGAGTCACTTACTCCAGCTTTAGGGATCTGCTTGTGTCCCTGACTCGATTAGCTCTTTATTCTGTCAGGCTTGTTCCTGTTTCTGAGGAATTGTTTCATTCTTTGAACAAAAGCCATTAACATTACCCTCCTCTCTTCTCCCCACTCCATTTCTTACCTTTTTTATTTTTCAGCTCTTGCTTAAATGCTTAGTAAGGACCTCACATTTTTCAGTGTAGCCTCAACCTCTCTAAATCTGAGGGCAAGCAATTGCAGATGCATCTGTGGGCATCTAGTATCTCTGATTGTCACTCACAAATCAGGTCCTTAGGAGTCTGTGCAATTTGTGGCGGCAACAACCTGAGTTGTTGGCTGCATATGGGCGCCCACATGTCAAAGCTGCTGTTGAAAATTTGGTCCTGGATATGATTTGTCTTGTATACAACACACTGTTAAGTTGTGCAAATGGGAATTCATCCTGCATCATCTTGGGCTGTTTGTGGTCTTTAGAAATTTTGATGCTGATAATATTCAGTGTAGTCGATAATAACCACAACAAATGGATGCCATGGAAGTTCTGCTGTGGTGTGTGCTAGGCTACTTTTTGGTTGCTAGTTGCATATTCTGTTATGCTTTTGTTAATTTCTTTGTGTATAAGTAAACACAGGATGTAGAATTAGCAAGTTAGAGTTTACATATTAAAATATTATTATTTTACTATCTACACATATCACTGTTGCAGTGTCTTTTGTCCCTCAGAAGCTTCTGTCTGTTGAATTGGGCTCTCTTGTTTTAAACGTTTTTAGTGCCTATTTAATTAGAAGTTGGAACAGAGTCATGAAATTCACGGGGTTGTGTAGCTTGGATCTAAAATATAAATGGGCACAAAATTCACTTTGCTTTGTGTCTTGCCAGATCAGAGTGCTTTTTTAATCTTCTTTTTTATTTTGTTTAAATTAATTCTGACAGCTTAGCTTAACTGTAAAATACATAACAAAGACATGCAAACGATTATTGAGTGACATAATTATATGTAAAATTATATGTATGTTTGTGTATACAGACACACTGGAAAACTTTCACTGAAGCCATTTTTCACAATACATCTTCACTATAAATACAGGCTGCTTTTTCAAGATCTGATTTATTAATATTGTACATTGAGGCTGAGATTTTCAAAGTGGCCTACGAAACCTGGATGCTCAATTCCCATTAAAATAAAAGAGAAATGGGCTATGAAAATCTCAGCCCAAGAGTACATGGCATTTTATGACATACTGTACAAACACAAAAAGTCTCTGCCCTGAAGATGGTACAATCCAAAGGTGCAATAAATGGAATTGCAGTTGGTACATTGCAATGCATATTGAAACAACATTCGTCTTTAATTTACCCATTATACTTGTATTCCTATGGGCTTGATCTAAATCCATTGGCACTGGCCCTATGAGCATGGGTTTTATATACATATATAAAAATAATTAAATCTATCTAACATACATATATCTAATCAATCAGTGAAACAGCTTCCTTCCCACACAGACATATCTATAAGGAGGCAGAAAGCTATTGTAATACTTCAGTTGCATATTTAAAAGCAGCAAGTGGGCATTGACAGCAGTGATTAATGGGCAGGACTGTGAGGTTCAGGATCTAACACAGAGGAGCCATGGGGCCCTAGATCACATGGTAAGAACAATTTTCCTTTAATTCAAGGAATTGGCCATATTCGTTATTAAGACATTCTAATAATTACCCAATAATCTTGTAAAGTTAACATCAATTTATTTTGCTACTAAAATTTTGCTTACTGTATTATTTAACTAGTCCGGTGTTTTCTTGGCATGGATTAAAGTGACAATAAAGTTAAAAGAAATACCTGTAAGTAAATAATAGGTTTTAACAGTAGAATATTTGTCCTCCTTTAGTTATATCACACTATTCATTTTGTGTTGGTTTATAACCTGAGTCAGCCAATGAGAAACGCTAGAAAAGACCACCCTGCTGTAAAAAGCTTGATGCAATTAATACAGTCTGTCTAGAAAGCAATATTATTTCAAAAACTTTTATGTTAATGATATGGTATGTGTTCTGCACATTTCATACTAGAACAAGAAGCAAGCTTTTGTTTCATATCAGACTGGGTTTTATTAACACTGGAAGATCAATGGAAAACAAAACAATAATCAGAATGGAGAATGCAAACTCATCCTGCAAAAGCCTCCTCACTCATCAAGTCCCAGGACGATGGCTGATATGTTACTCCTCCCCCTCTTACTCAGTGGAATCTGAAAAAAAAAAATCCATCCAAATTAGATTTCAGATCCACTTCCCCCCCTTTTTTTGGAGAGGAGAAAGAGGAGTTGGGCAGTGTGTGTGTGTGTGTGTATGTGTGTGTGAATGCAGACAAAGAGCTACAGCTACATTAAAATCATTTGCAAATGTTTCTTCTCATTATACTGTGAAAAAAAATGATTCACGCTAGAGTAGAACTGACTAAAATTTGTGCTCAGAAGAGACGTCTCTATTAGTCACTGATTACTTATATTTATTTACTTCTTTTAATGAAATATGTAATGCATTTTGAAGAATTTACTTCATGCACAGTGTTTAAAGTATGATCTGTCGATCTATCTATCTCATATCCAGCCACAAACTAGACCTCATCATAAACTTATTTTTAATACATGGTATGTTTATCAAGAGACGAACAGGAGACTATAAAACAGCACAGAGGCAGCTAAAAGTAGGGCGCTTCACAGGGCAGCAGTGCTGGCAATATAAGTGAGGCTTAGGCTTTGTTCTAGAAAGACACCCTATCAGTATAACTTAGTAAGCCCTAATTATGTAAAGTTAAGAGCCAGCAGGGAAAAAGGGGTATTTAAAGTTTGCTTAAAACTAGATGCTTGCAATTTCGAGACATCCAAGGAAAAAGAAAGGTGCTTAATTGCAATATTAATGGGTGGAACTGGATCCAGTAGTCTCAAGACAAAGGGGTTCAAGGAAACATTGCCTACAGTAGAGACAATGACTCCAACGTTTAGAGAGTTAACTGGATTGCATACCACTACGCCAAGCCCGAGAGTCTGAATTCTTCAAACGTTCCAAATGTAGAGCTAAATCAAAGAATTCTGTTTCAAATCCATACAAGATGTTGCTGTTTTTCTCCTCTGACAGGAGAAGCATTTGGAAGTGCAGTTTCTTTCTTTTTTTATAGCTGTCTTAAAAAGGAGTTTGGATGTTTAGCACAGCTGGTGCTCATTACATTATGCACTATCAATAAAATAGCATGTGTAATTAATTTTTAATGCAGTGCTATATGCAGCGCTTTAAAGCAGTTACTGTATGGGGAGAGCTGACACCGGTCACCGACATCAGAAATATTAAAATAGAGGGCTAGATTTTTGCATTTTTAAAGGGTGTGTGTATGTATGTGTGTGTGTGTGTGTGTGTGTGTGAGTGGGGAAGGGCTAATTATTAACCAGCAGTTCTCTGGCCATGATCAAATTTAAAAATATTGGAACAAGATAGATGGAGGTGTTTTTTAATTTATTTATGGGAATGGATGAATTTCCCATTACTGAGGGGCTCAGTGTATGGTAAATGTTGGCTTGTTTAGGAAAAAAATGTTTTCAAAGCAGGTAAACACCATTAGGCTAAGCAGTAAATTTGGTGGATTTGTATTTTTTAGTGACCGGTCTTTGTTAAATCCTGACCACAGCTTGTCAGTATCAAGTGAGAAGCCTATTGAAAAAGGCAAAGTGGGATGTGAGGTTAAAAGAAACTAAAGGAGACGCATTTGAGTTTCTTCAGACCCCTTTTTTTTTAAAAGAGTGCTTTCTTGTGGCATTTCATCGGTCGCAATAAAAATAAACCCCAAATTTCTTCTCTTGAATCCTTTCATATTTGGAAGCAACGTCAATTTGAATGAGAGTAAGTAGAAGGATTAGGAAGCAGCACCGCTCATGGGGGAGTTGCTGCTGCTCTGACAAAGGACCCACTCACAAACAAACCCATTTACACTTTTGCTTTTTTTCTCTGCAAATTGGGGCTCATGCCATACTTTTCAGGAGACCCAAAATAAAAAGAGGACTCCCCCGCTAATAGGAATGTAGGTGGAGCTTAGGTGAATACATAGCTGCACACAGAAATCATATCAGGAAACACCTCCACTGCCAGTAGCAAGAGCAGACATATTTTCCTAGTTGAAATATTGTGCACATTCTTACTCAACAAAGAAGAAGGGATCCACTTTATTTTGCAGCAGGAGCAACAGGGTAACTACCGCGGATAATTTGTGCAGTAAGATCAACCGTTTGATTGCACTACCTTCTACCTGCCTCTCCACTCTTTCCCTAAATGCAGCCAGTCTCTTCGTAAACACTTCATAAAAAATATTAAAAACATGAAGAGGGGAAGGCTTGTGTGAAACAATAATCTGTTAGGAAATGAAGGACCAAATTAGGATTCGCACTGCCTCTCTGCAATCACTGGGCTTGCCTTTTGGCTGTGCAGTGCACGGGGTTTGTTTTTTTTGGTATTTTTTTTAGCACTGAGATTTTTAGACACACAGACACACAATATGTAGATGTTTGCAATTATTCTTTATTTCCCTCAGTAAAATCCCATTCATTTGTATGTAGCATATGCCAAACTGTTTGCTTGCATTGCTTCACCTGGCATGTGTAGTACTGAGTTATTCTGTCCCTTCAGAAATGATTTCTGTCATTGCTTTTCTTGGCACTTTCGATTTGGGGTGTGTGTGTGTGTGTGTGTGTGTGTGTGTGTAAGGAAATGTGCTAACTAGGCTTTTCAGACTCAGTGAGGAGGATTAGTGTCCTGCATGTAGACATATCTCTCACAATCAAGGGCAAGTAGTCTAATGTATGAAATATCATTTAGATGTTATCAAGCCTGCGCGTTTGGCAGTGTGAAAAGCATTGGTAAGTGTACATTTCTTTGTAAACCTTTTAGTTTTTTAGAGGAACTGTGCCAGGTTCCCCACTGCAGTACCACAGCATAACTCCATTGAAGTCAAAGGAACTTACTGAGGTACCCATGGCACTTCTTTTGATAGGTAAATGACTGTGTACATATTTGGAGCATACATTTTCGTTTTCTTCTTTATTTGCTCTGTCGTTTCCATACATTTTTGTAACATATAAGTGTATCTAGTGCACTGGAGTGTGGCATGTCCCTTATGTAATCCTCTTCTTTCTGCCCTGTGGATGTTGTTGTTGTTCTTGTTTTGTTTTGTTTTTTTTAACCAATGTCCTTGGTACTAAAGACAAGGCCATTCACCATAGCAAGGATTGGGGAAGGAAGGTCTAATGAATCAGTAAAATGTGTACTTGGAAAGAAACAGGCAAAAATCCCACTTAGAGAAGGCTTACATTTTTTATGAATTCAGCTGTAAGAGTCAGAGGTCCTGGGACTTTTGGAATGAGGTTAATGCAGGCGCTGAATGAATATCTGACGAGACACGGGTATTTGGAATCTTTCCATAAAATTGTACTTTTATAATTATTCTTTGCTAATAAGAACCTAAGGAATCCGTGGGTAGAGAGAAGTCAATGTATACAACACACCTGCATCCTTTAGGTTTGTTTAAACACCACTTCCTTATTTTGGGCCATATCCCACTTGATTACTCACATAAACGGTCCTGGTGGAGTGTAAGGGGAGCGGCATTGGGCCCTTTTTCTTTTTGTCCTTCAATCCCACTCCTTCTGTATGGGTGGTTGACTCTTTAATTTTCATAATATTGACAGATTATTTTGTTTTCTTTGTGTCTTGAATTGCTTGCTTTGAGCAGTTATAATTCTTTCAGAACACAAATGGTCCATTTTAGCATAGAGCTGTTCCTTTAACCTATTTTTGTAAAACACTCCAAAGATGATTCAGTGCTCACAAAAGCATACCCATGGCTTTTGTTTATTTCCTGGGTTTCAGTAAGCCTCTAAGTCATTCAGCTTCAGGAGGATTTTGGGTAATTTTTGAGTACCCACTTTCATGCCCTAACACTGAGCCATGCAGTAGCCTCCATGAGCCAGCAGAACAATGATCATACAGTGCCATCAGTCTTGTTGACAACAGGGGGAGCACATGTGGTACTTAGTCCTGTGAGTGTGTCTTCCTGAGAGGTGCTTTTCACTTCCATCAACTTCAGTGGTGTTACACCCGTTTATACGAGCTGTGAATTTCGCCTATACAGCCCAGGAAAGTATATAGCTTTAAATGAGAACCAATATATGGTTAGGAAGGATCTGTCATTTAAAAAATATTAACAATAAGTTATGTAAGAAATAAAAATTAACAGAACTGAATAGGATCTTAAAATAGCAGTAAACTTGCTTACATATAATCCATCTTTAAAAGAACTACTGTTATTTTAGTTCACATCTTCTAAAAGGTCTTTCTGTTTTTTTTTTCCCTCCAGTAGAACAGGGAGCGAATAAGTGCACGTATTATGACCTAGCACTGTTTAACATTTAAAGGGTGTCTAAAAATTAGGTCTGAGTGTTTACAGATTAATTAATCCAAATCCTTTATAAAAATATGTGTACCATTGATTGAGTTGGGAACAGGATATTTGTGGTTTTGCCTATACTGAGGACAACATTAAAATAAGTAACTTTACCCTTATGCAGAAGTCCTATAGAATTTAATAGAAAATAAACCCATTCTATAAATTTTTAAACCTTTTCATTTAATTAAAATAATATCCCTGTTATAAAATTCTGTAGTATGGTTATAAAAGCCCTATAGCATGGATATAACTTTCTATTACATTCAGTAGGTTTGTAGAATAATTTTGATAGAACCCTATTAAATTTCTGTAGAAACTTACTGGCTTCATCCTTATACATTCTGCAGGGCTTTGCCATAACAGGTAGGGTAAAAGATGCTATTGAAATGAGAGGCAATAGAGCTCTCTTATTCCTTCTCTTCACCATCATTGTCAAAGATCATTAGGATAAAGTCAATACATTCTTAAAAGCACAATCTCTTGAAACATTCAGTGGCCACTGGCCAGCAAGTCTGCTTTTCAAGGAGCAGGCAGATGATCCGGGTTGGGAATGGGCAGTGGAGGGTA
Source organism: Trachemys scripta elegans (assembly GCF_013100865.1). Lineage (NCBI taxonomy): Eukaryota > Metazoa > Chordata > Testudines > Emydidae > Trachemys > Trachemys scripta. Next base: position 25,171,912 of record NC_048301.1, read on the forward strand.
GTTTTTTTTGTGATTATAGAATGGTACAACATAGCGTGATCCAAATCTTTGAGGGAAAATGAAGATGTACTGGGAAAAAAGCCATTGCCTTTTAATGTCGGGTTGAAGGCTGCCTTGTATAATTTTCTCTGTCCTTTCCCAGTAAGCTTGCCAGGACCATTGCACATCCCTCTGAGATGATAATCAATGATTAATTTTTTTTATTACACCAGAATTGGCAAAACCAAATACATCTTTTGTCTTGTTTATATTGTTGGTAGCTCTTTTTCTCCACCCCCTCCCTTTCTTCAGAGATTCCTGTTGTCTCTGGTTAAACAATCTGGTCTACTGAGATTGTTAGAGGAAGGTGGCCCATGTGATTGTATTCCCCTGGGGATAGCACCACACACCCTGCTTCTCTGTAGTTCTCTTGGGAATGCTGGAGCATTTTGCACACAGACAGACAGACACCCCTCCTCCCCAACAACTCATCGTGAGTCAATATTTTGGTTGCTTTGATATGTAATTAGAACAAGCTCTTCTGTCCGTGGCCTGCTTGACTTGTGGTGAATGACCACACACTTAATCCACACCTAATTTTTATCCTGGAATTTCCTATTTTGGGAACCTATTTTAGTATTTTTAAAAATAATTATTCCCTTCACTTTCTTTGATTTCTTTCACCTTAGGAAAATTTCTCTTTATTTACCCTCCCCGCATTATTTTTAAACACATTTTTCAGAACCTCCTCTACAAAAGTCAATCCCAAAGTGAAATTATTGTAATTTTTTTTAAATGGAAGTATCAACTGAAAGAAAACACAGCTCACAACATGCAGATTTATTGAGCTAGCATGAGCTTCTTTAATAAGATTTTTTTTTTTTAAACTGGAATAAGAGCACTGTCCCTTTAAATCTGAACTCAAACTTTACTGGATATTTTACAGAGCCTGGTTTCATTTATAGTGGAGCCAGACTTGCTGTGTGAGAGCCGTCCGCATGCTGGAATTAGTCTTAAGCTTGCTTCTGTGGCGTTGCCAAATTCCATGTTTGTGTTTTATTTAGAATTCTTTTCACGGCCAGTCGAATCTGTTCAGGCACACACAGGCGCTGTTGCGCCCCATGGAGAAAATAAGCAAGCTTGCGTTTTCTTTGGCATAGGCCATGGCCACAAAAGACTGCGGTCTAAAAAAACATTTTTTAAAAGCTATTTTAACCCATAACAGATGTATAAAGTAGGCACACGCATGCCAGTTTCCTTAGTTTTAATTAAAAAATAATTACAGCTTTAATGGGATGCTAGTGACAAATTTGGATGAATGGTGGGTGACATTATCTCAAGGCTCACTTCAACTTATAAATTAGTGTATTTCTCTTGGCCGATGGTACAGATGAAATTAAACGAAGAAACAGATTAATATTTTTTAAAGTCACATTTAACCAAAAGAAAAAAAATACGGACTCCAGTACCACATACTCTCATGAGGTTGCAGTATATGGGGAAAACATTTTCCCCCTGCTGATGAATGGTTGGAATGGATTTGGGCTCTGCTTTGCAAGTTACCTGTACCTTTCATAATTTCACTGGTAGTCATGTTGCCAAATTATTGTGATTAATGTCAGCAGGCGATTCTATTTATAGCTACATCTAACTAGCTGATACAGTTTCTCCAATACAGGGAATTTTAAACATAAAACCATACGTGAATTCTGTATGTTGCAGTGGCAATCCCTAGATACGTCTGCTCATATGCTGGCCTTTTGGATAGTATTGCTTTAATTCTTCATAACTTGAGGCTATTTTCAATTTGGGGCTTTTAAGAATTACCAGAGACAGTGCTGGACTTGTGTGCAGATACCAATGATTTTTATTTATGAAGAAATAAACAAGGGAGCAATAAATATTAGATGGGCTAACCCCAAATCTTATTCCAGTTGTTATTACAGACAGGTGTATGCCGAGCTAGGAAAGCAGGAGGAAAGAATTGTTATGGGAGGTGACTGGACTGGTAGATACTTAAGGAAGATGAGAGGATGGACTGCTTAATTCAAAAGGGTATATTCTCCCCTCCCTGCACAAGCCCAGCTCTGTATGGGCACTGATAAGAAAGAAGACTCCAGCGTCAGCAAATTTCTTTATAGGAGAGGGCAAAATTCCATTTCCACACTCGCATAGCACATGGGTTTTCCTCCAATATTGTGCTCCGCTGGGTAAAACTTTCCAGATACGTGCACTTTCCAAACGGGAACAGGAGATCAGAATCATGATCCACTGGGTGGATCTGTGAGGGTAGTTTTGCCCATAGAGGACCAAATCATGCTTGCAGAACTCATAAGCATTCCCACTGTCTATAGTGGAATGGCTTGGGTGCATAAGATTTGGCCTCCAATGTAAAGGCAACTAAGAGTTGTTGAGGTACATATTAGTACAGGTAATAGGAGCTCATAACAGTAGCTTATCTTAGCTCAGAAATGTCCCTCTTTCTGTAACGTTTCCTTAAAAATATATCTATTGCGTTTTTCCTGGTTAAAAAATCAGCAGATTTCATTTATGAGTTTTTTATTAGCTCATCGTGACTGGCAAGCAACTTCATGCCTGACATTGGATTGAATTGGGCACCATCCTATTCCTGTTGAAATCATGAAAGTTTAGATGTTTATTTCCAAGGGAGCAGGGTGGGGTCTCCCATGTTACCTGCTGACAGTAGGCTGCTATATCAGGCAAGACAAACACAGCAGTAGGAAGTCGTATTGTCTGGCCTGCTTGAAGAAGTTTAAATTCATTACTGTGATCTATCCTGCTTGATTTTTCCATTCTAATAAAAGCAGATCCTCTCTTGTTGGTGTCCATTACCTGAATCTAAGCCAAGCCAGATTCTCCAAAGATGTGACTCCTAGGGTTTAACCACAGTAAAAGAGAGATTTTCCTTTGTCAATTGAACGAGTATTTCTGAGGCAATGTTTCCCTAAACCTGAATTCCTCAGAAGTAAAAATTAAGTTCCAGTATTAAGAACATGAGTCATACCAGTGCAGATGAGAGTCATTTCAGCATTCCTGGAATTTTTGGAAGGGAAACATTACATTCAAGTTAATCCTTTCAATTATACCTTATTGCTAAAATAATCCACCAGGCATTCTGCAATAGAACCCCTCTGCTATTTGATTACAGTTCAGGCTTTGAAAATAGCACCTGAAAATTTTCAGACTCCTGAGATTCAATGTCTTAATTTTCTTTTTGTGTTGCTACACACAGGATGGTCTATTGCCTTCTTTATTCACTTCTTAGGATTTTTTTTTTAATAAATAGGGCTAATTTAATTTGTTCTGATGTGTCTCAAGTATCTAATTGCTGCTGTTGAGAATGATTAATGTCCAGTTGAAAGGATTCCACATCCATAAATGAGAATTGAAAACAGATGCTAGTTTGATGAAAGTGTGCTCCCCATTCCTTGTCTGCAGAGGCTCACAGAGCTGGCTGCTGAGATATAGCTATCTATCAGTAGATAGATGTTAGATGCAAAATACAGTTCATAGTCACAAACACATACACATTAAAAGCTGAGCGACCAGATAACAGCAAACAGTTTATCGAGGGACTTTAGCGCGAGCTGTAAACGAATATCCTCAGATTGTCATTCAGAAGTACTTGACAGACTTTGTCATTTTAAAAAAAACCTCCCTGGATTGATTGCAAATAGTTCTGTGTGAGGATTTGATCTTCAGTATTCATCAGTTGAGCTGTGCTGGTTAGTTGTCAAAAGTCAGATGAGTCACACAGAGCCTGATTTTCGGAGGCGCTCAGTCCTCAGGTTTAAGTCAATGCAAGCCGTGAGAACTCATGGGAAATTGGGCTCATGTTGTTGGGATTTTACTGGTGGGTTGGCAAGTGCACAAGCACTTTTCGCACAGGAAGTCATGCACATCTCAAAGTCGGTTTCTACAAATGAATGTGCCTGTGATTTTGCAATTTGCTAGTAAAACTTGATTGCATGCAAATTTGTGGAAAGGGGCAGATTCCAGGACAATTTTTTATAGTATCCAACCAGCTTTGACATGCGCACGCACACACACACACAACACGTGCAGAAAGAGACAGATTTTATATAGCAATAACTACAGACAGTACCTATTCTGTAATACTTTTCACTTCAAGAGTATCTCAGCTTTATAAATTATATACACGGCAGATTCTCTTCACCCATCTAATACAGCCATCTCTGAGGTATCAGCCAGGTATATCTCAGGGTGAGGGAGGAGAAATTTTGGCCAAGAACAAAAGGGCAGAGGCTTTTGAAAACTGGTAGGATCACCAGTGTTCACAAAGAGCAGACAGGATTTGTTTTTTAAAGTCACAGTAAAAAGATATGTGATGTGCTGTTAAAATGTTCTAGAGGGTGACTGAAAAAAAGTCTAATTTAATAGATAATTAGCAATTTGGAATTTATTCTTGAAATGGGCTTTACATTTATATTTTAGATTAAATCATCATTTATATAATGCATTTAGTTGAAAAGCTATATCACAGATCGCCAAAAGTAAAAAGTTAAATGCATGGCAGGCTATTGTCTGTGTGGCGGGGGGTTCACATGTGTGCATGAGGGAGAAAAAGAGACGGGCAGAGAGAGAGCCTTAAGGACAGTGTGGGTATTAGCCTCTTCAATGCTCATCCTCTACCAGCTTCTGTGCTGCTGCAGCAGCATAAAAGTTGCAAAAAATGAACAAGACTTCCATGGTGACCTTCCATTTACCTTGTATACGCATGGCAATGTAAGTATATTTCCAGGTATGTGAGAGCAGTGGAGAGATTTCTTTTGCATTTGTTTGTGTTGTAATATTAATGTTACTTAAATGTATTTTTTAAAAATACCTTTGTTTCTTGTAACTCTTGTAGTTGTAAGGAACTGAGCAGCAAAGAACAGCAGAGCTGCATTCTTACCATGTGGAGTTAGGGTTACCACCCCTTCTGGGGACAAAATTCACCCTTTCAGTTTGTCCCCGGCCATTATGTGCCACTTAATTCCACTCAACTATGCTGTAATCTCAACTGTTCCCCACCAATATACCCCAGGCTTAAAGTGGACTAAAATAAATGCTAGGCCTTCCACTGTCTAATAATAGCTTCCTGTTAGTTTAAAACAAAAATTTCTTTTCATCTCCCCTCTGTCCTCCTTTCCCTTTCTCCCTCTTCTAAGATCTCCTTTCTTGACATGGAAATACATTCAACTGTGGATGTTGTGAACACAATTACTACTCATGAGACTCAATAGTGAGTTACATGTCTGTGAACTTTACTGGTTATGTCTGCAGTGTATAGGAGGAGCGCTCACTAAACGTCCAGGGTGAAATCTTGGCTGCATCAAAGTCAATACCAAAACTCCCACTGACTTTAATGGGACCGGAATTTTACTGTCAGAGTCCTGGCATAGTGTCCACTGCACTGGGTGGATTCTCTTAAGGGCAGTATTGTGCTTGGTTGTCTGGTTTGGAATCCAAGTGAGATGCTCTCAGGTGACTATAGTAGGAGCATGGAGATTTAGATGATTTAGATGAAGATGATTTAGTTGGGGTTGGTCCTGCTTTGAGCAGGGGGTCGGACAAGATGACCTCCTGAGGTCTCTTCCAACCCTAATCTCTGATTCTATGATTCTATGAAAGAAAATTACCTCTTTGAGTTTGGCAGCTGCTCACTGTTCTGTTGGGCCAAACCAAATCACCAGACACAAACGATCTTTGAGGAGTTCCTTGTTTGGATTTTCAAATTTGGATCTGGATTTTGCAGTGCAGGGCCCATTGCTGGTTTGCATACAGTTCCTGAATGTGGTCAGTTGACTGGGTACCAGTGTACTAATAAATCAGAATCTTTTTGTTCCATCTCTTGTTTTATTGCTCTCCAAGGCTTTCCTATGAATAGTGTATATGACCCTCAGTGAATGCTGGAACTCCACACTGGTGGCAGTGTGACTGGTGTGGAGGCATCGAGAACTGTATATAAGCACATAGTATATCCAGAATTAGTGGTTTAGCATCAGAAAGCTCAAATCTTGTCTTCACTGGGAATCCACTAAGGGCAGAATTCTGTTCTTAGATTTGTATGGTGAATCATGACTCTTTTATATTCTGTTCTCGTCATACGTCATATCAGTGAGTTTGGAAGAGGATGACAATGGGATCAGACACCCAGAAAAGCAGTACACCCTGAGACCCAATCCATGGGAAAGGCAGCCTTAGCAAACCAGCAACTGTCCTTTAAAGCTGGGAGGAAGGAAAACTCTCCTTTCCAGAGGACCCCAATGGAAGAACCAAACCAGGTATTTAGTGAGAGCAGAATAACTGCACCAAGAACTATCATGGATGGATTTGAAAATTTGGACCTGACTTTAATTGGTGAATAATGGAAGGTGTTAAAAAACAGATGAATGGTTTCTGCATTGTATTCTCTATTCCCTAGGATTTGGGACACCCAGATTAAGGTCCCTGTGCCTCCACATGTTTCCTGTGTGACCTTGCGAAAGTCATGTAGAGTTTGTGCCTCAGTTACCCATCTTAAAATGGAGATAATAGCACTTCCCTACCCCACAGGAGGCCTGTTTCAATAAATACATTACGGATTGTGTGGTACCCAGATACTGCGGTGATGGAGGTCATCTAAGTACTTAAGACAGACATGGAGAATATAGTTAGTTTGTAGATACTGCTCTTTCTGTGCTCTATTGGATGTCATGGAAACAAGACTCAAGGTTATTGATGAGACTGATTGGGATTGATATTTGTCTGACTATTGTTTTATAATCTTCACAAGCATAAAAGAATTACAGCTGTTAGTCCCCTCTTTGTGACAACAGTGGATCAGATTCTGCTCTCAGATATAACAGCACAATCACCTTGCAAATGAAGTTCATTGGAAATCAGTGGGGTTACACGGTTGTAACTGAGACCAGAATTTGGCTTGACATTGCACTGGGTTTTCTTTGTTAATTCTAGCTTCTAAACCTGGAAGAAATGGCTTTTTTATTACAGCAGTCCTTTAAGAGACCCCAGGAAAGCAAGGTGGAAATAGTTGAAGCTGCCAATGGCTAGTGGCAGTTTCGGCCTAATAAACTGCAAGTAAATAACTTGGTGATTAGCTGGAATTGGCAGGCCACTTAAACACAGTGCTGAGTAGGTAGATGGTTTTCCCTGTCTACACCTTAATACTATATAACAGCATGGATAGATGCCTGGAAGACATGTGAGCCTCACTAGGGGCAGTCACCCAAAACTTGTTCTGCAACTACTGTGACATCTCTATTTGAGAATTATAATAATAATAAAAACAATATGCATTTATTGTAGCACCTTTTGTCCCAAGGAGCCCCGAGCACTTTCTGATTGAAGTGGGTGTAAACAATAAGCTTGAATTAGTCATTATGAGAGAGACATTTTTGCAGCTGAGAGACAGAACTGGAAGTGGAATTGGGTTCTCTTCTCATTTCTGCTACACATTCTCTGCATGAGCTTGGCCAAGTCATTTCACCTCCGTGTCTCTCCGTTTGTACAGCTATAGTGGGGAAAGCGCAAGGTAATAACACCTGTCTCACAGGAAGTGTCGTGAGGCTGAATTCAAGATGCTCAGATGCTGCGGCAGTGAGAGCAGCGTATAGAACAGAATGAACTAATATTCATAAAGTGCTTTGAGATTTGGATGCAAAAAGTGTTGCTAACAACCGTGTGTACGGGATACAAAGCATGATTGAAATGGTGAAAAAAGTAACTCTTAGGGCATGGTCCAAAGCCCACTGAAATGGTCAGAAACTCTTCCATTGATTTCACTGGGCTTTGGATCAGGCCCCTAATCCATTTGTAGTTCAGCAAACTTCATTTTTTTTTTTTTTTTTGGTGGAGCAGATTCTGTTCAGTGTTTTAATTTCATTCTCTGCCTTTCCCCCATTCCTCTCCTCTGTGCTCCCTTACATCTCTGTCCATAATGACAGCTGTCCTGAGCAGTGAGACGGAGAGGACTCTGCTGTAATTCTCTTTACAGCTTCTGTCAGTTGACGCCATTTCTTTGGCAGCATGTGCATTAGGCTCCGTTGGACAAACTTGTTCTATATCCCTCCCTCTGTTGCGATTGGTTTTTTTTTTTGCTCTTGATGCCTTTCCCTCAGGGAGATTGCTGCTTCAAGGAGCAATTCCCCCCCTCCCCTATGTAGTAAACTGAGATTGAGAAATGCTAATTACCAGAGCGGATTGGTGTTGTATTCCCGAAGAAACATGAGGCATAAAGAGCAGAAAACATTATCAGGCTCCCTAACAAGAATAATACTTCCCAGTAATGTGTTGCCTCTCTGGCAGCCACAGAGTGTAGTTCACCCGTTCTTCTTAGTCATTTCATTAGTAAATATTTTTGGTAATGTGTGGTGTGATTTTTGTTAGTTTGGAAAGCACCCTGGACCAGTGTATTATACATGTATATTGGACTGGTTTAGTATTCATAAATAATCAGCATCCTGTTGGTCTGTGAAGTCTTTTGAAATTAAGTGCAGGGTGACTGGGGGGATAGTGGTTTTTGTTGGCCCCATTTCTTTATTCTTTTCATCTTTGAAATGTGGTCTTTCGGCTGCTCAGAAACGGGATCGTGTCTCTTTAAAACCTCACAACTTTTGTGAAAATATACAGGCAGGTCATCTTTGCTGATTCTGTATAATCAACCCTCACAACACCCTGGTGAGATGGGTAAGTAGGTTTATCACCATTTTACAGGCAGGGAAAAAGAGGTGAAAACTGATGTAAGTGACTTGCTCAGAGGCACAGACTTAGTAAATAGCAGAGCTGGGCACAGAACTGAAGAATTCCCAGCTTGCAGGCCTCTGATCAGACCACCTCTCTCTCTGTAGTAAACTACACACATGGCAAAATATACAGAAGCAGAAACTGTTCCTGTGCCAGCATGTGTGCGAGATACAACAATTTCTGCTTCAGCGGGTTAAAAAAAAGGAAATAAATAACATTATGTTCTACAGATGTGTTTCTAGTGGCGTTTATAGTCAAATCATGGGATCCATTCAGCTTTTATTCTGACTGACTAAATGAGTCAGTAAAAAAGGCCATTAAAGGTTTAAGTAGAGCTAGTTTTGCCTTGCTGACACTGAGAACTAGCGAACTTGCACTTGTTGGGGAAGCAGCGTCTATGGGTTGGATCTATGGTGTGTATACCAGTGATTGTTGAGAGATCAGTAATCCAGAACTATTGCTTTGTTTGGTGTTTCTGTGCAGAACTGAGAAAGAGGTTCCAACCCAATTCTGCAATACTTATCCCACAGTGGGTATCACTTTTTGAAGCGATTAGTTGCATTGCGGGAACTATGAGTAATGTTACTCATCTTGAGTAAGGGTTGCAAAATCAGGACCTTTGTGTAATGCATAAACCTAGTAACCTAGCCACTGACTTATCCTTACTAATATTTGGGCTTATTTCCCATGGGCATTTCCACTCACTTGGTGACTATCACTCACTTCCATGCTACTCTTCCAATCCATAATTGCATCTGACTGCCCTAAAGTAACAACTGTCCCTGATGCTCTCTAGTCTTCACCACACCTTCAGGATCAGGCAATGTGGGCACTCTTTCACCTGCACTCAGTCAGGGTTTGTTTGTAGTCTGTTGAGACTGCCCACTCTCTTTGCCTTGAAGAAATAGGGAGTGGCAATTCAACCACAGCACTTGTTACTCGGAAATGGGTGATCTGTAATGCTGATGTCCCCGTCCTGGGAAGCGCACTGGAAAGGGATGATCCATGCTCAGAAATAAATAACCAAATAATCCAAACATTGGGTGTTTCCAAGTTCTTTGTTCTGTAGCGAGAAAAAATTTAAGACTGTTAGAAATACAGATTTTCTTTTTCCCCGTTTATCATGTACTTCTATTAAAGTACGGATATACCTCCCTTTTGACTTCCAGCTGGGGGAAACTGGACATCATAATGGTGGGAAATTTGAATGGTTCAGAAAAACAGTCCAGTTTGGAGAAGCATGCCATGATTAATCCTTATTGTTCATTATTTATATAGTGGCCGTACTGTAGACCCCAGTCAGGGTAAGTACCCTGTTGTGCTGGAGACTGTTCAAACAACAATAGAAGACACAATATCTGCCCTAAAGAGTTTACAGTCAAAGTTTATCCAAATTGCCTGAACTGTCAACTCTGCAGAATTGAGCTTAAAATTGTCGGTGAGCTTTCTTCTATTTTCTGGTACCAGTAGAGGTAGAGAGAGTTTTCTCATAGTATCTCAATATTTCCACGTCTGACCCTGGCCAGGCCCAGAAAGTTTGGAGGTTTAGGAGGAAAAATCATTTTAGCTTCAAGAAAAGGTTTAATCAATTCAAGTTTTGGGGGCTCCTGCTGGGTCATATTTTAACCATTCCCAGTTGCCTGCAAAAATGGAGTATGGAAGCAAAACTTGATGTAGCCCAAAGTCATCAAAGATATCCAAGGGTTAGAAGAACGTTTTTTTTTAATTCATTGCAGAGGAAGGAAGGTGCATACACATATAAAAATCTACTGATGAAAAGCACTATATAAGTTAGGTATTGTGATTATTATTTTTATTCCCATTACCCTTCTCAACAAACAAACAAAAAACAATTGCCAAATTTGCTCTTGAAATTACCCCATGGTACTCATGCTTGGCACTTGTAGAATGTACTTATAATATGCTTTAAGGTAATATTGTACCTTGTCAGTGCACCTTTTATCCTAAAGCACTTCACCAAATGTAAATATGCCACACTACTGAAATGTAGCTACCACTGGGGTGGAGGCCAATATTTTACACAGCACTGTATACAGTCCAGTGAGAGGAGATGCAATTTTGGCTAAGGACATCTGGGCGAACCTCATTCATTCTGAAAGATGCCATGGGAGCTTGTGTCAATCATGAGCACAATCATACCTGATTTTTTAAATACATCATCTGAACCCCCAGTTAAGAATAAAGTTATCTTCCTCTGAAAGAGCAGGGAGTGACTCAAACTGATCTGGATTTGAATCTGTGGCTCCAGGCATTCCTCATGTTCATCCATCTTAAACCAGTCATCTTCTCTGCTACTAAAAGCGTTGGGCCCAAATTACAAATCAGTGATCAGTTAAGATCTTTTAGTCTTGTGAACTGTCCCATGGAAATGTATGTGTAACTCCTCCTAAAGGCAGCAGTAGCGACAGACATCCAAGCGCTATTCCTTAATTATTTGCCTCCTCAGTACTAAACATTAGAACAAATAATTGAAGGTGATCTGAATTTTCTTTTATTTAGATAAAATACTTTTAAGATCTCACATCACTAACGCAATATCTGTGAAGGTTTGAACAATGCAAATACGAAGATTTAAAAAAAAAAAAACCAAGTCATTTGCAAAATATTTCCTCTTCTAGTTACTTGCCAATGCCTGAGTTCAAGATTTGGGTTTCCCCTGCAACATTTGATGTCACCGTTGGCACATAAACCAGGAATTCAGCTCCTTCCACTGGTTCAGGTGTTCATGATGGAATTGACTGCTGCAGAGAAACACAGAAGCCAGGGGTGCAATTTTGGGCCCACTGAAAACAATCCCTTTGATTTCATTTGGGTCAGGATTTCACGCCAGGACTTTGGTCCTAGTGGGTAAGGAGGAGAGGGGACTGGAGAGACAGTATTTTTGTTTCACAGCAACTTTTGGAAATTTGAGCAGAGTTTTTTCATCCCAGAACACAATGAAGGAGTCAAAGCAGGGGTTTGAACCTTACCTGTGTTTCCTACATCCCAGTTCAGTGCGAAAGCCTCTTTCCTGCTCACAAAATCTTCAAACCAATATGTCTCTGAAAGACATTTTAGCTTTGGCAACAATGAAATTGCATCAAACATGTTCCGACCAGCTCTAGTAAGGAGCTTTCAAGTTCACCTTTAAATAAAACCATTCATTTAAAACACACACGTCAGGATCTTTGTGTACAATAGAATGTAATAAAAGCTAGAAATGTATGAAGATTGTATTGCTTGGGTGATACAGTTGCCCTGAAATAGCCTTTTTAATGTGCTAAAAACAAGAAAAACATGCCATTTACCTCCCCCATGTCCTGCACATTTTAGCCAGATTCCAAATAGGATCTGAAAGTCCAGAACATGGGCCATTCAGCCCTGAGCTGCTAAGGATGCCCTCTCAAACCTGGGAGGGAAATAGTGGAAACATACCTTGTAGAATGAATGCACTTGTCTGTTGGAGAGATGTAACTTCATTTGTCAGCTCTCACAAAACACACACTCATTTTATTTCCATTGCTGCACTTTTGGCTAGAACTGTTCAAACCCTGCAGGGTTCCATTCACAATGGTGTACGCAGAGCAAACTCTGCTCTCAGGTTCATGAGGGGTTGATGGTGAACCAGACCCTTCAGGTTTGCCTGGAGGTTCAAGTCTGATAAATTTAGAACTTCAGACCTCTTCATCCCTCCTAGCCCCAACTTAGCCCCTGGATTTCTTACTTAGGATTTGTTGTCTTCAAGGAGTTCCTGGTAATATTCTTTCCTATCCTTCTACTTTTTGGGGTTGGAGGGGGAAGAAAGAGGGGTTAGCTGTTCCTCATATCTTCTGTTCTTGATGGGACTTCAGTGAGGTTGCATGAAGCTTAATTCATTAGTGTTTGTAAAGTGCTTCTAGAGCCTTGGATACTGTAGATGGTGCTACAGAAGTACAGTCATCAATTGTCATCATTATTGTTATATAGTAAGTTCAGAACCTGATACCCAGCCCCAAAATTTAAATTATATAATTGCAGATCTGGTTCTCCCTAGATAACACAATTTGAAATAAAAATTTAGAAACTACACCCCCCCAGGTCTGTCTTCTCTCTTTCACTCTGTACGTTACGAAGTTCATCAGTAGTTGTAATTTAAAACTTGTGGAAAAAATTAAATAGGGATCCAGCAAGGGCCACACTACAGAGAACAAACATTGAAGTAGTCCATAGGTGACAATGTTGCGATCTGTAAACCATCTCAGCCACCTTCACATACACGGCTCCAAGAAAACCAAATGGCAGAATCTTGTCCATGCTCCACTGCCTTGACCTCACATTTCCAAGGATCTGGCAATAATTTGAAATCCTCTGTGTGAAAGGGCGGACTCAAGCCTCATAACAGTATCCCGACCAGTTTCCTCTGCTTGAATGACTTTGAGAGGTAATTCCTTTCTCAGCTGCACACTGTCGGCCATATTCTGCTCTGACTTGCACCCTGTTGACTTCAGTGGGAAGTACACCCATGGAGCTGAGTGTCCTATTAGGGCCGAGATAATAAAAGTACATAATTTTGTGAACATTGCTGACTTCCTTTGTGACTAATTTTCACTTCGGCTTTAGGGATACTTTAAAATGTCTCCCAGACTTGGCACAAAGCGGCTCCTCTCCTCCCTGCTGCCCGAAGGCATCATAAGAAAAAATGATAAAAAGCTGTGAATGATTGAGCAGAGCAGTCTCTCTCCTTAGTTTTCCCACAGTGACAATATCATTTCTCCATTAAAGTGCAATGTGGAATATGTGGCTTGATTTGGTGCAAGCCAAACACACTTTCTCTCCCCCGATGTTAAAAACGACAAGAAGTCGAAATATTCTGGTACGGGTCTAATTGAATTTGAAGTGCATGTGCCTCGTGTGTTGTTATCGTTGCAGAAAAGAATCCCCCATCCTTGATATATTTTTTGGTGTTTCTGTTAACACACAAAAATGAAAAAGTAAGGGGGAGCTCTTCCACAACAAATATAACCACATGCCATGGGATCTTTTGGAAACAAAATCTTTTTTTTTGAATTTCTCTTCCAACTGTCCTTATTAAGATATTCATTCTTATAAGGGATGTTAAATAATTAAGCCTATGGAGGGGGCAACATCAACAAACGCTGGAATATATTTAAATAATGAAGAACTTCTTTAATTTGTACATGTAAAATAATTGCAGGCCGGTGGCAGGTTAAGCATTCATATTTATTAAAATGTACTTTCCTCCCTATTTAGAAGAGGAAGATTGTCTTTTCTTTTACTCTGCACAAGCCCCCATCACTTCAAGGCTTCCTTCTTTTCAGTCAAAAATCAATTATGCTTTGTGGTTGCTTTCCAAAAAAACACTTTGGTTGTCTGATTTTATTTCAGCTGAGAGTGCTCCAGTCATTCTCCTGGAAGCAGGAGAGAGGGTTGTAAAAAAAAAAAAAATACTGGGTCTGCTACCAAATATCTGGTGCTTCAGTATAGATTCCAAGCGATTCAGTATATTGACAGCAATCAGGATTCTCAAGCTGTTGAAACTTCCCCTCTAATTGAACTGGGAAAGGTAAACCAGTTTCAGTGCTCTGCACGCTGTAATTGCAATAATTTAATTTAGCTATTTAACCTGTAATTCAGTGGTATTTATTAAAGAGCATAGGAGAAAATGAGGCCATTAGGAGCCAGAGATGAATACATTGAAATGAAAATGAACACTTCTAACTGCTAGTTGACCTTCGTTTTGTAGCAGTTTTTATTAGGCTGGTCACGGTAATTACCGGGACGTGAATCATGGAGAAAAGTGAATAATTCTGTAATGAACATTTTTATTCATTATCTCACATTTTCAGGAACCAGGAAAGTATCGTGTAAAAGTATCTGCGATGTTCTCCTTTTGTTTGTTTTTCGACAAATAATGGTTTGTGGACAATAGCCCAGTGCAAAACATCATTCCACTGAGCGAATTTGTGTCATGCTAAATTGATGGGCCAGTGGTGTTCAGTATGCAGTGCACAGGGCTTCATGGTACACTTAGGGAGACAGAGTTGTTTGTAAATTGAATGGGAAAAACAATAGTAAACACAGGGCAATCAAGTTGCATATATTCAAAGCCAGAATAGGACATTTTTTGGACATGATTTATCAGATTAAAAGTTTGAGTGACTCATGTTGAATGAGGAGAGCAGTTCCTATAGGGCCTGATGCCATCACCTTGGCTGATGCTGAGTAGTTCCTTTCTTTATGAATAGTCCCACTGAGATCTGTGGGACTGCTTGTGGAGTAAACTACTACACAGCATCAGTAGAGGTGGCAGAATTGGTCTTGTGGGGATAGATTGGGCCTTCATCTAACACAACCTGGCAGGGAAGTAGGAGGGGAGCAACGTATCCTCCGTGCAGTTCACATTAAAGCTGCCAAAGCTACAGTGGTTTTGGGGAGCATAGATGTTTTCCCTGGGAGCAACTGGGTGAGGAGTGGGGGGGGGAAGGGGAGTCATGGCTCTGACTTGTCCACTGGTCAGGGGAGTTGGTGGCTCTGCACGGTGGAAGTCAAGGAGAAAGGAAGTATTGTGCACCCTATAAAGAAATGTTGCAAATTACTCCTCCATCCCTAGGAGCCTATGCACTGCCCTTTACTATAGCCTGTGTGCTAAATGTACAGTATAATCTACCAAGCATCCTACTCATGTCATCCTTTCGAGCCATAATGTTTCATTAAATCCTCTCTTTATATTGCAGCAAATTATTCAGGCCTTTAGCTTGAATAAGGATGAAAACTTGACACAATTTTGTCATTTGTGCTGTGATTTATATTTTGTTCATTGTTCTTGCAAACTCTGGTTGCTCTGTATATCTCCCTCTTGTTTTCTTGCCATCCCATTGCTATTTATCCAACTGAACTCCACTAGGAACTAGCCTACTTCACTTGCCATAGTTCACAAGATTTTTAAAATTATTATTATCTGCTGTGACAAAGGGTAATCAATGCGTTACGTGTTATGGGGACAGTTACTATTTGAAAGGCTGATAAGCTGTTGAAATTTCTCCAGCATATCTGCATTACTTGTGGCTACAATAATTCTAACTGTGATGGAGAGCTTATTCTTAATAATATTAATAGCAATTATGCACACAGGTATGATTGCTAACTTTTTCAAACACGAATCAGTGCACCCAATAGATGGTCCCTGCTAAACACCATTGAATCTACTTAATTGTGACCACAAAACCCATACTAGATACCATGATGATGAACCTCAGTTGTGCTGACTTCTCATTTCCTGCATTATATTTATTTATTGGAGTTTTACGTAGTTCATATGCTGACTTTTAAAAGAAATAGGGATGTGAGTGTGCTTTAAAAACCCCAAGCAATGCACACTCCTGATATAATTTCCCTAATTTCTCTCATTGTCTTTATTTTGAGCAACATCCTGGTCCCACCAAAGTCACTGACCAGTCTCCCATTGACTTTGCTGGGGCTGCAATTTGCCATCCTGTGCACTATAGGTATCTTACGAACAATTACTGTTACGCTGTGGGCCACATGCTAAGATAAGAACTACAAGTGGTGTCAGACATCAAAAACTGGTGTAAGTGTTAAAGTAGCATAACTTGGAGAGTTTTGTCATTCACTTGGGCATGGAAAATGAGTGTAACTTAAATGCTGAGGAGGCTGGAGGAGAGTTCATATGGAATAGCAATCAAGAAGATGGTGTAAGATAAAGGTTTAGCTGACATTCTGCAGTTAGCTGCTTTCCCCTTTTGATGTGTAATCTGCACTCATTCTGCACAACCTAGTATGCCAGCTTCGTGAAAACTAGGCCACTTACACCCACTTTCTCATCCAGCTATGTCTGATACGTGATTTAACCCTCTGGTTACCTCAGCAAAGAATATGGTCCAGAGACTTCCATGGGAGCTGAAGTCACCACTGCCAGTTTGGGATTAGGCCCTCTGAGTTTAAAGTGCCTTGTCAGGGCTTTCCTGTGAGCATTAGTTGTCTTTGACTCAAAGGATAACTTTTTTTAGGATAACAACACATTCTGTTGATTCCTTATAGTTGAACAGAGATGTACCAATGCATATTACCCTCGCCGCCTGCCCTCCCCCGATTTCAGTGATCAGCCAGAGAATTTCACTTCACTCCAACCTCACAGTTTCTCGTTGTATTATTAGCATTTTTCTACTGTGGTGGCCAATTAACTACTAAATGTAATATGTTAATGGTGACTTCATATTGTCTGGGTAGTCGTGGATCTTAGAATGTTTAATATAACTCAGTATTCAAACAGTGGAACAGACACTGGTCTGTATTTCAAAGCTCATTTAGTCAATTTGGCTTTATTGATCCAAATTAGTAAGAATGAAACCTTTTGTGGTCTTAGGTATCTATCTATCTATCTATCTATCTAAATGTGCGTATTAAAATGTTTTATAATTTTTCTACATATACATACACAAATATTACAGTTATGAGAGCCACATAAGTACTTATATTGAAAGAGACATAAAATAAACACACACACATGCAATATATTTCTCTCTCTCCATATATATATATATATATATATATATATATATATATAGTTTGACCAATAAAAAGATTTTGTAAACACATGCCAGTATGGGATAACTATATACTTTGCTAGCAGAGGATCTCTTAAGCAATAGCCCCTGCTCCTGGGGACTGTACTGTGAGATAATTGACCTCCAGGGGAGTTATGCGTCTTGAGTTGAAAACAAGGGTGCTCGTAGTGGCATCAAGCTCAGTCATCTCACAGTCAATCCCCAGTGGAGAGGGCTGTTACAGTTAGAACAGGCCATCGGAAGAAATGTAGTTGTTTTAAGATGTGTTAGGATACTCAATCTTTAAAAATCATGTTCCTATATTGTGCAAACAAATATTGGCGGGGGAGTAAGCTATGCTAAATATTCTGAACATTCCCAGGCACTTCTAATATAAGTGCTAACTAGCAAATTGGTGGGGATACCTGGGGCGGTTCCATTGCTGCCATGGAGCTGACTGGCAAGTGGGTACAACTCTACTTCACTAGTGGATGTCATGCACCTGTATATGTCAGGGAACAACAAAGATAATGAATATAGGTTTTAAGGACAGAGAACCAAATTCTACCTTTGCATCCCATGCAAACCCGCCAGGGTTGAATTAGGCTTAGAGCATGAGCCAAGGCTCTCAGTGTGTGTGAATGGATTTAACTCAGAAAATGGGCATGGCCCCTCTAGTCAGATCCTGATCACCCAAATGATAATAAGCTAAGCTGTCATGTGCTGGAACTTTGAAACTCTTCATCTGTCCGGTTGCTTGGTTACAGAATCATTTGTCATGTATTCTGGTAAAAGGGCGGGAGGTGTGGGGGGAGAAGATTACATGTGCTGTTGAAAATGCAATGAGCACATTCGATCATATCTAATTCCCATTTATATTACTGTGGACACCCCTACTGCCCAGCTGCCCTCTCAAAGACTCAGAGCTATGGGATTTTTTGACGCATGAATGAAGACTGGGAAGTGGGCCAGAACTCTGTTCATAGGCTTCTTCATCATTTATTACCTTCTAGTTTTAATTGTTTTCCTGCTTCTTTCCAGATATTTATCGGGGAAGAACTGTACTATGCATTGCAGATGCACGAGGTGGCAATTGGAGAGTGCTTGTTTGCTCAGAACACTATACAATAGATGAATCTTAAAAAATAGGGGAGACTATTTACATTAAAGGAAGAGGCCCATTTGTAAACCTTTTAGTACTTAAAGTGCACAAGTTTGACTTCTGCCTGTCCATTACAAGGGGGTAGAATATATAATAATCACCATATAACTGCCACCTGCATCCTTACAGCCATTGAAAACTGTTATTTCCTCGTGCCACCATTTCACAAATCCTATTGTAAATGGAGGGCTAAATTTATCCCTGGTGTAAACCTACAGTTGGTTTAGACCAGGGCAGAATTTGGTCCATTCTGCTTATGATGCCAACTGGGGTGGAAGTAAAATAAACAAAAGGCATCCAGAAAGACCCTGATTACAGGAAGTAAAATAAAGAAGTAGTTGTGTAATGGGCGGGGTGGGAATGACATTTTGCTTAAAATTATGTAGGAAACCCCGAACGGAATATGTTTGTTATAGATTTGTGCTTGAAATCTGCTCCATCCACTTGGATTTCCATGCACTTTTCTCAGAAAAATACATAGTGTGCTCCCCAATTTCCATTAATTTAAATGGGAATCAGGTATCCAAATCCCCTAGACAAATTTGAAATCTCACCTCTGTCTCTTTTGGATTCTCTGTTCACCCCATGATCATTTTTTCACTCAGGCAAAACCAGCCAATCATGTTACACAATTTTCATGCAGTTTTCTGGCTCAACTCTCTTCTGATGTGTTTCAGCATCATATAGGACTGCTTTTCCCCTCTAAAGGAATGTCCTAGATGAGGATGCAAGGTCTTTGGCAGGGCAGCAAGAGAACTTTAATTGTATCAACCAGCTTCCAGCTCCTACTGTTGACCCAAACAGTAGGTAGAACCCAGACGTGAAGGGATGGAATTGTGTGAAATGCAGCTCCAGCTTTCACTGGTTATACTGTTTGGCTTTCAGAGCTTTTATACTGTGAAGAAGATGTGAGAAGACTCTCAGAATCTTAAAGGGAGGTCAGGGTAGTTGACTGAACTAGGATTGACCACTTTGGTTTAAGTCCTCTTTGATTTGATGAAAAGATACAAGACTACTTTTATTTCTGCTTAGAGGGCTGGAGAATTAGGGGATCTTTCATGCCACAGTCCCATTATAGTTTTCAGGAAGACAAGGTAGTTTTCTGCATGAAAACTAGTTTCTTCCCTCAAATATGAGTGCCAGAGTACATTGAGAATATTTGTGCATACATTAAGAGGCCTACAAAGTGGAAGAGATTTCTTATCATTTTAGAATTAAAGACCATTAGATCTAGGTGATCTTGTCCACCTCCTGGGCAGAAGGGTTGGCTTAGGGATGGCATTTTCCAATTTCTGTAACCCAGAAATTAGTCCATTATTTCTCCCAACATTACACTGACTTTTAGTGTTTGGCTCGTACCTTGGAGTGTTCATCATCAGGATTAGTCCATGTAGTCCACAAAAAGGGTAGTGACTTAGCTGTAAATTTAGCTTCTGAGACCCAGATTTACTTACACATCAGCGGCCTGATCTAAAGCCCAGTGAAGTCAGTGGGAATATTTTCATTTACTTCAATTGGTGTTGGATCAGGCCCTTGGAGACACTGGATTGTTCTACTGCATTATTGAGAATGGATTCCTTGTGAAGAGCAGAGTCCATGGTGCACAGATCAGTATAAGTAGACATTGCGCCAGATTCATCCACCTGAAGTTACATCGGGGATAAATTTTGGCCCAGTGAACAAAAAACCTCCTCACATCCACTATGGATGGATCCAAATCACTGTAACCAAATTTACAGGTAAGAAATTACATTGCCTGCAGATATGAAATGGAATAATTCAGTAAATCTGTGAGTTATAGAACACCTGCCTTGAGAAAAATGTATGCCAGTTGATTTTATATAGTCGGTATATTTTTAAACATAATCATCAGTTTATGTGAATCAGCTTATTTGATTTAAAAATGCAAAAAATTGTCAAAATATCCAAATAGTAAATCTGTGCTTATATGTTGGAGAGAAGGGATGTCTGGCTCAAGTGAAGAATGCATTATTTTCATTTCTCTCCTGAGCTCCTATTGATTGTTACTGGTAAGCAGCATTTATATAGTACCATAAAGGCTCTCCCATTGACTTCAGTGGAGCTGTGATTTCACTGTGATTTTCAGAGTGCCCCTGAGACAAAGTAGCTCTGCTCTGCCCTTTGCTCTGGGCTTTGCCTAAAAGGCACAGTGTTGTTCAGAGACCTCATTCAGCAAAGTACTTAAGCATGTTCTTAACTTTAAGCAGGTGAATAGTTCCATTGACTCTAATGGGTTCAATGGGATTACTCTGGTGCTTAATCTTAGGCACATGCTTAAATTTGTGAATCAGGTCCATAAGTACGAAGATGGAAAATACCTAGGGAATTATGCTGCCCACCTTCTGACAGTGTAAGATTGTTGCCTACAGTGTACTCCCCCCCCCAGTTTTGTTTTAAATGACACAAGTGATAGGAATTTCATCAGTTCCCTTGAGAGGTTTATAGATCTTACTGTTAGGAAATATTTTCCTGATAATCAGCCTGTCCTGTCCTTGGCACAATTTTAGCCCATTACTTCTAGTTGAACCCCCTTGGATCACCCGAAACAGTTCCTTACCATTCTTGCTATCTACCCCATTCAGATACTTGTGGGTACTTACCACCTCACCTTCCACAGTTGTCACCTAGCCAAGCTTTGTGGTTAAAACAGGCATGTTTTTCACACTTAGGCCTGGTTCCTGCTTGCTTCCGGGTTCTTCTTGCAGCTGCCTGCCTCTTACGTCCATTCGTTTTATCTTTGTGACTCTGCTATGCTATTGCGTCTTAGATAGAAAATAACTTCTTGCTGTAGGATCATGTAGAGTTAAGCAATTGGTTCAAACTGACAATGGCAAGGCAATCCAGAGTCAAGGTTGCCACTTAATCCTCCCTTCACTCTGTTGGGTTTAGCTGTTTCAAGGGTCTTAAAAGAGTGATCTCTCTTGATCACTGCTTGATCCAGGAACAAAGGGGTTGAGTTATGGACAGTACTCCTACCTCTGAATTTACATGCTTCTGTCAGCCTTAGTTACACACTTTGGGCCAGAGTCTGCTCTCAGTTACACCATGGTAAATGTTACTGAGATCTGAATCTGATCCATGGTGTTACTTTAAACGTTATTTCAGCATTTCATTCTCTTTGGGCTTTGTTTAAAGTGAGTTTGAAAAAATAATGATTCAACATAGTGTATAATTCTGAGCATCTTGATACTGGAAAGATGTTGGTAAATGGGAGGGAATTCAGAGAACAACAGCAGAATTGATTAAAGGGCTGGTGGGCTTGATTCACTAGGAATGATAAAAAGAATGAAGTATGTATATACAAGTAGTATTACTATAAAGTGGCTGTGGGGAGGGTGGATGGGAATATGATACAAGCATTTGAGGAGCATTCTGCCAATAGCATTGTGGGAGAAGAACATTGGAGGGTGGTCCAAGGGCATAAAAGCCCCAGTTCAGGAAGCCCTTGCTATTCAGAAAGGGCACTTAAAGTCAATGGGATTAAACCACATGTTTCAAGTTCAGCATGTGCTTAAGTGCTTTCCTGAATGGGGCTCATAACCATGAGTAAAGGATAAAACGAAGAAATGAGAAATTTCGGCTCAATATTAACCATGACTTACATTAGGATTTGGACGATTCTTCCAAGTAGACGTGGTTGAAAAAAATTCTAGTTTCGACAATTTTTGAACAAACAAAAATTCTGATCAACTCCCTCTCAATGGATGGTGACGAAAGCCCCATTGCTCGGGACATTTAAAACTAGCCAGGGAAGAGCTCCAGAAGCCACACAGTATCTTTCAGGGGCAAAGGGCTGGACAAAACAATGTAAATAGGCTTTTTTTCCATTTCTAATTTCTGTGGGTCAAACTCTCAAGCCTTTTCTTACTCTGACAAAACTCCCATAGAATTCAGTAGGAGATTTGCCTGAGTAAGTTCTTGGTAAAAACGGAGGGTCTGATCCTGTCACCTGTACTTTGAATAATATAGTACTCTGATTCTGCCGCCTTTTCTTATGTTGAATAGTTCTTAACTGCACAAGCACTCTCGTTGAAGGCAACATGAATGAGCATAGCAGAATCTCACTGATTTCAATCCTGCCCTGAGTAGGGCTTGAGGATTTGGCCAATGATTCCATTATATCTCATAGTAACGTTGTCAGTGGAAATTAATGAAATACTCAGGCCTGGCCTACACACAAAGTTGCATTGGTTTAACTAAAGATGTATTCCAACTGATCTAGTGCAGCTATGGGTATGTCTACACTACCTGCCGGATCGGCGGGCAGCGATTGATCCAGCGGGGATCGATTTATCGCGTCTAGTCTAGACGCGATAAATCGACCCCTAAGCGCTCTCCCGTCGACTACTGTACTCCACCACCGCGAGAGGCGCAGGCAGAGTTGACGGGGGAGCGGCAGCAGTCGACTCACCGCGGTGAAGACACCACGGTAAGTTGATCTAAGTACGTCGACTTCAGCTATGTTAGTCACGTAGCTGAAGTTGCGTAACTTAGATCAATCCCCCATCCCCCCCCAGTGTAGACCAGGCCTTTGTGTGTGGACACTCTTAAATCGATGCAAACCTGGCTTACACTGGTTAAGTTAGCCGCTGTGACAAGCTATAGAGACAGAACCAGTTTTAAGTTGATGTGTCCACACAGGGATTTGCACTGGTTTAACTAAACACGTTTCATTAAACTAGTGCATATTTGTGTGTAGACAAATCCTCTCTTTCTCCTGACAATCATATTAGGCTGGTGAGTCCTTTAGACCCGATCTAATATAAATGGAATTTTTACCATGCAAATCTTATTACCTAACGTGCCAATGAAACTAATGGGATTTGGAGTAGAAAAAATCCTCTGGATGTGACATGGAGTTTGGAATATAAACACACAGCAAAAAAATTAAGGAACTGGAGCTGCTATTGCATAGGCTTAGTTTTGACTTAAGCGAGAGCCAGGTCCTGTGAACCCTGATTTCAATAGTAACAGAGGGATGCTCAGTACGAGGTGAGAGATACTGAGTACCACACAGGCTGCAGACATACCAATACTTGTCTCATTTGTTTCAAAATGCATTTGGGGGGAAAAGCAGGAATAAAAAATACACCAAATGCGCCACTTCAAGGACAAACATCCAGAGGAATTTATATTTTTCCAAAGGGAACCATTTTTGCTGTGGAAGTCGGCAGAAAGCATCAGGAACACAAGATACATTTGGATGTGTTTTGACAATCTCTAGATCAAAAATGGCTGAACCTATTCAGATGAAATTTTGTTAAAATAAATAAAAAAAAAAAAACCCAAAACCCCATGGCTCCAGGCTGTGAACCTGTGTGGCGTGTGTTGGGCTAAGGACACTGCAGATAGATGCGTTGTCAACCCCTGCAAAGCAAGGTTAGCAACAGAAATACTGCAGTTCTTTTAACTATATCAGTGCTACAGATGTGGATGTAACACAGCACAAGCCACAGAGGGTCCAATCTCACTGTCCTTACACAGGCAAAATTCCCATTGACTTTGCTGGGAGTTTGGCTTGTGGAAAGCTGGGTGGGGATTAGGCCTAAATCACATTTTTGAAAAACCCAATACATTAAGCTCTTTTTATGGTTCTGACTGTTATTTGGTTTCCTGTCACCCTGGAAGTCCAGGTATAATAAATAATACCATTTTTTAAATTAAATTAAATGAAACAATAAAAGACACTTCAGAAAAGTGGAGGAAAGAGGAGGAGGTCAGAGAGAAACAACTGAAATTCGATGTTCATTTTTGTGGAGTTGATGGTTATTATTCCCAAAGAAAATAACGTCCTTTTTTTATTTGCTTTTAACATTCTGCCCTTGGCATCTGTTCCATCCATTGTGGACTAACCTAGATCGTGTTCTGACAATGGGCTAAAGCAAGCACTTATTGAAGAGCATTCTCTACTTAATTACTTTTCTTTCTTCTGGAAGCTATTTTTTTATAATCACATGTTAATTGTGTATTAGCAGGCCTTTCTGATTAGTTGAAAACATAATGAAACCTTTGTAAACAACAGAGAGAATGAGAGAGAGAGGGGGATAGAGAAAGAGAAGAGAGAGAGGTGTGCAGTGGAGGCAGTGCTGCTGGAGGGGGAGTTTTTAAAGCCAGAAATAATATTAGGTGTCTAGATGCCATACAGTTTTGTACCTGGAAATTTGTCCTTTGAGTGACATCTTTCCTTGCTCAAATTAATCAGTTTACCTTACAAGAGATTAAATGCATGGTGATGCAAATTGCTGCCAATCTCCAACAGCAAGGCAGCAAATACAGCAAGTTGGAAAGTTGTATAGGACTGCAGCTGTTCCCTAACAAGTCAGTGCTATTCCTAAAGTGCATTCAGAATCCCTGCTTGTTTTTTTGTTCTTTTGTTTTTCCTTCTTCCAACCTTAAGTGGAAATATAGTGGTTGAGTTTCTTACTGATCTTTCAGTGATGTAGATTTCTTCCTCTTTTACATTTTATGCCCATTTGCTTTCAACAGCTTGGTTCTACTTCCCTGGTGCCCTCAAATCTCCCTCAGGTCAATGGAAATGTTGGTTGCGCAAGGAATGCAGGATTGGACATCAGATCTGTAGCAGGCTAGGAGATATCAGGGACCACTGTATGGTCTGTGCTGTCAGAAGAAGATCAGTCTTAGTGCCTGATCCTGGTAGTTGCTGAGCATACCCAACTTTTATTGACTTTGGTGAATCAGCAGAATCAGGCCTTTTCACTGAGTTGTTGTCTCTTTCTCTCTCTCTCTCTCATTCTCTCTCTCTCTCTCTCTAATTGTTTTCCAGAAAAACTGCATCTTAAACATAATTCACATTGGTTGTTTTTAAAGAGACCATCCTCCATTTGCAGTGCTCAGTTTTGAAGGGGCAGAAATTCCTCCCCCCTCCCTTTCTGGTGTTGCTTTAAAGCACCATGCTTACCGGGATTTTGCAGCTCTCCGCGTGTTATTAGAGAACGTGTGGCTGGGACAGTTAAAATGGGAGTGCTACTGTGTGCAAGAGCAATATTCACTGTAAGCTATCCAAGGAAATCCTGCCAAGGCAGTATATGAACAGCAGCCAAACAAAACACAGGCACCTTTCCAGTGAAAACCAGCACACTTCTGCAAATAGAGGAAAAATTGACTTTCTGATTTGGAGTGTTTCTACAACTAAGAAGAATTACTACAGTGATTGTTCTAAAAATATTTTTAGGCAGCACATTCTCAGAGGGTTTGGGATACTTAGCATTCTTTAATTGTGATTCTCTTAGGTGATCAATCTGGATTGTATAGAAATAAAATATGACGTTTGTAGGGTTTGGAGGTTTTTTTAAGCCTGAATGGGCATTTTTTTCTGCAGTGTTGTAACAGCATAAAACAGCAGTTTTAAGGAGCAGAAATTGTATTTTTTATCTTTGCACTTCAGGAAATATATTTGTCTATTAATCTTTTGCAGCTACGCTCACATAGATCACATCTAAACTGCCTGATCTAGAGCAGCCCCCAAAATCCCTGCCTCTGTGGCTGAACCTTTTTGTAGTTTGTAGTATTTTATAGCATTTTCCCCTTAATATTTATACTTCTCATGTTTCTCCTCATTCTGCTTCTCTGTTCATTCAGCCTGGGCTTTTCCTTTAGAGGACTTAGAATCTTATCGGATCAACTTTACTATAAGATGCGACCGTAGGCATTCTGGCATTCAAATAATTTCCATAATGATGGAAATTGACTGGGATTCCACAAGTTTGTTTATTGCCAAGAATAAATAATGTATGTGCTCTTTTTTTTAACTGTTTTGCTAGCCTCAGCTACAGTTCCTGCAAAGAAGTCTTAATAATGGCACTTAAAAGTGGAGTCAATTTATCTAAACTGGGCAAAAGAACTAAGAGAGACCTGGAGAGCACTTTTTCTCCCTTCAACCCCTTCCCCTCCCCCCCCATTATAGTGTAGTAAAAAAAAGACAGCAAAATTTGTCAGGGACTGAT
Organism: Trachemys scripta elegans; assembly: GCF_013100865.1. Lineage (NCBI taxonomy): Eukaryota > Metazoa > Chordata > Testudines > Emydidae > Trachemys > Trachemys scripta. The sequence goes on from NC_048301.1 coordinate 25,198,371, forward strand.
ATTCAGCTAGTGCATTTCCTGTTTTTCAATGTGTGCATTTACTGAAGAAACAAAAAGTACTTAACAGAGATGATCCAAATTAACCCTTAGTGTAATGTCAACTGACGTCTTTGGGCTTTTTGCTGGGATGAACTAGGTCCTGTATTCTTAACTAACTGCCATGCAGCAGGCCAGATTTATCCCTGCATTGAAAACGATGGCCTGAGAATAGCAAATCCCAGTAAGCAAAAAGCCTAATCCAAAGCCTGTTGAATCAAAGGAAAGACTCTAATTGGCTTTAGTGGACAGTGGATCAGGCACTTAAAAATAAACAATTTTTTTGGCCCTTTGAAATTAACTAATTGAATTTAGGGTAGTATTTTTATTCTTAACAAACATTAATTTATCCAAGTTTCCCTGGCAAAGCTCACAAAATAAACTTTCTACCACTAGACAGCTCGATCCTGAAATCCTTACTTGGGCAAAACTTCCTCTGGAGTGAATGGACAGGGTATAGACTGCAGGATCAGACCCCACATGTTTGAAAGGTAATAGAAAAGGCTAAGGAGGCCCTTCTAGTTCCTTGTGCTTTTCATCATCCCCCCTTTGGGAGTATTGCAACCGTGTTCACAGTGAGAAAAATGAAGATTAAAAAGTCATCGTTCCAACCATGAATATAAGGATTGCTACCCACTGTGTTCAAATTAGAACATTTAATTTGTGTGACATATGCCATATCTAGTCACAGCAATAGCGTTCTGCATCTTTAAACCTTGACTCATAACAGTGGAACCAGGTGAGGTCTGGCCCCAGGTGCTGGCTTGTGCATGCATTGCTGAACAATTTTCAAGGCATGTAGATTGGATGGTTGTAGAAGAGAAGAAAAAAACAGAGCTTTCCCCCCCTAAATGTTTGGGTGGGTTTATCACAAGAGTGGGAAGCAGACAGATAGCACATCAATGTAATTCAGTTCTGACCTGGATCCCCTTTCTGACCTTCCTGAACTGGGCCTCCTTTTTGTACAGAGCCCCAGTTCTTCCAACCCTGGGGGATGGTTTGGTGCTATAGACAGTTGAGACCATGGATCTCATTTGACTTGTGTCCCTTCCATATTGAAAACCCGAGTTAAGTATCATTCATGGAGAAGGCCCCAGTAGACTTGCTGAGGTAAAGAGTAAGGACTGAGGAATGGGAATTTGTGGGCACAATTCCCAGTATCACTTTCCACTTCTACACAACTAGTCCATATATTGTTATGAAAAAATCACCAAATAGTGAAGGGTGTGCACTAATCCTTTCCAATATAAAACCAAAGATTTCATTTAACTATTTCACCTTCAAAACCCATGGGCAAGCATATTTGTGCCCCCTACTGTTTTTTTTTCCATCATTTTTCCACCACATTTTTTCTGCCCCCGTGACTTTACGCCCTTGGTGGCTACCCCACTCGCCCCACCCGGGTTACGGCTCTGTCCTGGCGCACTCCTATTTAAGTCAATAGGGTTGCATGAGGGTAAATTAGAAGAGAATTTGGCCTGTGATCTGAGCTGAAGGTGTGTGGTTTCTAATTCCAGTCAGAACAGTTTGATATAGTAAAAATTACCAATACACGAGGAGGGTTTTATTCAGAGACATCTGTAGGTTGGCAGCTGTGCCAGTCATGTCAATTCTTTTAAATAACTGAAGCTATGAACTCGAGAATGTTAGCGTTTTTGTTGGTGACAGCATTGTGAATATTGGTGCACTATGACAGATTTATTTTTTTCCCAAGTGGATTTGGGGGGTGTAACACACGCACGTGTGGAGGGTTAGAGGGAGGGCTAGTCTCTCTTTTTTTTTTTTTTTTTTTTTTAAAACACCTCCTTAGCATTTTGCATATATCAGCATCCTAACAGAGTGGCTTGCTAATCACACTAGAAGATCCACTTTAAATTCAGGAATACTGCAACTTTGAAACTGTAACATTTTGACTGGCGAGAATGACCAGTCTTCTTTTCTATTTTGCAGTGAGCTAGTTGAAGGAAGCTGGCATTGTCACACAGTGAAAGCTCTGCAGAAGTGCCGCAGGTTTTTCATATGGAAATGTGAAATAATGGGGTGATTAAATAGAGCTGTATATTAAAGTACATCTGACATTAGAATTAGCATAATGTGCTCTAGCCCTAGGCTGAGTACTTTATTTGCCATCTGCGTCGGACCAAAATCCCCTGGGGAAGCGCTAAAATATTCTGAATAAACTCAGCCCGAGTTCTTATTGAGAGTAAAATACCATTTGTGGCACGTCGTATTGATTCGTCTTAATTGCGGTGCAGAAAAGAACATTCAGTTGCTGATGACTTTTGTACTCTGTGACAAGTCGGCTGGAGTTATTCTAACACTGCAGTTGGTTAACCTGAACAGACTGTCATGCTCGGAGAAGGAGAAAACCTTATTTTCAGCAGCATAAACCGCAATATCATCTCTCTGCTTTACTCCTTCTTATCTTGATGCATCATCCCTTTTTATTTTTAAGAGTACAGCCATCAACTAAAAAAAAATGGGACTTAGTTCAATTAGTCCAAGGAAATTCAAATTCTTACCCCCCCACACATCCTCTTTAAAAAAAAATATATCCAGAAACATCTGACCAGCTTTCATCTAAGCGAGTGAAAATCAGTGGAACTTGTCCTTGAGGATACATCTCCGGAACCATTAGTTCAAGAGATTTATTATGTATATTTTGTAAAAGCCAAGGTTTCTCCTGTGCTTAAGCCCACGGTCTTAGTCTGTTGTAGTGGTTTGATTTTTGTTAACTCTCCACTCAAATAGGTTGCTGAATACCTTTGAAAAAGTGCTTATAGCATGCACAAAAGATAAATATTTCATCTGAAGGAAAATACTTTGATGCTTCATGCAATTCTGTAACATTCATAAGGTCCAGTTTTTACCCTATAATTGCCTATCATTATACACAATTTACATATTCAAACATTCTCTACAAACCTTAGTCTAGCATGTTTTTATTACAAATTCAGATCAAGGGAATAACCTTTAACTTCAGAGACAAATGAGACAAATTTACAAGTGCATGTCTGCTGTTTTCTTGTGTTTTATAAATCCCTGTAGACCTGAACACTTTTGCTATAACGCCACTCAGAACAATATACATATATTACTACTTGTTTGTAGTGCTTCAGTAATGAGTCCCCTTTGTATTAGATAACCTATATAATTCAGCATCTAGGCTCTCCATAACGTCAATTATCTCCTCATAGCTAAATGTACATTCCATTAAAACAAGATTTACAGCCCTTATAATACTTCTTAGGATTGAACATGGAAATTTTGTGGATTTAAAGAAGCAGAGATGGGAGTTAGCATTTGTTAAAGAAGTAATGAATTAAAACAAAAGTGCTATTTCATTTACTAGCTATGAATAGATACCTAATACCCTAAAGAGATAGTTGCAATAAAACAGACACAAGCACTGAAAGAAAAAAAAATGTAAAATTTGTTTTCACCCTTTGGCTTATTTTATTGTCTCCTAATTTACTCTTTATTTTTCCATTAAATGACATGGACAATTTCCTTTATGTCTCCCTTCAAGTTCCTGTTCAGGTTTCTGGCCTCACAATTGCTGCCTGAAAGATCAGAAAATGGCACCTCAGAAAAGTCTGCTGGGCAAAAAAAAAAAAAGCGCTTGCCAGTTTTCCAACAAAGCTACTGTATAGGAAACAGATTTAAAGGGAAGCTGCTGGCATATTTCATATGTTGTAAAAAAGACTGACATTATTTCAAATGTATTTGAATGCCTTATGCAAAGAAAAGCCCTAAAAATGTCCTTGAGAAGTACAGTGGTTTTTCATGAATGCTATAAATGGGATCCTATATATAAACCGCCATACCATAGATACGTCCAATAGCCTTTTCATCTCACTAATGGGTACATTTTTCCACCCAATATTAAGGTACTGATGATTTTCACTATTTTATAGGCCACGTTTCTAATGCATCCATCCATCCATCCATCCACTCTCTGCTAACTGGTGTATAAGGTTCATAGAACCTACCTAAAAGAAGCAAATCTATTTAGATGCTGTGTATATGGAGTCAGTTGAAACTGTTGTATCACAAAGGGCTAATTTAAAAGTTAGCTCATTCACTATTGATCTCTCACTATTGATTTTCCTGTCCTCTCCTTACCTTTCGCACCTCTCCCTTTCTCTCTTTTATAAATTGCTTTGTATTTTAGAGTTTAACACCAATTAGAAGAATGTGTCCAGAGATGACTAACTTGTTCTCCTCTTCTATTTTATGCAGTGATTTCCATTCAGGGAACATAGTATTATGAGGTGCAATTTTTGCTATGCATGTTTTCTTTTTTCCCACTACATCGGAGGGGGAAGGTGTTTCTTTCTTTTAAAAGTGCTGAGCATCCACCTTCTGTGAACCTCAGGCCCCTCCAAGGTGTGCACCCAGAAACTGAGGCTTCCAAAATCACAGGTCACTTTTGAAATTGGAGATCTGGATGTACAACACTGCTATAATGTGCTGTGATAAAAATTAAGCTGCAATGTACAGCTAATGGCTTAGTGTACTGGCCCCTGGGTGTGCAAGCTTGAAGTTTGATTAGGGCACAACTGAAAATGAGTTGTTGGACATGCAGCCCTGTCTATATCTACCAAGAAACATCTTGCACCAACCCATATTACACATGGCTCTAGACTGAGCTGTTAGCCACTGATTTTTTTATGAGTGTTAAATTTCATCAAACATATTCAACAGTTTTTGGGGGAAAAAGTTAAATGAACAAAATCAACAACACTGTTCGTTTGTTCACTCTGGGCCAGATTCTCATCCGTGTCATGTCGGTGTAACTTAGCCTCTGTGATGGAGGCAAATGGAATTACTTTGGATTTATATCCCTGTAATCGAAAGCGGATACTGGCTCCATGTACGCTAGTGTACAGTAAGCTTTACATCACTAGTTCTCCCTAGGATTCGTGCACTCTGTTCCTATTGACTTCAGCAGGAGATGCACATGGGTATCTGAGCATAACTTGGCCCAAAGTGACAGCTATGGTGTGTGATTGGCAGTTGGTCTTTTTGTTTTTCCCTGTGTTGGGTAAAAGAGTGTATTTGGCAAGAAGATAATGTTTATTATTGATTGCAATACTGATGCTTTGGTGTCTCGTTGAACATTTGCTCAGTGTGGGCCTGACCCAATGCCTTTTGAAATCAGTGGAGAACTCCAGTTGACTTCAATGAGCATAAAGAGCTGTCCCTATTTGTGGACCAGCTCGTAACCCTGCTGAAGACAATATTTTGCCACTGGCTTCAGTGTGGCAAGGATTTGGCGATACATAAAAATATTAGTATATTGGAGCAATAAGTCATGAAATCAGTTAGTGCTATTGTAAATTTTCCACCTGGGAGAAACAAATTCTCTTCTGAGTATTTTCTTATTAATTAAAGGCCATGTTGGAGAAGGGGAAGCCTTGACAGAGTTGGAGAAATACTCAGAAAGTATGAAAGCTTATCTGAAGCCTTTCCAATCACAGCAGAGCAATTATTATTATTAGTCATGTTTATTAGGGCAGTGCCTAAGGACCAACCAATAATGGGGCCCTGTTTGTGCTAGGCGCTGTACACAGAGTAGTAAACTAGGCAAGACAGATGCTGGATGAGAAAAAGGAGTATAATATGCACAAGCAGAATGAACAATGTCATAGCAGCAAATGTCATGTTAGTTCCATTTTTTTTTTAGAAGGAGGGATTTAAGTAGGATGGCAGAAACTAATGGAAAGAAAAAGACAAGTGAAGGAAGAGGGGATATAGAAGGGAAGGGAGGTGAGGACAGGACAAGGATATTAAAGGTTGGAGGGTAAGTGTGGAGTGAAGTTGAAGTAAAGAGACTGAGATGGATGGGGATGGAGAGCAAACTGCCCTTGCCCTCTTTCTACACACATTCCCATTATTTCCCCTCCCACCTTCCAAATTAATCTGATCCTTCTCCATCCCCAATTCTTCCCTTCACCTGACCACATTCCAAAATTCCCCCTCCCCAGATTCCAGCAGGATCCTTGGACACTCATTCCTGCTCTCTTTCGCCTTTACCTTCAATTCCTTCTCTCTGACCTTCCAGCAGGCACCTGTTTAAATCCCTACGTGCAGTGGATTTATCAAAACCAGCCAGTGTAATCTCTTCAAGCCCCCATCCCCCCAGGTGTTGAGGCTACCCTGTGACAGTGACATCCCAGAATCCATGTCCTCCTCCTCTTAATCCAAGGTCTCCCATGATTGAAGACAGCTACTGGCTCAGGAGAATGCTAAATCTGATGTGCTCTAAGGTGGATTTTAGCAAAGCAGGTAGGTTAGTCGGCAGTCAGGAGAGGGAATGAATATTTATCTGAGTTGGGAACTGAGTGGTTCAGGAAAGTAATAATCAGGTCTGGAGACATTCTACCGAAGTCAAAAGAGGCCAACATTTTTTGCCATCTGATGGCTGATTTGTGGTCTGTGTGAAATGCATTGGTAGTCTTAATCCTGTTTTCAATAGACAAGTGTCATTTTCACAGGACACATCAGTGCTCAATAGTCATTGCAAGATTTGAATGGACATGAAGACTATTGTCTAGTAATACCCAATGAGCCATCACTTCAGAACAAGGCTGACATTGGCTGGCTTATATAGGGAAGTATGCACTCTACTAGTCGTCTTTGAATGGACCGAAGATTTAGGGGTTGTGTCACTTTGTCAGCTTTCACTGGCATCAAACTGAGCTATTATTAAAGAAATGTAAAAGTCAATGGTTCAGTCTTCGTTTGGGGTTCAGGTTAAAGCACTGGGTTGGCGATGCTTTGGAATTGGAGATCTAGGTCCAAGTCTTGGCTTACCCACATACCACATCTCGGACATTAAAAAAAACCTCCCTCAGTTGTCCTTCTGTAAAACAGAGATTAAAATACTTCCCTACCTCACAGGGATATTGTGGGAAGAAATTAATTAATGTTTGTGAGGTGCTAACATATTATGGCGATAAGGTCAAAGAAGTAAGTAGATAAATATTCTAGCTTGCTTTGGAGAGCTCAATTAACGGCACAGTTTGTGAAACCATTTCTGGGAGAAAAGACACTAGGGGCAAAATTGTGCTCTTGGATCCATATCACAGATCTCTTCGGAATGCTCCATAGAGCTGGCATGTGGGCGATGCAAGAGAGATTCCCACTGTGGATTCCTGGGAAGGATTTGGTCCCAGCCTGGATGTGCTTTCAAATGTTATTTACCCATAGATCTTGTTCACCATGAAACACTAAATCTTTTTAATGTCCTTCTCTTTAATGTCAGCTGGTCTTATGAGGAGACTTGTTAAACCAGTGCTTTCAATTATGGCGTTTTAATTTAATAATAATTCAATTAAAGGTGTGTTTTTATTGAGAATCTACGCTACCTTTATAGGTATTATTAGAGTAACCAGCATAATAAGAAGGAGTAATTATTTAAATGCTCATTAAAAAATCAAGTGGAAGAGGGCAAGAGTAACACTGGTGGAATGATAGTAGGAACGGGATACATGTCTGTTCCTGAGTGTTACAGTTAATGGGGTCCTTTCTTTAAAGCTTGCAAGTTTCTACTTTTCCTGAACTTCTAAAGCTGCAGTAAAGCAGCATTAAAATTCCTTACGTCATAACTTTGTAAAGCATACCAGAAACATTACCTAGAATGTATTGCTAGAGGTAAAGAATGACAGTAGTTATATGGACCCAACTTTGTGTATGCCACAGTCCTAGTGAGGGTCATGCGTGTCTGATTAAAGGGGGGAGTTTATTCTCTTGTTACAGCTAATGGAATTATTCAGTCCTGCTGAGAAGAGGGTTCGTAAGGCAGAGAATGTTTCTGTAACCCAAACAGAAAACAATGAATTCTCTCAAGTTTTGGTCACACTATGATTATTGTTTAATATGGCACCGAATATCTTACAGCGTTTAGGGGGAAATTCACTCTGCTGCTGAAGGCTCAAGGTTGAGCCTACAAAGGGAGGGTGTGAACTGATTGCAAGGGGAGGGCTCTGCATCACAAAACAGAGTTGTGCATTGGTCACAAATAGGCCTGCAGAGCGCCGGTCGGGGGTCCATAATTATGCATATGCATTGGAGCAGCTGACCCACAAAATCTAGTATCAGGGGGTAGCCGTGTTAGTCTGTATCTACAAAAACAACAAGGAGTCTGGTGGCATCTTAAAGACTAACAGATTTATTTGGGCATAAGCTTTCAGGTTTTTACTCACGAAAGCTTATGCCCAAATAAATCTGTTAGTCTTTAAGGTGCCACCAGACTCCTTGTTGTTTCCACAAAATCTAGTTGCTCTAGCATTGAGCTGGGCTTTAAGCAGAAGTTCGGTTGGGTGGAATTTACTCCACCGACCTGTCTGCTAGGTGCCCAACATAAAACCAGAATTTTATGGGTGGGCAAGGGGAGAGGAAGCTGAATTTAGCTTTGTTTTGTACCATTTATTAAAAAGAAAAAAAAGTCTTGTTATTGTTTTGACATTTTGAATCAAACTTAATCAATCACATAGCAAGGGAGGGAAAAAAATGTTAATATTTCTGGCAAAGACCACCTTTAGCTATTATATGCAGAAAAGACAGAAGTGTTCAATAAATTCACGGTCTATAATTACCTACTCAGGGGAGGGGATATCTGATACTAGAGAGCTCTTTAATCTAACAGACAAAGGCATAACAAGATCCAGTGGCTGGAAATTGAACTCAGCAAAGTTCAAACTGGAAATAAGATACAGTTTTTTAATAGAGGGGATAATCAACATTTGGAACAGACTACCAAGGGAATTGGTAGATTCTGCATCACTTGGAGTCTTTAAATCAAAATTGGCTGTCCTTCTAAAAGATATGATCTAGTTCAACCATAAATTGTTGGACTAGCACTGAACTCCATGGCCTTATGCATGAGGTCAGACTGGATGATCATAGCAGTCCCTTTTGGCCTTAAAATCTATATATCTGTGAATCTGTAAACATATGTCCCCGGTCATTTTACGTTCTGTAGGTGCCCATCCTATGCTCTGGGTTCTCTTCCCACTATATAAATTACAGTATGAGGACTGGTCATCTCATCATAAATAAATACCCACCAATTAATAACAATAATAAAATAAACTCAAACCCTCCTTTGCTCCCCCAAAAGCCATTGAAATCAGAAATTTTGTCTGCTTAAAGATGATAGTATCATGCCCACATTCTTGAAATGTGTTCATTCAGGCCCCATTCAATAAAGCAACTGGCATATGCTTAACTTTAAGCACATGAGTAATCCCATGCCTGTTCAACAAAGCAGTTAAACATATGCTTAAATGTCATTGACTTCAGTGGGATTACTCATGTGGCTTAAAACTAAGCATGTGCTTAAGAGATAAAGAGAGCATGGCATAGCCACTGTAGCTAGTTGTTATAAAGTGGTTATTTAACTTCAGTGAAGTGGGCAAGAGACTGTGCCATATATCAAAAGTAGCCTTATAACAAAGAATTTTACAGTGTAGGTGCACTGCATTATTAAATATAAGAATCATTTTTGAGAAATACATGACTGTTCTTGGGCATGTTTAAAATATTTAGCAAGTTTTAGACTATAAAAATGTTCGGAGTGGATCTTCAAAGACTTTTTGACATTGTTCTGTACTTAAAAGTGAGCATCTACACTGCTCAGGGCAACTTCTAGGCAAGATAACCATGAAGTGATAATATGGAAATGAACATTTTATTTTATTTTTTTAAAAAGAGGCATCTAGGGAGAGCCTTTGAGGGTTGTGAAAGTATTAAAAAAAAAAAGAAAGAAAAAGCTGTCAGAGCCCTGCTAGCCAGGTAGCCTGCAGTCAGTTTTGCCATTGTGTAGGGGTCTCCTGAACAGAAGAGTTTAGGGGCATAAAAGCTAAATAAAACAAAAAGAAAGAATACTGTTTCTGTTATGACTGGTATCTCATAAATCTTGTCTCAGCAATAAACACTAATTTGCTCTGTTTGAAAGAAAACTAAAAAGGAGTCGGGGAGAAGGAACTTTCCTCACTTGAATTTCACAGAGGTGAAGTTTTGGAGAACAAAACAAAACATCTGAGCTTCATATAACATGTAGTAGCAAGCTCCTAGCCAGCTGCCATTTTGAGGCTAATTTTTTTAATCAGCCATTTCAGTTTTAGATTAGCCTTGATCCTGAGCCTGCCCAGGAATTCCTTTTCTTACATATGTGCCTTTTCTGAAGTAAACTTTTTTTTTTTAACCTACAGCTGATTTTTTTTGGGGGGGGGGGGTTGTTTGGATTTTGTCAGTTCTTGTACTAGATGAGCAAGCTTTTAAGAACACATACACACACACACACACGCTTGTGCACACGTGCACAAAATTAAAAATAGAATAAAATATAATGCACAGTGTGACTTTTAAAAATGAAAGAATTGAACAACTGTGGGTATTAAATTGATTAATTAGAGTGGATAAAATGGAGGTGAAGGGTGCAGAGCACTCTTTATTTGGATGATACATGACCTTGTAAGACACTGCACTTCATTTGCTATTAGATCGCACTTGAGAAAGGGCTTTATTAAAACCATTCTAGGGTGAGCTGAGGTAAAACATATTGTTAAAAAAAGCTTTTGACAGAATATGTTATATACTTCAATGTGCTTCAGTGATTTCTGTCACTTTTTATACTACACATGTTGCTGTTCAAGAAAAGTTAAAAGTCTAGACATTTTCATCATATTTCTATAAGAAACAGAAATTTAAATAGTTGAAGTAATAATGGGAGCATTTAGTGTTGCTTCGACTTCAGAGTTGACATAAAACCCTATAACTGCCTCATCGCTAAGTAGATTTTAAAGGATACTGTATCTGCTCCATTTGGTGTGTGCATGCAGCTCTTATTAATGTCAATAGGAGTTATGTATGCATGTTAAAAGGAGAATATAGCCCCCGCACTTTTATTTACAATAGCTATTGTTACAGATTAATCACAAAAGTTTAGCATATTACTCCTAATTATCTCCCCTCCGATCGCAAAATAAGAACCTGTGGGAAAAGATCATGTCAATCAAACAAAAGTGCATTCCACGTCAGGTTTGTTTTTTGTAGAAGGCCTGATTCTACCACCTTGACTCACATGAATAGGCTATTAAAATCAGTAGCAGTGCTTGTGGTGTAAGGAACTACTCCCCCCAAAATATTCTACTGAATATATAATTAAAAATAGGCCTATTCATGTGAGTCAAGGTGGTAGAATCAGATATAATTTTCTCTATTCTCCCTTTTTGTAGGGACTCAGATGCTGTGATGATAAGGCCAGATAGCTAGATGGGTAGATAGATATCCCCCATCTTCCCTCTGTCTAAGGTTTCCTGTCAGCAGCCATTTCTGGAAGCTTAGAACACTGGAATACAGTCAGTGGCAGTTATTCTTCTCATGGTGTGTTTTGGCTTAAGTTTTCTTGGTTCCCATAGGCATGTCTAAACTGCAGTTAAACACCTGCAGCTGGCCCGTGTCTGTTAACTAAGGCTCGCTGAGTTTGGGCTGTGGGGCTATAAAATTGCAGTGTAGATGTTCAGGCTCGGACTGGCACCCAGGCTCTGGGACCACATGATATGGGAGGGTCCCAGAGCCTGGGTGCCAACCTTAGCCCAAATGTCTACACTACAATTTTATAGCCCCATAGCCAGAGTCAGCTGACACAGGCCATCCACGAGTGCTTTATTGCAGTGTAGACATACCTTGTGAGTCACTTAGCTTTAAAAAGGCAGTTTTGATCGTACAGTTGATTCACCTATAAACACTTCTGTTTTCAAGCATAATGGTTGAGCAACAGGCTTCTGCATAACCTAATACCTACAACTGGAAGTGGGTTGTAAAATTTAGATCCAGAGCCAAACTCTTGCAGTTGTTGCGAGCTGGGATTTGGTTCAGTCCATTATGCATAGGGAAGGACAGGAAGCTCAGTCCCGGTTCTGAACTTCAAAAAGTTTATTGCATTTGGGGTCAGGGCTCTGGTTTAGGTCCATCATTGCTCAGAATATATTAAGTCACAGAAAGAAATCCAAGAATTCAATTTTAGTTTTTCCATAAAAGGTAGCTATTTTCAAAAAGACACATTTAAAAAAATGTCCTGAAGCGTGATTTTCAAGCTGACGTGTGTTTATGCATTTATAGGTGTTAGATTGCTGCGGGAGCACTAAAGGGGAAAAGACCACTTTTTTGAAGATAGTAAAAAGTTTATATTGTGTCCAGGGTTGGAATATTTTAGCTAGTAAAATTATGACTGTAGTGCAGACTTGTCCACACCTGTCTTTTATGTAAACTGAATCAGGGTTAAAGGAATGTTTCCCACCTTATACAGTTGTTCAAAGGAGGCTAGAAAGGCAAATAGAAAGCCATGTTTTTGGCTCTGATTACTATTTCTGCGATGGAGGGCAGGCTCAGGCTCAGAAATTCTTGGGATCCAGTTCAAGCACTGCCCGACATTTGTTACTGTTAATTGCAACTGTGCTGTCAGCTTTGATTACTGGATATTTCACTTGAGTGGCTTCTTGGTGTATTGGCAAAGAGAATGTCAAAGTGGTTTATACAGGGATATGTTTTCCAGGCTCCTGTTGACTTTAATGGGACTTGTGCAGATAAATACCCACATACTGCTTTAAAAATTTAGGGGACAGCATGATTGAAGCATGTATAAATTAAATACAGCAAAGATCTGGGGTGTCTGCTGAGTAAAGTGTATAAAAATATAAAATTAAAGACTGAACGTGATACCACAGCCTATTTAGGTACCATAAAACAGATCTACCTCCTACATCACATTTTCTTTTGACTTTATACATAGCATTAAATCCCTTTAAACAATTATTTGTACATGGAATAAATGTGTGAAGCGAGTTTGATCCCTAAATGCCAAAAATAAAATATATAGAAAAAATATATGGAGATATACCTATCTCATAGAACTGGAAGGGCCCCTGAAAGGTCATTGAGTCCAGCTCCCTGCCTTCACTAACAGGACCAAGAACTGATTTTTGCCCCAGATTCCTAAGCGGCCCCCTCAAGGATTGAGCTCACAACCCTGGGTTTAGTAGTCTAATGCTCAAACCACTGAGCTATCCCTTCCCCCCAAAAGTCCTTATGAAGGTTTTATATGATATAGTAGGTTTTATATGGTATAGTATATAAAGATATACACATAATGCAAGTATGTGTCATGTATGTCATACATATTCAGTGAATAAACATGTTGGATGAGTAAATACGCTGTGCAACATTTTATATCCATCAATAAATTGCAATTAAATCCCCCTTTCAGAAATTCCAAGAACTAAATCTGTTAACAAAATAAAGTACATGCCAATGGTATTTAAATATTCTCCACTGTATTATTTTTTGAGTGTTTTCTCTCTCTTTTTATTTTTTAGGTAAAGATGAGCCTTCAAGCTATATTTGCACAACATGCAAGCAGCCTTTTAATAGCGCTTGGTTCTTGCTTCAGCATGCCCAGAACACACATGGATTCCGCATCTACCTGGAAACCAGCCCTTCAAACAGTTCCCTTACTCCACGCATCACCATCCCTCCTCCTCTGGGACCAGAGACTGTTGCACAGTCCCCGCTGATGAATTTCCTTGGAGACAACAACCCTTTTAGTCTTTTGCGGATGACGGGCCCCATCCTACGTGATCACCCTGGGTTTGGTGAGGGTCGGCTCCCCAACACACCTCCACTGTTCAGCCCACCGCCTCGTCATCATCTGGATCCACATCGCCTTAGTGCCGAAGAAATGGGGTTAGTTGCCCAGCATCCCAGTGCCTTTGACAGAGTTATGCGTTTAAACCCCATGGCAATTGAGTCCCCAGCGATGGATTTCTCCAGAAGGCTTCGAGAACTGGCAGGAAACAATTCTACCCCTCCTCCAGTCTCACCGAATCGCACCAACCCTATGCATCGCTTGTTGAATCCTTTCCAGCCTAGCCCTAAATCACCCTTTTTGAGCACCCCGCCATTGCCACCAATGCCCCCAAGCAGCACTACGCCGCCGCAGCCTCAGGCGAAGAGTAAGTCCTGTGAATTCTGTGGGAAAACATTCAAGTTCCAGAGTAATCTTATCGTGCACCGACGCAGTCATACAGGAGAAAAGCCCTACAAATGTCAACTCTGTGATCATGCTTGCTCCCAGGCCAGCAAGCTAAAACGTCATATGAAAACACATATGCACAAAGCTGGCTCCATGACAGGCAGGTCAGATGATGGACTCTCCACCACAAGTTCTCCTGAGCCAGGCACAAGTGAGCTCACTGGAGAGGGACTAAAATCCAGTGAGACGGATTTCAGGAATGAGAGTGATCCCTCTCTGGGCCATGACAATGAAGAAGAGGAAGAAGAAGAGGAGGAGGAAGAGGAGCTTGAAAATGAGAGCAGGCCAGAGTCAAGCTTCAGCATGGACTCAGAGCTAAGTCGTAACCGAGAGAACGGTTCCAAATCGCTACCAGATGAAAAATCCCTTGTCCTTGGAAAAGTTATAGAGAATGTAAGTCTCGGTGCCATCCAGCAATACAATGACATGCTAGCTGAAAAACAGAAGAGGAGTAGCTTCATGAAAAGGTCTTCTGATCAGCGAGACCTGTGTCCTCGAGACCTCTGTCAGAGAGACACAGGCGACGAAGACTCAGTGGCAGGAGAACTTGACCGCACTGAGGAAGGGACGGTCAATGGAAGAAACTTTGGCCCAGGAGAACCCTTCCCAGGCTTGTTCCCTCGCAAGCCAACACCTATCACGAGCCCCAGTTTAAACAACTCTTCTAAAAGAATAAAAATAGAGAAAGATTTGGACTTACCACCAGCAACAATAATACCTTCTGAAAATGTTTACTCCCAGTGGCTGGTAGGGTATGCAGCATCAAGGCACTTCATGAAGGATCCGTTTCTAGGATTCACAGACTCCCGACAATCCCCCTTTGCAACTTCTTCTGAGCATTCTTCAGAGAACGGAAGCCTGCGTTTCTCCACTCCACCAGGTGACATGTTGGATGGGGGTCTCTCAGGGCGCAGTGGAACAGCGAGCGGAGGCAGCACTCCCCACATCAGTGGACCTGGTCCCGGTCGACCCAGTTCAAAGGAAGGGCGGAGGAGCGATACATGCGAGTACTGTGGCAAGGTCTTTAAGAACTGCAGCAACTTAACGGTGCACCGCCGGAGCCACACTGGAGAGCGGCCTTACAAATGCGAGCTCTGCAACTATGCATGTGCCCAGAGCAGTAAGCTGACACGTCATATGAAAACGCATGGCCAGATAGGGAAGGAGGTCTACCGCTGCGACATTTGTCAGATGCCCTTCAGTGTTTACAGCACCCTGGAGAAACACATGAAAAAGTGGCATGGAGAACATTTGCTGACAAATGACGTCAAAATTGAGCAGGCAGAAAGAAGCTAAGACCCCCACTGGGTTAAATCTGGGGTCTAGGTAACATTTAATTTGTACAGTTTAACTATTGCCAACTGAGAAAAGCTGACCTAACTTGCCTCCGTAAACATAACTTAGCATAACTATAGTAGGTGCCAGACCTTGGCACTTAAATATAACCTGTGTCTACAAAGTTCTATTAAACCTGAGGGTTGATTAAGGCAGTAAAATTGTGGAGCCTTTTAACTGTGCAATAATTTCTGTATTTATTGGGTTTTTGTAATTTTTTGGCATGTGCAGGTACTTTTTTTTTATTCTTTCTGTTTAAATTTCTTTTAAAATTTTGTTGGGTATCCCTTTTTAATTTTACCCAGTAGTAGCCTGAGATTACTTGCATTGTAGGGGGAGAGGCATATCTTTTTAAATTATAATTTTGGGGCCGCTGCTTTGTTGAAATTTAAGCTAAGCATGTGTAATTTCTTGTGAAGAAGCCAACATTTTAACGGAATTCTTTCTTTTCTTCTTCTTCTTCTTCCTTTTTTGTAAAATAACCTTGGAGATTAGGGAAAATAAAATTGTACAGCGGATAACAATCTTTAAAATTAGCACTTTCTTTTGGAATTGGATCTGATATGTAGCACTGACAATGTCGCTAAAGATAGAGGCCTTTTCTGTGTAGACTTCAACATTAAAGTTATGTCAACTAAAAAGACATGGGTGCAGGTATTTTCTGAAGGCAGCTACATTGAACAAAGCAATAACATTCTTAATTGTGGATTATTATCAGATAGTTTCTTAGCATTATTAATGATATGTACTGAGATGCCGCCATTTTGTCACTTGTTCCAGGTTCAGTAATTAAAATAACCGAAAGAATCCTCACAGTTGTAATAAAAGCTCTTTTAAGGTATTGTAGCATCCTTCTCCACCCTTGGATGAATAAAATGCCATTCTTTTAGTTTAACACACACACACACACACACACACAAATCTAAAGGCGTTTGGGATATATGTACAAACCCCTAACTTAGCTCAGTAGTATACTGCAACTAGAATCGCTGTAATTAAGGCAGTTGTAACTAGGGCTGATTGGTAGTTTCTCAATCCGCTAGAATATAATTTATAAGGTATTTGGATGGCGAGTAGAAAATATCAGGATTATCTCATATAATGCACAACGATGTTATTGTGAGGAAGGGGAAAAATTAATCATTATATGTGTAATGGGCTGATTCTACTCCCACTGAAGTCAATGAGAGTTTTCCTATTGACTTAATTGGGAGCAGGAGCAGGCCCTATATGAGCAAAGCATTGTAGGAAAAAAATGCAGCTGCTCTGTTTTCCAATTGTTTTATTTTTTAGCATATTAGGACTAATAATAACGAAGAGTGGACAATTAAGGTTAGACATTTTGATTATGTTGACCCGCACTTTAAAACTTTCGTTTGTGTTTAAGAGAAAATGGCTTCTGAACAAGAAATTACAGCATATTCGTCTCCTTGGCCCAAAGGTGGGTTAAACTGTAAGGGAACAGCTGAGATTAAGTGTCAGTGTTGCTAAGCATGGCATTCACAATACTGGCACTATAAAGAAAAATAAAATAAAAATAATTTATTGGACAGTTTTTCTACTGCCATTCAATTTGACGTGAGTGCCTTGAAAACTGATCTTCCTATCTGAGTCTCTTGAGACAAATGCAAAACGTTTTTGTGAAATGAAAAGACTTTTAAAAAAGTAAAACAAGAAAAGTACATTCTTTAAGGGGAAAAAAAAGAGCCACATTTACTTTAAAAAAATTACTGGTTGAAGATAGTGGACATGAAAATGCCATAAGACCCAATCAAATGAAGATGCATACCCAGCACAACTTCGGACATCCATTAGCTGAATTATTCTCAGCCTTTTTTTTTTCAGGACAACGCTGCTTAGGAAATGGAATGGAAATGATTTACTGCTGAATTAAAACTCATATGACACAAATTACAAGTTATCATTGAATGAGAAAAAAACAATTCAGGAACAATGGCTAATTTTTTTTAAAAGTTAAATTTAGTGCACTCTGTCTTAAAATACGTTTACAGTATTGAATACATACAAGGGTAAAAAAAATTGTGTGTATGTGTGTTTGAGCAATCTTTTTTTTTTTTTTTTCAAAGTTTGCTTAATAGGTTATTAAAAAAATGCCGTGATGGCCATGTGTATATTGTTTTCTTTTGGTGACGGGGTTTTAGTATATATTATATATATTAAAATTTCTTGATTACTGTCAAAGTGGACCAGTATTTGTAATAATGGAGAATGCTTGGGCATTTTACAAAACCAGAAAGAAAAAACAAAAAAACAAAAAAACCAGAAAAAAAAAAACCTTTTTCTTTTTTCCTTGAAAATGTTGCAGTAAAATTTAAATGGTGGGTCTATAAATTTGTTCTTGTCACTGTAACTGTAAAGTCTTGAGTTTTAGTAAATTTTTTTCTGCCTTGGGTGTTGAATTTTTATTTCAAAAAATGTATAGAAACTTGTATTTGGGGATTAAAAGGTGATTGCTACACCATGTAGAAAAAGTATGTAGAAAAAAGTGCTTAATATTGTTATTGCTTTGCAGAAAAAAATCACGTTTCTGACCTATACCTATTTTTCTCTTCCCCCTCCCCTCCCTTCTGGAATGGATATTGATATTGGTTGATTCATATGATGTAGGCACTCGCTGTATTTTTACTGAAGCTTGTAATTTTTTAACTGTACGCTTGTCCTTTTAAAGGGATTTAATGTACCTTTTTGTTAGTGAATTTGGAAATAAAAATAAAAACAAACAAACAGGCTGCCAATAATATATTTTTTTAATTTGGCAGGATAAAATATTGCAAAAAAAAAAAAATTTGTATGTTAAGTCCTTATTGTACAGGAAAAAAAAGGGGGGGGGGGGGGGGGGGGTTGTTAGACGACCTTTAAGTAAAAGAAACAAAACAAAATAATTAAGTGCTTTTTTTCATTTTATTTTATTTTATTTTGTTCACAAATGATTTTAGTTGTATATTTTTTTTTTGTCAGAAATGGCCTACAAAAAAAAGTGCTGTTCCCACAGGGCTCTAATATCGTCAAAGTTGCCTGGACCCCTTGCATCAAGGTTTTACCAGGTATGGGTGAACCAGGCTGGATGGTTATTGCCTATTCATGTTAAGGGAAATTCAGTTTTTGTAAAGATGTTTGAAGTAACATTCCACAGATTCCTCTTCTAGAGAGAGAGAGAGGAGATTTTTTCCCCTTGCAAATGATTAGCTGTTTAGAGCATCTTCTCTACCGCCACTGCCTCCCACTCACTCCCCTAACTCCTGCCCTCCAGAATAAAGTAAATTTACTCTTTAAAAGCGAGAGCTGTTGCATCTGCTTTGACATAGGTAAAGTGCCCTGCTCTTGGTACAATTGTAATTTGGATTGAAGTAAAATTGGTCCAGGCACAGCCCTTGTTTTCCCTGTCAGAACAGGACCTATTCCATGTACAGGTCTTGCCAGTCCATGTTATTATCTGCTTTGCTGCTGTACTCCTAATTGTACATTCCATAAATTTCTGAATGTTTGAGGGACTGGGATGAAATTCTGTGCCTTTTGATTTCTCTTTTCTATTCTCTCTCTCCCTTTTTTTGGTCGGGATGGGGACAAGTAGCAGAAGTGGCAATGACATTCTATTGAATATTTTAAGGTGGGAGAGAAGGAGGAAATTGCATTGTTTCAGAAAAAGGTGGTAAAAAACCACCATTCTAAATTCTTCCTTCTCTTTCATCTGTGCAATGCAGTTGAAGCCATTGGGATGGCATGGTTGTAACTGAGAGCAGAATTTGACCCAGCTATCTTGCAGATGCTGCCTTCTTGCTTGACTACATCCTATCCTAAGATTTACCTTTTGGGTGAAGTTTTGATTTCAGTTACGCTGGTGTAAATCACGATTAATTCATAAGATTCACTCCTGATTTATACCAGTGTAACTGAGATCGGAATCTGGCCCCTTAAAGGCATATACTACTTTATAGTGAAAACGCTAATCTTTGTTACACTGGTGTAAATCTGGAGTAACCTCATGGAATTCAGTGGAGTACCCCCTGAATATACACCAGTCTAATGAAGATCAGCATTGAATCCTAGGTTTCCAGTCTAAGACCAGTTCCTTGAAAGAAAAAAAAAATCAACTTTCATTTTAAAGCAAATTGCTCGGGAGCACCACTAGTCCTATTGTTTCTTACTAAGGTAGTTAAACCAGCAGTTGTCTAATCGTGTGACTTAAATCATTCATAAACCAACGGTAAGTCACCCAAAAAGCACAAGGAATGTGTTTCTACAGACTGTAGTAACAATGGAGACCCTCTTCTTCCTGTTTAGGAGAATCATACTTTACTAGGCCATAAGCACAATATTACATAGACATACAGTAGCTATTATGCTGCCATATTTATATTCACAATTCAGTTTAACATTTTATTAAGTTGAAATGTATTACTTCCAGTGCCCGCTTCTGTTTCCATTGAAGTCAATAGCAAAACTTCAGTTGACTTCTGTGGAGCAGGAGTGGGCCCGTAATCTCGTTTTTGGGAAGGAAAATATCTATATGAAAAAAAGGGGTCAAAAATCAGCATTTCATCCCAGTCCTGAGTACAAGACAGTCCAAGATTTTGTTTATCAGAAGCAAACTCATTTTTATGGTGCTCTTTGTATTTTAGAACTGCAAAGCAAAGTAATGTTGATTTAAGTTGTTTGCATTTGTACCGGCAAGGCAAAATATTTTTATTACCTTTTTCTATTACTTATTGTATGAGCTTTTGTTGTTTACTTGGAGGTTTTGTCTTTTACTACAAGTTTGGAACTATTTATTATTGCTTGGTATTTGTGCTCTGTTTAAAAAACAAGAGCACTTTTTTTTTATTATGGATAAAATGTTGAGATGGCTGGAGGTCATTTCAATATGGCTTAGTGAAATATTTATTGTTCCTTTTATTCTCTGTACAAGATTTTTGGCCTCTTTTTTCCCTTATTGTCACAATGTTGAGTTCAGCATGTGTCTACCATTTCATTTGTACGCTCGTTCAAAACAACGTTTGTTCCAGTTTCAAGTTATAAAAATAAATTGGACTTTTGACTTGATCTCCAAATCTTGTCTTTCCTGTTTATTTTAAATTTGGGAGGACCTGAAAAACTGAGGATCATTATGGTTCATTAGACTTACGGAATATCTTTGTATCAGTTCAGTTAGGTATCGATTCAGGAAAGCATCCCTATTCAGAAAGGGCACTTGAGCACTTGTTTAACTTTAAGCATGTGCTTAAATCCCACTAAAGCCAATGAGACTTAAGTGTATACTTAAAGTAAGGCATGTGCTTAAGGACATTCCTGAATTGGAGCCTTAAGCAATGCAAGCTGGAGCAATGTTTGAAACACTTAAAATGTCCCGGAACAAGTAGCTTTAAGTACTAAAAGGTAAGCGTGATTGTTTCTGTTTTTTCTGAGCTGAACTTTGCTCTCAAGCCCCCACCCAGCAAAGTACTTAAGGATATACTTCACTTTTAGCATGTGAGCAGTCCCAGCGGTTTAAGTTTGTTAGGGGCTTTGCTGGATAAGGGCATCTGTTCTCTGATGTAAATATGGAGTAATGCCATTCATTGACTTAACTGAGAGCAGAATTTGGACCACACAGTATGGGCTTCCAAGCAATATTTTACAGATACCAAAATTTACCTTTAGATACACATTTGCCTTTCTGACTGAGTGCAGGGGGAGTTACGTATATACATCTAAAGGCAGAATTAGGCTCAGTTTGGAGAGTATTGTAAAGATGGAGACAATTATAGCTCAACAGAATCTACCACCCTCTTCTTCCCTATCAAGCCAACACTTTTAACAACTGTAAGAAAACCTTGACTGGGATAATTGTATACAAAACTGCTATTAGACAATTCAGGACTTATTTGTGAAACTTTGATGGCCAGATTCTTAACTCACTTAGGTCCTGATATAGCAAAATATGTAAGTAGGTGCCATATTTCTAAGCTTGTGAGTAATCTCCTTGTCTTCAATAGGACTACTCATGCTTAAATTATGCTTTGGTCAAACACAGGTTACTGGGCTCAATACAGGTGTAACTGGGTGAAATTTAATGGCCTGTAATATACAGGAAGTCAGATGATCAGGTGGTCCCTTGTGCCCTTAATATCTATGAATCTTAAAGTTATGTGTGTGCTTATGTGCTTTGCTGAATCGGGGCTAGACTGATGTAATAGTTAAACTATTCTAACAGTTATGGTAGTGTGAGATGAGAATCAGGCTCTTTGACAATTAAATTGGATTAATGTTCATGCTCTTATAATTTCCAAAATGCCAAGTAAGGTACATCTTAAAGGCACTCTGCAACAGAAGAATTCATTTAAAGGACACTATATTTTATTTTTAAGTTTCATATATTTTTCATTTCAATGTGCATTTTCCCTAAACAATAAGGCCTGATTCTGATCTCACTTACTACTGTTTTATACCACTTTGTAGCTTCACTGACTTAAACAGAGCAACTCCTCAGATTCACTGGTGTGAATGAAAGATCAGAATTAGGCCCGTTTGTTAGACCATTAATGAAAAGCGAAACAACAAATACTAGCAAAGCAAACGTGTTCACAAATTCAAATGAATATTTGTGGAATGTTTTTGCAGTATTTACCAAGCTTTGATCGTATTCTGATTTTTCTTGTGCATGGGTATAAATCAGGAAGTACTCTATTGAAATCAGTGGAATTACACCAGTTTAGTAAAACTGTTGTGAAATCAGAATCAGGCCCCCAGTAATCAAGGTCTGATATGTGATGAACTAAAAAGTATTTTAAACTTAAAAAACAAAAATCTTTTAACTCAATTTTTCTTTTCAGAATCCCTTTAAATTACCTTTTTCTTAGCATTATTGTAATAAAGGAACATGAGGTTATAAAGCCAATTTAATTTTGAAGGGCCAGATTCTTACTTATATTAATTTGAGACCAGTGTAGCTTTATGGATTTAATAGGCTTACTCCTGATTTACATAAATATATGTGAGATCAGAATCTGAGCCAGTGAGTTTACTGGCAGGAAATTTACATAAGTTTTAGGGCCATATTGCAGAATATTAGCAGAAAATATAATAACTAATATTCACACCATACAGTGGATTCTAAGGGTTGCATTGCATTCTAAGGCCAGTCAGGGAACAGAAATGTACATGTGATCTATGTGTCCAGTCAAAATAGCTTGAAGATTGAACACTTGCAATGTGAGATTTGTGAACAGACCAAGAATTTGTTGCAGAAATCATTCAGGAAATAATTCTGAATAACAGATACATTTAAGAAAATTTGATCAATTTGTAAAACAAAAAAAGAGGCAATATTTGTCTAGTGGTTGATTTGCTATGAATTATTCTCCCAGCTCAGCTAAACACTGACCTTTAGTTATTCAATGACAACATGTATTCCATTTTCTGTCAGATGACAGACTATTCTTTCCTGGAAAGGATCACACATGTTAGAGATGGAAAAGACCCATTCGTTCGTATCGTCCATCCCTTACCAAATGCAAGATTGTTCCCTACAATACATTTCCTAGATGTTACTATAGGCAGAATAGGATAAAACATCATTTCATATTTAAATTCTAAAAATATATGATTGTTAAAAAAAAAGTGTGAACCTATTCTGTCCCTGTCACTCTTCTTGTAGGTTTTATCATGACAAGTTACAATATGGGACTACTCTGTTGGTCAAAGTAATGCACATTTTTAAGTGCATAGGTGGATAAGGGCTTTGGGATGAAAACTATTTCAGGAAAATACAGTTCTAATTATACTTTCCAATCAATTGGTGGTCAAGGGGCAAGTATGCTACATAGAGACGAAATACCCAGTACAGATTTCCTTTTCTTCACACATGTTTGGATTTAGAGGGTGTGTGTGTGTGTGTGTATGTGTGTGTGTGTGTGCGCGCGCGTACGCCTAGATGCTTGAGACTATCTCTTGCAGTAAGTTCAGATCATTTAGATATTTTCATGTGGAACTGGCAAGCTACAGCACTGGTTAAGGTTGAAGTCATTGGTATATCAGAGCACATCAAAGCTAATGAAAATGAGAAGGAAAGCAATCAGTGCAGTGATACATATATCTACACAGAGTGGCAATCAATTAAAATAACTTCAAAAATATATACAGTGCTCTTTTTAAAAAAAAGGTTTTACCATTGAGAATTATTGTTTATCAGTTTAGCCTGTGCTGTACTGTGTGTGTAGGGTGGGGGTGCTTGTGCTTGCTTATATAATATATAAAATCAGATTCCGATCTCTAGTACACTGGTGAAAATCTAAAATACTGAGTTCACTTGAGTTACTCCTGATTTCCAGTTGTGTAACTGAGATCAGATCCTAGTCCCCATACTGTAGCCCTGGTTCATTCCTGTGTTCCCCAATTTGATGCTGCTGTAACTGCACTGAAATTGATTATAACTGAATAATGCAGTGGTGAATCTCTATATATGTATTTGAAACCCCATATAGAAACCTCAGTTTGCACAATGATTGTAAGGATGTAAATCCATCCCTACTGAACTGTCCTGTGAACACCCTCAACATCCTTCAGCTGTTGATTTCTACTGGCAGAAACAGTAGTTCCAGCAAGAAGAAGTTAGGGAACAGTAGACTAATAGACCCATTTCTTAGCTCCAAAACCTAGTTACCAGCTGGAAACAGGATCCAACTGAACATTGTCAACTAGGATTCCCACTAGGGTGCAGGTATAAGGCACAGTGGTGGTGTAAGCAAAACATTCCTTCCTGTAAAACTTACATGTCAGGCTTACAACGGGGAAGCTCTTCCATGAGACTTAGTTGCTGGTTATAATGTCTTTTGTTTACTCTTGGATTTTGCACAACTCACTCATCATCTGGCCAGCACATTATCTGAAATTAACACAAAAATTCAGCCCCATAAAAAGATGTGGAAGTAGAGATTTCTGAACACCTCTGATCTGATATTCAGGGGCAGCTGTAAAACACATAGCAATGCTGCCCTTCTGTTCGTTTCTTAAAGACATAATTCTATAAATAGTTTTTTCCTAATATGCATGTAATTAAAATACATAATTAAGCGGCTATAACTATTTCATTCCTTTGGGGGAAAAGGGGGGGTTATATTTCTCTTTCACTACTTCTTGTTGATGTGAAAAGTGTATGTAAATTACTCTCTTTTCCGTACCTTTTACCAAATTTAGAAACTCATAGTTCCCCTGCTGTGTGATGCAGAGGAACAATTTACAAGTAGGTGGGAGCACAAAAACCACAGTGGGGTGAGTTATCTACTGTGGAAACCATAGAGAGCAAACTCTATTTAGTGAGAGCTCATGGCTTGGGGAGGAGACACATTTCTGGAGTGAGGCAGAGGGTCCAAGGGAGCAAACTCTTTATATGACTCCTCCCATTGTGAACCAAGGGCAATCCCACCAGCAGAGCCAGGGGAAGACGATATTGATATCAATGGCAGTTTTGCTAGTGTGAGGATGTCTGTGGTTGGCAGAAACCAAGCACTCTGCAGAAAATGCCTTGAATTTTTATTACAAATGCAACACAATGTAGCTTTATTGAGCAAAGCATCGTTCTTGCAAACTATCCCAAAATGATCTGTAGAGTGAAATAATACAATGACAGAGTTAAATCGGAAAATAAGAGCAGGGGGAGGGAGATGTTGAGATATAAGCAAAGTAGAAAATGGTTTTCACTAAGGCTGTCGATTAATTACAGTTAACTCACTCAATTAACTCAAAAAATTGCAATTAAAAAAATTAATCGTAATTCATAGCGGTTTTAATCACACTGTTAAACAATGGAATACCAATTGAAATGTATTAAATGTATGTGGATGTTTTTCTACATTTTCAAATATATTGATTTCAATTACAACACAGCATACAAAGTATACAGTGCTCACTTTATATTATCATTTTTATTACAAATATTTGCACTGTAAAAATGATAAAAGAAATATTTTTTCAATTCAGCTCATACAAGTATTGTAGTGCAATCACTATCATGAAAGTGCAACTTACAAATGAGGATTTTTTTGTTACATAACTGCACTCAAAAACAAAACAGTGTAAAACATTCAAGCCTACAAATACACTCAGTCCTACTTCTTGTTCAGCCACTTGCTAAGACAAACAAGTTTGTTTACATTTACGGGAGATAATGCTGCCCACTTCTTATTTACAATGTCATCTGACATGAGAACAGGTGTTTGCATGGCACTTTTGTAGCCAGCATAGCAAGGTATTTACATGCCAGGTATGCTAAACATTCGTATGCCCCTTCATGCTTCTATGCTGATGATGCTCATTAAAAAATAATGCATTAATTAAATTTGTGACTGAACTCGGGGTGGGGGGGGGAGAATTGTATGTCTCCTGCTATTTTACCCGCATTCTGCCATATACTTCATGTTATAGCAGTCTCAGATGATGACCAAGCACATGTTGTTCATTTTAAGAACACTTTCACTACAGATTTGACAAAATGCAAAGAAGGTACCAATGTGAGATTTCTAAAGATAGCTACAGCACTTGACCCAAGGTTTAAAAGTCTGAAGTGCCTTCCAAAATCTGAGAGGCACTAGATGTGGAGCATGCTTCCAGGAGTCTTAAAAGAGCAACACTCAGATGCGGAAACTACAGAAGCCGAACCACCAAAAAAGGAAATCAACCTTCTGCTGGTGGCATCTGACTCAGATGATGAAAATGAACATCTGTCGGTCTGCACTGCTTTGGATCGTTATTTAGCAGAACCCGTCATCAGCATGGACCCATGTCCTCTGGAAGGGTGGTTGAAGCATGAAGGGACATATGAATCCTTACCGCATCTAGCATGTAAATATCTTGCGACACCGGCTACAACAGTGCCACGTGACCACCTGTTCTCACTTTCAGGAGACATTGTATACAAGAAGTGGGCAGCATTATCTCCTGCAAATGTAAATAAACTTGTTTGCTAAGCGATTGGCTGAACAAAAAGTAGGACTGAGTGGACTTGTAGGCTCTAAAGTTTTACATTATTTTATTTTGGAATGCAGTTATTTTTTATACCTAATTCTACATTTGTAAGTTCAACATTCATGATAAACAGATTGCACTACAGTACTTGTATTAGGTGAAGTGAAAAATACTATTTCTTTTGTTTTTACAGCGCAAATATTTGTAATAAAAATAAATATTTGTATTCTGTGTTGTAACTGAAATCAATATATTTGAAAATGTAGAAAACATCCAAAAATATTTAAATAAATGGTATTCTCTTATTGTTTAATAGTGTGATTAATCGTGATTAATTTTTTTAATCGCTTGACAGCCCCAGTTTTCAGCTGAGATTTGTAACCAGATGGAGCACTGGTGAATCAAGCCTTTTAGATGGTGGGTACAATTTTCAAAAACAGCTAACTGATTTAGGAGTCTATGTCCCATTTACAAAGTGACTGAAGCCCAATGGCAGTTAGACACCTAAATATCTTTCAGGATCTAGGTCTGAAACACTTAGGCGCCTAAGTCCCATTTACTTCCACTCTGTCTCTCCCAGTGGGGGGAGAGAGAGAGAGAAAAAAGAGAGAGAGAGAGAGAGAGAGATCTCCAATGGATATAAAATACTTTAAAGTTTTTCTACTTAGTGTCCTAATCCTGCAATGAAAGATATACAGGTGGAACCCTGAGCCCACTTTGGACCAATAGCAGAACTGGTGTCTAATGGCCTGATTGCCTTCTATTTAGAGTCAATGGCAGAATTCCCATTGATTTCAGTAGCGCAGGATGAAGCCCTAAAATAGAAATCTAAATTTTCAGCCAGATTTCAGCAGTGTTCTTTTAATTTTACAGGAAGAGAGAAGCACTGAATACTACACCAGATATAAACCCCTTCAGCATTTGGGGAAGTTCAGATCTAGATCAATACTTGAGGCCAATCTCCTTAGACATCTGAGAGAATAAATTTTAGCCCTTATGGTTATGCAGAAAAGCATGAAAATGACCCAAGTGCATTCTAAAGGCTAAAAAACCAGATGGCAAATAAAAAGTACTCAAAATGTATTTTAAAATGTCTCATGATTTTAAAGACAATCTCATTGGTGGCTTGCCTCATGATTTTTTAACATTTAAGGTTGGGAGTACTGTAGGTCTTCCCCATCTCTGATTTCCATTATATTCTCAAGCAAGTTATGGAAAACTGATCCTTTCATTTCAGACAAAACACATGGATTAGATCCTCAGCTGGCATAAATCAGCAGAGCTCTGTTGTATCCAATGGGGTTAGCCTGATTTACACCAGTGGAGGATATGACCCAATAATTATAGTTAGTTTAAGATGTGCTACTCAAACTAGAGCTATGGATGTTTTAATATCTGACAGAGAAACCTGTATGGATTGTTCCAAAGGATTGATTTGGTGTAATAGCCTTCAAAGTTTCTGAAGACAGTCTGAAGTTTCCTTACATTGTTTTGTCAGTCTGAGTCCAGCTTCTCAAATAGGTTTGCTCTCAAAGGAGCAGCGGCGAATCATCAGTGCTAGGTTTGTCAGGCAGATTTTATCTATCTCCTTGAACTTCCGTGATACGTCTGGATGATCAGACTGCAGAATTAAGTAGCTTTCATGTCATTTCAGTCCAATATAATTTGCAAAGCAATTTTTACCCAAAGGTATGTTCTTGTCTTGATGTGCAAGGCTTGGCCACATGGCTCAGAGAAAATGACATGCCTATCCCCACTCTAAAAATGCAGAGGATAGTGTTTTATTTGTTACCAGCATGCAAGGACATGATTTCACATCAACCGTTTAATTCAAATGCTGAGTGATTTTTGAATGCAAAGGCAACTTGTTTTTCTTCCCCATCACGTTTTTTCTAAGCACAGCACCTTGGTCATTTCTTCCTCTAGCCAAGCAAGAACAGACTTTGCTCTCTCCTAAGCTTGTTAATGCCACTCTGTAAATCACCTAGAGGGGACTTTCTTTGTTATGATGAGGCACTCCAGACCCTTGGGTCTGGGTGTTCTGGTCCAGATTTTTAAAGATACTTAAGCAACTAAATTCCCATTGATCTCAATGGAAGTTAGCGTAAATGCCTTTAAAAATCTGGCCCTCTGCCATTACAACCCTGTCACACCATGCTGGTCTAGGGAGTTTAGGAACAGCTGAACTACATTTTCCACACACAACAGACACTGGAGCAACCTACACATGTAAATATAAAGTGTCCTTTTGTTTTAGTTTATGTCTACTAGCAATGGTTTGTATTCTAGTTCATTTGAGGTACTTCCTGCACATTCAAGGCATTCTGTGTAGTGAGCTTTCAAACTCTAAATTTTCCAAGTGCTTCAAATAGAGCTGAACCAATGGGGTATGTGAATGTAGATTCCAGGCATAGGATACTGTTTATCTGCATGTAAGGAGAAGTACACTTGACTTCATAAGCCATCTATATTCAACACACAAGACACCAAGGCCACAATGAGCAGCCTTCATCAGTAAGCAGTGACAGAACAGCTTGGATCAATGAGAAATGGGTGTCTGAACTCCATCAGAATGATCTGCTCATCCTGATGTGCAAGTAACAGCTGCCTCCAATGTTTCTTTGAAGACTAAGTATCTGGGGTGGCAAAGAATTTCTCCATGGAAGGAAGGTCATTGGCCCAAGTGCTAAAGATGATGCACTAGGATGCATTTTATATAGGACCTAATCATCAGCTGGTGCAAATCAGGTGTACATTACTCCCTCTGAGGACCAAATGCTGCTTGCCTTACTTAAGCAAGTAGTTCCATTACTGTCAGCAGCAAGCAAGATCAGGAGGATTTCAATATACAAATATTGATAAGAGGCAGTTAGCTAGTGTAATTGCAAACAGGGCAGATAGGCACTGCTGCTCAAAACAGAAAGTTGACAGCAACACAATATCTCAACTGGGTCAAGCAGAGCACTTATTTGGGGAGGAGACTGCACCTCTTCCAAACCACTTAGTGGGCATGTCCTAGCTGTAATGCAAATGCTTGGGACATGGGATAAAGGCTACGGTCTATGTCATCAGTCACATTCAAAAAGACAATTGATCTTAGTTTCTTCCAAAACAGGAATGATCCATAAAAAAAGAAAGACCCCCCAAAAAACATTTAACATTTAAACCAGGGATTTTAAAAAGAGACTAAACAGATTTGAGACGCCCAACACCCATTTAATTGCAATGGGAATTGGGTGTCTAACTCCTTGTGGTTCCTTTGAAAATCCCAGCCTAAGAGAGTTGAAATCTCAATAGAGATCTAGCAAAACAAAACCCAGCCAAAAGACAAGGGTGGGACTTCAATGCGCTGTCTAAACAGCTATTTTTAGAGTGCTATCCTGAGCCCTGCTATCCTGAGCCTGTCAACCCGGGCTGGAGGCTCGCTGTCGCGGGCTGTCTAGACGTGGCCTAAGAGTACGTCCTCCCACACATACACCATCCCACTAACACTCTGTATCAGGCACGTTTCTAAATACAATGGATGTTTTCATACTTTTGTGTCTGCCTTATTTTGCTGTG
Organism: Trachemys scripta elegans; assembly: GCF_013100865.1. Lineage (NCBI taxonomy): Eukaryota > Metazoa > Chordata > Testudines > Emydidae > Trachemys > Trachemys scripta. Next base: position 25,228,363 of record NC_048301.1, read on the forward strand.
ATGATATGTGTCTTTTTTGCTTAGTTCATTTAAAAATTGTCTCAGACTTGCAGGTATTCTAGCCTTTCAAGTGAGCATCGGGCTGAATGCAGATTGAATGCCATGTGTTCCAAAGGATGAATTGCATTTTGGGTCAAAAATCATACAGAATATACAAAGTGTTTGATCCACTAGTCCCAGTAGGTCATCTGAGGGGCATTCTTAATTTTGACCTCAGGTCCAGAAAGTTTTAAGGGAAAATCCTGCCCCCACCTTTCCAAGTGCAGAAAATCCCTGACAGAGGACAAAGGAACATTCTGCTGCATGGGTTAGAGTAAGGAAGAGCAAAACATCTCAGTAGGAAGCTTCATCCCTTCCTCCTGCACGTAGACCTGGCCACAGTGATACATTTATCACCTCCACTCTGGTTTATTGTAATTTACTATGTGTGAAGCTGAAGACAATGCACAGTTCCCGCTAGTACAAAATGTGGCTTCCCACCTCTTCCACGGTCTAAGTCACCGTGAGCACATGCTTAAGTCCCTCTACTGGTTCCCAATCAGTTTTAGATACCAGTTTATGGCCTGGGTCCTAATTTACAGAGCAATTAATGGCTCAAACACCAGCTACATTAAAGACCAAATTTCGATCTATGAATCACCAGGATAGCTGTGCAAACTGTATGAGAGCTGGGGACAAGCATGCTCAGTAGACAGCATCTAATATGAAACAGTCTTCAAGAGGGGATTAGGGGAATCCAGAGTCTTGTCATCTGTAGGAAACACTGCAAAACCTTCCTCTTTGAAAGTGCCTTTCCCCTATAGCAGGAATTACATTCACAACACAGACCCCCCACCTACCCACTGGCTGGATGGTGTGTTATAGGCATCAAAGCAAAGGTTGGTCTTGAAGAGGGATTTGAAGGAGAAGAAGACCTTATGGATTAATTCAGGGAGGATATTCTATACATAAGGGCAGCGTGAAAGATGGCATAGAGACAGTTGGGGAAGAGGCTGAAAAATGGGGCATGAAGCTGCCATTATTGACAGACCAGAGCAGGTGCAGAGGGAGGGAGGGGTGACAAGCTGGGAGACAAAAGAGAGGGAAAGGCCAATTTGTGAGGTGCCTTGAAGCTTCAACTTGCTGTGGTGAAAGGCGCTGAGCCTGTTGGGGGAGGGGATCGGAGGGACATGGAAGGAAGATGATCCTTGTACAGCGGTTCTCAAACTTCGTTGCACTGTGACCCCCTTCTGATAACAAAAATTACTACATGACCCCAGGAGCGGGGACCGAAGCCTGAGCCTGCCTGAACCCCAGATGCCCTGGGTGAGGGGGCCAAAGACAAAGCCGAGGCCGAACAGCAGCTTCAGCCCTAGCCAGGGGGCTTGTAACCTGAGCCCTGGGTGGTGGGGCTTGGGCTTTGTTTTCTGCCCTGAACCCCAGCAAGTCTAATGCCAGCCCTGACAACCCCATGACCCTCTTTGGGGACCCAAACCACAGTTTGAGAACTGCTGTCCTAGTATATTTTCCAAGTTAATACCTACTATGTCTTTACCATGCTATTGTAAAGTCACCAGACAAGTAACACTCAGCAGTGATCACAGCTGTGTATTTTGCAAATAACCAACACATTTGAACAGCCTATTGTCTATGAATCGTGACCTTTCAGTGATGTATTGTTTTTTCCTGAGATGTGGAGCTTCTTTGTCATCTGAGCTTGATTCGTAGTTTAGGTTTTTCAGAAAGCCAATGGGCTGTATAACACCTCTCAGGGGCCAGCCTAGTGCAATTTAGGGTTGTTTTAGTTACAGACAATATTTTAAATTTAGGTTATAAAAGAGATGTAGGGCCACTGCATTTTTGTATATTTCTCCAGCCTCAAATCCACACATCTCTAAGCTGACATTTTCTACTCAGTGGTTTTTAATGTTATATGGGTTTTTAAGAAGTATAATTTATGCCAGCTCCATTTAATGATGCACCTTTAACCAAAGATGAAACACTACCCGTGTTGCTTTTGATTTAGCCCTTTTGGCCTGGTTGCTGCAGATCATTTTAGCAAGGAAAAGGTTGTCTGCAGTATGAATCCCCCAACCAGTGAAACTACTTTGTCTTAATTACCTCAGGACGAGAGAGTGCCCCTGAAGCAATCATCTTTGTTTGTTAACACACCCTATCTGCTGCACTGTTCCCCATAAATAAAACATGACCAAGATTACAATGTCATGTTCCTGTGGACTCCAGACCCTAGTAACTGCTCAAGTAGAATGCACAAAAGCATCCCACAGCAACCTGGTGCATATCAGAGGGCATCAAGGAATGTTTTTCATTCCTAAGCAACCACATGCGTACTGCTTTCTAATATTAAACACAATGTTTGCTCAAATGCTAACGGAAAGTACAGGAAATATACTTTGTTTCTCCTTTGTCACTGGTAAACTACGGATCACAGGCCAGCTCTTTGGCTGGTGAACTCAGCAGAGCTCCAAAATCTGTTGCAAGTTTTTACCGCCTCAAATTGTCTAATTACAGTTCATACCTACAGTATTAGTAATTACTGCAAAATTTGCAGGAGCGTGTTACAGGTAAGGTTAGTAGAGGGTTTATGAATTTACAAGCATTTTTTGTCACTATAAATGGATCCGATCATTAAGGCTGTGCCAGTGTTGTTGTGTTCTCCGGGTGGAAGCTTGGCACTCCAGCGCTTAGTCTGGGAACAAATTTGCTCACATAATCTGCTTTCAAACGCACCATTTGGCCTTTTAAAAAGTAATGGGGTGGAGTGAGAAAGCACCTGTTGTGAAATATTCCACACTGGCTTTGCTTCTTAAAAGGAAATTGGGCAGGTCGGGCCAGATTGTGCCATCCGTATGCATCCTGAGTAATGCAGTGGGGATTGCAGAGACAAGAACTACTTAATAGGAATATGCGTAGCAGCATCGGCTCCTTAGTGAATGACTTAAGGCTAGATCATATCTGTTGGGCACAGCCCAGAGTAAGGGGCTGGGTGGAGCTGCCTGGCCCTGGGGTAGCTTGGAAATACTTCACTGAGCTTTTTGGTACATTATGAGGGATGTGTATGCTACTATACCCCTTCAGGGGGTGTAGCTTAGTCTTCGCCCGCATGCTGGTCTTGTTCTGTGGGTTACTGTAGAAGAGGGGTGGGATGGTGGGCCTGCACCTCCTCTTTGCCCCTCTATGCCCCATTAGGGCACCATGCACCCCCCAAAGGATTAGCACAAAGCTGTCCCTGTGCTCCTGCCTGGACCTTATACTGACGGTGCAAGTTCCCTCCCTCCTACTCCTTAAGCCCCTCATTGCACACTTGCAGAAGGACCAAGAACGATCTGGCACTAAGCAAGTCATTTCCAGGCTCCTCCCTCCCTCTCATCCTGACCTCTCCAACCCCCCTCATAAAGCAAAACAAAAACAAACCCAAAATGTCAGTGCACTTAGTGCTACTGGAAGATGCCACATTGGCTGCTCTGAAAAAGGAAGCCACCTTCCATTTGTCCATAGAGTAGGTACAATCCAGGCAGTACATGCTTCCTCACACGGCTCACCAAAGTACCTCAACCCTGGCCCGGGGAGACCATCGTTAGGGGTGAAAGCATAGTGTAGTTTCCATGTTCATTCATCCCTGGAGTGTATCTTAGTCCCTGTGTCTCTTCATTACGTGAGGTAGTCCTTGTCCTGTCTGTTTAAAGAACCAATTCGTACCAACTGTGCTGATTTTTGTGAGATAGACAAACTTCCTTTGGGGACTGGGACCAACAACTCCTCTTACAGAAGACACCAAACATGCATCAGAAGAGGTTCTCTACTATCAATTGAATGTTCTATAGAACATGGAAGGCAGCTCCTGATGCTTGGTGTAGGCCATATAGTTTATTCAGTTGTGATTTCAGATGTGCTTTTTTTCTGACAGCCTTTGGCACTAAACACAGGACTCTAACTCTCCATAGAATTTTTCAGTCTTTTTAATGATTTTTGCCCTGTCATTGATTCAGTTCCGTTATTTTTCTGGCACTGTAATAAAATGGTATGTCTCTTTCTTGTGCTTTTTTCCTACTACTGTATTTTCAAGTTTTTGTTTTGTTTGTTCATTGTTGTCTTGAGAAGTTCAATATGTTCTTCCTGGTTTCCTCTCTCATCTTTGCTTTTATAGCTTTATACAGATTTACAAAAATCTGCCTCGTTTCTCGTGTTTAAATCTCTTTATATTTCACTCCTTATCTGTAGCACTTTCCTTGTTTCCTCAGATACAACCTTGGCTTTTATCTGGCATCTTCGTTTCAGCCTCTCTTGGCAACTGTCTGCAAAACCTCTGCTATTTCTTCATTCATGGCACTGATATTGGGATTAGTCTGAGCTTGCGATTTCCTGGCTTTTGCCAGTTAGCATCACAGCCTTAATATTATGTACACATAATGTTTTGTATTTAAAACAGATCTGGTCAAAATGTAGAATAAGGAGAGGAAAAAAAAAAAAGGACTGCCAAAGTAATAGCTTCCTCGCCAGAGTTTTATGCCCTAAACATCTGCTGGACAATGGCTTCACTCTTGAAAATAAATATGAAAATCTTTGGGCCAAATCCACTTCCTGGTGTAAACTGGCATAGCTCCATTGACTTTAATGGAAATATGTTGACTTATCCCAGCTGAGGATCTGGGTCTTGTTAATTTGATTTCCCTTATTCAAAGCCATTATGCGTAGAACATTTCAGTCAATTTTAAAGCAGGGAAGGGAAATCTTACAGGACTAGAGGGTGACTTGGACTCTACATGCCCATGCAAGTGGGCCAAAACCCTCTTCATATCTCTCCATGGGGTCCTTTGAGGCATTGGGTTCAGGCATGCAGGAGTAGGTGGGAGCTGTGCATCAGTTATGTTATAGGAATCTGGTTATTATGTGTCTGTCAAAATGGTGAATGACCCACCACTTTAAAAACATAAATCATTTTGTGTCATTGGTTTTTAAATAGGTCTACCCAGTGTAATCAGTGGGGAATTCTGCTCTTAAACTGATGTCAGTGATGTGCCACAATGATACCTAAGGGCAAGACTAAGTATCAGATCCTCACCTGATCTAAATCAACATTGTTGGATCCCTGCTGATTTACACTAGCTGTGCATCTGACCTTGAGACATTACGTGTTGCCCGGAGTAAGGGCCAGTGTATAGTTGTGCCACTCCATCTGGAAATCTAGCCCACAGGCTTTGAGATGTGCAGTCAGAGTATAGGGCATGCAGAAGGGAATAATGGGAGGTGAGTTCTAGATTTGCAGAGCCTTAAGGCCTTGTCTACACTACGAGAGTAGTTCGATTTTACTTAAATCGAATATTTGGAATCGATATTGCAAAGTCGAACGTGTGTGTCCACACTAAGGACAGTAATTCGACTTTGTGAGTCCACACTAACGGGGAAAGCGTCGACATTGGAAGCGGTGCACTGTGGGTAGCTATCCCATAGTTCCCGGAGTCCCCGCCGCCCATTGGAATTCTGGGTGGAGCCGCAAATGCCTTCTGGGTAAAAAAAAAAGGGGCCAGGGTGCTTTTGGGTAACTGTCGTCATCCGTCCATCACTCCCGCCCTCCCTCCCTCCCTGAAAGCGCCGGCGGGAAATCATTTCGCGCACTTTTCCAGTCATTGACAGCGCGGACGCCACAGCACTGTGAGCATGGAGCCCGCTGCAACCATCGCTGCAGTTGTGGCCGCTCTCAACGCCTCACAGCTTATCATACAGGTTGCCCTGAGGCAGATGCAGAAAAGTCAGGCGAGGAGGCTACGGCACCGCGGTGATGGCCTGAAGTCTGAGAGTAGCACAGACCTCTCAGAAAGCACGGGACCCAGCGCCGAGGACATCACGGTGGCAATGGGTCATGTTGATGCCGTGGAACGGCGATTCTGGGCACGGGAAACAAGCACTGAGTGGTGGGACCGCATAGTGCTGCAGGTCTGGGATGAATCACAGTGGCTGCGAAACTTCCACATGCGGAAGGGAACTTTCCTTGAACTTTGTGAGTTGCTGTCCCCTGCCCTGAAGCGCAATGACACCCGGATGCGAGCAGCCCTGACTGTCCAGAAGCGAGTGGCCATAGCCCTCTGGAAGCTTGCAACGCCAGACAGCTACCGGTCAGTCGCGAACCAGTTTGGGGTGGGCAAATCTACCGTGGGGGTTGTTGTGATGCAAGTAGCCAAGGCAATCGTTGATGTACTGCTGCCAAAGGTAGTGACCCTGGGAAACTTGGAGGCGATCATAGATGGCTTCGCAGCGATGGGATTCCCAAACTGCGGTGGGGCCATAGATGGAACTCACATCCCTATCCTGGCACCGGAACACCAGGCCAGCCAGTACATTAACAGAAAGGGCTACTTTTCCATGGTGCTGCAAGCACTGGTGGACCACAGGGGACGTTTTACCAACATCTACGTGGGATGGCCGGGCAAGGTTCATGACGCTCGTGTTTTCAGGAACTCTGGTCTGTTTAGACGGCTGCAGCAAGGTATTTACTTCCCGGACCACAAAATAACTGTTGGGGATGTGGAGATGCCTATAGTCATCCTCGGGGACCCAGCCTACCCGCTAATGCCCTGGCTCATGAAGCCCTACACAGGTGCCCTGGACACTGAAAAAGAACTCTTCAACTACCGGCTGAGCAAGTGCAGAATGGTGGTGGAGTGTGCTTTTGGACGTCTCAAGGGGAGATGGAGAAGCTTGCTGACTCGCTGTGATCTCAGCGAAACCAATATCCCCATTGTTATAGCAGCTTGCTGTGTGCTCCACAATCTCTGTGAGAGCAAGGGGGAGACCTTTATGGCGGGGTGGGAGGTTGAGGAAAATAGCCTGGCTGCTGATTACTCACAACCAGACAGCCGGGCGATTAGAAGAGACCAGCGGGAAGCGCTGTGCATCCGGGAGGCTTTGAAAGCAAAGTTCCTGAGTGAGCAGGGTAACCTGTGACTTTAAAGTTTGTGTACAGAGAAGCCGAACCTGCCCCCGTTTCTTTACCCAGTTCATGTTGACTATCCTATCCAGTTACATACCCCCTTCACCCCACTTCCAACACACGTTTCAAAATAAAAATAGTTCTACTTTGTTAAAGCACACCGTTTTCTTTAATACTGTTTTCGCGGGAATTTTTTAAAACTGGGACGCAGACTGTGGTGCGGAGCGGGTGTAGTGTAGTCGCGCGAATGCAGCTTCTAAACTCAAGGACTGACAGGCTCCGCTGCGGTGGGATGGTTGTTTCAACGGAGCCTGTCACCCCTCCTGATAGGGACTGTGTGTATGGGGGGTCTATGTGACTTAGTGGCAGGGGGAGGACGGTTACAGATCCCCTGCTGTGTGGCTCTGTGATCCTGCCTAAGGACCGCCGCTTAAGATCTCTAACTGCCCTCCCCTGCCACAAAGTCACAGAGCAACCCACCCCCCACCACATAACATGAAAACAACCTCCCAGACTAACCAGGGTAAGTAGTCACTGCATCACTGCACTATGTATGTGCCCTGCTGCTGTGCCTGCCCCCGACTATGTACCCTGCCAAAGGTGACTGTCCTGTCCAATTACCAACCCCCTTTCCCCCCCTCCTCCAAAAGAACATGATGGAAACAGTAGTTAACAGAAACATATTTTTTATTATCAACTACACATGGAACTGGGAAGTGAAACTTGGACGGGGGCTTGTGTCAGGCGGGAAGGAAAGAACTTGTCAAACTTTGGGGAATGAGAGCCTTCTGCTGCTCGAGCTCTCTGCAGGGGTGGAGTGAGAGTTAGCAGGGACTCTGCCGCCTCTCCTTCTGTGCACTTTGGGTGAGGGGAGTATGGGACTTGGTGGCGGGGGAGGGCGGTTAGAGATGGACTGCAGCGGGGCTCTGTCCTCCTGCCTCCGTTCCTGCAGAACATCCACAAGGCGCCGGAGCGTGTCCGTTTGCTCCCTCAGTAGTCCAAGCAGGGTTTGAGTCGCCTGCTGGTCTTCCTGACGCCACCTCTCCTCCCGATCCATGTTGGCTTGGTGCATTCGGGTCAAGTTCTCCCGCCACTGGGTCTGCTGTGCTGCCTGGGCTCTGGAGCAGGCTATAAGCTCTGAGAACATGTCCTCCCGTGTCCTCTTCTTCTTACGCCTAATCCTCCCTAGCCTCTGGGAGTGTGATGACAGGCTAGGTTGTGAGACAGTCGCAGATGGGGCTGTGGGAATGGGAAAAAGGGAGTGAATTCCTCAGAAAGATAAATGTAGTTGTGAACAAAGAACATAGTCTTTCTCTGTGAACAGGACCATGCACAGCACCTATCACATGCGCACTCAGCACAAGGTCGAATTCTCGGCCTTCGCATTCAGTGTCTGGGGTTTTGCAGAGCACATTTGAGAACCGTGTCAGGACAACGGAATTTCTCTTGCACGCAGACATGGTAAGCCGTAGATTCGTGGCAGCTTAAAACTTTAATATTAGCAATGGCCTCATTTCACATTGAAATCAATGTCGGTCCCTGCTGCCAGCAATCCGGCAAGCAGGAAGTCTGCTCCTGTCCCACACCCTCGCGGCTGTCCCCGGGAACGATCCCTTTCGGCTGCCCCTCTCCCGCCTCCACTGCGTGGCTGCAAACCAGCGGTTACAGTTCTGTAAAGGAACGGTAAAGAAGTCCCAACACTAACATTCCCCTACCTCATTCAAAGCAGGTCATCATGAGCGACATCACCCTCATGAGGATCTCTGAGAGCGACAGACAGAGAATGCTCCGGGAAAGCCTCCAAAGACCAGGGCCGTATGCCGCCCTGCTGTGCAGAGCAATGATTCCCGAGTACTTGCTAGTCTCGTGGCGCGGCAACGTGTCCTACTACGGAGGACCCAATAAGGCCGCTCTCCCCAAGAACCTAATGCAGCGGATTTCAAATTACCTGCAGGAGAGCTTCCTTGAGATGTCCCAGGAGGATTTCTGCTCCATCCCCGGACATATAGACCGCATGTTACTGTAGCTGCAGTAGCAGGGACTAAACAGTAGAGCGGCTTGGGCAGGACAATCATGCAAAACCGGACATTGCTAGATTTTTTTTCAATAGTTGCACTGCCCATGACTGAACCGTAAAGTTAATCAAACTAATCATGAGAAACCCATTTTTTAAATTGTTAATATTCATGTTCTGTTACAAATAAATGTTTAGATGTTTACAACACTTACTGGATGATCCTTCACCAGATTCTGTGTCCGGGGTAACGGCTGGGGAGGGTTGGTAGGGGATCTCTGTAAGGGTGATGAAGAGATCCTGGCTGTCGGGGAAATCAGCGTTGTGAGCGCTGTCGACTGCCTCGTCCTCCTCATCTCCTTCCTCATCTTCCCCGTCCGGTAACATGTGCGAGGATCCGGCCGTGGACACTATCCCATCCTCAGAGTCCACAGTCAGTGGTGGGGTAGTGGTGGCGGCCGCACCGAGGATGGAATGCAGTGCCTCGTAGAAACGGGATGTCTGGGGATGGGATCCGGAGCGTCCGTTTGCCTCTTTGGTCTTCTGGTAGCCTTGCCTCAGCTCCTTGATTTTCACGCGGCACTGCGTTACATCCCGGCTGTATCCTCTCTCTGCCATGTCTTTAGAGATCTTCTCATAGATCTTTGCATTCCGTCTTTTGGATCGCAGCTCGGAAAGCACGGACTCATCGCCCCACACAGCGATGAGATCCAAGACTTCCCGATCAGTCCATGCTGGGGCCCTCTTTCTATTCTGAGATTGCACTGCCATCAGTGCTGGAGAGCTCTGCATCGTTGCCAGTGCTGCTGAGCTCGCCACGATGTCCAGACAGGAAATGAGATTCAAACTGGCCAGACAGGAAAAGGAATTCAAATTCAAATTTTCCCGGGGCTTTTCCTGTGTGGCAGTTCAGAACATCCGAGCTCTTACTGCTGTCCAGAGCGTCAACAGAGTGGTGCACTGTGGGATAGCTCCTGGAGCTATTAGCGTCGATTTCCATCCACACCTAGCCTAATTCGACATGGCCATGTCGAATTTAGCGTTACTCCCCTCGTCGGGGAGGAGTACAGAAGTCGAATTAAAGAGACCTCTATGTCGAACTAAATACCTTCGCGGTGTGGACGGGTGCAGGGTTAATTCGATGTAACGGCGCTAACTTCGACATAAACGCCTAGTGTAGACCAGGCCTAAGACTGGAGACTATAAACTTTATGCAGAAAGAGAGAAGGATCCAGTGAAGGGACTTGAAGAGATGGGTGACATACATAGCAAGAGTAAAGGTCTGTTCTAGCTGTTGAATATGGGATAGATGACTGAAGGAGAGGGGAGACTCAGGAAGGCTGGAGACGAAGAGGATTATAGTAATCCAGTGAGAGAGACTGTGGTGTGAGCCAGGCTTTTGGCAGAGAGAAAAGTTTTTAGAAAGAATAAAATGTTGTGAGAACCCAGATTTGAGAATGCTGTACCCAATTCAATATTGTTGCCACTGTAGTGATGCACGCCAGTCTTTGCCAACATAGCATAGTACTCAATCTCTGATTTTCTCAAAGCAGGACAGTTGTTGGCTAGGATGACCAACTTGGCTTTGCCCTGCCGAATCATTTTCAGAGTCTGTTTGTACCCTAGCACATATTTACCACTTTTCATAACCAGTTGAAGCCTTGAGTTTATGGACTCTAGCGACTTTTTCGTTTTCTTCGTGGCCACCATGTTGCTGCCTCGTGTCGGGTCCGGCGGTAGCCAAGACGCGCCTCCAAGATGGCCGGGGGGAGTTAAAGCTGTGAGCTTTAGGGGGAAACTGGAAAGGGAAGAAGCATCTGGAGGAAATATTTGAAGTTCAGTTATTGGCATGTTTAGTTTAAGGAAGCAATGGGGCACCCACTAGGAGGCACTGGAGAGACAGGAGGTGAAGTGAGCCTGAACAGCGGACTAGAGGTCAGGATTGACAAGGTGAATTTGAGAGTTTACATCACAAAGATGGTAACAGACAGGATGTTGATTGAACAGGTAATTATTCTAGTTTCACAGACTTACAGGGAATTTTCTAAACTGAAAAGAGGTTCATAGAGATGCAGTCCATTGAAAATAAGTGGATGATCTCATTCCATTATTTTTAACTCCATACCCCATTGATAATTAATTTGTCTGACACCATATTGATTTTCTGTCTCTTGTTTTATTGTCAATGTTTTGTTTGTAATATATAACTGGTAAGGTTCCAATTAACCCCTATTGCCCTGTCCAAACAACATCTACACACATTTTGCAGCACAACATAAATATGATGCTTTGAACTGATCTTCCTTGTAATGTATAGCAAAGAGCTTGCACCTGTACTAATGAAAAATGCAGGGCAGATGGTTTCACTGATAATGCAACAACTATAAAAGATACTAGACCGAGTCCTTATTTGGGGAACATGTGTTATATCATCAAACTATCCCTGTTTTGTCCAGATCTAGGAAAATATTCTTTGTAGATCTTCAGCTATCCCATTAGCATTTCTAAAGGAAAATTTGTGTATGAGGAAAATGAGGTTACTTTATATTTCTTGATAGAATTTCCCTTCTGATAACATTAAAAACCTTGATATGCATGCTACAAATCTTATTCAGTATTGTACTGCCATGGCCTGACATTGTTTTCATTGTCTTAATTGTCAGCTTTCTTGATTCAAATTCAAGGAGGTCCACAAAGGAATTAATAGGATAATTTAAAAAAAAACCTATTCCTCCAATTCTCTTACTTAACTGCTCTCATAATAATACATTGGCAACACTACACTGGGTGCCTCAGCCATCGGAATCTTCAAATATATTAGTCACTTGGGGTAACTGGCAAAAGAATAGAAAAGAAGCAAAGCAAAAACAAACCAAGATGCCTTCATGCCATATAGCCACAGGCTCCAGTGCTGTACCTGTAAATGATGGATTGTCTCTGTCTGTTCTTTAACCATTAAAATACCTATGGTAGATGGGTATATTCCCTCATAATCTCATCTCCAGCCATGACAAGCATTTTCACAATCCCCTTTTTTCCCCCAACTGGCTCAGTCTCCCACATGGAGCCACTGTTTAATCCACCTGCAATTTTCCTGATGAATATTCAAACCTGTCCTCCTTCCTTCCTGCTAACCTCTCTGATTGCACCCGGGACAAGCACTTGGACACCACTCCTCATTTTCTGTATGTCCGACTACTTATTTCCCACCCTCTCCTTCCCTCAAGTAGATGCCACAATTTAGCCCAGGCTCTCAGCTTCCTAATGCTCACAATTTTAAGACGTCATCCCTCTGGATTTTACATAGTGTTCTGGTCCTGATGCAGCAAAGCATGATCCTAACTTTAAGCACCATGAGTAACCCCACTGACTTCAATGTAGCTACTTACAGGGTCTATTGAACCCTGATTAGAAATGGTCCTGAAACAAAACTCAGTCTGAATTCTCCTTGGGGAAATTCAGATGTCCATCTTAGCTTTGCAGTGTGGGGCAGGGGAAAGACATTGCTGATTTTACACAAATAACATTGTGAGTACTTAGGGGTTATGACAGGTTTGCTCCTCTGGCTCAGTGGAACTTTCTACAATGAGGGTAATGCTTGTTTGGGCAGGAGACAGCACCTCTGGGGGAACTGGGCCGAGACTGCGGAAGGAAGTCTTCCAGGAATTGAGAACCATCATAAACCATGCCACCTTCCACTGCAAGTGCAAAGCACATTTGTTTGACCTTGCCTTTTTTGACATAAATACATAGCAACATGTGTATAAAAAAAGTTTCAAATCCTAAACCCTACCAAGCAAGAAACTCCACTACACACTTCTCCCCTGGGGAAAAGGATGAAAGAATGAACAACATGGGACAGATTTTAGTCAAGTCACTTAAAGCACTACCAGAAGGTGTTCAGATACTATGGTGATAAGCATCGTATAAGAACACAAATAGAATAGAATGAAGTTTCCTGCAATACCTGCATTCATGAGGCTACCGTGGAAAGTAAAGATGTTGGGGGCGTAAACAAGTGTCATTTTACTGGGCTTGCATGGAATGTTCATGGATCACCAAAGTGGCTAGTATAGACATGTATTCCTCTGGACATGTCATAGCATTCCTTGCTTTATTAAAATAATGTGTTTTGCTGTTGTCCTAAGTTGACTGCTGGTCTGCTGGCTAATTTCCAGGAAAACTGTTTTGCAACCGTTGGCCCAAGTTCCTCAACATTTGCTCATAGACTATCATAGTTCAAATCCTGCCTGTAATCATGTAAAGGAGATGGCATGTTTTTAGCTTACATAGTGAGGCTGAACCAGCAAGTGTTATTTTCCCTGCAGGGAAAGCTGTAGATTGCCTGCATATTCTCTTCAACCGGTGTGACTGCTCACCAGTGGGAGATGAGATTCTCATACAAGGATAATAATAATCAATTTAAATACTTCCTGAAATATGGAACTCGTTTTGGAGAAGAGCAACAAACTTAGTGAGTTTGAAAAAAATCCATCAAAAATAAAATAAACCCCAAATAACCCAATATCCATCATTTAATTCAGGATTCCATCACTGCAAAAGCAACTGTGGGAGAACTCAAAGGATAAAGGATATTTGGATTTTCCGAGCAATTGCCACAATAAACACTGGGTCAGATCTAATGTAAATGGTGGATTCTCTGTAACTTGAAGTCTTTAAATCATGATTTGAGGACTTCAGTAACTCAGCCAAAGGTAAGGGAGTCTATTACAGGAGTGGATGGGTTAGGGTTCTGTGGCCTGCAGCATTCAGGAGGTCAGACAAGGTGATCATAATGGTCCTTTCTGGCCTTAAAGTTTATGAGCCTATGAGATCCTGAGCGGGTATAGACAAGCATAGCTTCAATAAAGCGATACTGATTTATAGCAGCTGAGAATCAGGTCCACTGAGTTTTAAAGAGAATATAGGAGAGATGTGCTTGTTGAAATGAAGATGATTTTGACAAATACATTGGAAAAATCTGTGAAAAAATTTCACCCTTTCAGCATTGCCTCAGTCAGCTAGGTCTGGGATGATCTGTAACATAAGTGCCTGTCAGACTTATTAGCTAGAATAAGAGCTGCTTCTGGGTTCCTTTTACTTATTTATCTGATTTTCCCCTAGATTGAAATTGTTTTAAAGAAACAGAACCAAAATTCAGACTGTGGGTGCGGATGGCCAGCTCCCATTTGAGTGTATGTCAATCAGATGTCCTGCATGCAGTAGGTGAGATGGGGCAAATTCCAATCTCCAGATGTACACAGCTGGCTCCCTTTGTCCATTCATTGCCCTACATGACCATTGCCATTTCACTGTTCTGTATCTGCATCAGAGGCCCTGCACTCAGTCATTCTGGCACTCTCCTCATGTCATGCATAACAGAATTTGGCCCACTGTGTTTACCTTGCTACTTTGGTTTGGGTCTTCCACACATTTATTTTTAATCTATTTAGCCCCCTGGAACAAGTATACCTCTCTTGCATGAAATGGTAAGTTTTCTGAGAAGTACCCCTGCATTCTAGCAGAGCAAATGTCACTTTGAATGAAAGAAGCTGTTGTGGCACCAGTTTGTTATTCAAATTATGTGACAGTCACAGACATGCAGGTAAGGGTAGTAAATGTGTAAGAGCAAAGAGCCATGATGCATGCTACTAGGTGCACTTTGCTGCTGCTGTGAAAGTGAATACCATGTAATCCTGGCTAACGTTGTCTGCCAACTACATTGTGCACAGACTCTGGCACTTAGCCAGCAGATCATGGCACACTAGTGGGCATTGGGGACAGCCACCCCCTCCTCCCTCCCATCACTCTCAGGATTTAGGCAGTAACCTGGCCCACTACTGCATGAATGTACTGGGAGGGGGAACTGTTTCATTAGTAATAAATGATATAGCAGGTAGAGTTCTAGGAAAGGGATCTTTATTAAATATGCTGTGCTATATGAATGGCTTAAGGCACTACAGTTGGAGAATGGGCAGTCTGCACTCATTTTAAATTCCTGATCCCCATGGTGCCCTAACAAACTAGGTCCCATCTGCAACCTGACCTTCTTTCTCCAGTTCCTATCCTCCTATTACAGGGACAAAGGCTTTGGCCACTGCCTCCCCAGCAATGACAAAAATGCAAAAGTTCTATCAAAAGCTACCATGGGGTCCACCTAGAGAGGAACCTTCAATTCAGTAGGAATTCAGTGAGTGTTAGGAGAACTCAATATTGCAACAAGCACCTTGTAGGATCAGGCCTTGGGTGTAACATATATGTTCACACACCAGGCAGGATTTGACCCTCACTTTGTCAAAGTGATTCAAAATATCAAAAGTCTTAGTCCATTGTGCATAATCAGAAATGGAAGGATTAAACTATTGGATCATTGTGAACGAGAACTATGGGATAAAAGGATGTGCATTGTCCCTGTAGATAATAACAAAATGAAGGAGGAGAAGGAGGAAAACAAAACAAAACCCCTCAGAAGCCAAGGAAACTTTTAAAGAAAAATGTGAAACACGTAAAAAAAGAAAGAAATTAAGTCAGCATGGCACTAACTAGTAGCATATAAGGTGAAAGGTAACAGGTTTCTTCAGAACCCCAGACAATGCCTGCTCCTTCACAGTTGTTGTCACTTCATTTGAAAGACATTAGTAACTTCACTCTTACTGTACTCATGGGAAGAAATGAGAAGAGGCAATACCTAGAAATGATTCTTCTCTGAATGTAAGTGTTAGAGGTTATAGGATAAGTTGAAGCAGGCACACTAAAAGTGAAATGATGTCCTTGGTGTTAAAATGAGAGAGAGCCAAGCCAGAACAATATTCAGGCTTTATTCCTTCCTCCATATATACTGTCCTCTCTCTTCAAGCATTTCCTGAAAGAAGAGTACTCTTAAGTTTCTAGACATTACCTGATACATAAGCATATTGTCATACTATAACGCTCCCTATTGGGAAGCCATCTTTCGTAACAACCCTTTTGTCAAATTTGAAATAGAAAAATTAAACATGAATACCGTAACCAGCTTACATATTTAACGTTCTATTACATTCCCTTAAAATCTATTTTACCATATATATTAACTTAACGCTACTTAACACCAGATTATTATTAGTTTTTTTTTAAACTAACACTTAACCTTCTTGGGAACCAAGGTATTTTCCTCTGGGCTTGGAAGGATTTTTCTTTCATGACATAATATTGTACGAAGTCTTCTGTGTGCCTTGCAGGTGGTTTGAGGTAGGAGCGAGTGCAAGTCTTTCTCATGATGAAAGCAGACTGTCCGGCACTTGGTTCTTCTGGTGGGTGGTGGTATTTTGTGAGTCTATTCTGACAGCTATTGGTTGCTTATTGGTCTATGGTCTTTCCATGTCCTGTGGATCAAGTCTCAGCAGAGTGCAAATCTTACCATCCTCCATGTCCATGTTTATGTCTTGTGTTCCTAATGGGCAATGTATTTGTGAGTTTTATGAAATATATGCCAGCCTATGTTATATGAATGAGGATTTATCTGCTCAACACATATAGCTCTGCAATTTATCAACTTCCTTCTTGAATTGTGAGCACCAAAACTGGACACAGTATTCCAGCAACAGTCACACCAGTGCCAAATATGGAGATGAAATAACCTCTCTACTCCTTCCCTAGATTCCCCTGTTTATGCATCCCAGGATTGTATTAGCTCTTTTGGCCACAGCATCACTTTGGGAGATCATGTTCAGCTGATTATTCACCACAACTCTCCAAATATTTTTCAGTGTCACTGCTTCCCAGGATAGTGTCACCCATCCTGTCAATATCGCCTATATTCTTTGTTCCCAGGTGTATACATCTACATTTAGGCATATTAAAATGCATATTGTTTGCTTGTGTACAGTTTACCAAGCAATCTCAATGATCTGATCTCTTTGTTATTTATCACTCCCCCAAGTTTTGTGTCATCTGTAAACTTTATCAGTGACGATTTTATATTTTCTTTCAGGTCATTGATAAAGATGTTAAATAGCATAGGGTCGAGATCTGATCCTTGCCAGACCCCACTGGAAACAGACCTGCTTGATGATGATTCCCCATTTATAGTTACATGTTGAGACCTATCAGTTGGCTCTTGGGAGGTCAGCAGGCATCCCATGAAGGCATCTTCATTCAACTACAATTTCATCTTGTTTTTATTCAATTTTAGATTTATTTCCCTGAATCATTCTAGCACACAGATGATGTGGTCCTGATCTTCCACAGCTTCTACCATATCTCTCTGCATCTGTGCATCAGAATGTCATCAGTTACGATGCTGATCCCTGTGAATCTTGTTAGTACATCTTGCTGGCAGCACTGATAGTCTTCCGCTGCAGGTTTGATCCCAAATGGCATACTCCACCATCTGTATCTGTATGTGTGTCCAGAATATGGTGAGGTAGCTGCTTTTCTTATACAATAGCACTTGCCAATAGTTTCATGTGGCATCAGGTACTGATAATATTTTTGCTTTTTCCAAGTCAGGTAGTATTTTTCAGTTGTAGACATTTGGTAGTTATCTTGTTTTAGTGCCTTGTTTAAATTGCTTCGGTCTATCCAACCGCACAGTTTATCTGGTTTCTTAATGGAATTATATTTTCTTTTAATGCAGTGGGTATTCTGAGAAGCAGGCAATGTATAGACTGAATTGTTTTTATCTATTTCCAGAAGTAAAATGACTATTTTTTGATTGTGTGTCTAGTTTATGAATTGTTTGTCTCAGGGTCAGTGTCACTAATTTGTTTTTGCTGAAAGTCTGTATACTCTTCCTTGGTATTTTGCTTATAATTGACATTGGCCTAGTAATATTATAATTTATTTTTGCTATTTTGTACTTCATTAATGTCATAGACATGCAAATTTTCATACTTTGAGTCCCTTCCCTACTTGTTATCATAGCATAATGTCCCATATTGGGAAGCTATTTATAACAACACTTGGGCAGATTAAGAGAGGTGTACACCACATTGATGGGGCAAAGTGGCCCTAAAGCAAATGTAACTGACTAAACACACTTGTAGGACACAGCCCTCCCTATTACTGGCACAGGGGATGTGGCAGAGGCTCCATTATTCCCTCACAATTTCAGTTGCTTACCTCTTATTCCATAAATCTCAATGCACTTTATGAAGGAAGCTAAGTACCATTATCTCAATTTATAGATAAGAAAACTGATGCATAGGGAGATTACATGCCCATGGTCAGAGCCAGAGCCAGGAGCAGAACTCAGGCTTCCTGATGACAAAGCTAATGCTCTGTTCATTGGACCAAGTTATGAATGGCTCCTTGGCTTTGTATCCCCCACCTTCCCAACTATGGGAAGCTCAGCTGCATCTCAGGATTGGGATCAGAACAAGATCACAAAATGAGAGAAAAACTGAAAAGAATAAATCTCTGAGTTACTGTCTAGGCCCCTCCTCTAGAATCCCAAAAGGAACTGCTGGGATTCCACCGAGCAAGGGTATACTGGATGGAAGGGAGGTGAGTCACACAGGGACATGCACTCCTGGACACGTGGAGTCCATGGTGCTGGGAAGTGGTGTGGGGAGAGGGGTTGTGGGAGCTGGGCCCAGGCCAGAAGGTGTGATGCTATGATAAGTTGGCCTTACTGGCTTCCATCCCCTTGAAGAGAGCACATTAAAGGACTGCAGGGCTGCTTCTGGCATTAAGCTGAGGTAACTACTTTACCAGCTCAGCAGGAGGATGCCTGCCCCACTTTTCCCTCTGCATCTGCCCAGATGTTTGGGCTGAGCATTATGCTAATAAATTGGACCATAATGAGTATCCCTTATCCCTTTACCCATATCACTTTTTGCAAGAGTAGGTGTGCTTTTCTCAGCATCCCGGCTAACTTCCAACTCAAGGAATTATTTTCTGACAATGTGAATCCGGTTTGAAGTTCTAAATAGACATATCCTCAGTAGAATTGGGTTTAATGTTTTAAATTTTAAAACATGGATTGAAAAAAATGAGGAAAATTTTGAGAACATTTTTGAGACTTTTGTCCTCATTTTTTTGACCAACCTGAAAGCTGGTCTTAATTTTTCAAATTTTGATCAAACTTGAATTGTAAATTTTGATGAAAAATGTGGAAATATTTTGAAATTTTATTTGTGATTTCCCTCCTTGTGTTTCAAGCAACTCCAGTTCTACACTGTTGATGTCTTTTACCTCACAGAGGCTGCATCTCTATGATAGATAAAACAAGTTATGGTTGTACAGCTCGTTACATCAAGGTGGTGGAAAAATTTCCATCCAAAAGATTTTCCAGTGTCAAATGGCAATTGCGGTAGGAAATGTCAATTTTTAACAACATTTAATCAAAAATGAAAATTCACAATCATTTTGGTTTTTTTTTTCCCCTTCAACCTCTGCAAATTTTTCAACGTTTTTTTTTGTGGCAAAAAATAAAATTTCCCAACAACTCTAACATTTGGATTAGAGGTATGTAAAATTTCATGGCCAAATGAAAACTACTAAAAGGAAAAAGATTTATGAGTGAAGTATCCAAACCATACACGAATCCATGTATATCCCAAAATTTGCATATAGTGAAATATGGGTAGGGCTGCTACGATGGATAATATTGCATGGAACAAAATGGCCAGATGTTGACATGATATTCTGTGGAACAAAAAATGTGAACTTCAGACAAGTCTATTTGGGATCCTTCGGGACGGACAATTGCACACTGTTTAAATGTGCAAGATATTATCCTAATCATTGTTATTACTTTTGCAATTTGAAGAGAAATAAAATGTACTTTGCTTGCCACCTCAGACTTCCATCCTTTCACAGTGAAATGCATTTGAACAGTCTAAAATGATGTTTTGGCAACCCCCTTTCAAGGCAATTACAGAGGCACTCTATTTAGGTCACAGCAACTGGGACCACAGCTACTTCTTCCAAGTTCCTAGACATTGTTACTTTTGTGAAGGAGTCATCTGCATAACTTAAAAATAAAGAGGTCCTTGCATTGTACAATGAGCATCCAGGCATAATTTCATTTCTTTCTGTTTGCATTTGATCTGTACAGAATTGGTGAAACCTCCTTTCATAGGAAGATATTGAGAACTACAGGAATTTGTAGATAGGATCACAGTGTGCAGGGAAGGAAAGGAGTGGAGGGTTAATTTCCTATAATGATTGCTAAATAGAAGGAAGGGAAAACTTAAGGGCAAGTTGCAACACAAGTGTGTGTGTGTGTGTGTGTGTGTGTGTGTGCATGTGTGCGTGTGCGCACATGCACACTCCTCCAGCTCAATGACTGGAGTTGGCAGGGCTAAGCTGCACAATAAATAAATCTCTGAAGGTTTGTATTAATCATCTCTACTCTTGGAAAACCATTTTAGTAGACTTTAGTTTGTAAATCTTGCACGCCGCTCATATGTTTATGGCTCTCCTTCAGGGGAAACAGTCTGTAATGAAATGTGTCATCTCTCCACTGTAAGCAGACTGGGAAAGCCTCATTATAAGGATCTTCAAGTTTGTGAGGAAGCAGTGATGTTAACAATCCTAGATTACGCAATAAAAATTGTAATGTGAAATTACAGATGTAGTTTAAATGGTTCATGAGGCACATTTTAATATGGGAATTTTGATAATAGCAAACTTTAAAGTATGCAGTGCCTTGACGTGGGAGGGCAGTGTTAAGGCTGTTAGGACAAATTCATCCTTGGTTCAACACCATTGAAGTCCAGATGTTACACCAGGGATGAATTTGATCCACCATATTTCCCACAGTACCTTGAAGTCACATATTACAAGTATGGAATATTAAAAATGATTCATAGATTCATAATAATTTAAAATTTATGATCCCTTTATGCTTTTCCATTCACTGTATATTTGACATGTATAATATCAAATTATTAGATAACAAGTCATCATGGGCATAATTCATTTA
Organism: Trachemys scripta elegans; assembly: GCF_013100865.1. Classification (NCBI taxonomy): domain Eukaryota; kingdom Metazoa; phylum Chordata; order Testudines; family Emydidae; genus Trachemys; species Trachemys scripta. The sequence continues at coordinate 25,249,213 of NC_048301.1, forward strand.
GTCTCTTAGGGGTAAATATATTACATTTATACACATACCCATACAAATATTATAAACTAATATAAACCAAGAAGAACAAAAATAAATAACACTTGTAGTAGGGAGTATGCCAACAAAAATATTATGGATTTTTTTTATATTATCACCAAGTTCTACTGGTCAGCTATCCCCATCAAACTGCAGTATAACAATGCCTATCAGCCATTAGAATGCATATAGTTGTACTTTTCTGCCAAACTGTGCACACACGTTGGTTCCATGGCAGGACAGCATTCTCCTCTAGGTGCTCCAGAAGAAAACTGAGTCCATAAGTCTCCAGGGATGTGGAAAAGACATGGTGAAATGGTGGCCCTGCTGAAATCAATGACAAAACTCCAGTTGACTGCAATATGGCCATGATTTCACCCCGGATTTCTTGAAGAAAGTGTTGATTAGACTAAGACAAACGTATGATTATTATCCTCCACCCCCACTTGGTCAGCCTCTTAGTAGAAGGTCAATTCATCTGGCTATGTGAGTTAGTTCAGCATGTTTTGCTGTGTGAGTAGCTACAAGATTATCTGGAAGAAGTGCAAGGTAGTTACAGTGGACATGAGATCTCAAGCTAATGTTTTGGAGGAGCCAACTGTATTAGTGTTGAAGTTTCCCAGGGTGATAAATCATCACTAGGGCCCTACCAAATTCATGGCCATGAAAATGTGTCATGGACCATGAAATCTGATCTCCACCCATGAAATCTGGTCTTTTACCCTATACTATACAGATTTCACGGGGGAGACCAGTGATTCTCAAATTGGGGGTCCTGACCCAAAAGGGAGTTGCTGGGGGGGGCACAAGGTTATTTTAGGGGGGTTGCAGTATTGCCACCCTTACTTCTGCACTGCCTTCAGAGCTGGGCAGCCAGAGAGTGGTGGCTGTTGGCCGGGCACCCAGCTCTGAAGGCAGCGCCCCACCAGCAGCAACGCAGAAGTAAGGATGGCAATACCATACCATGCCACCCTTACTTCTGTGCTGGTGGTGGCTCTGCCTTCAGAGCTGGGCTCCCAGTCAGCAGCCTCCACTCTCCAGCGGCCCAGCTCTGAAGACAGTACCACCGCCAGCAGCAGTGCAGAAGTAAGGGTTGCAGTACTGTAACCCCCCTACAATAACCTCTGACCCCCCCGAACTCCTCTACAATTATAACACCATAAACTTTCAGACTTAAATAGCTGAAATCATGAAATTTATGATTTTAAAAATCCTATGCCGTGAAATCAACCAAAATGGACAGTGAATTTGGTAGGGCCATAATCATAACAATACTAGTATTTGGTTTGACAGCACATATACCAACTCAGCTAGGAAGCTGGTGGATCTGTGACGTGCTCTGTTAGATTCCTACACTGTTGCTCTTCTTGGAGTTATGCTGGAAGTATATACTAGAATGTGTTAATCTTCAGGGTAGAGCTGTGGCTTTCATTGATCTGAAGTTAGAGGCATTTACTGTATAATTAATTAAGGTTATAATTAATTCCTGAAGGGCAGTTCTTAAGTATATGTGTCACAGAGACACAAAGTTCTGTAATATTTTGTTATTTGCTCTAGTAATTTTGAAATTGTTTTCTATTTTATGTTTTGGGCTTTATGATATATGTAGAAGGAAAAGGACCATGCAAAAAACAAAGCTGCCTAAGATGATGGAAACTGGTAAGGTCCTTTATTTACTAACTCAAATGAATATCTGGCTGACCTGTGAAGTGGAATCATTTAATTAGGAGATGATACAAGTATTCAACCGAAGTGGTACAGCTGAACTCTGTAATTGCCACATGGAGCATCAACTGCATCTTCTAGTGTAATGTATTGTGTGTAGAAACAGACACATGTTCCTATAAGACTGCAACAGTAGGATCTATTGTATCATCAGTATTATCTCTGATATTAAAAGGGAACTCAAGAAAGACTTTGTCACACTGTCAGACTGCTCGATAACTTGGTTGACTTGGTTACCATAGTGCTAATTAGTGTAAGGGAAAATGATTAACAGTTTCATCTATTAAAATTAACTTTCTAACTAGCATTAATTTAATAGTGCTATGATAGCTCTTATTCCAGTGCTGGGAAATCTTAGCTTGCAGTAGAATCATATTATTACTATGATTATTTACTGTAATGCCTTGTGGCCACAATGGAAACCAGGACCCCATTCTGTTAGGCACTATACAGGCACAAAATGTGGGAGGGGAAACAGAAGCACCAAAGATGCCCTTAGTTATACGGTAGGTCAGTGGTAGAGCCTGGAATAAATTTGTATATATAGGCTGAAATCGTGGCACCATTGAAGTCAATGGCAAAACTCTCATTGACTTCAGTAGAGCCAGGATTTCACTTTCTGTATTTAGAAAACTGTATATTGAAGTACATATACATAGACTGGAATATTGCAAAGACTAAAATAGTATTTAAAAGTACTCTTTCCAATAAATGGAAGTGTGTATTTCCCTCATCTCCAGAAACCAGGAATTGGTTCCATCTTAGATTTAAAATTTTTATTAAAGTTAATGTTTAAAATTAAATATACACAAGTTAAGAGGGAAGGTACTGTACATCTGGGGTCCGGCTTGAGTTATGAGGGAATACAGGTATCAGTTGCAAGGATGAAGAGATACATACATATCACATAACCAGCATAGACCCAGATTGGAGCGCGGGGTTTTTTAAAGCATCAGTGGATAAGTAGACTCGGGTACTCGCCACCCATGGAATGTATAAAGAGTCCAAGTCAGTATCGGTGTAGTGAATAAGTACATGGGTGGGGTGCGTCCCTTGGTTCGTCGGGGAAGGAAGTGGGTTATTTCCCTGGTCGGTGGTCTTGATTACTCAACGTGGTATTGACGGTGTCCTGTGATGTGTTCTGTATAGATGTCTCTGGACCACCTGATGGTGTCAGACACCGTGAGCTGTCTCTACTAAATATGAGGCTTATCCAAAGCGGTCTTGAGGATAATCCAGCGAGGTGCTGAGTGCCCTGAATTTAGCGGGACTTCAGTGGGAGTTAAGAGCACTCAGAACCCTGCAAGAGGCATTGAGCACCTTGCAAAATCAGCCCCTGATTTAAAATATGTTCATGTACTTTTCTGGTACAATGTCACAAAATTCTGCAATGTATGTTGATGCTCTGGGTCCTACTTGTTTTCTTTTTTCCACCTGCAAAAGCTAACTTTTATAAACCATAAGCTTAGGAATATACTATATTTGTACTGGGCTCTTGAGGCTCTTGAATCTGAAATATATTTTCAAAGCACAGTAGGAGAGGTTTTAATTTAGATCATCACATTAATATTTTCCATTAAATTTGATTGTATAATTGAAAATCACCAGTACACTTAACACCTCAAACCTACTATAGCCCAGAAATTGATGCCAATATTGGAAAAATTCCTCAAATGACTTTGAGGTTTTAATTTGTTTTGCTTGTTCTTTGAGCAACATTCCTTGTTCCTAGGTGTTTCCTGGGTAATAATGCCAGAACTTCAAAATAATGATAGTAACATGATTTCCATCCTTATTAACTAAACTAAATTATAACATGTGCTAGAGATTTTGGGCCAGAGCCTTATGTAAAAAATTGAAATCTGAAGATTTGGCTCTTAGATTCTGTACACTGCAAGCAGTACTCGATTTCAGGCTGCAAGAAATTCTGGAGGTGGGGCAAACATTGTAAAATGGACGCTGTGTCTCCCAAAAGAGTCACTTTTCTTTTGCAGAACTACAAATTCAGTAGTTAAATGAAATATTAAATAGTGCTTGATCCCAGTGCATTACTTAATAGGATAATATTCATCCAGTTGCCAAATTTGTCCTTCTGTCTCTACCCTTGATGCAAGGGGACGAGAAGCAGATTTCTGCTTTCTAGACTTGGCAATAGGTGATTAAATTATAAAGGACTGCTCTTTCTTTAGGAGCCTGACTATTCTCTACAGCCTCCTCTATTAACTTACACCCCATCCAACAGCTAAATGCTGCATGAGTAGATTTTAACAGGGTCACCTTTATAAATGCCCCTACCCTTTGGAATGCAATCATATTTCCCATGCCTATTGCAAGCAATGACAGAATTCATGTGAAATATTTTACATACAATAAAGATATTAGGAAAAATACTCTGTGTGGTTTTAAAACAAAAGTATGGGGGCTGGTCCAATGATACAAGAGACCATGCTCAGACAAGTTCTGCTCAGTGTAGGAGCATTGGTATGGGGCAGTGGATATGGCTTTGTCCCACATAAGAAAAAATCAACTTTCTAGCTTTTTCTCACTCCCCCAAAATGGTATACAGCTGCCAGAACAATGGCCACAATCTGAGTTTGAAACAACCTTAGCTTTCTTGCTGCTTGCCTAATCAGCTTCAGCATGATTTTGCATGGAACTCTACCAGCCCATTTCAAAGCAATATTTTGATCAGTCTCTCTGGGGGATTTTTCTCTATAACCTCAAGAAACTTGGATGAAGGAGGCAGAGGTTGAAAGGGCAGTAAAAATAGTTGGGATCAATTGGACCTTGTGCAAACTTGCTTTCTTTGAGTCCAAGGAAGATGGAGACCCATGGCGACTCTTCCCACATCGTTCCTTGCTGATCACTGATTAAATGATCACTCTTACTCTGATAAGAAATATTATCTTCTTTGCAGCAGGTTACAGATACAATTCTACCTTGGTTACTAGGCCTTCATCCCATAAAGAGACTATGTCAGGATGGATGGCCACTGTTCCTTGGCCAATGATTCAAGGAGAAAGGATGTCAGCTTTATAAAAAAAGCTTGACTACTACTCTAAACAATCTGCTATCATGCTTCAAGAGATATGCATTCTGTTCCTGCCCTTCCATTGAGCAGGTTACCTTCAGGCTCATATGAAAAAAATATTAATATTGTCTAGAGAGCCAGCCATTGGACAAACAGTGCCTTGGATAAGCCAAAACTTGATGCACACATCACCCCATCAAAGACAAGCCATTATGATATCCTTTGAGATTTCTCTGCCTTCTTCTATACCAGTGAATTTTAACACACCTTACAATTGCACTTTTCCTGCTAAGGTCCCACTCCTGCTTACATTGAAATTCAGTAGTAGTTTTCAATGACAGTAGGATTGGGTTTTAAATGATTGTATTTCACAGAATGTGCCATCTTAAAAATCTGATGCTCTGTGTGTGATGCTTGCTGGGAACCCATTCTGCTGAACGTGAGAAGATCATGGTCATTAGTTCTAAACTTCCTTACTGTTCTCCTCACAATTCCAACCTATTAATAAGAGTTACTTCTTCAGTGCTTGGAATGTCTCCTTTCTGGATCAGAAAGTTGTGTCCCACACAGTTTAAAAACCTCTCTGATTTAGCATATATTTAGCTTTATCTCCACAGCAAATACCTGGGAAATTTAAATCCCCTCATGGTGAGGGCATCCTGTGGTTATAAGTGTCTTGAGAGTTGGTCCAAGAATTATTTATTCTTGCTTTCCTCCAGTTCTGGTGATCTGTAGCAGTTGCTCCCTGTTGATTCTTCTTTGATTTTCATTCCTTTTGTCTTTATCCAAGAATTTCACTACCCCAATCTCCATTTTCATATTCTAGTTTTCTGGCATTGTAGAGGCTTTTGACGTACAAAGCAATGCCTCTTCTGTCTCTTCCCTCTCTATCGCTTCTATATAAATTGTACCTGTCCATGCTGATATTCTGGTTAGGATAATCATTTTACAAGGTTTCACTTATGCTCATAGTTTCCATTATTTAGTTAAACTTCTAGTTCTTCCTTATTTCCCATAGAATTTCCATTCCTGTAGAACGATAAATGGCTTTAACATTTTCTTCTTCTTCATCTTCTACTTCAGAACTTCATTCTCTCTCTTATTTTGTGTGTTAGGAGCGCATTTTTTATTCTTCACATTAAGCAAAAACATCTCCTTTTCTCCTTTTCAGCTTAATTTAAAGCCCATGTAACAAGGCAATTGTAAAACTAAGAAGTTGTCACCCCATCAATTTAAATGGAGAGCATCTAATCAAAACAGTCACGCTCATCACAGAAGACATTTGAATGCTGTTTGCTTCTAAAACCTTTTTCTCTATGCCACTGATTATTCTCTAGTTTTAGTCTCTTTTTCCACTGGTACGTAGCACTAGAAAACTTTCAGAAATGTTCACTTGGGTTGATCTTAGCTTAGATTTTTCCCCTGGATCTCTGAAGAGGTCTCTTCTCTACCCTGAAGAAGGGAGGTATAAATTTGGAAGACTATTAAACAAATGATTTCATCTACTGCAGATACCCATATGGTAATCCTATGTCCATATTATATAGCAGTGTTTCTCAACCTTTTTGATATCAGGGATTGACTTGCTGCCTCCCTAAACTGTGTCAGGGAAATCTCAGGGACTGCTGCCTGTTCTATAGTACTACTTTGGACAGACTTAGCTTACTAAAAGAAACATGATTTACTGTCGAATTGCTGTCATAAAACAGAGCAGTCACTTTTTTTATGAGGTTTCCTATTAAAAAGAAGAACCAGAAGCCTGAAAGCCCCGTCTGATTCATCTAACTGAATTTTTCTAAGAACATCAAAACAGTACGGTAGCCCCAGCACTTCAGGAATTGTTCATAGGTTGTGGAGGAACACAAAAAATGTACTGTGTTACAGGGTTATCAAAGGAATAACAAGAAGGTATTTTTAAATCTTAACAGCTAAATGGCATTTATCTGTTTTCATGTTTTAACAGGAAGGTCTAGTGATGATTACTGAATTTCTGGAAGTCTGGCTCACAGAGCAGCACTCTGATATTTGTGAAATGCCAGCTTTCTATGAATATAGAAATTTGGCAAAGAAAGATAGAACCATTCATTACAATTCAAAAATACATAAATGACAAGTAGGGAAGCGATTTATATGATCTATTTGGCACACGGGGTGTGAAAACCAACCCTTGGCCTACAGCGCCTTTGACCTTACCTGAGTTTATGTACCTCATCCTTCAGTTCCCAAACAAGCCGAAGTTCCTCTGCAGAGGAAGATGTGTGTGTGTGTGTGTGTGTGTGTGTGTGTGTGTGATTTCCAGTAATGGCATCTGAATGGCATAGTGTTGAGGCCCCAGAGAGAACAACGTTCAGTCATCAACCACAGAGTTACTAAAAATAGAGACGTGGCTGCCCAGGGTCACATTTCAACCTGCCTCTAGTTCTCTGGTTTTGCAGCCCACTTTTGCACATATATTTGTTGCAAATGCAAATTTGTACTTGCAGATGCAAATAGCTGCTTGTATGCTACAAGCAGGCACACACTTGCTTTGCCTGGCTTGTCAGGCCTTTGTATAAAAATGGGTGCACAAATTAAGAGACAAGGGTTGAACATTTGGCATCCCGGAAACTATCAACACTGCAAAATTCAAAATGTCTACCTGCTATCCTTTGAATAAATCCAATCCACATACCGGTGACAGGAATTATCCCTCCAATTTGTGTGCCATTTCAAGGTACACCAATTGCATGGTAACTTCATTGTTTACAATGATAATTAGGTCAATACATTATCTCATCACAGTGAGTCACTTAACTGGCATTACAGTTGCAAGATGAGAAAATTTACCAGCCTGGAAAATTATGGACTAGATTAACTCCTGGTGAAACATTCAAAGAGTTTATGCCAAAAATATATTTGGCCCAACCTTCGTAAATTAGACTGTGTTTAATGTGCTTCGGTGAGATGAACCGCAGCCTAGTTTTAAAATAAAGCAAAAAAAACCCTGCCTCATTCTTTTGGTTTGCCCATTCCTTAGGGCATGTGGCTATTAAAGTTGTGAAAATAATCCCTTGCTTTACCAGAAAAGGGCCTACCTGCAACTTCAGCAGTGTGATCACTGGGAGAGCGTATCTTCTGTACCAGGTCACGGGAGTTCAGTTCAGAGTTGTACAGTAGAAAGAGCATGCCTGAAGTCTCTTAAAGACGTCAGACTTCTGTAAGTCAGCCATGCACTTGGCCCTGAAGGGAAATGTTCTTAAAACTATAATATTCCCTCACAATGGTCTGAGACAGGAACCTTGTCTAAAATATACAGCCAGCACCTGAAATGCATTTTTAAATAAGATATGAATACATTTGAAAGCTGTGTCAGTTAACCAGGCCATTGTTTGAGTGATTTTCCATTACTGCCATTACTAATTTTTTAAATCAAAGATAAACAGAACTGTCAATGCTACAATATTTTTTTTTTACTGTTGAATTGTGCTGTCTGTGAAGGCTGGCTCCTTATTTGAACTGCAGAAAAATATGTACATTATGCCCATTAATTTGACACTTACCCACAATGACACGTTAAGTGAAAGCTGCACTCTAAGTCCCTGTTTATTTTGGTACTTGCTGGTGCCCCAATCCTGCACTGAGTTTAAGCATGTGAATTAGGGTTACCAGACAGCAACTGTTAAAAAACGGGACAGGGGGTGGAGAGTAGTAGGTGCCTATATAAGAAAAAGTCCCCAGAAAGGGACTGTCCCTTTAAAAATGGGACATTTGGTCACCCTAATGTGAATAGTCAAAGGGACTACTTATGCTCAAAGTTAAGCATGCAAGCGAGAGTCTTTCTAGGATCAAGGTTGGGATGACTAAAGTCCAAATCTTTTCCAGCACTGAAATGAATATTACAAAAATGTATTTAAACATGGAGCAATGTTTTCTTTTTTAATTTTCATGTAAAGGGTTAAATATTGAAAGCTGAGGGTTAAGAAAAGGAGAAACCCGTTAAACTTGTTTTTCTCTCCCCCAAAGCTGCCTAAGTTTACAGCCTGTGGCACTATCTGCAAGGCTTCAGACAGCAATGAAAGGAAGCCAGAGAGGCTCACTGACAAAAGACGGAAACCTTGGTATCTCTTTTGTTTTCACCCAAGTCTGTGGCCACTGACATTACTCCCTTACACCATGGATGGATAATAAGCCCCCTTCTCAGGAATAGAAAAGCTCTTATACATTTTAATGTGACCTTAGACAGTGCTTTTCAGAAATCACAGGCACATCTGACTACACTTGAGGTTGAATTGAGCTAATGGCATTCACCTCATCTTTAGATGCAAAATTGGAAGATAAAAAGACCTTGATGTGAAAAGGAAAGGGGGGTTGTGGGGAGCGGGGGTGGGGGAGAAGCAGATTAGAGATATTGCTTAAAAATCTTATGATTGCTAGTTGATAACGAAATGTCTCCTTCTCTTTCTAAAAACCCTATGGGCTTGCAAGATGTCCTCGCGCTTTCATTTTTAATGATAGAATCTTTTTATTCCCTGGCCAAGGAAATTTCAATGTTGCTGCGTATGTGGCCAGGAGATACGCTGACCTTTAGCAAATCTTATTTTTAAAATCAGATGGAACAGTTATTGCAATATTCCAACCCTATAAGATTAAAAAAGAGCTTTCTTCCTCTGTAATCAGACATGGATTAAATTTATTAAAGATGCAGTATATCTTTCTTAAATGACACTTGCCAGTCATACTGAATTATAATAAGCCATTTGAAGATATGGTTTCCTCCTCGTTTTATTTTTGTAAAGCCTAAACCAAGACATTATAAAATAAGTGGGATAACTTATTAGACTAGCAAAGAAACTTGTTGTGAACAGGAGAAGGGCAGCAGACAAAAGAAAGCAACCGAGACATTAATGAATGATAATGATAAGCAATGAAAGGCGCAAGGGAGCACACAACCAGGCAATTCAATGAGGAAAATACAATTTAAGGACCAAAGTAGATCTACTAATTGAAAAGGTGCACTCTTTATAGAAAAAAGCCTTTAAAATATGTGGTGAGTTAATTACAATAATTTCAGTTCTATTCCTGAACAGAACAGTTTGCCTGCTGTATAGCATATGTACAGTTAATGGTGCTAAATCAATCAGTCAATCAATCAGCCAATCACTAACCATTATATATGTATTTGTTAAGTGCTGAGAATGTGCTCAGGGTTGTCCAAAGCACAGGAGAAGACATAGCCCCGTCTCTGGGGAGTTAACAATCTAAATAAACAGATGCTCAGACACTTGGGTTGAGATTAACAGAGCAAATTAGGGCATTTGGCCACACAGCTCCCATTGACAAGAATGGTGTTTGTGTGGCTAAACTTCCTTAGTCCGCTTTTTAAATCAATGTCAATAGGAAAGATATAAAAACTGAGATGGAACAGAAAACATGGAACTCACCCGGAGACTCAGCAGAAGTGTCTATCTTCGAACATCTATTATTCTTTCAATATTAATTAGAGATGGGTCCAAATTAGGACTTCAGATGTATCCTTTCTGCATTATGGCAAGTATATATTGGTATCAGAACTCTGAAATCCACCCTACCTGTGCTTGCAGTGGTTCTGAGTTTGGGGTAAACCCAAACCCATAAAAAGCCTGTTCTCCTGAATCAAGTTTGGATGCAAGGCAAACTCAGTGGAAAACTCACAAGGAGAGTTGACAATGCATGAAATCTCCTGAGAACAGCTTGTGAGGATTTGACACCATTGAATCAAAACCGAAACCTTAGCTCTGGTTCAGCCTCAAACTTCTAGCTTCCCTAACTTCGTTCGGGATTCAGATCCGGACATTATTCCTTTGGCCCATCACTAGTACTGATAAAAGCCAATCCTGGCTAATCAGACCCATACACACATGTTGGAGGAAAAGCACATAAACTGATGCTCTTGACAGTGTACATGGCAGAAGATGCCACTCTTGGAAATATATGGTGAGCCTAGCCCTCAAAGCGTCTATTATGGGTGCTCTGAAGGGGCACACAGGGCTGTGTGCAGATCCATGTTGATTTAGCCTTGGCCTATCTGTAACATCTCCCTGAGCAACTAGTTCCTATTTCAAGAAGGAATAGTTTGTACAAGGAATGTTACTTTTGGCCCAGATCCTGCAAAGACTTACACACATGCTTAACTTTACACACATTACGTCACTGCAGCACATATATATGTTTGGCGGAGGGAGGAATTTGCCTGTGTAGAGTGTCGGGCCAAGATTTTTCCTAAAATCAACAACAGTATATAAGATTTATAGTAAGTAACTACATGCAACTTGAATACTGAATGCAGTTCTGGTCACCCCATCTCAAAAAAGATATATTAGGATTGGAAAAGGTACAGAGAAGGGCAACAAAGCTGAGTAAGAGTATGGTACAGTTTCCATGTGAGGAGAGATTAAAAAGACTGGGCCTTTTCAGCTTGGAAAAGAGACGACTAAGGGGGAATATGATAGAGGTCTATAGAATCGTGAATGGCGTGGAGAAAGTGAATAGGGAAGTGTTAATTACTCTTTCACATAACACAAGAATCAGGGGTCACCCAATGAAATTAATAGGCAGTAAGTTTAAAACAAACAAAAGGAAGTATTTCTTCACACAGTGTACAGTCAACCAGTGGAACTCGTTGCCAAGGGATTCTGTGAAGGCCAAAATTAATAATGGAGTTCAAAAAAGAATTAGATAAGTTTATGGAGGATAGGTCCATTGATGGCTTTTAGCTAAGATGGTCAGGTATGCAACTCCATGCACTGGGTGTCCCTAGCCTTTGACTGCCAGATGCTGGGAGTGGATGACAGGGGATGGATCACCTGATGGTTGCCTGTCCTGGTATTGGCCACTATTGGAAGACAGGATACTGGGATAGATGAACCATTGGTGTGACCTAGTATAGCCCTTCTTATGTATTGCCCTGAAATAAGAATGTTTTCTTATGTTGCATTATGCTTAGAATGACTTCCCAGTTCTCTAACTGATACCATTTGTAAAAGAGCTCTCTTATACGACAAGAGCTACATGGCAATATATTTGTATATCATAGTGTTTTTTAAAACAAATAGAGACAATATTTTCCCTGATGTAACTCTGCTGACACTAACAGAGCTACAGCGGGGATAATTTTGGCTTTTACAGAGTTATAAAGACTCTTTTTGTTTATCCCTAAATAAAAGTTAATTAGAAATTTCACATACATACAGAATGAGAAAGGAAATAAAAAAATAACCAACCAACCAATCCACTGCTACATTACTGTTATATACAGAATTTCACATAGAGTAGAAAAAGCTAGGAAAGTAAGTCTTGAAAATTAGAGCATTAAGATTGACTAACAAGTGTTCAGAACAGACATAGGAATTAATTACCTGCCTGGAATTTGTTAGTTATATTGTCCTAGCATCATTTTAATATATCCATGATTGGAATTGCAGGAAATAGTCTTTTATGTTAAAAATACGTTATGTATTTTTTAAACCAACAAGCATTAGGGGGACATGAGATTTGTGAACCGAGAACCAGGGAGGAGAATTCTTTCTTCCTTTCTTTCTCCTTATCTCTCCACTGCACTGTATGGGAGTGGCTTGCACTAGGCCAGTGTTCTTGCCATGATTTTATAAACAAAAATTATTATTATTAGAGGGTGGTCCATTATTTTCTATATTTTAAAATGCATTTTAAATTGCTTTGATGATACTGCATAGTGCCCCGAGCACTTCGGCGGGGGAGCACTTTATAAATATTATTATTATTATGCTTAGTGCACATGTCAGCAAGTGTTCATAAGGAATAAGTGACTGGTACCCTTGCCCTCCAGAGACTGAGAGCATTACTTCTTTAACTTGACTTTCACCGGCCTGAAGTCTGGGTAAGAATTAGAGTCACTTCTAATCTTGTTCTTCCAATTGGCACAAGAAAATGAGCTGTCATTGAGTAGCACTGGCAACGAAGGGCCATTTTTATAATTCCTCCTACATTGCATTGCTGTAACCACGGTCCCCTCGTTTTTATTTATTTAATTTTTTGGTTTTATTTTGTGGATGCAAAGTGGTCAAGTGGGAAAAAAATTAGACAGAACGCTTTAAAATTTCAATGGGACCCTTTGAAAGCTGCATGTGTGTGTTTGTTTGTGTGCACATGTGTGTGGGTGGAGTGGGAGAAAGGAGCAAGTAATCTTAGATTGTGTCAATGTTAGAGCTTAATAAGCAGTTTGTTGTGGTTTCTCTAGAAGATATTGGTCCCAAATTCTGATTGTGCAGTCTTTGAAATTGGGAATTCTTAATAGATCATAGTTTTTTTTTCTTTTAGATGAACTTTAAAGAAAAATGATAATGTAAGCACTGCTAGTTACTCTAGGTTGGGATTTAAGATTACAGCATTTAGTAAGATTATATATTTGATGAACAAGGCGAGGTGGTGTGTGTCAGCCTTTGAAGGGGTTACCTCGCTTAGGAAGTAAGTATTAACAGCATCTCAGCCCTACCAAGATTAATGTCAGGGGAATCAAAACTAGCATTAACAGAGCACTGCTGTCAGGAAGCTCACTGCAGTTCAATAACTTTAACATATGGGGTAGATTTCAGTGTGTGTGTCAAAGACTAGCACTGCTTAACAAGGCACTTGGCAAATAGGGCATTTTAATATAAAGATCATAAATGATTTGAATAGCAAGTGCTGAGTGTACATCACGCACACAGATACTTGAAAAAGTTTCTCCGGTTTTGTTTAGCTTTGAGTGGACACTCCCATCTACAAAGAAGCTGGTCTGGGGTTTGAAGCGAAGGCCAAATTACAATCTGTCATTGATGTGTGTGGAGGCTGATGAATTTGTTGGGGAAACACAGTGTGTTAGGTGATGATCACTTGAGGGATGTGTAGTTTGCTGGGTTCTGCCTTAGCTAGTTTCCTTTTCAGGAAATGTTGTGAATGGGTATGGAAAAACATTATGCTATATATTATGGGCCTGATTCTCATTTGCATTACCGTTCCTTTACACCACTTTGGCAGCATAAAGATGCCTGAAAGAGGGTCAAAGGAGTGTAAAGAAAACTCATTGTAAATGAGAATTAGGCTCTTCATCTGTCTTGGACGACAGAAGAGTATCGATAGATTGATTGCAGGTGGTAATTTGCAACAGATTTTTTAAAGGAATTTGTAAAAGATTTATCTAAAAGCTGCCTTTTCTCCTCTCAATCTTCCATTGTCAAGAAAAAAAAAGGCTTCCAGTTACTACATAATGGTCATTTAAATAAAAAGCCAAGACATCTCAAAACACGTTTCAGACGAGCAGAATGGGAAGGGTATGTCTTGATTGAGAGGAAGAACAACAACAAAAGGTTTCAGGAGGAATGAACCTGGACTGTTTTTGCAGATTTGCCTGTTCTTTAATAGGGTGGAGCACCCTGCCTCGGGAGATGGAAAACTGGAACAAAGATTTGTTTTTGATATATCTGAGGAGCTTTTGCCTCCTATCCCTCCCAACTGATTTCAAACTTGGATTTGCCTGCTTTTATTAGTGATGTAGACTCTGAAGTATTTTATTTTTCAGCTTGCTTTGTCAGACCTATCAGGCCAAAAACACAAGCCCATGCTACACAGCAGCCGTCGGTTCATTACTGCGATTAGTGATGTTTGTTTGTGTGAGTGTGTGTGGTATTGCAGGTGGGGGTCTCTTTTTCCTTTAACTGTGTTTCCTTTTGTTTGTTTTGTTTTTACTGTGGTCTGCAGTTTGGCACTCAAACACACATTGATTTCGGAAGAATGAAGAATGCACGTCTACAAAAATAGATAGCAGGTTGGTTTACAGGGCAGCTACAGCTAAGGGGTTGTGCAGTGTAAATTCACAGCATTGTTGATAGTGGGGATGCATTGTGTAATTTTGGGAGGGCAACAGAAGGGTGTGTGTGGGTTGGGAGGTGGAATAAAACCCAAGACAGAAAGCAGGATTTACTGTTCTCATGTCTATCTAGCATCTATTAATTTGCCTTACCTATCTTGAGCATTAAGTTCCAGAAAGTTTGAAGTGAAACTAAAGTGAAGTTTACATGATATTTATTTGCTTCTTGCTGTAGGCAGTGCATTTTATAAATTTATGACTTTGGCTACAGATGATCTATGGGTTAATATTTTAGCAGAAAGCTTAAACCATGCACGATTATTATGCATTCCTGCATCTCTTTCTTTACATGTCTTATGGATATTTTTGCAGTCCTTGATGTTGTGAAAATGTTTAACAAACATTCTTTTACCAGGTATTGTGGTTTGAAAACCTTAAATCTGAATCCTGGTTCCTGATTATTTTACACTATCTGTCTCAGCTCTGCCAGACATCTACTGAGAATCCTGATCTGTATGTAAAAAGAAAAATTATTTGCTTTAAATGTGTGAAGTACTCCAATAATTTTAAACAGTTTAATTTAAATTTTAAACTACAAATCTTCAACCTCTAATCACTTCTAAACTGAAGTGGTTTTAACCAAATGTGAAGTGCTGCAGTGTTTGAAATGATTATGCATCGAGTAGACGGCTGTAAACTTTGGAGAGGGATTCAAACTATTTTTTTTAAATAAGCACTTGCACAATATTGAACTATTAGATTTGAAGAGAGAAAGCTCAGTTAAAACAGTGCGGTCAAAAGGCTGAAGTGACGCAGAGCGTTTAGAAAATTTCAGCCGTACACAGAGCACAAAGTGTGAAGGTGAGGAAAACAAATAACGGAACTCCTACCAAGCCGAAACTCAGAGCTGGGGGATGGATCATAGGGGAAAGAGAGAAAGCAGGGGGACCTGGGTAATGTTGCATTGTAGGTGTGAGATGGGACAGCACATAATGGGGAGGCAGAGAAATCCTGGGGACACTTGCAGAGCTTCACTGGTGGGGAGCAAAGTGCAGAAGAGGCAAATATGGAAAAGAAGGAGTGAGTGCAGCAGAATAGATTCAATAACACCTTCAAATTCACTGCTCCATTTTCTAGGTTTCTTTCCAACATTAATTTCCCTTCAACCTTTTTATTTCAGTTTTTCAGTTTTTGCATCATGTTATATTTTCCTGTTCTAGTGAAACAGTAAGGAACTTAAACTAGAATTCAGAAGCTGGTTCTAAACTCAGCTCCATATGCTTGCATACAGCTCCTGTGAACTCCTTTCTGACTATTTTGAACACTGGCATTGTCACAGTTGGTAGGGGGGCAACCATGATAGTCCAGAGTGACAAATTACTCAGTCTTGTGCATATACGTTTGTGCCTGGCTGGTTTTTATTAGCACATAAGCATATTCTATATGCTGTATATTCTTTTCCCTTTCATTTACATGACCCTGTCCACCACGGATGACTGACGGATTCACTATGTGATTTTCCAGCTTTTGATGATGAAATTTTTGACAGTGGTCCTTATCTTTTATTTAATATTATTATTATTATTTATTATTTATTATAATGAAGGGACGCATGTCTGGCAGGATCTCAAGTTCTTCAAAAGGACTTGAGATCAGGTATGTACAATACATAGAGAAGAGAGAAATTTGTGTGATAGCTGTGATCTTAGCTGACATACAGGGCTTGAACCAGGGGCCTCCAGAGCTAGAAGCAGACGGTGCTACAACTTGAGTTCAAGAGCTGGGGCTGTAGCAGATTAATATCCTCTGTGGAACCCTCACAGAGAGGGGGGTGTAACACACACTCAGCAGGTGGGTTCTATTTGCATTTGGTTTAAATATTCCTGAAAGGTATAAAGGTAAAAATGAGTAAGTATGGGCATATCGATGGAGGATTGCATATTGCCTGAAAGATGAAAAAAACATAAATGGAGCCAAATCCTGCAAACACTTCCTACCAGGAGTAGCGCCACTTCCTACCAGGAGTAGCGCTTACTACCTGGGGTAGTCCCATTCACTTTAATGAGTCTGCCCCTCTGGAGTCAACACTATACTCCAGATCCCCAGCTGATGTAAATCCCTATAGCTCAGTTGAAGTAAAGAGAGTAACGCCGATTGACACCAGGCGAGGATTTGGATGCATGCTTGGTAAGTATTTGCAGAATCAGGCCTCAGATTTAGGTGGGATTTGGGCCTTGTTTCTTGATTAGCGTAGAGATATATTGGTGTACAGCCACTTGTACTGCACCCAGAAGGTGTAGTGGTGCTCTTCTGACCATGATCTTATCTTGTCTCCTATCTGTTCCCATTGTGTGCCACAAGCTGATCAGAGCCTGCAGCACCAACAATCAAAAGCACTGCTGGTGAGACTGTGCATGAAAGCCTCCACTCAGATAGTGCTTTTGCCACCAGCCATCACCCTGGGTGCTGCTGACCAGCATTAGGTGGGCAGCTGGCAGAGGCATCATCAGAATCAGCAGGTCTGAGGTCATCACCATCCCTTGCAGATTTCCACCCAAGAGAGGGCTACTTTAATTTGCTATCTACTCTCCAATGGGTGAAATTTGCTTCTCTCCTGTTCTGTGTGTTCATCCTGGTGACATCTGCCCACTCCTGTATTATCTGAGTCTATTGATGGGCAGAGCGTTAGTGAGTGGAGTTTGAGTAATGAGAGCAGATAAGAGAATACCACCACCTATTTCCCCTCAATTTGTAATATAAGAAAAAATAATTTGGGCCTCAGTTTTGCAGCCACATTGGTGCAGGTATATCCTTATCTCAAGCAGAGCCCTGGTGTCATCAGGGCAGTGTAAGGGTCTCCTGATTTTGGGCTGAGTCCCTGGTTTACATAAACAAACAAATAAATAAAACCTAGCTACTATATGGCACTTTTCATCAGCAGATCTCAAAACACTTCACATAGGAAGTCAGTATTATTATCCCTATTTTTACAGACAGGGAATCTTTCTCTCTCTCTTTCTCTCTCTCTCTCTCTCTCTCTCATTTTTTAACATGTAAATACCAGCCAATACCCCATTTATTTCCCCTGGTTTTCTCCCTCTTTTTTTTTTTTTTTTAATAACACCATTAACACATTTTTAAAGGAAAAAAATAGTATAATACTTTTCTATCAGCCCACTCCTGCTCCCTCTAGTCACAATGATAAAATCTCACTTTCTCTTCAATGGCCCACATTAGTTTTCCTAACTTTTGGTGGTATTCTCCTGTCTCCGCTCCCTTAACTTTTCATATTAGTCCCATTGTTAATTTTTCACTATGCTCCTTTTGCAACACCCTGATGTATGGTGACATCAAGAATAATGTGACCACGAAAACAGATCAGTTTATTGGAAAACCAGACGTGCACAGCACTTCATATTGGGCAGATTTGTGCTGCACAATTAATTATTTCTACTTCCCCCCCCATTTTAAATACAGTTTAAGTTGTTGATGTTAATGTTATCAAACCAACATTTTTATGTCATTTGCCAAGCTTGACAGAATTAAGTGGATTTCTTTAAGTGATAATAGACGTAATTAATTTGGTGTAGAAGTTGCTTCATTGCCTTTGAAGTTAAGTAAAAAATTAGATGGTAAGATTGAGCTAGTGATATTTAATTGGAAACCATTATAAAAATATATTGCATATGGGGTAGTTCAATGAACATGGAAAATATGTATGTATAATAGTAAAAACAAAGAGTTTGGAACTAAGTGTGTTGCTTTCCTAGCTTTAAGCGTGGCAATATTGATTGTAAGTACAATGAATGGAAGGTAGAACTACACAAAAAAGCTGTGGCAAGATGACTGACAAGCATAGCTATATGAAGTCTCTGTATAGAATATCTTTATGCAAATAGGACTTATGGCAGTATAGAACCTTAACTCATGGTGGCAAAGCAAGTGTTTCATCTTCCTTTATTTCATCTTTTGTAGTTCTATCACAAACAGCAGTTATATGAAATGTTAATACCTTGCAAAGGTTGATAGATTTAACCAAATGTGGCTGTACCTGACACAAAAAAAGACTTTTGAAAGACAGAGGAGGTGGTGGAGGTAATACCTTTCATTGGACCAATTTTTCCCGGTGAGAGAGACAAGCTTCTGTTAAAAGAACCTTGTCCCCCTAATAACCTGGGATGAACATGGCTACAACAACACTGCATACAGCTCTTCAAAGACAGCATTTAGCAGGTATTAAACAATTTTAATCTACAGGACTTGCAGAACATTGTAATAGGGTATATACCCTATCGTGGCTTTAATAGGGTTGAAGTGGGCCTGAGAGGCCAATTAACTCACCTGGCTGCCCCTGGAGGGGGAGCCAGAACCAATTAAAGATGAATCCCATCTGGGAGAGGAAATGGATGATTGCTATAAAGGCAGGATGTCTGGACCACAAGGGTGATTTCAGGAAGAATGGAACTCTGCATTCATCCTCTGGGACTAAATAGTATAGAGGGTCAAGGAGGAAGCCCAGGGGGAGAGTTGTCTCTGGAACCTTCTCCTAGGTGAAAAAGTCTAGCAGAAGGCCAGGAGAGATACAAAGCAGCCACCGGAGGTGGAGCAGGCTTTCGAAGTGATAAGCCCAGATAATAGGGCAGGATCTGGACATCAAGAGGAGGGCTCTGGAGGCATTCAGCTGAGGTACAGAGCGGGAAGAAAGGTCAAGCCCGAGGTGGGTAGAAGTGGGTTTAAGTTTGCATTTTTGTTTTGGGCTTTATTGGGAAATTCAAGGTGGGAGCCCTGTGAGTCCTGGCCCTGAAAGAAAGGTGAATTTAGAGAGGCCGTGGGACAGGCCTGATGACAGGCTTAGTAAGAAGAAGTTGAGGGAGAAGGTTGCAAAAATTTGGTGGTGTGAACCTTGACTGCCTGTTCTAGAGTCCTTGGACTGGAACCCAGGGCAGAGACCTCAGTTACCCTACCAGCCACTGGTAAGGTGGCATGAGGACCCTGAGAAGGGAATAAGGATGACTGAGAGTCCTGAGAGAAGGGTGCGTGGAACATAGCCCCCAAAGTCAGGGATAAAGACCTTTTGTAAGGAAATTGGACTGTTATTTTTTGGGTTTTCTGTGACCCTGGAAGGCATGGGACTAAAACATGACCTGGTAGGAGGGCTGAGTCATGAGAAGAGAGACAACAGGACTGGAGCAACCATTGGCAGGGTGTGGTAGTGTCACTAGCTCAAACTAGAGAAGACAGTGCTGCTACACCATACCCTGCCACAAAAGGGAGCACCAGCAGCAAGTCTAACTTCTACAAACACACTATACTGAAGGCTGAGAGGAACATAAAATTGGTTTGCCATAACTGACCAGTATCCAGAGCCCTGGTAGCTTCCTGCATATCTGGACACAGCAGAGAATCTAGCCCATAAGTAGCTGCTGCATATTAAACAAATTAGATATGGCCTCAGGCATTGCAAATTGGCAATTCAGTCCTGCACTGAATAAAGTTTACTAGTCCCCAGTCTGTCCTTGATCTCAGGAGTTCCCGTCACATTTTTAATCGCCTAATTTAAACCATAAGTTGTTATAAGAACATTTTTGCAGTATTTTTCTAGGACTTAGCATACGACCTGCTAGTGGTGCTGGAGGGTGGGGGAAGAAGAGGCAAAGGGAGTGGACGAACACCCTCAAAGTGGAGATGGCTGCTAGTCAGACCAAGGCTATGTTTTCACTCCAAAAAAGGAATGTTTTTACAGAGCCATCATTAATGTGTTTGAGCAATCTGTCTGTAAAACTCCAGTGCAGGCAAGGCTCTGTAGTGTTTACCGCAGTGTAGCTAGGTGAGTTCAACTGTGGGTAGGGGGTTTAGTGTTGACCTCGCCTAGCTACATCGTGGTTAAAAACTCTCTGTGTCTTGTCTCCATGGGGATTTCAAAGCAAACCAGCTAACACACATTTGTTATCTCAATGTGAAAACGTGACTATTTTGGCTGTGAAGACATAGCCCAAGTTCATATATATCCTCAGCCCTCTAAAGGCTGTGCAGAAGCTAGACTGTTGGTATCACAAGGAGTAAACAGAAGCTGCCTGTGGTCGCTTCTAAATTACTGTTAGGCTAACACCAACAGAAGTTGGTCCAATAAAAGCTATTTCCTCACCCACCTTGGCTCTCTGTTAGGCTGAAAGGCGATAATGGCTACTATCAAGAGTCTTTGGTCCAAAGACAGGGGCAGAGCTCATTAAAGACAATGGGTGTCCTAAGGACTCTGTGTTGGGCTCAACAGAAGAAACAGTCAAGCCCCTTTATATCAAAGACAAGGAGCTGCAAACAATGGAGGGGCTGCACATGGCAGGTCAGAGATAAGTCATGTGGGCTGAGAGGTTTCCCTAGTTGCAAATGCAGGGGCTAGGATAGCGTTTTTTCAGCCCGTGTGTTAGTAATAGAAACTAGCAGGAAGCCTGTAGGAGCAGTTGTGAGCATGACCCCGAGAGGAAGCAGAGACACAGAACTTCCTGGGTACAGAGCTCATGGGAGTGGGCTTTGAGATTTCTAAGCTAGGAAACTGCATGGAAATTGTTCGTTCTTACAGTGTACAGGGAAACAGGACCGTGCATATCTGACTGTAAATAAACCAGATTACACCAAACAATACACCTGACTAGTAACATGGATTTCTCTTCCTAACCAAAACAACCTTACATGGCCTTGAATATTGTCTAACTATTGGGCCAAAGGGGCAATATTATGTCCTAATCCTAGCAGCGAACCTGCTGCAAAGACCGCAGAAGTCAATGGAAATACTCCCATTGCCTTCAGTGGACTTTGGATCAGGTCCAGAATTCCCTTTAGTTTGATATTGTTCAGATTATTATCTAATGAGACTGATTGTAAGGGAAATTTACAACAGGAGAGACGATACTTGCTTTGCCTGTTTTTGACAGCCTGTCACATTGGATGGATGCTCTCTTCACTCCCCAGATTTAGACAGTTCATAAAGGCTAATTAAACAAATGATACTTTCTTGAGGAACACTAACTTCTCCCACAAATAGTTAATATCTGGTATCATGGGATCATAGCTAGTTAATGTGATATAGCACATATTGTAGGAACCTACCGAACACAGATATTACCAATTAACACGTATTAGCAATCAGCATTCGTGCCATTTATAGAAAACTTCACATTCCAGCTACTGTAGCTTCAAGCCCTCCAACAATATAAATCATTTTTGAAGGGAGGATTTATATGTCAGATAGAAAATTAAGAGGCTGAGTTAGTCAGAGAGGAGGGGGAACGGTAAGTAACAAGGAGACAGACTGAGCTATATTGTGAAGAGAAGCACTTTGCATTGGAAGACAAAGTCTCTGCCCAGAAGGTCTTACAGTCTAAATTAGAGAGAATCATGTGTAAGACATCACAACGTGGCACTGGGAGGGAAGGATGGAAGAGTGGGATGATAAAACTATGGAGAAGGAGAGCTACAGAGAGCAATGTTTCTGTGTTGTCCTTTGCCAGTGAGTTACTATAACTTAATAGTCTTATTTTTACTCTTTTTAAGGTCTCTCTCTGTCTCTCTCTGTTATGGTCAGGCATGGGAGTGGCAGGTGGGAGTAATGGAAAACAAGCCAGAAGAACTGAACTTTGCCCAGAGAATCAATGGAGAACAGCAAGAGGAAATGGTGACTCAGCCACCTTTCTGCTCCCCTGATTCTGGAGTGCCCAGAGGGGAAAATGGCCCTTTATGTACTTTAAAGCACCCTAGAGGTTGCTTTGAGTTATGCCAACAGGGACTGCTGTGACAGCTGGAGATTAGATCACATTGTGCATTCCATGCCCTCCAAACCTTGCTACTTCTGTCCCACACCTCCCCATCCCCAGTTCTGTCATAGAGCTGCTGGGGGCATCCTCAGAAGCTTTCTGGGGGAGTCAGGGATGAGAATCTGACACTTTGTATCTTTCTCTGTCAGCAATGTGCACTGAGAGGGAGGCCCACAACGCCTGGAAGATTGAAGTGAGAGGCAGGCCCCAGGGTTAACAGAATCTACCAGAGCTAATAGGCTTCTCAAAGGATGAGACATAGAAGAGAACAACCTGAAAATATACAGGAGATAGAACTGACTCTAAAAATAGTCTGAATCAGTGTTTTCCATGAGGCATCACTACATGTTGCCTCAGACTGGGCTGCCTGTTCTCCCTGAAAAGCTGGAGTAGTGTGTAGCAGGAAGAAGCCAGCATCTTAGGCTGAGTCAAATCACGTGGGGGATAGAGAGTGGGAAGGAGCTGGTACCATATGGGGGGTAGGAAGGATAAGAGTTTCCTTCACTATCCTCTCTTCCTCCTCTCCTTCTTCATGAAGGGAGAGCTGTCAGTGCCTCTCATGCTAGCCTGGCTCACAAGGTAACGTCGTGTTAATGAATATCATATGCAGACTGACTTGTTTCCTGATCTTTCTCTCTACTGATGTGCCTCAATATTATCAGACCTTAGTTCCGGGAGGAGGATCTGTCATTAGATAGATAAGGATAGTCCTGTGTCTGAAAAAAATAAACTTAATGGCAGCACCCCGATGAGCCAACAGTCTATGACTGAAGTAAATCTTAAAGTTTGTTTAAAGATTCACTGGTATGCTGTGGAGTGTGCAGATTGAACGTACTTCTGGAGTCTGAAGAGCCCTTACCAGTGTGAAGAAGGATCCTGCTCTCTGTAGGGCTACCAGTGAGGATGTACATGAGAAGAGCATCCCCAATGCTTGATACTAAGGATGGGGATTGAGGCAAGGGTGCCTGATTATCACTTATCCTCATCCCAGCTGGTTAAGTGGCTGTTTGGATCCTCTCAGGTGACTGGACTGGGAATGTTGCTAAAGAAAAATGATAGATGAATAATTAAGGGTGTTTTAGGTACTTGAGTCTGCTTGCTCTCTAATTAAGAGCTTCCAGCTTTGGGTTCAAACTTACTTTTACTGGTAAAAACCTGTATAAATAGAGAAAATAAAATATGCATTGATTTGCCCTAATCTCATTTTTCCCTAAATAAGAGAAGCCAGAATACTGTTCCACCCCCAAGCCCTCTTCTTTCTAAGCACCCTCTCCAGTGCTCTAATTTCTATGAGAACAAGGAAAGAGAAGATGGGAAGGAAAATACACCACGAGTGGTACTATGTCCTGCCACCATCTCCCAGGCAATTGATACAGCACGCATCACCCAATTGATCCTAAGAGGTCATCCCTGTTCTAGACTCAGGAGGAAAATGGGGGGAAACCCCCAATGTCCTTTCCATAGTATAGGGTAGGCAAAGTTTCTTCCTAATTTCAATTTTTGGTAATCACTGCAATCCTGTTCATGTTGAGTTAGAATCACCATGGTTAAGTATCTAATCTCATCCCGACCCTGTGATTCTGCTGGCACCCCCATAGTTTTCTTTTTTCCCCTTTTAATAGTTTGCAATAGCTGGTGACCTTTTTCACCAGTATTTTCCATTTCTTGAGGCAAGGCATTATTTTATCTTCATGACTACAATGGACTTTGGCATAGAATTTCTGTGAGTTGAAGAAAGTTGTGAGGCTCCCTCAGCTCAAATGACTTTTTTCAAGCCATCATACCCGGATTGTAAAGTGCTAACTAGCTCTAGACTGCTTAGTGCAGAGATGATATTTTTTTTCTGCAGCAGCTGTTCAAAAATTTAACCTTTACCAAATATTGCTGCACCATAGTATTGGAGATACCGTATTCATTTCCCATTCTACATGTAGATAAATACTATGAGAACAAAGTGTAAGAATTTGGTGCCATGGAGTAGCATCAGTAGAAATTTTTCCATGGAATTTTTTTATTTTGGTTGAAATTATTTTTCCATGAAAAATCAAACTGTAAACTTAAAATTTTACATTAAAAATGATTGCATTTTGATAAAGTTCAGTTTTTAGTTTTTGAAAACTGAAAATATTTTATTGAAACCATTTTTAAATCAATATTGGCTTTAAAACTTTTTTTTTCTTCAGTTTTTGTTTTCCATCAAAAACAAAACAAGCGAAAACATTCAAAGGAATTTTGAAAAAATAATCCCCCAAAATTTCCTGTGAAAAATAACTGGATTTTTTTTGATAACCCCTAAATTTAGCCTTGATTTAGCCTCACATCCAAACCTTGAACCATAAAGCTGGTCTGGATCCAAAATGCCTCCTTGAGCCATATTTGATCTTTGTGCAAAGCTCTCATTGATGTGGGTTGAAGTTCCATTGTAGATCAAGAGAAGCATATGCCTCTAACTTTCTAGCCCTGGCCCCTGGGCCCTAATTAAAAACATTCAGCCTTCTCTGTGGCATGAATTTGACTGTGTATGGTGTGGATCCCTGTTGAAGTTTCTAAAGTGCTTTGGCATTTTTTCCCATCCCCTACGCATGTAAGTTATTTCCATTTTACTTTATTTTTTTGTCTACTTTTAAATGTTACAGAATTATTGAGACACAAACAGCATCTTTTCTTCATAAGCAATCCCAATACCCTCTGCAATTTTGTACTGAAATCTAGTCAACTTCTTTCACACATTCACAAAAAAAAAAAAAAAAAAAATTACGGATTGACCTGCTCATGGCCACATCTGACATGCTCTGCTGTGGTGGGAAAATTAATTCACCTCGCTACGCTGCAGTCACCCTCAGTTGAGTCCTGCAATTATTTCATTATGATCTAACTAAGGCTGATAACAGATCTTATTTGATACTGAGTGTGGCTGGGGGGGCGGGGGTGGGGAATGGAATGCCCTCACATGTCAAGCCCTTGTATCTGGCAAACTGAGCTATAGAATTGTGAGGCTTTCCTGCCTGATGGAAATAGGGGTGATTAAAAACATGTTGTGCCCGTCTGTGTAGCTTTCACATGATTTTCTCCCCAAGACAATGTACTATGTAGTTAGCATATTAGAAAACCTAGAGGCTTTTCTTCTGGTAGGAGGAGGAGGGGATGTTATTGATGTACTGAATGGAAGAGAGCACACACAGAGTCCAGCATTTTGTTTAGAAAGGATCCATTATCATATTTTTTTCACCTGTGCTGTGACAGATGGACGAAAGGGGCCCTAGAAAAGTGTTAATTGCTCTTTTTTTTTAAATTCTAGTGGTTCGGAGGTTCAGGAGACCCTCTAATTAAAGAATCTGTGAGAGAGCTGGGCATCTGGCCTATGCCATTTCAATCAAACTTGTAACATGAGGAAAGGGCAGTGGTTGTCCAATTACTTGACAGCTTGAAGATGTGTATATATAGTAAGTAAATACATTTGCTCAGAAGATGCCAAATTGTCATAACAACAAAAATGCCTGGTATCTATTTTGTAATGCTTTTTATTTAAAAAAATGGACAAATCTGTACCCAGCCTTAGTAAAGGAAATGGAACTCTTTGGGTTATAAACTCTTCATAGATAATTTAAGCATCTGCAGCCCCAATGCAGGAGTTTTGTAAAGCAGGCAGATATCATGATATTGAATAGAAGGAGGACTATGCTAACATGGCAAAATGACTAGATCAGTGTTCCTTATTTTCCATTTTGTAATGCAATGCGTGCCTCCACCTCAATCTGCCAACAAATAGTCTTCCTTTGTTTGATGAAAGAACATATCTACTTTTTTTAGTTTTATTTTTATATATTTTTAAAAGCTCAGGATTCTGCAATTTTGCAGCCACGTTGTTTATCACAGAGCCCGCCTCAGAATTGCACAGCAGAATCTAACTGTTCATTTTAAAAAAAAATCATGTTTCTAGCCCTCATGTTTGTGAAGATAACCTGGAAAATGTGAGTTTAGTGTAAAATGAGGCAGCGTTGCCTTCCTGGATCTGCAGGCAGCCTAAACACTAACTGAGACAGGTGAAGTTTGCAATTCTTTTCAATGTGCTATCAATGCTGTAATGTAAAGCTAGGAGTTTAAATGTCCACGCTATTTGGATTGCACAATCCAAAATTGCCTCACATACCTGCCCTAATTGGGAATTTAATATCAAAATAACATAGGGGCGACTGTAATGATTGTATTTTTCATTTTTATATCTAATTCGTTAAAATTTTCAGTTTTAAAGTATTAAATGAAGTTGCTGCAAACCTTTCAATTTGCTGACTGCTAAATTCAGGGACCTTGCTGCAGAATTTCGGTTTAGCTTGCCACCAAGTATATGGGGTGTTGACCAAGATGGCCAAGTGTTGGCAATGGCCTGTGGAACTTTACCCTACATTACTGGTTTGAATCCAGCCTAGATTGATCAGTGTCCTATGTCAAAACAGCTGGTAGTTTCGGACTATCTTCCTACAAGACAGGTGTCTATACACCACAAAACCCATCATCATAACTGGCAGCCTTACTGGAAATCTCAGCAGCAAGGCCAATGTAGAATGGATCATTACCCTGGGCATGGAGACTGAATTACACTCTTGCTAGGTCAGGACTGAATCCCTTTGGAGAGTTGTGGTGGATGTGTGTGTGGGCGGGTCCATTCAGTCTACATTGCACTGCTTCAGCCTAGTGTTGCTAGAGAGAACGCTCCATCCAGTATTATTAAATCTACATTCTTCATAAGCACTAAACTTTATTTTAAAATTTCCTACACCAAAAAAGGACCTGCACCAACCTCTTACTTGCACACATAATGTAAAATGCTGGCAACTGTCACTAATTTTATAGGTGGTCGGCAAACCATCAATTTGAATGAACAAAGCAGATTATTTCCCCATACTTATAACACCTACATTTATAGTATCTACATGCTGGTGTAATTACTTCTAAATAATTTAATACTGTAAAAACTGACATATTCATTTAGGTGTATTCCTGTTATATTGTTAAACTGTATTGGGGTGCTGACCTCCATTAGACAGCAAATAATCCTACTAAAGACTGGTCATTCTCGTTCTCTTGCTGGATTTTTATTCATAAAGCTTAGGAGTTTGCAGCTATTCTTGTGCCCTGCGATTAGTAAGGGCACACTCGTGGAGGCACTGAAATTCAGCACAATCAGAATCACTTTTGATTACCAATTCAGAACGATCTAACTAGGTGGCTGTGAGTGTAATTTTGCTCACTGTAAACAGCGCAGAGAATTGTATGTGATCATGTTGTGTGACAAAAAAAAAATCGGTTTAGATTATTTGCTAAATGCCAAGGCACATTAAATATTTTTTATAACAATGAAGATTCTTTCTAAATTGTAATTAGACTGGAAATTATTGCACAGAGCCTGGCTTCACTGTAATCCTTTTAAATCAGAGCAGTTGTAATTGACCTTAGAGACTCAAACTGCTTCGTGTTTTATTTTCTAGATTTTCCACTTCTGCATATGTAATAACAGGATCCTTTGTAGATATGATACAATAGACATTGGTGTTGGTATTTTCATTTATTTGTTTTGGTAGCTAGTCAGATAATCAGGGTAAAAGAATATAGAAAAGAAACCAAGCAGAATGGCTCTTTGTATGAAATGTTGCTACATCCAAGGAAAACATAAGGGTCTAGATCCTTAGTTGATATAAAATGGCACAGCTCTACTGACTTTAATGCAGCTATGCTATGCTGATGTACACCAACTGAGGATAGGGGTCTATTTTTTATCCATTGTTTCCCATCCTTTTTTCCATATTTCAGCACTGCTTGCAGTATTAGTCCTTCAATGGAAAGCCGATGAGTCTGTCTCACAAACCAGGGGTTTGTTTACAAGTCCTTCAGACCTCCCAGTTTCACTTACAGTTCTGGATTCACATGAACCTGAAACTCCAGATGAACACATGAGAAATGGTGAATTCTGTCACACTTTGTTATTTTTATTGTTATTTTATTTATATTACCATAGTGGCTAGGAGCCCCAGACAAGGAGCCAGGATCCTGTTGTGCTAGGCGCAGTACAAACACTGAACGAAAGGACAATTCCTGCTCTAAAGGGCTTACAATGTAAGCACAAAACAAGGGACAGATGGCTATAGACAGATGGGGGAGTGAGAGGTGAACAATGAGATAATATTGGTCAGCATGATTGCCAGGGCCTTATAGCTAGGCTCTTCTCCTGCTAGACCTGTATCTTTTTGGGGACGCCACCCTTGGGAGAAACAGCAGCACTATAGCAGGAGTGTGTATTTGTGCATGTTTTAAGAAAAAAAATAGTTGGCTTGGGAAAAACGAAATGTAAAAAGATTTATTTAGATTCTTCAAAAGAACATGGGCCTGAACAAAAGTCCACTGAAGTCAATGAAAAGACACCTGTTGACTTCAATGGGCTTTGGGTGAGACACTATGAGAAAAGAAATTAAAGCAAATTTTGGCCTTACCAACTTTCACAGTATCTCTTTAAATGGATTATTTCCAAATCAGGCCTATTTTCCAATCAGCTCAAGGCTTTTAGCCATGGATGCAATTCTTAACCAAGGCCTTGTCCTAGGCAACATTCCATACCGTCAGGATAGCCACAAATATTTTTGCATTATGAAATTTGGGAGGTTCTTAGATCAATAGGGAATGACACATTCAGGCTGTAAGGGCATCTTTCATAGAGACTATAATCTTCTCTCAAATCTGCTTTGTTGCTGGCTGAGTGAGCTCTCTATAAAACATTTAGATATTGGAAATATTCAGGGGCTTGAGGCTGAAAGGACCAGGCTTTGCATAGATCTAAATGTAAATTTCATATTGTGCACTGAGGGAGATCTCAAAGTGCTTTGTACACATGAATGGTTTAAATCCACTCTGCTTTATGGTGACTTCTGTTGGGGGTAAACAGGAAGAAATGCTGTTGGAGATGGGAAGTCCACCAAGGTGGAAGGTTGCAGAGGCAGATTGTGACTGCAACCTCCAATCTGTTAGGGATTCTTCAGGGAGCCAATAGAGTGTGAAAAATTGGCAGTAGTGACTGGGGAAGAGGCGTGGCCAGGTAGACTGTGGAATGTGTCTGCTGCAGCCTTTGTATAAGCGGAGAGAACTGATTCACAGAATATTCCTAGGGGTTTCCCATTCTAGCTTGCTGGCTTATCTCCTGAAACTAGAGGTATTTCTTCATGCATCGTGATGGACCAACAATCATATGGCTAAATCCAGCAGTCTTTACATAAGACTTAGGTGAAATGCCCTATGAGTCACTGGAAATTTTGTCTGAGTAGCACTTGAGTAAGGCTATTGAGCAATGCACATTCAGGGAGATAGTTTGAATGACTTAATAGGTCTTTTCCATCTCTAACTTTAATAGGCAAAAATATGCCTGAGAGGAGTCTGTGGTATACTGGGAAGGGGGAGGAAGCACAATGCTCAAGCAGTGGTGCCTAGAGGCATTAGGTCTTTGAGTATCATAATTCTTTCTCTTGCTTCATCAGTAAGAAAGTACATCCAGTATAGATAGGCAGGGAGCAGGGCCATGACTATGTCTCCAGCCCACACAGCTATGCCCTCTCAGGGACTGCAAGTGCTATCTGCAATGCTGGGTGGCTCTGCTCCCTGCAGCCATATTACAGCTGCCTCTTCTGTGGGTGGGAAAGTACTCCATATTTTGGCCCTATAGGACTCTGTAATTGGGAGAGATTGGAGTTTTAATGTACAGTCAGAATAGTTTTCAAATGGTTAGAATAAATTTGTATAGTAAAAACCCCTTCTTCTTAAACAAAGAGCCTTTTCCTTTTAAAGGTAAAGCAATTACGAGAAGGGTGTGGTCTAACGACATCAACGCAGGTTAGGAGCCAGTAGGACCTGTGCACTAATGCTACCTCTGGTGCAGACTTTCCCATTTGCCTCAATATCCTCATTTGTAAAATCATTAATACTGATATTATTAATATTGATACTTACACATATGGGTGATGAAGTGATTAACTAACTAATGTTTAGGAATCTCATTGCAGATGAAAAGGACCGTTTCACGTTGTTGCTATTTACTCCTCTTTGATTACCTCTGCGCTGTTATGAGGAATGCTGGTGTAAATGTAGATACACAATGCATGCATATGCCCTAACTCAAAAGCCATGTGGTGAATATGGGAGTAATTTCGCTTCTAGTGCTCCAAGGAAGTTCTGGTGGCCACATACCAAAGTTCCCAGAGGCTGTTTTAATGAATGCAGCCCATGGCCAATGTTTTTCACTCACAGATTGCTGTGCTGCATTTGTTTTTGTCTCTACTTCCTCATCACGTTATGTGCCATCCATTCTCCTCATCTCCAACACATTGTTTCATGGTGGAGAGGTGCAAAGCATAAAGCTTCACATTCTACTTACATGAAATGAGTCTTACATTCATCCAGAAGGGTCCTGATATTGTCATGATAATCATTGTGGTTGCTTGGGAAGGCAAAAAGTTAATGTTGCCTGAATAATGAGACACAGTCATCTGTCTCCTTTGGTAAAGCAATAAGGATTTTGTACAGGTGAGAACAGGTAATCTTTATGAGGGCGTAATTGCAAAATACAAAAATGTTCCTATGTCAGTTCAGATTGGTGGTGACTAATAAATAGCTCTACTCTTCTAATGCCTGGAGTTTGATGCACTATTTCAGTGTGCCAAAGACTTGTAAGAATATTGAGAGTGCCCACTCCCTCACTCCACTACTGCCACCACCCCCCAAGGGAAAAAAATCACTTCAAGGAAACTTCAGCCTGAAAATAACTCTGTATGGTGCATCTTTGCCCAGGGCACATTTTTCACTGGTGAGTAATCGCTTTTTCACAATCCACCTTTTATATGCATTATATGCATATGCTAAATAGTATGCCAAAGTTCATTTAAAGGAGACTACAGTATTTATTTTTGGAAATCTTTGTAAGGAAAAGAGGTACAATTTGTCTAAAACAATTACTAAGTGCTTTTATCTGAAGTCCTGTGAAAGCTTTGAATATTTGCTAGCTAAAAATAAAAACAGATCCAAAACCTGTTGAAGGCAATGGAAAGACTCCACTTGATTTCAATAATGCCCAATCAGGCCCAAAGTGTCCAAGCAAGCAAGCAAACAAGCAAGCAAAGACAGTGTAAAAAAAGAAATAACCCAGCACCCCCCCCCCCAAGAAATTCAAAGATGTTTGATGAAAATCCAAAGCCAACAGAAAACTAAGTGCAGTGTCTAGCAGCTTGTGTTATAGCTGCTACTCAACCATCAGCAGAGTTCAGGAGTTCAGAGCACTAGTAGGACAGATCCTTTACCGTGCAGTAATGTCAGCCTCAGAGTTTCCTGTCTGACATCCATGTTCAAATTACAGATTTTAGTGAGCAGTGTGCTGGGTAAAACAAAACAGGTGATTTCA
The DNA here is from genome assembly GCF_013100865.1 of Trachemys scripta elegans. Taxonomy (NCBI): domain Eukaryota; kingdom Metazoa; phylum Chordata; order Testudines; family Emydidae; genus Trachemys; species Trachemys scripta. The sequence continues at coordinate 25,281,078 of NC_048301.1, forward strand.
TATACATCCTAAATGGAAACACCTTTGAAAGTTCATTATCTGTTTCCAAACCAAGTATATCAATTATTTTAGAAAGCTGAACAGTGCTACACACACACACACACACACAATTGCAAAAGGCAATATCATGAACAAAAATGCAACCTTCTTCATCTGCAGTTTTTTTGCTGTCACATCATGGTTTAAGGCTCACAGTTGCATCTGAGACACTGCTGTGTTAGATTTTGGTCTGCAGAAGGAATTAATCTTCAAAGTCACTGGTCAGACATTTAGTGAGGGTTAATGTTAACTTTAAAACCTCTCCCAGGAATGAGATAAACATTCTCTTAGGGCTTGTAAGAAATCTCTCTCTCTTTTTTTTTTTAGTGTCTTGCACTTTTAGTAAATGACAGTTTTGCAAATTGCTAGTAAAGAACTTAACTGTCTAATTAAATCTCGAAGATGTACAAGAGTTTGAAGAATGTGATTGATGCCCACAAAGGTACGGCTCCCTAATGGAGTCGTCCTGACAGCAATTGCGAAAGCCCATTTAACGGCTGATGTCTTGTTGTGATCCATGTTGTCATTTTTTCATTACTGATTAAAATTAAAAATCTGCTTGGCAAATCCATTGTAAAAATTTCCTTCATGAAAATCGACGGGTACAAATTATTTTGTCAATCGTCTGGCAATCAAAATGTGACTGGAGACTGTTTCGTGCCCATATTTTTTTTCTTTTTCCTCATGCCAGTGACTTTTCATAACAAAGTTTTAAAACGCGTAGGTGGCAGCCTTGGCAATGCTTAAAAAAATTAAAGCTGCATCTCTATTTTTTAATGAACTGTTCTGTTTATATTGGGTTCCTTTCCCCCCTCCATTTTATACCAAAAGGGAGGTTTCTCACTATGAAAGTCAGTCTATGCTACATAATAGTCTAATGCTGTGTAATGACAGGTGAATAATAGTAATAAAAGCCTTTATTAGGATAAAATCTGTTTTGAGAATGAAAGCATAAACTGTCTAAAATGCACAACGGAAAAAAAGAAACGAAATCTTGCTACGGTACTTTCAGAACAGCTAAAAAATATTTACAGCTAAACCAATAGGAGTGATCTCCAGAAGATTTAGAAAATGAGGAGGTCAATATAAGGTATGTTACCTCCGATCCAGCCAGTCAGCTCAACATTTTGAAAGGGGCTGGTGCTAAATTCTTTGGGGCCTGTTGGGTGGCAACAAATTATAAATACAAGTAAAATTTATGCCTGGAACATTTCTGGAGAAGAGACAGGTACAAGGAGAAATTTGGCAAGGATGGAAAAGGCAATTAACATAACTTAATTTGTTACAATTCAGCAGTGAGTGGGAGAGACACTAGTAAGAGCTTCATGGTCCATATTTAACTAGCTTAGAAACTGATCTGGAGATTCTAATTCCTTTTCAAAATCCAAAATATGCTTCACATTGGCTAAAAAACAGCAAGAATAATATATTGTTGTCATATTAATAAAACTTTTCCCCAATAAATTCACATTTCCCTATTTAAATTAAAGTCTGAGAACTGCTACTAAATCATTGATAATAAAAATAATTCTCCTCAGCAGTTAGATATGGTGGTTTCAAGTTTAATCACTGTTATTGTTGTTCATGCTTATCTAATCTACTGTAATCTAATTATCTATATATTCTGGTTCTTCTATCTTCATCTTGAAATATGTAGTTTTTCAGAGAATAAATGCAAAAGAATTGTTTATTTTTCCTTATTCAGGTCTTTTAAAATTGTGATCTTTAATTAAAAAACATTGAGACTTGCTATGTGCTTCATATCTTCCTTTGGAACATTAACATCAGAAAAAACTACATTGTTCAAGTCACAGGACCAGTAAAGAATTTGTAAGCAATTCCACTCCTCCTTGTACCTATTGTCAACCTACAAATATATTACAAAATACATAATGTTATTAGTACATTCATTTTATTAATAATTTGCTTCGCACCAACAATGTGCTCAGTGTTGTACAGAACAGGAAAATAAAGATAGTCCGTGCCCTGATGAGTTTACCATCTGAAAAAGAAGCAGACCATTTAAGAGTTTAAAATACAAGTAACATCACAGTAAATATATTTTTTCTCTACATGAAATAGGTCATTTAAAAAACAAACAGTGATTTTAAATACTATGCCTACTACTAATATCACAAATTTGGTGATCGTCTGAGTAAGCTGCATATGTTTGATAGAGTTTTTTGAGAGGGCTTAGGGTATGCTTTCCAGAGTAATGAAGGATTGGGAAAGTTACCTTTAAGTGGCTAGCTGACTGGCTTCCTGTCTGAATGATTATTTTAATTCTTTTGGGATGATGTGTTACGATGCCAAGTGCCTTGTATAGGCATCTTTTTATTATTTAAATCTAAATGATTATTAATAATAATAGTTTTTCTTTTTTGTTATTTTGAATGTTAACTTATCGAATAATAGGGGTGGTTTTTTTAGATTTTTCCTACAGATACTTTAAAAGTCATCTGCTCTAGTAATGTTTTGTGCACTATGCAGCTATATGACGATTTAAAGAGAGCAAGATAAGAAGGTGTACACCTCCTAATGTTCAGTGCAGGTTCCTCTCTGTGGGATACCCTCAAATACCTTTCTTAATTTTTGACCTTTTCTTTCATGTGCTTTTTAAAAAAAAAATGTAAATGTAAATGTAAGATGCAAGTTAGAGCTCTTTCAGACTGTTGTCGATAACCTTGCATGTTGCAGCCAGTACACTGTGCTGAGAGACTGGCAGCATTATGGGATTACAGCTGCTTTCCAGACAATTGCACAGGATTTTTGCTGCTTCATTGGTGATTGTTCGTGGCGTGGGTAATAATTGAAGACAATGGATTGGGGTAGAACAAGGAGACAAAACAAAGTTACAATCCAAAGAAGGCAAAAAAAAAAAAAAGTATACATGTTTTAATAGCATTAATGTGACTGAGAGAAAAGTCAAGGAATTCATAGTCGTGTGGGATACGTCACTATTTATTTCTGCCTCCGGGGCAAAAGCAAAACAGAATGCTTCATGGTGTGAGTTCGGAGCAGAATGACAACGTCGTCTATTAATGGTTACCATTTATATTACAGTAGTGTCCTGGATGTGCTAGCTGATATGTCATAATTTGGGATCAGTAACTTTGGTAAGACAGTTCTTAAAACGTGCCCCTCAGTAACCCAGCTCAATTAAAATAATTCCCCCCCCCCAAGTGTGCAGCCCCTTCTGGCCTCTTCCATTTTACGCACTGAGGCCTTCATCACAAAGACCTTGATCCAGCACATGCATAACTTTAAGCGCACACATAGTCCTATTCTCTTTGATGGGACTACTCAAATTAAATTACATGTGTGCTCAAGTACTCTGCTGTCTCAGGGTCTGAAGGAGTAATGTCATCAGCTAGTGGCAGTAATAGGCTCTTATCTTAATTAGCTATTAGAGGTGAACACAACATGTTGCACAAGGGTAAACCCCAGAACCCACGCAGAACCCTACTGAAGCCAGCTAGGCTCCATGTAGATGCAGGTGTACAAGTCACAGTATTGCAGCTTTAGCTAGCATGTTATGCCTGCCCTCTAACAAGACCTTAAGGAACAAAGAGATACAACATACAAGCATGGCTGTTTTAAAAAAAAGGTTTAAAAATATTAAGTATATTTCTGATTCCTAATTGTCCATGAACAATTACGTTATTTTAGACCCATTTCTGACTATTCTTGATTTTTAATATTTTGAGAGTAGGATAAAAAAAAGTAACAAACAACAAGGAGAAGGCATTCACTGAGGTTCTAAAATGCACAGACTAAACCCTGAGGTTCTTATCTGATTTTTACTGAGCTCTGATTCAGAAGAAAAATCCATGGAGGTAAGAATCATGATTTTAGAATTTGGCCTAATATTATTACTTGCAATCCATGCAGGACAGGCTAAAGCTAGAAAGAGGCATCTTCACCAGTGGTCAGCTCAAGACAACACTTGGATCCAGTTCTAGATGCTGAATATCCTCAAGTGTGGGATTGTTTGGATATGGGGTATTGGTTTGACCCATTACAGAAAAATGGGTCATTTGAAAAATTCATATCTAGATCCTAGTTTAGATTTCTAGCACTAACAGGTTGCATTTATATCAGCAAAATTTGGCTGATAATTCTCCGCCAGTGTTGGCATTGGTGGAAATGAAAGGGTAGACAGGGCTCAAGCGATATGGTGGGGAAAGTGGTGCAACCTGGTCTACGCTACTGCTTCCACTATTGTGAGCAGTAATGGAATTGCACTAACGGTGAAATATGTGTCTACTATTTCCTAGTGTAGGTAAGGCCCTAAAAGTACAAGGGTGTTTGGATCTCAAGTTTCTGTTTGTAATCATCTCTGTGATTTCCAGGTGTATATTATTTATTTGGTTAAACATATGGAATTAAATTGTAACTAAAGATGTACATAGGCATATGCAAAAAAACCAAACCCACAGCTAACAGTGGAACGCAGGGTGGAAGTGCACTGCTCAGGTTATTCCTCTTTCAAAAATGTAATAAAGAGGCCACTGTCCAAATCCTTCGTGATGAGTTATAATGGAGTCCAATTAAGGGGATGGGCTATGTACTATATTAGAGCTGATGGGGAAATTTTCAACAAAATGGTGATTTGTTGAAACTGAAACCGGTTGAGGGAAAGGGTTGGTTTCAAGAAATTTCTAAATTCAAAGCGTTTTTAGAAAAATGATGAAATTGTTGAAATGTCCCATTTTGACATTTTTGAAATTAAAAATTCATTTTTTTCACTTCAAAATGGCTTTGTTTTAAAATTTAGGCTAATTTAGTAAAAAATATATTTAAAAAAAAATGTTACAAAACATTTCAATTGACCTGAATCTTTTCCCCCTACTGTACCTCGGCTGAACAAATGATTTCCAACGCAGCTCTATTCTGCATGTCTTAGCATGTAAATCTATGTAGCTGCCCCAGCCAAGCAAAGGCCTCTACATATGGTCTCTCCATGCAAATTATTCATATACTTAAAAGTAACAGAATATTTCTGGACTGGTCTGTTAAAGGTGGCCTCCAGTAGGATACAGCAAATTAGTGAGGGGGAAAGCTTTGCTCCTGTTTATAGACACCTGCCAAGATTTGGTCACTGACTTGGCTGTACATTGTACATTTTGGATGCATTAAACATTTGCCCAAAGAGGTAAAAGTTTCTTTAGATCTCCCAGGTAAATATAAAGCCTGATTCTTCTTTGACTTCAATGGGAGTTATGAGTTTGGTCTGAATGATCATTTTGGAAAGCCACATTTTATTTACTCTTTATGGGATTAAAAAAAATCAAAATATGTATTAGTTTAAGTCAGATTTTGATTCTACAGACCACAACAATGTATTGTGTTACATAGCAGCAGAAGTGCATAGACTGAGCTGGTATACTAAACATGCCCACTAAGAAAGTGAGCAAGGATGTGGATGTGAAGATACAAAATAAACTAATTTGTAGGGCTCCCTTCCTATCCCAGCTACCCACGGTGTTAATAAGAAGTCCATTACTCTCTAATAAGACCCAACTCTTCTCCTTACACTAGCAAAACAAGTAAGTGACTTTACTTTTTTGCTTCTGTAGGAATTTTTTTTGTATAAGGAATATTAAAAGTCAACAAAATATTTTGAATTTCTGGAATGAAAAAAAGTCAGATAGTTCAAATTTCATGGGGTTTATATGTACTTGAGGTATAACCTTCTTGTATTTTTGAATTTTGTTAATTAATTTTCAAACACTTGTGCCAAGTTTCCAGCTAGAACATATTTTTAAGGCTGAATAATAAATCTCTTAAGTAGTGGCAACATAAACTTAGCCATAATTATGTGAATGGAAGACTGTAATGGAATTAAAGAATCCATGTTGTAAAAGGGAAGCTACAGCGTTGATACACGTTGTGCAGTCCAGACAAGCAAGTATACTCCATTTAACACAGGTATCAGTTTTGCCTCAGTAAGGACCCTGTAAGAAATGCACAAATTTGGCCTAAAGAGCACAGCTGAACAACTAAGGTAAATAAACTTCATTTCTTCTAAGCAAAAAATGAAACATCTGCTAAGCAGAGTACATTCACTGGTAAGTGTTTCACTAAGGCCTTGTCTACACTACGAGAGTAGTTCGAATTTACTTGCATCGAATTTTTGGAATCGATATTGCAAAGTCGAACGTCTGTGTCCACACTAAGGACAGTAATTCGACTTTGTGAGTCCACACTAACGGTGAAAGCGTCGACATTCGAAGCAGTGCACTGTGGTCAGCTATCCCACAGTTCCCGCAGTCCCCTCTGCCCATTGGAATTCTGGGTGTAGCCGGCAATGCCTTCTGGGTAACAAAATGTGTCGAGGGTGCTTTTGGGTAACTGTCGTCATCCGTCCATCACTCCCGCCCTCCCTCCCTGAAAGCGCCGGCGGGAAATCAGTTCGCGCACTTTTCCAGTCATTGACAGCGCGGATGCCACAGCACTGCGAGCATGGAGCACGCTGCGACCATCGCTGCAGTTGTGGCCGCTCTCAACGCCTCGCAGCTTATCATACACCTTTCCCTGAGGCAGATGCAGAAAAGTCAGGCGAGGAGGCTACGGCACCGCGGTGATGTCCTGAAGTCTGAGAGTAGCACAGACCTCTCAGAAAGCAGGGGACCCAGCGCCGAGGACATCACGATGGCAATGGGTCATGTTGATGCCGTGGAACGGCGATTCTGGGCACGGGAAACAAGCACTGAGTGGTGGGACCGCATAGTGCTGCAGGTCTGGGATGAATCCCAGTGGCTGCGAAACTTTCGCATGCGGAAGGGAACTTTCCTGGAACTTTGTGAGTTGCTGTCCCCTGCCCTGAAGCGCAATGACACCCGGTTGCGAGCTGCACTGAGTGTACAGAAGCGAGTGGCCATAGCCCTCTGGAAGCTTGCAACGCCAGACAGCTACCGGTCAGTCGCGAACCAGTTCGGGGTGGGCAAATCTACCGTGGGGGTTGTTGTGATGCAAGTAGCCAAGGCAATCGTTGATGTACTGCTGCCAAAGGTAGTGACCCTGGGAAACGTGGAGGCGATCATAGATGGCTTCGCAGCGATGGGATTCCCAAACTGCGGTGGGGCCATAGATGGAACTCACATCCCTATTCTGGCACCGGACCACCAAGCCACCCAGTACATTAACCGAAAGGGCTATTTTTCCATGGTGCTGCAAGCACTGGTGGACCACAGGGGACGTTTTACCAACATCTACGTGGGATGGCCGGGCAAGGTTCATGACGCTCGTGTTTTCAGGAACTCTGGTCTGTTTAGACGGCTGCAACAAGGTATTTACTTCCCGGACCACAAAATAACTGTTGGGGATGTGGAGATGCCTATAGTCATCCTCGGGGACCCAGCCTACCCGCTAATGCCCTGGCTCATGAAGCCCTATACTGGCGCCCTGGACACTGAAAAAGAACTCTTCAACTACCGGCTGAGCAAGTGCAGAATGGTGGTGGAGTGTGCTTTTGGCCGTCTCAAGGGGAGATGGAGAAGCTTACTGACTCGCTGTGATCTCAGCGAAACCAATATCCCCATTGTTATAGCAGCTTGCTGTGTGCTCCACAATCTCTGTGAGAGCAAGGGGGAGACCTTTATGGCGGGGTGGGAGGTTGATGAAAATAGCCTGGCTGCTGATTACGCTCAGCCAGACAGCCGGGCGATTAGAAGAGACCTGCGGGAAGCGCTGTGCATCCGGGAGGCTTTGAAAGCAAAGTTCCTGAGTGAGCAGGGTAACCTGTGACTTTTAAGTTTGTGTACAGAGAAGCTGAACCTGCCCCCGTTTCTTTACCCAGTTAATGTTGACTATCCTACCCAGTTACATACCCCCTTCACCCCCTTCCAACACACGTTTCGAAATAAAAATAGTTCTACTTTGTTAATGCACACCGTTTTTTTTAATACTGTTTTCGCGGGAATTTTTTAAAACTGGGACGCAGACTGTGGTGCGGAGCGGGTGTAGTGTAGTGACGCGAATGAAGCTTCTAAACTCAAGGATTGACGGGCTCCGCTGCGGTGGGATGGTTGTTTCAACGGAGCCTGTCACCCCTCCTGATCGGGACTGTGTGTATGGGGGGGCTATGTGACTTTGTGGCAGGGGGAGGACGATTACAGATCCCCTGCTGCATGGCTCTGTGATCCTGCATAAGGACTGCCGCTTAAGATCTGTAACTGCCCTCCCCCGCCACAAAGTCACAGAGCAACCCACCCCCCACCACATAACATGAAAACAACCTCCCAGACTAACCAGGGTAACTAGTCACTGCATCACTGCACTGTGTATGTGCCCTGCTGCTGTGCCTGCCCCCGCCTATGTACCCTGCCAAAGGTGACTGTCCTGTCCAATTACCAACCCCCTTTCCCCTCCTCCTCCAAAAGAACATGATTGAAACAGTAGTTAACATGAACGTATTTTTTATTATCAACTACACATGGAACTGGGAGGTGAAACTTGGACGGGGGCTTGTGTCAGGCGGGAAGGAAAGAACTTTTCAAGTTTTGGGGAATGAGAGCCTTCTGCTACTAGAGCTCTCTGCAGGGGTGGAGTGAGAGTTAGCAGGGACTCTGCCGCCTCTCCTTCTTTGCACTTTGGGTGAGGTGGGTATGGGACTTGGTGGCGGGGGAGGGCGGTTAGAGATGGACTGCAGCGGGGCTCTGTCCTCCTGCCTCCGTTCCTGCAGAACATCCACAAGGCGCCGGAGCGTGTCTGTTTGCTCCCTCAGTAGTCCAAGCAGCGTTTGAGTCGCCTGCTGGTCTTCCTGCCGCCACCTCTCCTCCCGATCCATGTTTGCTTGCTGCATTTGGGTCAATTTCTCCCGCCACTGGGTCTGCTGTGCTGCCTGGGCTTGGGAACAGGCCATAAGTTCAGAGAACATGTCCTCCCGTGTCCTCTTCTTCCTATGCCTAATCTTCGCTAGCCTCTGGGAGTGTGATGCCAGGCTAGGTTGTGAGACAGTCGCAGATGGGGCTGTGGGAATGGGAAAAAGGGAGTGAATTCCTCAGAAAGATAAATGTAGTTGTGAACCAAGAACATAGTCTTTCTCTGTGAACAAGACCATGCACAGCACCTATCACATGCGCACTCAGCACAAGGTCGAATTCTCGGCCTTCGCATTCAGTGCCTGGGGTCTTCCACAGCACATTTGAGAAGCGGGGCAGCACAACGGAATTTCTGTTGCAGGCAGACATGGTAAGCCGTAGACTTGTGGCAGTTTAAAACTTTTATATTACCACTGGCCTCATTTCACATTTAAAGCAATGTCAGTACCTGCTGCCAGCAATCCGGCAAGCGGGAACTCTGCCCCTGTCCCACCCCCTCGCGGCTGTCCCCAGGAACGATCCCTTTCGGCAGCCCCTCTCCCGCCTCCACCGCGTGGCTGCAAACCAGCGGTTACAGTTCTGTAAAGGAACGAGCAAGCAGTCCCAACACTAACATTCCCCTACCTAATTCAAAGCAGGTCACCATGGGCGACATCACCCTGATGAGGATCTCTGACAGCGAGAGAGAGAGAATGCTCCGGGAAAGCCTCCAAAGACCAGGGCCGTATGCCGCCCTGCTGTGCAGAGCAATGATTCCCGAGTACTTGATAGTCTCGTGGCGCGGCAACGTGTCGTACTTCGGAGGACCCAATAAGGCCGCTCTCCCCAGGAACCTCATGCAACGGCTTTCCAATTACCTCCAGGAGAGCTTCATCGAGATGTCCCGGGAGGATTACTGCTCTATCCCTGCACATATAGACCGCATTTTACTCTAGCTGCAGTAGCAGGGACTAAACAGTAGAGCGGCTTGGGCAGGACAATCACGGAAAACCGGACATTGCTAGATTTTTTTTCAAAACTTGCACTGCCCATGACTGAACCGTTAAGTGCCTAGGGCAAAGTAATCATGAACAACCCATTCTTTTAATTGTTAATATTCCTGTTCTGTTAAAAATAAATGTTTAGATGTTTACAACACTTACTAGATGATCCTTCACCAGATTCTGTGTCCGGGGTAACGGCTGGGGAGGGTTGGTAGGGGATCTCTGTAAGGGTGATGAAGAGATCCTGGCTGTCGGGGAAATCAGCGTTGTGAGCGCTGCCGACTGCCTCGTCCTCCTTATCTCCTTCCTCATCTTCCCCGTCCGCTAACATGTCCGAGGAACCGGCCGTGGACAATATCCCATCCTCAGAGTCCACGGTCAGTGGTGGGGTAGTGGTGGCGGCCGCACCGAGGATGGAATGCAGTGCCTCGTAGAAACGGGATGTCTGGGGATGGGATCCGGAGCGTCCGTTTGCCTCTTTGGTCTTCTGGTAGCCTTGTCTCAGCTCCTTGATTTTCACGCGGCACTGCGTTACATCCCGGCTGTATCCTCTCTCTGACATGTCTTTTGAGATCTTCTCATAGATCTTTGCATTCCGTTTCTTGGAGCGCAGCTCAGAAAGCACGGACTCATCGCCCCACACAGCGATGAGATCCAATACTTCCCGATCAGTCCATGCTGGGGCCCTCTTTCTATTCACAGACTGCACGGCCATCACTGCTGGAGAGCTCTGCATCGTTGCCAGTGCTGCTGTGATCGCCACGATGTCCAGACAGGAAATGAGATTCAAACTGGCCAGACAGGAAAAGGAATTCAAATTCAAATTTTCCCGGGGCTTTTCCTGTGTGGCTGGTCAGAGCATCCGAGCTCGTACTGCTGTCCAGAGCGTCAACAGAGTGGTGCACTGTGGGATAGCTCCCGGAGCTATTAGCGTCGATTTCCATCCACACCTAGCCTAATTCGACATGGCCATGTCGAATTTAGCACTACTCCCCTCGTCGGGGAGGAGTACAGAAGTCGAATTAAAGAGACCTCTATGTCGAACTAAATAGCATCGCAGTGTGGACGGGTGCAGGGTTAATTCGATGTAATGGCGCTAACTTCGACATAAACGCCTAGTGTAGACCAGGCCTAAGAGTGTACCTTGATTGTTAAAAATGTAACCTCCTACAATTTGTTACAGAGGCAATGCTCCCACCGCTGTGGTTAAGATTATGTTAATACTACTAAGAAGGCTTAGGTGAGTTTGAGGAAGCCAGCTCAAATTTTGAAGGATCTCAGGTTAGGTTTTGAGGGAGCCTTAGATAAATATCATGGTTTTGAATAGAAACTTGTGAAATTTGATGTTTTGCTGTTAGTGTGATGTGAAACCATGAAAAAATAGTTGGTTTCTGCTGAGTTTCACTATGAATCTTGCATTCATTTGAACCATAAACTCAAGCAAATGTCAGCCAAAATTGGGGGTGGGAGGGGGATGTTCATGAACTTGAAATGGCAGAATTTAGCATAGCCATTTAACACAGAGAAAATAGCCAACATTATGCAAAATTGCATTCCTTAAATCAAAGCAATTTTTAATTTTTAGGACCATAAAACACCCAGTGTGAAAACACAAACCTTCTCTGTTTGTAACCCAAAAAATATCCAAGTGATTTAAACCATATTTTGCAAAAATGAGTTTCTCCTGTGCTGAAATCTTGGGTGCCAAGTCTCAGTTCATAGCAAATTGTTATAGGCTGAGATATTAACCTCTGAAAACAGGAGCGTGCAGTGGAAACTCTGTTAATCCCTTGACTACTGGGACATTAGTAGTCATTAATCTAGTATCTCTGTAAAATGTACAGGCCCAAAATCTGATCTCAGTTAAACAGGTCTAAGTCCACAGTAACTCCATTAATTTGAAATCATGTCTATACTGTCTTAGTATTGTTTTCTTTTTTCTTTTGTTGGACTTCAATTTCCAAGGCTATGCACTCCATAAATATGAAAGTCAGTGTGGTTTTAGGTTTCTGAGCTGTAATGTGCCTATTCAATATATTAAAAAGCAGTAGGTAATCATGATGATGTATTGTGGTTCCACAAAAGCATATATACCTCATGACTGTATTGTAGTTGTGTTTGTAATTGATGATTGTGTTGTAGATTTTGATATTAAATGTCAAGAAATTCCGATGGCTATGGAAAAGTTAAATGTTCTGTTGTCTCCATCACATACAGTAGAACTACTTGTGTGAATAAACTTAATCATAGGAATAAATGTTTGCATGACAGGGCCCATTAACTGCTTTCTCTCTTTCCATTTCAGATCCAAATTCCCTGTTTTTAAAGCCTTCTTTCTGATTCTGAGTCTGATCCCAATGCCAGACATTGGATTGGTCTCTATAAGAGTTATTAGGGACTTGAGTTATTATCTGATTACCAACTCAGTCACTGGTGACACAAGAGGGATATGATCACCATGTTATATCTGATCAAAATTCTTTCCAAGAAATTTAGAGTTAAATATAAACCACAGATCTAGGCTACGGCAAAAGTTGAAGTATGCATGTTTTTTATATATATATATATATATATATATATATATCAAAATGTAGTCTATAGCTATACATCTATATATCTGTATATATAGTTAGACACAAATACTTGTGTACAATTGTACATACATATATATAATATATATAGTATATATAATGGATTAAATACAAAAAAGACATTAAAAGAATGGTATTAAGGTTGCAGTTAGCATCCTGAAGTTAGGAAATGCTATATTTAGGTTTTCCATGTAACTTAAATTTGGCCCCTTGTGCAGAGGCATTAAAATAGAATCGTTAATGACATGATCACATGATCTTTAAAAATAAATAAATTACATGAGCTATTTCTCACTGTTCAGGTCAACTATAGCTGTATTCCTTCTCCATGGTCCCCCCAGGGGACCCACTCTAGGCTCCTAGCTCATCAGCTGTCACCTCTCTTGGGTGAAGATTCATGTCTCTCTCCCTCCTGATGAGCTTTTTTTCCCAGGCCGCACAGCTCCCTGCCTGTACCATGACATTCCCAGCAAGCTAAACTGCCTAAACAGGTCAGTATCTGCACTTTCTCTTTGAAGGTTATGAACAACTATACTTGCCAGCAGTCATAATTTACTATGCAGCTCTTTATAAGCAAGCACATTTATTCTAACGGTGAAAGCATTACATGGAAAATATATTCAAAAACCATAAAACAACCTACACTCATGCTAATAAGCTTATTGGAGATCACCCCCACAACTCCAACAAAGGCTCTGGTAGGAATCAGTCTTTCAAACACTGCTAAGAGGTTTCTTCTGTGGTTATAAGTTCATAATAACCTTAGCTCAGAATAAGCATGTGCGTGAATAGTTCAGTCTTTCTCTTATACAGCTTGGGCCTTTGATTTTGGCCTCATGTAACTGGCGATCAGTGAACAAAGACCTACTCCTCAGTGCATAGCTTCAAAGGTCTGGGTTTTTGCATAATGAGGGGTGAGAAAGTTGCATTCACCTGCCTCTAGATGTCTCCCAGGAAATCCACTTTGCATGCATAGTCCCAAAACATCATTTGGGTCTGCCACATTGTTCAATATCATCTTTGATCATCCAGGCCCATAATAATACATAACCTTTGAATTTAATACAATAGACTCCAAATATACTTAAACTTAACTTTATTTTCAACAATGTTGCAGAAAATTGCTATCTCTGTCACATTATTTTTTCTACAGGCCCTTTCCTCATTAATGCATAAGGATGGACATTGCTCGGGAATGAATCAAGATTGTGCAGTGGGATAGTCTGTGGTCTGTAGGACCCCTGAGACTTGAGTCTACTATAATAGAGATCTGAGCTTCATTCCAGCTTGTGTAATCTCTCAGGGAGGCAGGTGGCTTTGCTCAATAAAAAGAGATGAGAAGGGCAAAAAAATATTAGCATGAGTTAGCAGAAGTTTGAGAGCACAGTAATCCTGGTTCCAAGCCCAGTTTACTTTCTACTCAATGAAAAAACTATTGTTATAGGAGAAAGCCGGAGGAGGAGGAGGAGGATCTATTTTTCCTGTGTCCTGGCAGGAGCAGAAGTGAGATGCCAGTATGATACATGTACAGTACTAATAGAGAACTGATTTGTTTATTTTTTGAAAGCAAGCTAGGAACAGACTCTACTGAGTAAAATGATGATGGGAAATAATGATTTCCAACAGTTTAAAGCTCAACTAAATTTAAACAGATCTGTATGGGGCAAGCAAAAGGCATCTCCCTGTCCCAAGGGCTAAAACCATGCCAAATTTCACAGTCCTGCTACAAACCATGGCAGCATTACAGCCGTTCAATGCAATGGCCAGGAGATATTTACAATGGAAATTGTTGGACATCCTAAATGAGAATCACTGCTGCTTCCCCCATAATAAGGTACTCTAACCCTAACTCACACATACATCTGCATAGGTATATTGGAGATCACTACATTGTGGGAATGAATGTAATTTTTTTCAGATGAATGTTACTGTTCAGAGTGTAGCTGTACAATTTATGCTATCATTGAAAATGCTCCAGTAATTTTGCACATAAACGGTTGGCAAAGATAAGTTATTGCAACCACAGCCCAGCAGTAACTTATGTTTCCTCATTTTCAGTACATTTCTCATTTTTTATATTCAGGAATAAGTGTTTTCAAGGTTATGGTCATTACACCAATTATTTTTCCAATTCTACTTTCGAATGACATGCCACTACTTTGCGGAACAGAGGGATTGTCTTGCAAATGGTGTGAAAGGATTTAAACAAAGAATGAAAAGCCATAATTTTGGCAAGAGATTCATGACTTTTTTTAAAGTAGTAATGATGGATTGGATTCTCCATAAAAGAAAAGCTACACTTCTTCCCTTGCCATTTCAAAAAGTACAGTATTTTTCAACATTTTCTGTCCTAATTGTTTTGTGATGTTATTGGGTTCTGTTGTGTTAATGAGGGCGTATCTTGGACACAACAGGGGATAAGATGTTAATAAAACCTTTGTTTACTGTTACAACCTCAGTCAGTTTAAGTGTAGTTTGGGGTTTTGTGTCAAGTTATGGCTGATTTCCCATTGTAACAAACACCATAAAAATGTATAAAACCCTTTATTAAAGACACAGAAAAGGAAATAAATCAACTAAAACATTTGAGACTTAAAGAATTGAGTCACATTAAGAATTAAGGCTTTATTTTTAACAATTTCCCTATTTCCCATCCCTTTGGCCGTATAGCTTTACAGAGGAAAATCCCTTCTTCACAATGTTATAGATAGTATTAAAGGGAGCATTTAAAGTTGACCAGAAAAAGTTGATGGATCCATTTTTCAACAGAAAGTGCAATTCCATCAAAATTGAAATACTTTGCGAAATGGTGCCAGTTTTACTGAAATTTTGTTTTGGAGAAAAACAAACACTCCCCACCCTACACACACACACTTTAACAATGTTGAAAGATCATGTTTCAACGTTTTTGGAATGAAACGTTTTGATTTTTTGTTTTGAAACAACTTTTCACTTAGAAGGTTATTTATTTTATGTTGTATATTCTAAAATAAAAAAGTTGAAATTGAAATAAAACATTTTGATGGTGTCAAAACAAAATATTTTGATTGACCCCAAACAACATTTTTCTGACTTTTTGTGGAGAATGGTGAAATTTTGGAGGTTTGATCCAATTTGAAACAAAGCCAAATTTTGAAATCCTTCACGAATTGGAAATATTGTCTTCTAGCCAGCTCTAATGGCATTAACTGTCATTTTTGGAGGAAAACCGAAAAAGTAACTTTAAATGGCCTTGAGCTGTTGTTGTTGCTATTGCTGGAGTTCAATCCTGTTTCCTTTAAGACAAAACAAAACAAACATGCAAAAATGGAGAGAAAATAATAGCAAAGATTAAAAAATGCAGCTTCTCTCTCTGATACTTAGGGTATGTATGCATTACAGAGACTATTCTGGCATAACTGCCAATTTAGCACTGTAGTGGAGATGCAGCCTAAAGGGACAGAAGGGGTTTTTCTGTCTGTGCAGGAACTCCACTTCCCCAAATGACATTAGCTATATTGATGGAAGCATTCTTTCATTGCCATAGCTGCATCTACCCTGGGGGTTGTGTGGGCTTAGCTACGTTGATCAGGGATGTGATTTTTTTGTACCCCTCACTGACATAACTTTCAAGTGTAGACCAAGCCTTACTTTTACTCGCAGAAACTACAGACATAGCACATGGTCATAACAGCCACTCTGAGACTTGGGACACTTTTATCAGTATTGGGCTTTTTAAAGTGTGTGGTTTTTAGTTGACTCTCTGTTCACAGGCCCACAACTGTGTTACAAAAGATGGTGTTGTCTTGGCCAGCTAAGCCAGAGGCTCTCACCACAAAGAAGGCAAAAAGAGAAAGACATGACAGAGGGGAAATATGTTGAGGTAGGAAAGTGAGACATTAGCGAGGGGAAGGCAGCAGGAACTCAAGGCTCGCATCCCACCTGGTGTTCAGGATTTAGCTGAAGCCAGTGGAGATGGTAATGTCATCTGGTTCCTTTCTCTGATTTGTTCTGGTCAGGACCTCTTTCAGGATTATGACGATTAAGGCCCAACAGTGTCATGGCGGACTGTGGGTCCAAGTAGATGGTCTATTTGTCCCATTCTTCTCTTCAGTGATCACCAGATAAACATTGTTCAGCAAGGGGTGTCAACTTCATCCCATTAAAATGAACGAATGAAAACATATTTTGGTGATTTCAACTGTAACCCTTTCCTCCTATTTCTGCTGTCAAACCAACCTGTGACTTTACCAGGAGCCTTGAAAACCCCTTCATACAGTTCCTTTAATTTAATAAATCCAGTTTGTCCCAATATTCCCATCTCCAACTTTTATCTTACATTTAAAAACAATTTTATTTAGTGGGCTGAATTGGACTTTTGTTACCATGGGCAACTGACAACACAATCCTCTGTGCAGCAGTTGTCAAGTAATGGCCCAAAGGTAGCAGCATTCCAACTGCTGATGCAACTATGGTGTTATGTAGAAATGATGATGTTTGCAAGGAGATTCAAGATCTTTTGGGATGAAGGATGGATTAATTATTATTATTATTTGCTTTTAATAAGGGAAACCTTGAAGTACTTACCTTTTAAGCTTTGCTGAAATCAGTGTGAGTTTTGCTATATAATAATACGAGTGTAGAGATACATGTAACGCACAAAATATCTTAATATATTTTCATTGCATTATATCTGAAGTATTTAACCTTGAGAGATATTCAACTGACCTGTCTTCTAACCCCTTAAAACAATCTGAAAGAAAAGAAAGCAAGGGCCGAATCCTGTAAAACCTATTCACACAAGTGCCATTGAAACCACTTGCATGAATCAGGATAACTCCTACTAGTTCTACAAGTCCCACATGAATTTCTATTTTGGGGATGTAAGACAAGATTTTTGGTAGGCTACCTTGCTGAAAGTAAGATTGTGAAACTCTCTTTTGGTTTCCTCATGCCTGAATTATTATAAACAATGTAAAAGCAGCAAAGAGTCCTGTGGCACCTTATAGACTAATAGACGTATTGGAGCATGAGCTTTCATGAGTGAATACCCACTTCTTCGGATGCATGTAGTGGAAATTTCCAGAGGCAGGTATAAATATGCAAGCAAGAGTGAGTCAGGCTAGAGATAATGAGGTTAGTTCAATCAGGGAGGATGAGGCCCTCTTCTAGCAGTTGAGGTGTGAACACCAAGGGAGGAGAAACTGCTTTTGTAGTTGGCTAGCCATTCACAGTCTTTGTTTAATCCTGAGCGGATGGTGTCAAATTTGCAGATGAACTGAAGCTCAGCAGTTTCTCTTTGAAGTCTGGTCCTGAAGTTTTTTTGCTGCAGGATGGCTACCTTTAAATTCATCTGCAAATTTGACACCATCCTGCCTCTGGAAATTTCCACTACATGCATCTGAAGAAATGGGTATTCACCCATGACAGCTCATGCTCCAATATGTCTGTTAGTCTATAAGGTGCCACAGGACTCTTTGCTGCTTTTACAGATCCAGAGTAACACGGCTACCCCTTTGATACTATAAACAATGTGTTGTTTACCTATCAGCTGGGTAGAGGATTTTTTCCTCTTATTCTAGAGCCATCTGTCAGTTCCTCAGAGCTTTCATGTTGTGATTAATATTCCCTATTCCTTGACCACTCCATTCAGTCCTTGTCTAGTGTGCTTTTTGCTCTCGTCTTGAAACTCCTGAAGTTATAGGTTAAAAGCTGACAGTTATCTTTAAATTATACAGCCAAATTGGTCCAAAAATGCTTTGTGTGAGGAAAAGAGGTTAGAAACAGAGACAAATGACATTCCAACCATACCTTTTCCTCTGTCCCTACCCATTTTCTATGCTCTACACACATACCCTCACACCCACAACCATCGATCCCTGGCTTTGTGCCTGCAGAGCTTACAATGCCATTTTTTGGACAGGAGAATGTAATGAATGTAGTATAATTTAAATGACTTTCAATTACATTTTCAGAAAAACTAAGCTATGCAGGGTTACAAGTATGTACCTCAGAGGAAGCTATGCCCATAGTACTGTTTGGCTTATGCTTGACAAAGCACTGATGTGACAAAGCTTATGGCAAGTGCCATACAAAGATTCTGGGTATTAAGGAAATTAAATGGTTTTAAAATAAAGGAAACCCCTGGGTAATGTGTTCTTTAGCTGTGGATTGCATACAGGTCAAATTCAATGACTCTAACACTCCTAAAAAATCTAGCTCGCATATAATGTCAGAAATAAGCTGATCTAAATGAAAAGCTTCTATCCTAACATTTGCCTTTTATATAACTTGTTACTACAGTAATAGAATTCTCAGTAAATTTCAACCCGAAATTTTCATCTGAAGTGTTTTTGGAAGGGTATTATTACAGACCTTCTAATTTCCACTGTAGCTAAGCATGTATTAATAACATGAGAGGTAAGGAAACTGCTGGTATATCCTACAGTGCTTGACATTTAGTAGATGAATTAAAGTTTATAGTGAAATTGGTTTTTAACTAGTAATATTAGAGATCTTTGTTGTGAGCTTTTCTTTCTTTCTTTCTTTCTTTCTTTCTTTCTTTCTTTCTTTCTTTCTTTCTTTCTTTCTTTCTTTCTTTCTTTCTTTCTTTCTTTCTTTCTTTCTTTCTTTCTTTCTTTCTTTCTTTCTTTCATGTATTTTCTCTCTCTTCTCCTTGACCACATATTTCATGGTACCAGAATAGTGAGAGTCACTTGGAATGAACTGCCCTAAAATCAAGAGATGCCCAATAGGAATTACTATCCTTAATTTCATAGCTTGGGCTAAATTCTGTTCTTATTCACATTTTGGCAATCCCATAGGTCAATGATGCTGTAAGAGTAATAAATGGGGCCAAATTTTGCTTTTAGTGACACTGGTGTAGATCTAATATGTGCCAGGAGCCTAATCTAGATCTGAAGTAATTTTATTGAAATCAATGGATAATTCCAATTTACATCAGTGTAAATTTGAGCAGAATTTGAAACTTTGTCTTTAATTGATGAGGATGTTTAAATTGGAAAATAACTACAGGGTTGCTTCAGAAGCAGCCTTTTGATTTTGATACTTTATGATCTTAGAAACAGTGGGAAAGAATCTTTGGTCTAGTTGAGCTGCATTCAGGAGAAGACTGGAGGAGGACAAAGCTGGTTCAGCACTGGATTAGGCTCCTGGCACATATTAGATAAACCTTCAAGCGGCTCTAAAGAATACTGGCTGCTCATAGCCCCAGTGGGCTATTCTGGCAGCTGGGATTGTGGGTGATTCAGGGACACTCCAGTCATGCCTCCTTTCCCCTGGATACTCCCCTCAAGACACAGGGTAGGAGAGATTGGTTTACAAGCTGCTATAGTGCCTCTATATCACCTGAGGATTTCCCCCACCAGTGTCACTAAAAGCAAAATTCACAGATACTTGAATGAGTTAATTATAGATTGGTTGGAACTGCTAGCATTGGGGAAGGTTTGTACAGGTTGGCCTAAACGGCTCTAACTGAATGGAGAATCTGGCCCAGGTTGAAATTATTTATTGGAGTCCTTTAGGGACAGGGCAGCACCTTACAAGTCTATTATGAGTCCCATTGTCTTATTAACTTAAGGTGGAGAGGCAGATTCTCAGCATCTCTGAAAACTAGATACGAGGTGTCTTGGGTACCCAAAACTGCAGTGAAGGGTTCTAAAATATATGGCCCTAATTTCTTCACTTTCACTTCCCTTCTCCTACTGGTTAAAAGAGCAAATCCTTCAACAGAAATTGGGAATGTAGTTAGTTAAAAACACCCTTAAAATCCTCAACGATTTAAAAAAAAGCAGGGAGGGGGGTAGGGAAGGGAGATTAATGCTTCATCATGTCAGTGAAATACTGCATGATGTGTATATTTCTAGATGCTCAAAGTTACCAAGCTACAGGCTTCTTTCCGTCTCCTGTCCATGTTCCACATTATACATTTTGACAAAGTGAATAAAATAATCCTGGGGATCTACACAACATTGCAAGTATAAAGTACTATGAATGTTGCCATCTAACTCTGTTCCTTTTTGTTTTTGAGTGCCTTCCCCAAGAAGGTAAGCTAAAACCACTAAAATGGTTTCAACTTATGACTCTCACACAGGGCCAACTCCAGGCACCAGAGAAGGAAGCAGGTTCTTGGGGCGGCCAATGGAAAGGGGCGGCACGTCCGGGTCTTTGGCGGCAACTCAGCGGCGGGTCCCTCAGTCCCTCTCTTCCTCTGAGAGCTGCTGCCAAAGTGCCACTGAAGAGGAAGAGAGGGAGCGAAGGACCCACCACTGAATTACCGTCAAAGAATGAAGTGGCATGGATGAGCTCCTACCGAAGTGCCGCAGATTGGATTTATCTTTTTTTTTTTTTGCTTCGCCGCTTGGGGCAGCAAAAAAGCTGGAGCCAGCCCTGCTCTCACAGTAAGGAAGATTTCACTCTGCAAAGGTATTTTTACTACCTAGTCACCATACTCGTTCTCTTTAGTAATATACTAAATATTTCATGTAATGAAATAAAGGTTTACCCAGTAGATCCTTTAATGAGGGCTAATGTCCAGTCGGGGCCTAGCCAGTAATGGAATACTAGCTACATACCAGCAATCTTCACTGAAGTTTCTGACTGTCATAAAAGGCAGCAATAACTTTGTGTGTGTGTTTTTTTTTTTTGAACATGTGGGTGGAATAGCTGTTTCTGTCCTTGGTTCAATTGTGTCCTTCACAGATACTTGAATGAGTTAATTATAGATTGCCACCTAATGACATAACTACACTTTCTGTATCCCACAGAATGACAATCAATGATCAAAATACTGCTCATTATTATGTTCGCTCATCAGCATGAAATCCTCTCTATACATATATGCACACAGGTACTCTCCGTCTCTCTCCCTCTCATTTTCTCTCTGTCTCTCTGTCCTTCCTCTCCAATGCCTTTGTTATGCTTTAATTTTCTCCCCACTGTCAGAACTGCAGTTTCAGCTCTGGATGTTATCTTTTCCCTTGGTTTATAAACCATCACTAACCAGGTTCCCCAATAGTCAGAGCTGATGATTGTTCCTATCGAGGTATAAAGCAGATGCATGCAGGACATTTGAAAAAGAACTTGGTTGATTCCCACAGGGACTATGAGACCAGTAACCTGAGGTAACATAAAATGAAAGCTAAATAAACAAGAACATGGCATCCATTTGTCATTTTGACAATAACACTTGCTTTTACAGGGGTTTAAAAGATGAACTATTTCATAAGTTACTTAAACAGAAATGATACCCCTGGCAAAGGGAAAGATAGCCCTGGGCATTAGGATATGTTGCTTCATAATCAAGGTGCTGTGAAATGGATTTAGTCCTCTAGATTTCATTATTTAATGTTTATTATATAGATGATATTTCACCATTGTATTACAGTTACACTGACCCACAATGACCAGGATGCTTTCCTGTATCCTCATGTTACTTTTTAGTTATTTACAATTCAATGTCTAGGACAGAAAAAAAAAAAACACCTGTAGACCTCTCTCTAGTCAACATGGTAATGACCAAACTACAACCCCAAGTGCAATAATAATAATTAATAGTAAAGACTTGTAAGCGACTAAATGTAAGTAATACAGAAAGTTGGAAAGCTATTGAACAATTTTATTTCAACATTATTCTCTAGAGAAGTCTGAACACTCAGGTGAGGCTGTTTTCTACCAGCAGATGGCAACAATGAGCATTTCCACTCCATGCCTTCCTCTTGGACACATTTCTTCTCACCCAACTCAGAAACTCTGTCTGCAGCAGAAGCAACAGTATCTGTCCTCCCTTTGCAGCAAGGTTTCTTGGTGCTTTTCCTATCCTATGGAGTGAGGCTGGACTGGTATGATGGGATGTAAACCCCACACAGGTGAACAAAGAGTTAACATGCATCTGAGAGCTCAGTAAGCCCAGCTTACTCAGTAAGCACCTGGAGGGTGTGTCAGGCTTGATTTGTTATTAGAACCAGTTGGGAAGGAGCTGGGTCTTCTTTATAAAGGAAGGAAGTGAAAGCTATAGGGGAGGTCTAGGAGAGCGACCCAGGAAGGAGAGGGCTAGATCTCCCTTACTCTGGGTATGGGAAAACAGGAAAGCCATTGCAGCAGAGCTAGCTTTGCTGGGAAACACCAATCCCCTGAGAAAGGGGCAAGGCTCCAGGGGGTCAGAGTTCTGCAACAGGAACAGGGATTGGGGAGAACCTGGTGGGATTAAAAACTCACGCCCAGATAGGTAGAGGTTGCTTTAGCAGGGTTTGGTTTGTTTGGGGTTTTCTGTGTTCTGTTGCAGGGTGCTAGGGGGTGGGGTCGGGGGAGGGGGACGTGGTGTGGGAAGCCTTGGAGCTTGTCGTACTGTGAGAATACTGGGACCTCAAAGGAACCCAGGATGGGCTCTGTTGATGGACACTGTTTGTATGGGACATTGTATGGGAAGAGGTGAGCTTTAATCTGGCCTGGCTGGAGGGCTGAGTCATAGAAGAGGCAGACCATTGCAGGGCCGGAGCAGTGCCAGAGGAGTAGAGCCTGCTACACCGTGCTCACCACGAGGGGCACCTTTGGCCAGTGAATCATGCTTCCACCATAGGCAAAAATGACAAAAGAGATGCTGTTCTCAGTAGGTAAAGATTGTAACTTATTCAAAACAGGGAAGGCAAAGTCTACCTCTTCTATCCTGCTATTGATTACACTATTTAAGTGTCAGTCACTGGTTGTGCTCACCACACGGGTGAACTTTCTTTAGTGCCATCAAATAAAAAGAGCAAACCTCCTGGTTTTGTGGTATGTTATCTGCTGAACCAGTCACCCTCCATACCCTTCCATCTTACAGAGTTATTAACTTCCCACCCTGTTGGGCAGCCTTTGAGCATTCTGCGTTATTTGGAGTCCATCCCCCAAACCCTTCAGCAACATGAAACTAGCTAGAACTGGCCTGATCTTCAAACTGCTTGTGTCCTCAGGGTGAAATTCATCTGTTTCCAGAGGGTCAACAGAAGGGATATTCACCACTTGCATCCAGCTTAAACCTTTGATAGCTAAAGTAGGACTGAAGTGTTGCATAGGTCTTGTGCTCATCCTCTGGACTGGAGTGGATTTTACAAATACAACTGGAAACAGGCCATGTCTTTTTCTATTCCAGAACCAGCCAACCTTTTCTAGAGCTCCCATTTAATTCACTGAACACATCCAGAAATGTTTCATCCTTGAATATCAACTTTTTAGCAAGTGAAGTCTATCCAGAACCAAATATTCCACTCTCTTCAGTCACCACCAAACATCGCCTGTACCCCTTATCATACTGTTGCTCCAGGGAAGCTTCTTGGACTGGTGGCAAGTCTCTCCCACTCTTGTTTTTATTTTAAAGTAGTCCAGTCCTCATTTAGTTTTGGAGAACAGCTGGACTTGAGGCTGCATTGCAGAATGAAATATATTTCTCTTAGTTCTCCACACCTCTCTCTGAGCCGTCTCAGTCTTATTGTGCCCCATCTGTTTCTAAACAAACAAACAAACAAACACCAAAGAGAAAATGAGAAACAAATGATCATTGGGAATTTCTTTTGCACATGTGAGATCCTGTTTCATATTAGCCATTTTGCACTTAGATGCCTGGTTAGCTACTTCTGCTGAGTAGCCCCCCAAATATAACTTGAGGAAGAGGAAGCAGCAGCTTGTCTTCATGTGCTGGCACAGAAGGGTGGAACCAGACTGCGTAAGTCCAAATGGCAAAGAATGCAGAATAAAGAAACATACCTCCAGTAGCAATCAAAGGCTAAAACTGCCCAGTCCCTCTAATCCTGATTACAATGCAGTAGAGAAACCAGAGAAATAACTGATGTGATATGTAAGTGAGATGAAGCTATTCCCTTTACACATGTTTATCTGCATACTGCATTATGTAGATTTTATTGGCATATGGCCGTGTTCACCTGAAATGGGATCAGAGTGCATACTACAGGATTGTTTGCTCAGTGAGTCATTGGAAATATCAGAACCATCTTTACCAATATTGGTTTTTGCCGTGATTTTTCCATTTACCCTTTTGGCAGCTGTTTGAAAGAACTTGTTGAAAGTACACTGTAGTATTAGGTTGGTTCCATTATTTAAAAAAGCCTTAGGTAGGTATGGTCTGTTAATCTTTCTCATGCTGTAGTACTTCTAAAATGAATAGAAGATTCTGTACAAGCGTACTTTGTGGTGACTTAGAGGAACAGAAAGAACAGGAGTACTTGTGGCACCTTAGAGACTAACAAATGTATTAGAGCATAAGCTTTCGTGGGCTACAGCCCACTTCTTCGGATGCATATAGAGTGGAACGTATATTGAGGAGATATATATACACACATACAGAGAGCATGAACAGGTGGGAGTTGTCTTACCAACTCTGAGAGGCCAATTAAGTAAGAGAAAAAATTTTTTGAAGTGATAATCAAGATAGCCCAGTACAGACAGTTTGATAAGAAGTGTGAGAATACTTACAAGGGGAGATAGATTCAGTGTTTGTAATGGCTCAGCCATTCCCAGTCCTTATTCAATCCTGAGTTGATTGTATCTAGTTTGCATATCAATTCCAGCTCAGCTGTCTCTCGTTGGAGTCTGTTTTTGAAGTTTTTCTGTTGTAAGATAGCCACCCGCAGGTCTGTCATTGAATGGCCAGACAGGTTAAAGTGTTCTCCCACTGGTTTTTGAGTATTATGATTCCTGATGTCAGATTTGTGTCCATTAATTCTTTTGCGTAGAGACTGTCCGGTTTGGCCAATGTACATGGCAGAGGGGTATTGCTGGCACATGATGGCATATATCACATTGGTAGATGTGCAGGTGAACGAGCCCCTGATGGTATGGCTGATGTGATTAGGTTCTATGATGATGCCACTTGAATAGATATGTGGACAGAGTTGGCATCGGGCTTTGTTACAAGGATAGGTTCCTGGGTCAGTGTTTTTGTTCAGTGATGTGTGGTTGCTGGTGAGTATTTGCTTTAGGTTGGGGGGTTGTCTGTAAGTGAGGACAGGTCTGTCTCCCAAGATCTGTGAGAGTAAAGAATCATCTTTCAGGATAGGTTGTAGATCTCTGATGATGCGCTGGAGAGGTTTTAGTTGGGGGCTGAAGGTGACAGAAAGGGATCTAGGGGTTATAGTGGACCACAAGCTAAATATGAGTCAACAGTGTGATGCTGTTGCAAAAAAAGCAAACATGATTCTGGGATGCATTAACAGGTGTGTTGTGAGCAAGACACGAGAAGTCATTCTTCCGCTCTACTCTGCTCTGGTTAGGCTTCAGCTGGAGTATTGTGTCCAGTTCTGGGCACCGCATTTTAAAAAAGATGTGGAGAAATTGGAAAGGGTCCAAAGAAGAGCAACAAGAATGATTAAAGGTCTTGAGAACATGACCTATGAAGGAAGGCTGAAAGAACTGGGTTTGTTTAGTTTGGAAAAGAGAAGACTGAGAGGGGACATGATAGCAGTTTTCAGGTATCTAAAAGGGTGTCATAAGGAGGAGGGAGAGAACTTATTCACCTTAGCCTCTAAGGATAGAACCAGAAACAATGGGTTTAAACTGCAGCAAGGGAGGTCTAGGTTGGACATTAGGAAAAAGTTCCTAACTGTCAGGGTGGTTAAACACTGGAACAGATTGCCTAGGGAGGTTGTGGAATCTCCATCTCTGGAGATATTTAAGAGTAGGTTAGATAAATGTCTATCAGGGATGGTCTAGACAGTATTTGGTCCTGCCATGCGGGCAGGGGACTGGACTCGATGACCTCTCGAGGTCCCTTCCAGTCCTATAATCTATGAATCTATAATCTATGAATAAGCTAGTGGTGTTCTGTTATTTTCATCTACTCTGTTATATATTAGAGGAACAGAGTAGATGAAATATGGGTTCCTTTTTCCCATAGAACTTTGGTAATTGTAGTAGGAAGAGAGCCTGAGACATAAGCCCTTGTATCAGAGGTCTAGTATGAGGCAGGACCTGCTCACAGAATCTGGCAAGAACAGGGCTGATATTGCAGAAATACACCTTCCTAAGAAGTGCTAAGTACAGAGTACTCACGCAAACACACCCCGATATCAAATGGTACCAGAACATCCCTATATCAAGGATGGTACAAAAACATTCCCCAAGGATAATAGAAACACACCGACCCTTCCTAAAAGATAAGGTCAGGATGACAGTATGTAACTTGCAACAGAGGGTCCTGTGGCACCTTTGAGACTAACAGAAGTACAGGGAGCATAAGCTTTCGTGGGTAAGAACCTCACTTCTTCAGATGCAAGTCTTGACTTGCATTGCATCTGAAGAAGTGAGGTTCTTACCCACGAAAGCTTATGCTCCCTGTACTTCTGTTAGTCTCAAAGGTGCCACAGGACCCTCTGTTGCTTTTTACAGATTCAGACTAACACGGCTACCCCTCTGATAGTATGTAACTTGTTTATCTCAGGGTATAAAGAGGTATCTCAAAGGGAGTATCTTTGGCCAGCCTAGGGGGCAGTGGAAAGTCCCACCACTCACTGAGCTGCATCCATTGTCATGGGATTACATGTCTTAGTATCCTCGTAGAGTCTGCCAGGTGCTATTACCATGCTTTGTTGACAATAAACCTGGCTGGGTGCCTTCGTACCTTAACAGATCTTGTGGTCACTGGATGGTTTGCTTGACGTCTGTTGTGCCAACTGTCTGCACAGAGCTGGGAAAGCATACTGGGAGAACATACACACACAGACAAACATCTAATCACAGTAATTATCTCTTAATTAGTTTCTTATTAATCCTTCCTCCCAAGTTTATGTTTGATTGTCCTAAGAAAGGGTCATATTTCATATCACTGACTTGATAACAATGTAAATATAGAAAAATACTGTAGTTGTGGGTTTGATTTGACTGAGGTTTTCTATGCCAGGAACACATTTTCTTAAATATTTCCTAAAGTAATCTGACCATTACAAGGTGATCTGTATGAGTACAGTAACCATGGAAGTTTAGCATTTTCTGATGATGTTTTGCATTTGTGTAATGAAAGAAGAGATTAAAAATAGGTTCCAATCCATTGCTATCTCATCTGTAACTTCTACGGTTCTTTTAAAAAAAACATTCACAAAACACTAGACACAATAAGCAACACACTAAAGAGAATTTCCCTTATTTCTATGCACACAGAGCTTCTTGGACATTCAGTGGTACATACACAAGTGATGAGAGACTAAAGGCATTGCTACAGTATTTTGCAAGTGATGGCTATTGGAATTAATATTCAAAAGTCTATTTCACCTCTAACTTTCATCAGATTTACACTTGTCTATTATTAATTATTATTATTTAGTGTTTATATTAATGTAGCAACCAAAGGCTCCAATCAGGATCAAGGACCTTTAACTTCATTGATTTCAGCACAATTATTCCGGAATGACGAGGCCATTGTAGAAAAGAACATCACTGAATTGTATTGATGGAGTGACAGCTTGTAGGACTGTAATCAGTTGGCCTAACTTTTTAAGTTCTAAGTACTGTACAGATGGCACAAAATTTTCAAGTATCAACTCCCAAGTTTCTAAAGTTCATGTCACCTTTTTAGAAAGGCTGAACATGTTCATACAAGCCAACCAACCATTTTAATACATTTCTTGACTCTTAATAAGAACAAGAGAGATGTCACCACTCTGATGATCAGAGTTTCATAGAAACTAGAGAGGGAAAAGAATTTAGTCTTCTAGTCTTCCTTACTGTTACTGTAGGAGTGCTCTCCCCACATTGCGTGTCTTAATAATTTGTCTATTCTGCTTTTAAAGTTCTAAGAGATAGGGCCTTCTCTGTGATGGCAGCTGATCTCCTTTTGATATGCATGCGTCACACCAATCTCATTATTATTCTTGAATGTAACTCTCTGCATAATACTTTACACGTGGTGTAGGATGATCTGGGTTGGAGTTTTAAAGCATTAAGACTAAAGACTGTTACAGTGTGTGTATGGAAGGGGAGAACAGAACCAAATGTCCATTCAGGATTTGCGTTTAAAAAGTTGTGTGGAAAGGGTTAACAGTGTCTCATGCTAGTCAGACACTGCACTAGAGTGATTAGGTGTAACTCCCAATTAAAGATCAATAAGGCCTTTAAAGTGATTTATAAAAATGGATTACTAAGAAATGTCCTTTTAGAAACTACTGTGAGTAAAATCACTATACTCTCCGTCATATTGATCGGTCCTTTATGTCTAAACACGCATTAACTGGGGCAGACAATAAAAATTAATCCTCTTCTTTTGTAAAATGGAAGGTCATTTTCCCAACTGTCCCTAAGGGGAATGATGTCATTAAACATGCTACTAAGACATTTTATTAAATCTGACTAGGCTGTTTGCATAAAAGTAAATTAGAGCAGTCAATATTGGAAAGAAAGGGATTGTTAGGAACAATAACTAGAAGTATTTATTGTAAGTGTATTACAGAGCAGATGCATAATTAAATACAAAACAACTCAATTAAAACAAATGTAAGGGACTAGCTTAAACTGACAAAAGCCAGGATATTCAGAGCCCTTCTCTTGCCCTGTTGTACCTATGTACTGTAGGGGTCTCCAAACAGTAGGGGATTTGGCATGCCATATGTGCTGAAATACTCTTCCCTCTCTCCCCATCCAGGATAATTATTTATAAATTAAAGCACTGAGCACAGGGGTCTGACTGTAACTAGCATTGATACAGCAAGACAGTGACCTCAATGAAACACCTGCAGCTTGGATTCCAGCACGCATCTCCTCTTTTCCATCCCCTGCTTCCAAAGCTTTTTTTCAAGACCAGAAAAGAAAAGTCCTTTAAGGTCATGTCCTACTATAGCTAGGTGGCCTGAGAGCTGCTGCTGCTTTCCTGAGCGAGAACAGTTCCTGCTGTCCCCTGTGGGGTTAGAGATGGGAGAGTTTACACCTCTCAGTGCCCATGGTACCCCATGCAACGATTTCATTCTGTAGTGCTCCCCAAGGCCAGCACTTGGTTGGCTGATGTGTTAGTAATATTTTTTTGATGGTTAAAGTCAAGAATTTGAGTCTTAACTTTTGTACTTTATTTTACAGTGCAACTTCAGTACCTGACGTCTGGGTAAGCAAACTCGTGGTTAACTCTATCCTGGCTAGAGCTAGGTGGGAAACAGTTTTCCTGTCCTGTGAATATTTTTGAAAGTTTCAATTTTTTTCCTATTTCAAATCAGGCCAAAAAGCCAAAAATATTCACAAAACAAAACCCATTTTTTGACCATTTCGGGTCAATCAAAATGTTTGTATTGTTAATTTTGAAACACTTTGTTTCCATTTCAATCATTTGTTTCCCCCCCCCCCCCCTGGCATTTTTAAACATCTTTTTCTATTTGGGAAATTTGTTGTGTCTGACCCTGCATTGCAAACAGCTTTGGTTGGACAAATGGGCATTTTTCAATGAAAAAAACTATTAATTGAAAAATTCTGGACCAGCTGTACTCCTGATGGTTGTGTTTACTATGCACTGAACCCCTGCTTACCCCAACTCAGGTTCCTTCATTTTGCAAAAGATTGTTACAATACAACCTCCTTTTCCCCACAAAATTCACCCTCCCCCAAGCTAGGGCAATAGGTTAATATCAAGTTTTGCAGCTTTGTTTTGTTTTGGATGCTTAGTCAAAGACTAACAGAGGAAGGATAGTCCTGTGGTTAAGGCACTAGACTGGAACTCAGTACTTAGCTTAGCCATAGATATCCTGTATGATTGGGCAAGGTACACTCTGTGCCTCAGTTCCCCATCTGTAAAATGGGGATAATAGTATTTCCTTTCTGTCTTGTCTATTTAGACTTTAAGTTCTTCAGGGCAGGGCACTGTATCACCGTGTGTATGCACAGATAGTGCCTAGTACAATGGGGCCCCAATCTTATCTGGACCCATAGGCTCCTTTGTAATAGAAATAATTAATAATAATAAAGACTACTGCATCCCCTCAAACTAGGGTTGAAAAATCTCAGAGGAATGGTCTTTTGTGAACTTTCTGATATTTACTGGTTGTGGTCAAGTTGGAAGCATTGTAAAATGTTTACAATATTTTCCATGAACCTGGCCAGAATCAGAAGGCATAGAAGAGGTTTGGAAAGGAAATACAGTTGGCCAAAGTTTTTTCAAGACTTGAAAGGGGGTGCAGAAAGAAGATTGGTTCAGATCTGGTTGGAGTTAGGTGGGTTGGGATAGTTCTTATTAGAGCTGATTGGGAACTTTTTGACCCTACATTTTTGTCAGAACATGCAGATTCATCAAAATCAAAACTTTTCACAGGAAAAGGTAATTTTTGACAAACATTTTTGGCTCAAAACATTTAAAAAACAAAGTTTTGAAATTGTCAAAATGCAAAATTCCAGTTTTCCAGTTCCAGCTTTTTCTTTAAAAATTAAACAAATTATAGTGAAAAAAGGGTCAATCTAAATGAAACATTTTAAAATTATTGAAATGAAATGTTTCAACTGACCCAAATTGAAATATGGGAGATGCAGGTGCCTAGAACCTGGGGAAATCAGGCCATAAATTAACCTCTACCCAGGGCTGATCTAAGAAGTGTTGAGTATCTCTATACCACTCCTCCGAAGACATATATGGGCATTCATTCTTTGTTCTTTACAAGGGTGCAACTAGCCTATGGCTGCTATGCTCACAGCCTCTCAAGTGATAAGCAGAGCCCTGTAGGGAGCCCGTCACCCTACCTACTGTTGTTATAATTTGCATTACAGTATCACCTAGAGCCCTCAGCTGTGACCAGAGCCTCATTGTGCTGGACACAAATACACTTAAAATGTGAGAGAGGCCTTGCCACAAACAATTTACAAACTTGGGAGAAAGGAAATATTAGTATCCCCATTTTGCAGCATTACCATAGCATCTGAGCACCTCACAGTCTTTAATGTATTTATCCTCAGAATATCCATGTGAGGGAGGTAGGCACTATTCTGGCCTCTCCTCCCCACCCCCCAGCTTACATATGGGGAACAGGAGCACAGAGAGGCTAAAGTGACTTATTTGACATCATACAGGAAGTCTGGCAGAACCAACATTTCCTGAGCCCTGGCCCTGAACATGAGCTTTAACTACAACTGCTTCAGCTCTCAATATCCCAGCACAGAAAGAAGTACAATAGAACCTCAGAGTTATGAACACCAGAGTTACAAACTGATCCATCAACTACATACCCCATCTGGAACTTTCTTCATGCAGCAGAGACAAAAAAAGAAGCAGCACATACTCTACAGTACTGTGTTAAATGTAAACTACTAAAACAATAAAGGGAAAGTTTTTGGGAAAAAAAAGATTTGACAAGGAAATTGTTCCTGTGCTTATTTTATTTAAATTAAGATGGTTAAAAGCAGCATTTTCTTCTGCATAGTAAAGTTTCAAAGCTGTAGTAAGTCAATGTTCAGTTGTAAACTTTTGAAAGAACAACCAGAAAGTTTTGTTCAGTGTTACAAACATTTCAGAGTTACAAACAACCTATTCCCAAGATGTGCATAGCTCTGAGATTCCACTGTATTGAGCGCAAACTAAGAGAGGTGTGCGCTCTCTCTCTCTCTCTCTCTCTCTCTCTCACACACACATCTTTACCTCCCCCCCCTCCAACCCTCTTTTCTTTACACCAGTGAGCATTGTTAGTATATAGACCTGTTTGTTAGCCTGGGATAGAATTTTGGGTTTGACTTTTTGATACTCTTATATCTTATACTAATGTGTGTGAACAAAGAGCAAAGACACTGTGTATGTTGTTTCTGCCTGGCCAGATGGGTTTGTTAGTATAATAGGAACAGTTAAAGTGTTACGGGGTGTGGTGGGAGTGTAATATATGAGCATACACTGAAAGGCTGCTTGGCTCTTCTTTTAAGCCAAGATCAAGCAACCAGTTAGGAGGAGCAAGGGGAAATGGGGCAAGAGGCATAAGAAACACTAAAAGCCAAAGAAAAGCCAGGCCTTGGCCAGAGCACAACCTCACCTCTTACCCCTCCCATGGGAGACAAAAGTGGTGGGACCAAGACCCCAGACTCACAACTCTCCAAAACAGAACATGACCATAAGTTGTAAGGGGTGGGACAAGGGGTGTGTACTGCAGGTATATTTGGGCCTGCTAAGAAAGAGGAGGTGGGAACAGGCAAGGCTCTGCAGCATCATAGTTGGGAACGGGGACACGTGGTAAATACTCTGTGGCGCCTGAACTGGGAGCGGATGACTAGGAGGCAGACTCTGCTGGCATGTAGAGGTATGGATATGCTTGCTTAGAACTAACCCAAATAAACATGGCTTTGCTGCACTTCGGACTTCTGGTCTTCTGCTTTCTGTCTGCATGACAAGAACTAGGGGAGGGGGGTGCAGGGAGAGCCCTCTAACAAGCATCAGTTTGGCCCTTAAGAGACTGATCATCTCTAGAAATGAAAGATAAATTCAGTTTCCAATCTAGTTCAATCCATGGCCTCTTTACTCAGGCTGTCAACAGGAATACAAATTGCAATAATGATTTCTCAGAAACGAGACTGAGACCTGACAGAACATTTAACATTATAATGGTCTGACATTTTTTGATCACCCACACGGCAACTTGTCATTGAAAAAATGAAAACTGAAAAATGTTGGCTTTTGGCTGGAAATGTTTTTGTTTCAGCCAAAACTGTTTTGGTTTTCATGTTTTTGACGAAAACTGAAATTTTTCTGTGGAAAACAGAAACTTTTTGGAAAATTTTTTTTAGTTGCATAGTTGTTTTGACCCACTCTATTTAACAAACCTTCCGCCCAAAAAAAGATGGTAGTGATTTTTAGTTATCACTGATCAGGGACCAGAAACACACCAGTAACCTAAAAGCAAAAGGCTCCGTAATTCCTATCAATCTCCTGAACTCTCTGTTCTCAGGTTTTAACTCTTTAAAATATGAATTCCCACTTTAGTGAGAAGAGTTTGTTTGCATACAGCCTTCCTGCATACATCCATTTTATTGCCTGAATCTCTAAAATTCATAGTTGACAAATGCATTAAACAATAAGACAATAAAACATTGACACGAAAAGAAACATGAGGCTTTCATAAATTATTTGCTAGGTAAATAATTTCATGGTTCCATAGCCTCCTGGAGAAAAATGTTAAAGCCAGGCTCATGCATTTGTATACTGTATGCAATATGTACAAAGTCAGCTCTGCAGAGAATACAGATGGTGAATGTCCAATTTGAACACGTTAATCCAGCCTAAGTCAGTTTTTTTTCTTCCACCAAAGCTTCAATATGCATCTGATCTCAGGATATTGGATTTTTCTTTGAGGTAAGAAATAAATGACTTATCTGGGGAATAAACCCAGTCTTCTCTCACTGTATTGCTCACCATATATATTGTGCTAAAATAAGGTTCTCTGATTCTAATGTAAATCTCTAAAGCTGAACAGTGATAATACGAGTTTCTGCATTTTATGTGCTAGGTAAGTAGGTTGCATCCTTGGGAAAAAAAAGAAGACTGAGATTAGTGATTGTACCTTGGGAGAAGGGGCACAGGCTCAGATACAGTACCTTAAGGGTCTGCAGCTCCTTGATAGGCCAAGAAAGACCGCTGGAACGCATTTGCTTTGGTTTGGAATTCTGCTGCATCCAGCAATATGACTGCATTTCCCCCCTGGACGTAAGTTTTGTGACATCAAGTCATCGCAGTTTAAGAACTGTTCCATGGCCTGTGTCGCCAGCATGGCTAATATGTTGACAGAATGAGTTGCCATTTGGATTGGCAAGGTTTCCTGAAAGTGAACCAGGTGAATAGATTTTTACCTGTTTGCCTGACTACATCTGAGCCTTTTATTGCAGTGCAAGAATAATATTGTGAAAGATTTTGCCATTCTTGATAAACCAAGTCCTGTTCTTGAAAAGCAGGGAAGCTGATGTCCTTCCCAGCTTTTGCTTCTTTGAAACTAATGCTTCAAAAAGCATATTCTGTGTTAATAAAAATCTGAGAGTAAATAGGAAGCAACTGATGGAGGGTGAGGGTTTAAGTGCACATGGTAGACTCAATGCTTGAAATATTGTAAGGGATGTAGAAGATTCTAGACATTCCCCTAAAGAGCTCAGGCCCACAGTCTACAGAACAACTTATTTATATTAAGCTCTTCAACTATCCAAGTTGATAGTGATTCATAAAATTTAAGAATTAGGTTGTGAACACTACGTTCCTGATACTGGACAGCACAGAACTCAAAGAAATTCAAAGAAACTCGAAGAGAAGCCTCTCTCTGCTCCTTTTTTTATGCTTATTCTCTTTTTTTACCCTACACATGCTCAGTCCTTTGTAGACCAATACACCGCTGTGTCTGTGACAGACTCTTGGGTGTGACACTCAACAGGAAGAAACCCCCCGATATACTGCCCACACTGCACACTTTTCATAATTTGCCCCACAGTCCTTCCTCAGGCAGAGCTCCCTCTGAAGCCCAGAACTGTCAAAAGTCATCCCTTGGCCCTGCATTTTCTCTGTATGTCTTGCTCTCTCCTAGTGTGGCTTGGCAGGTAGTATGTCTGTTACTAGAGTGGTGAGATGTGAGTTCAAGTCATATGGTATAACAAGCCTTGGGATTGTATTTCGCAACTGCTGCTGTGGTTTAGCAGGGAGATGCTTTCCCTTCTTGCTCAGATATTTGAGTGAGGTCTCTTGGTGGCTCTCCATAAAGATGGCCAGAATTAAATAATATCATTCCCATCAATCCCATATCACTTTGTCTCATTCATTTTAACATGGAGCTCCTGAGAACTTTTCAGTCAGTGATCCGTGTGAGATTCTTTCTCCCTCCCTCTCTTCACCCTGAACAAAAATATCCAGCAGTTCAGTGGCACCATTTCAGATATTTCTTGGGAGGGGTTAAGGAGCAAATTCCAGTTTCTGCCCTCCCCCTTCCTTCTCCCCCGAACAGGGACCTCATTCTGGACTCTGTTTGCTCCTTCTCTCCTCCCACAGGGATCCTGGGTCTCTCTCAGCTGGAGAATCTTCCTTCTCTCTTACCCACACAGTGTATAAGTTGGTGCCACCAGGAGACGCATTCTCGGAGGACTCCCCTGGGCTCTCCCATATAGGAACTGACTCCCTGTGCACCTGGTTGCAACACCATTTGGTGTGGCTTCCCTGCCATCTGGACGGAGATGCAGTCAAACCAAATTTGAATGGTATTAGGACCCCATGCACCAGGTTGCAATGCCACTCTTCAATTTACCCCACCCACCCCTCAATCTGTATAGAGGGCTGGCCAAGTCAAATTCCAGTGACATTGCAAACTGCACAGACAGAGCAACACTCGAGACCTCTCTGGCTGCAGCCATGCTGATTTAGTAACGGACCACTGCTTAAAAGTGATCGTGCCATGTGCTCTCCCCAACTCCCCGAGCTCTGTGGCATACGGAACTTTGAACTAGTGCAAAAACTTTGCGGGGGAAAGGGTTTGCCTCCACCAGTGCCACTGAATTCCATACTTCCTTTCCCTCCACCCCAGATTCTTCCACTCTTGCACTTTTCGCTTCTGAAATCTATCAATCCTTCCATCCCAATCCTCAGCCTCCAGCCCACTACCTGTTGACCCACTATGCATCCCAACTCCTGTACTTCACCGAAGGTATTCTAGGTTACTATCTTACCAGGCAGCTACTCATAGACCTGATCCATACTAACCCCCCACTTCGAACTAAGATACGCAACTTCAGCTAAGTGAATAACGTAGCTGAAGTCGAAGTATCTTAGTTCGAACTTACCGCGGGTCCACACGCGGCAGGCAGGCTCCCCGATCGACTCCGCGTACTCCTCTCGTGGAGCAGGAGTACCGGCGTCGACAGCGAGCACTTCCGGGATCAATCCCAGAAGATTGATTGCTTACTGCCGGACCCGGAGGTCAGTATAGACGTACCCATAGATTCCACAGCCAGAAGGGACCATTGTGGTCATCTAGTTTGATTACTGGTGTAACACAGGCCATAGAATTTCCCAGAAAAATTCTTAGAGCATATCTTTTAGAAAAAATGATCTCAGCTTGGTTTAAAAATGGCCAGTAATAGAGACCAGGGCCGGATCCAGGCACCAGCCCTCCAAGCATGTGCTTGGGGTGGCACCTGGAGGGGGGCAGCACTCACCCGGGGAGAGCGGGGCCGCGGCCGGGCTCGCTGCCCTCTCCTGGCACTCCAGCTGGCAGGGGAGAACGGAGCCGCGGCCGGGCTCGCCGCCCTCCCCCGGCACTCCGGCCGGTTGGGGAGAGCGGGGCTGCGGCCGGGCTCTCCGCCCTCCTCCCTGCGCTCCAGCCGGTCGGGGAGAGCGGAGCCGCGGCAGGCTCGCCGCCCTCCCCCCGGCGCTCCGGGCCAGCCGGGAAGAGCGGGGCCGCCCTCCTCCCGGCGCTGCGGCCGGTCGGGGAGAGCAGGGCCGTGGCTGGGCTCTCCGCCCTCCTCCCTCCGCTCCCGCTGTTTGGGGAGAGCGGAGCCGCGGCGTGCTCGCCGCCCTCCCCCGGCACTCCGGCCGGCCAGGAAAACGGCCAGGCTTGCCGCCCTCCCCCCCGGCACACTGGCCAGTCGGGGAGAGCGGGGCCCCGGCTGGGCTCGCCGCCCTCCCTGCAGTGCTCCGGCCAGCCGGGGAGAGCGGGGCTGCAGCCGGGCTCGGCGCCCTCCCCTGCTGCATTCCTTGCCAAGGGGCCGGGGGCGGCGGGAGGCTTTTTGGCCTGGGGCGGCAAAAAAGCCAGAGCCGGCCCTGATAGAGATGTCACCATAACTTTTGGTAAATTGTTGCAATGGTTAATTACTCTCACTGTTAAAAAGCGACACCTTATTTCCAATCAGAATTTGTCTAATTTCTCATTTGCCCTTTTTGGCCACAGCATTGCGCTGGGAATTCACGTTCAGCTGATTATCCACTATGACCCTCAAATCTTTTTCAGAGTCACTGCTTCCCCCATTCTGTAAGTATGGCCCATGTTCTTTCTTCCTAAATATATATAATCACATTTAGTCATATTAAAACGCTAACCAAGCAATCCAGAGTGCTCTAAATCAGTGATGTGTCCTCTTCATTATTTACCACACCCCCAATTTTTGTGTCATCTGCAAACTTTATCACTGATGGTTTTATGTTTTCTTCCAGGTCATTGATTAAAATGTTAAATAGTGGTCCTTGGGGGACCCCACTAGTAACACACCCGCTCAATGATATTCCCCATTTACAGTTACATTATTAGACCTATTAGTTATCCAGCATGTATTCCATATAATGTATGCCATATTAATTTGATATTATTCTAGTTTTTTAATAAAAAAATTCTTCACAGCAGACGCATAATTGGTGGCAGGGAGGTGGTCTGCCTGCAAAATGATTGGTTAGCTGGTCAATGGATCTTCAATGATTCTGTGGGTAGGTCTGTGGAAAGGTGGAGTGGATGCCTCAGGCTAGCGTGGGGTATGATCTTCACAGACTAGTTGGTAGGGGACTTGGTTCCACACACCAGAAAAGAGAGAGGGGCTAAACTGGTGATAGGACTCCCACTTTGTGCAACAGTAACTTGGCTGTACCTCCTCTCCTATTTCATTGTATTCTGCTGGCATGGCTCAGGGGGGCGGGTGGAGTGGATGGAGCGTACAGACATACTCACCTGTAGGCTATAATGGAGGATACAGGAAGGGACTTATTGCAGCAGATGGTGATGGTTGTGAGGGTGGCAATTGTGAGCTTATATAGAGAAGGCAGAATATTTTAACAAGTAGGCCCAGGCTGAGCATTTTGCACTAAGTTGTAAAAACATTTTTTGCCATCTTCTCAGCAAATATGACCATTTTGATCCTTGATTACTCCACTACTATGGAACTGAATTACTCTGTTCTTGTCCTTGGGGCAAGGATGGAGTGGTAGGGGCCAAAGTAGCATGGAGACACTTTTGCATGCCCTGTATTCTGGGATCGTGCAGGGCTTGCCCAGGCATCAGTGTAAATTACATCAGCATCAGGGCTGCTTTAACATGCACTTTGCATTTCCTGGCCCGGCCCTAGGAAGCTGAGAATAGTCATAGCACCCTGGTTCTGTCCCATATGTTGATGCCAGTTCAGAGTCCTTATACCAATTCTGCACTAACCAGGGAGACTTCTTGTAAAGGGGATATTCTCAGGGGTCCATTCATGCCCTCTTTAAGGTCCCTTTATGCTTCCAGAGTGGTGTAAAATGGCTTCAGTGTAATTCAAAATCAGGCAGAGGGAGTGCAAAGATGATTTAAAACCATCTTTCCCTGGCTCACCTGACCCCCTGCCCCCAGTTCCCCGCTCCAAGCACAGTTCTAGTGTGTGGTTCTGATGATTTTTAAACTGTATCTGTACATCACCTGCTTTATTCAAGCAAAGTACTTTTTCTTCCTAAAAACTGTATAGAGAAAAGGAACCCTTTCAAATACATTTTTAGAATAAAAGCTTGTCCATCTTTAAGCTAGTGTATATGTGCTTCCCTTTGAATTTGTATAGCAAAGTGCCCAGAACTTAAATGAAGGTCTCACATGAGGTGAAGGAGTATTGGCATGGAGTTCAAAGAAGATGGGCTTTTTCTGTGTCCTGGGAATGGATTTGTTCTGAACTTCTGTACTACCTGATGAGGAAGGACTAAAAAGCCTGGACACCGAGACAAAAAGAGGGCCATTTAACCTTTTCACTGAAGTCTAGGATCCTTGCTGAGGGGTTATTTTACACAGGCCTCTGTTTTGGCTAACAGGGCTTGGTTTTTACTCAAAGCCAGGCAGCAGATGTCAGACCTCAGAATTCCTCACAAAATGATGACCTTGCTGGGTCAAGGCCTATACAACCTGCTTTGCCTCAAGCTGTGTCAAACAGAAGCAGCAGAAAGACTTTCTCCTGGCAGGCCTGTCTTGGCGACCAACTATCCTCTATTTTCCCTGTAGATTGAATTCCTTGTGAAATTCTACAGCTCTGAGAAAAAACTCCTGACAGTTAACTTGGCTTTTTCTTTTTATTTAAGTAATGAATAAGGCAGTGAAGGTTTTTTGGGGGTTAGAGGTCTAACACATCATTATACTATTTTGCAGTAACAATTTATATTGTCAGGGAAGTTTGTTGGGGATTCTATATGTGACTAAAATGTGTTAGTCCAGATAGTGTCAAATACAGATGTGAAATGCTCTAAGAAATGAAAGCGGAAAAGAGAACAGTGTATAAAATTCAATCTACTGTACATTTGCATTGTACATTGGATGTAAATAGTTCTTTGGTCATGATCTTTAGAGGGAAAGGATATCTACCATGGTTAAGAACAGCAAATAATATTTACTCCAGTTATTGTATTATTAGGAATTATTCACAGATGAGGGTTTGAAAATGTAATAAAAATGTATCAATATGTGTTCAAAGATTCCATCAATCGTGTAGTGCATCTGACCTCTTTTCTTTAAACTATTCCCTTAGCAAAAGGGCAAAAGTGATTTAATAAATCATGGTTTTATGCAACTATGTGCTGAAGTTCATTGCCTTTTTCTCTTCTCTTGCAGGCAAAGTGGGAAGAGTGCATGAGATCCTTAAGCATGCTTCTGTGGGACTCTTCTAAATACTGGTGTGTATTCTATTGCCTGTTAGGATATAGATATTCAGGCCTGTCTGCAAAGGCCTATACTTTAAGAATTTAGGTGTATTCTTATCACTAAGCTAGTTATAGAGGTATAAAAGAAAGAATCAAAATCACTGTCTGTCTGTGTAAGGGCCTTCTCTCACTGTGACAGTCTGAGGCCTGTTCTTCGGCTAAGGCCTTCGGCTAAGCAGCAGAGGCGGCCATAAGCTGGGAAGTGTATGGTCACATCCTCACATTGCAAACTAGTCACATTGAAATAAGGTGCTATTGGGCTGTTAGGAATACAATCCAGTCCTGATATTCCTATCACCTCCAGAGAAAGGGAAGTGCCTAGAAGATGTAAAAAGAAACTTAGTTTGACAGCATCCTGTCTGGCAAGAACTCACTTATCAATAGCTGGGATGTGAAATCCTCATTTCTGTATTGTTCCATTACTGTAGTCTCCACTTCT
The DNA here is from genome assembly GCF_013100865.1 of Trachemys scripta elegans. Classification (NCBI taxonomy): domain Eukaryota; kingdom Metazoa; phylum Chordata; order Testudines; family Emydidae; genus Trachemys; species Trachemys scripta. The sequence goes on from NC_048301.1 coordinate 25,321,541, forward strand.
CTATTGTTTGTCTGTATAATCTCTGTCTGGTTCTGTGATTGTTTCTGTCTGCTGTATAATTAATTTTGTTGGGTGTAAACCAATTAAGGTGGTGGGATATAATTGGTTAAATAATCATGTTACAATATGTTAGGATTGGTTAAATTTCAGTAAAATGATTGGTTAAGGTATAGCTAAGCAGAACTCAAGTTTTACTATATAGTATGCAGTCAATCAGGAAGTAAGAGCGGGAATTGGAACAGGGACTGGGAACAGGGACACAGGCAAGGCTCTGTGGTGTCAGAGCTAGGAAGGGAGACACTGAGGAAGGAAACTGGAATCATGCTTGCTGGAAGTTCACCCCAATAAACATCAAATTGTTTGCACCTTCGGACTTCAGGTATTGTTGCTCTCTGTTCATGTGAGAAGGACCAGGGAAGTGAGAGGGTGAAGGAATAAGCCCCCTAACATTGCCTTTAAACCAAGTTTTATCCAAATTAGAAAGGCAAAATATCTGAAGCATTCCAGGTTTATTGTAAGAAAATAGCCAGACTATTTAATACTTTAATACTAATAGAGCTTGGCAAATAATTAACAGCAAATAATTTACTCAATGAATTTACCCTCTTTTCTGGTGGTAGAGTTTCTGCAACCCAATCACAATGTTTTTGTGATTCTCCCCCTCCCCCCAATCTATTGATTGATTATCCAAGGTTCACTGCAAGCATTTGATATTTTACATTCAAAATTTGAGCCATCTTGGTTAGTTGTGATTGATCACGTAAGTCACCTGGTGTTGTTTCTGTACCCTGATTGGATTATCAGGGCACGAGCTTGAAGTATGAAGTATTTTGCATTATGAAACAACATTGAGCTGATTGTTCAGTGAAGTTCATAGAGGGGAAGAAGAAAATAAAAATACAAGATACACACACTGGACCATATTCAGTCCTGTAGTAAGAAGGCACAGTTTCAATGAAGTGAGATGATATAGGCCTGTTAGCCTGCATTTGTTCCAGTTTTACCTGCTGGGGTCTGAATTTGGTTACTATAGATAGAACTATAGAAAGAGAGGAAAAGTGATAAAATATCTTACTTTAAAATTATTCATTTATTGCAGACACAATGAGACTTATTTAATGTGGAGTAACTCTAGCTATACCTCAGTGTAAATCCATTCCTTCGATTTCCTGTGTAAAACTGAAATAATGCAATGGTGAATCAAGCCTAATATTTGTGTTGATATTTGGACAGGAAAAAAAATCAAGTGGACTATAAACCTGAATACCCACAGAGCCATTCTGGGTTCCCTAGATGTAAGCTTGGCTCTCTTTTAACTACTGAACTTATCTGGATAGAGTATCTACTTGATAGGGAAGTGCTGTGTCAGGTATTCAGAGGCTGATTGGTAGAAAGTGTGTACAAAGCAAGTAGAACTGATAATTGAAGAACTTGAATGGGTGCATGTTTTCTTTCAAAAAGAGATTACTGGAGGGAGGGGAGGGATGAACTGATGTTGTTTCATGTAGCATTGTTCCTGTCATATCTATATCTATATCTATATCTATCAAGCTAATAATTAACACAAGCAAACATCTTACCACACAGAAAGGTCAATGTAAAATGCTGATTGTGATATTTTAGTAGTTGGAGTCTGCATCCCATTGCTTTGTTCTCCTTGAGAAGAGGCTAACTACAGTCTGTATCTGTTTATTCTCTCTTATTTTTGATTCGCTCCAAAGAAGACTGCCACCAAGGAAAATAACAAAAAGTATAAGAAATCTAGGTTAGGAGCAAAAGAGCCATGCTTTTCCTCTGAATATCCTCCCTTCCCAGACATTATAGGAAATGCTGGAAAATGCTAGAAATGAATGATCTTCTTGATAATTCATGGAAATAAGTGCTTTCCATTCTTCTTGTTCTGTATTTCATCTCTGGATTCATTTTCAATACTAATGTGAAATTTAAAATAGTCCTTAAACTCATCCTATAGAATATCATTCTCTCTGCATATGAAGCAGCAGATGTCTGTGTACCTTTTTGAGAAGGTACTGTACTGAAGTTGAGAAAGTGTTACCAAATTCTCTCTCAGTATATATTGATGATGGCATGTTTCAAAACCTGATAGTAGCTAAAAGGAGGTTTTCAAGCAAATTAGAATACATTTGCTCCAGAATACAAATGATTTACTTGTCTTGAAGAAAAGGCTTTTACTTTGCGGACAGTGGAGAAGGAGGCAGAAGATTTTTGATACTACTCCCCATAATTTGTTCATACCAGACAAAAAATTAAATTAAGGAAATGGGAGTAGTATTGTCCAAAGAAGGAATTTGAACCAGAGTGCTATACTTTGAGAGGGTGGGAATATGGGCTTGTTTGGGGCACACAGGGGTTAGGAGGAAATGGTGTGGAAGTGACTTTGCTTCAGAACAGGAATGGGACAGTTAAGGAGAACAGGAGAACATGTGGAAGAGTAAGCCAAGTGTAGGGAAAGACCGCTTGTCTCCTCTGTGGAAATGGGGAGTTGTGCTCCTTGCTAGAGTTGTGCAAATAAATAAATGAATGAATAAATTAAATAAATAAAAGGAAAAACTACGTTAATCAGTTCCTTGCCTTGGGCAATGGTGGCACTTTGATTTCTCCTGTTCTCTACCTGTGGCACACAGTTTAGTCTTCTGAGGACTGAAACACTTCGGTTTAATTAAAGTATTTGGGCTTTAGGGTATCTGGGTGGAAATGAATAGTCTGTGATAGGCAGGAGGTCAGACTAGATGATCTAATGGTCCCTTTTGGCCTTAAAACTCTATGAAATTATGAAATATAAATATATAGTCTCCATTTATTATGGTAGGCATTTCTTAATAAGTCACTCTGAGAAACCTAATCTATTTTAGTAATAACTACATCTCTGCCTAACAATCACAAAAGTTTGCTTACTGAATGCCAGGTTTTGATATCTTTACTCTGTTTCAGTAACAACTTACTCAGCAAATAGTCCCAATGACTTTAATAGGAACACTCAAAGAAGACCACTAGGGACTTCACTATTCCTACTGATTTTATGAGAAAAGTGCTCAGATACTACAATGGTGGGCGGCAATATAAAACTCCAAGATTGATCGATAGAACAGGGTACTTGTGGAGTATAGTGCTATCTAACATGGGTAGGGTTGTCAGAATCTGCTGTTCAACTTGTCAAGGTCTTGTGGGAAAATGTCAAGTAAAGTCTGGTTGGACTGAAGCAATGTGAGAAGAGTAATTGAAAATAAATTGGCACTCTTAATTTGTAGTATCTGAGAACCTGTCTTGGGGCCTTCTCCAGTGACCAGAGGCATCTTCATTTGAAACTAAATGAACTTTACAGCATTGTACTGTTTTAATGTTTTCCTGCCGCATATACATAGGTGTAATTGTCTCACACAACTAAATACATCACAAAATTATTTAAGTTGCTTCTTTCTTGTCTCCTGGCATTTAACACATCAGAATAAATCCATCATGTCTCCTACATTGAATACTAATGGCTTACTAAAAGTGACATGTTTTTTTCTTAATAGCTTTGTTGAGAATGTGAAAGGTACTGGTGGGGGAGGGATAGCTCAGTAGTTTGAGCATTGGCCTGCTAAACCCAGGGTTGTGAGTTCAATCCTTGAAGGGGCCACTTGGGGATCTGGGGCAAAATTAATACTTGGTCCTACTAGTGAAGGCAGGGGACTGGACTCAATGACCTTTCAGGGGCCCTTCCAGTTCTATGAGATGGGATATCTCCATTAATAATTATTATTAGTCAAGAACATATATGGCTTTATATACCATATCTCTTTATAATTTTGTAAAACTATAGTTCCTAGACTCAGTGTTAACAGATGTATTGTCAGTGCTTAATGATACAACCTCACATGGAAAAGCTGTGTATCATTTGAAGACACCATTTATAGCTGAAAAAAGTGTCATCAAGAGTACATGACTCACTCAAACACATGCCCAATACATCTGTGGCAATTTTCCCTCTCCTATCCTCAAAAATTCTGACAGCCAACAGACTGATTTTATGCAATGCCTGATCATTGCCTCTACCATTGAGGCTATAACTTCGTGGCCGGATTTTCAATTTATTGACAGATTCTTCAAAACATGAAGTTGCTGGACCATCATTGATTAAAAATTCCAGTTGACTCTGAATGAACCTATAATGCTTTGTTAATGTGCTGTTGGAAGCTTCTTTCAGAAAGACTTCCAGCTTAAAGGGAAAGGGATATCCATTGTTCAGTTTGTGTTGAGGGCCTGGCTTCAAGTGCCTCCTTGCCAGCCTTCTGGAAGTCTGGTGCCACCAGTCCAAGCTGCAGCTGGAATTTCTTGCTCTCTGACTCTACTTCTGTATTGCTCCAGTCAGAAATAACTGTGAGCGTTACAATAGAGAGCTCCCCAGTATCAAACTGAATTGTTGTCTGATTGCCTCCTTAGACTAAGCTGGGAATTGTACAGAGTATGTCACACATGTTGTCTTCTGGAGAGAGAGTACCAGGCAGTCAGCTGCAAACACATTCACTCCCTATATCACTCCCTTCTCTGATCAGTCCCTCGTATCCAGTCCCCTCTGAAGTGGACATACAGATCAAACACATACTGATGACTCCAGCTAATATGAAAATCTCCAGGACTGGTACTGTAGGTGACTGGGATTTACAGTGGTGTAACAGAGAATAGAATCTGGCCCTAGGACCAGTTACAACAGTTATGAGAAAATGGGAGATTTCAATTTGTCACACATTAAAGGTCTAAATCTGCAATGCTTAAACTGAGTAGCAGTTATGCATGAGAATAGTAAGTGCTGAATATGAGTGAGGGTTGCAGAATAGTGCCTACAATGACAATTTGTGATCAACAGCTAGGTTATTTACAGCAGCATAGCGACTGCAGGTCATGGGGTGGTACTTAAAGGTAGCAGAACTGGGCTCTTAATTAGTAACAAAACCACTGTTTTCCTATCATTTTTGGGATGTACATAATTCCCTAGCTCCATGATCTGATCAGACACTGATGTCAATTAAGTTACTCCAGATAGACACCTGTATAGTTAAGATCACTATGTGCCCAGTATATATGTTACAAATAATAATAATGCCCCAATGTATTATGATAGCAGCTAGAGTCCCCAACTGAGATCAGGGTCCCATTGTACAATCACATAGCGAGAGGCAATACCTGGGTGGAACTGGGTGAACAATGGATTTTTTGGCTTGCAGTCTCTCGGTGTCCAGGTCAGAGTGTATGGGGACAGGAGACATGAAGCTTATTTCCCCAGGGTGGCTCATTTCCAAAGCAGCTTCAGGGGGGGACTACCAGGAGGCCTCCCCAGGAGTAGAGGGCACAGTGGTACCATTTCTGCCCAGCTCTGGCCTCACTGTGACAACATTAGTGCCTGTAAGCTGCAGGCTATCATCATTCTCATTCTTTCCCTCTGGCCCAATGACTGTTCATGGTCATTCATAACAAATAATTTGTTCACCCCCTAAAAATGCATAGCTCTAGTCCCAAACCTTAAGATTTACGATCTAACAGAGCAAAAGGTAGGAGAAGGAAAGTATTGTTGTCTCCATTCTATGGGTGACAAATTGAGGCTCAGAGGGAATAAATGACTCACCCAGGGTCACACAGGGAACATAAGAACATAAGAGCTGCCATACTGTGTCAGACTGTGGTCCATCTTGCCTAGTATCCTATCTTCAACAATGGCTCATACCAGAGCTTCAGGGAAATGTGCAGAATAGGGCGATTATGGAGTGATCGACACCCGTCTTCCACTCCTAGCTTTTGGTAGTCAGAGATTTAGGGTCACTCCAAACACGGTGACCCTAAACCATCTTGGCTAATAGCCATTTGTGGACCTATCCTCTATGAATTTGTCCAGTTCTTTTTTGAACCCAGTTATAGTTTTGGCCTTCACAACATCCCCTGGCAATGAGTTCCACATGTTAGTTGTGTGTTGTATGAAAAAGTACTTCATCTTGTTTGCAGTAAACCTGCTGCCTATTAATTTCATTGGGTGACCTCTGGTTTTTGTATTGTTTGAAATGGAAAATAACACTTCTTTACTTTTACTTTTTCCCCACCATTCCCCCTTAGTCATCTCTTTCTAATATGAACAGTCCAGATCTTTTTAATCTCTTCTTATATGGAAGCTGTTCCATACCACTAATCATCTTTGTTGCCCTTCTCTGAACCTTTTCCAATTTCACAGTATCCTTTTTGAGATGGGGAGAGCAGAAATGAACACAGTATTTAAGCTATGGGTGAACCATACATTTAAGTCGTGGCATTTTGATATTTTCTGTTTTATTTTCTATCCTTTCCCTAATGGTTCCGAGCATATTGTTAGCCTTTTTGACTGCTGCTGTGTATTGAGTGGAAGTTTTCAGAGAACGAGCCATGGTGACCCCAGGTCTCTTTCTTGGGTGGTAACAGCTAATTTAGAACTCATCATTGCATAGTGTAGTTGGGATTATATTTCCACATGTGCATTACTTTGCACTTTTCAGCATTGAATTTCATCTGCCGTTTTGTTGCCCAGTCATCCGGTTTTGTCAGCTCCCTCGAACTCCTTGCAGTCTGCCTTGGACTTAATTACCCTGAATAATTCTGTATTGTCTGCAAACTTTGCCACTTCATTGTTCACCTGCTTTTCCAGATCAATGATGAATATGTTGAACAATACTGGCTCCAGTACAAGGAACTTGTGGCAGAGCTGGGAATCCAGATCTCCAGAATACCAGTCCCAGCACCTTAGCCACAAGATCATATTTCCATTCAGTGGGCCTAATTCTGCCCACATTACATCCATTCAGCTGCCTCAAAATCAATGGGACTACATGAATGTAGTGGAGAGAATTTGATTCAGCCTTCACATCTACACATTCTTTAAAAATGCCCAGTGTAGCACTGCAGCACTGGGAGGAAGTTCGCTATCTATGGATGCCAAAAAATTTGCTGCTCACGGAAAGAGCATTTTTACATAGCAACAGATAAAAATGAAAACAACTTTAAAAAAAAATCAATTAAATTAACAGAGACAAGTGACTGCTTGCCCAGCCATTCTTGAGCAACAATTTATTCCTAGGGTGGTGCGAGGGACTCGAGCCAGCGGTCAGCGAGCTGACAAATCTGTCAGCTTTGCTGGGTGGCTGTCAGTCAAATCAGGTACCCGCTGTGTGTTGTGGCGCTCCCTGAATTAACACCCTGCTGGGATAATTCTTTTTTATCCTTTTTTTTTGCCACCAAGAGGGTCTGCCACCACACTGCTGTTTTTCATCTTGTTAATTGAGTCATTTATTTCGTTAAAAGGTGAAACTTTATCAGGGTTTCTGTGCCAAATGTAAGAAGGCATATTTAATGATACATCAAATGCTGGAAGCATGCAGGTGCCTCTGTGTATGCTCTTTAAAATACGGAGAGGCGAGGCAACTCAAATAAATTAAAATCACCTGATTTTAACTAAAAATAGGCTTTTGGTTCCCAGGCAACAATGCAAATACACTGTACATGTTTGTATGTGTGTTTGTTAATAAATATATAAAATACATAGATATTTATATTTAATTTTCAATAAGCAGATTCAGACACTTTCAAAGCAGATAACTGGAGGGGTAAACAACATTGTAACAGAACTTAACATTATGCAAAAAGTCAATAATTTATAGTGTGACTGCTAAGAATAACGTTGGGAACTTTTTGAAGCTTCTGATAAAGAAGATGCCCTCCACTCTTTCTGTTAATTTGTTTAGTTTCATTTTTATTTATCCTTTAAGCAGCTAAAATCTTTTCATTCAAGAAGCAGCATTTGATCATTGGGGGCTGTTTTATTGGGCACTTGGGTTCTGACCCAGCTGAATGGAGTCTTTCCATTGATTCCATCGAGTGCTGGATCAAACCCTTAGGGACGGCTTCTGCTAGGTGATGAGTTCAGTATTTTCAAAGGAGCCTGAGGCTGTTGGGCACCTAAACTCAATTGAAAGTGAGTGAAGGTTGAGTTTCTAACTCGTTTAGGCTCCTTTGCAAATTCCAACCTGAGTGCCCTCTGGGAAGGCAAAGGGAGTTTGGCACCTAGTAGGTAGAGTTCACCACCATGCTGGATCAGGCTGATTCTCCAACGTACATCCAAAATGGGGTGAGGTAGAACTCAGCAGGTTTGGGAGTGTGGCTTGTTGGAAGCAGCAGAGGTCAGAGCTGGGAGGTAGCTACTCTCCATGGTATGTTGGGATAGGCAGAGGGGCAAAACCAGAAAGTAGCTACTGAAAGTGAATGCTCCTTGATAAATGGTGGATTTCTGAGTAGATGTGTGCGCAGCAGTTAACGTTGGTGAAAGCTTCCTCAGCTTCGACCGCCCTTAGAGAGGTGTTAATGAGCAGCCCTGGAGGAAAGAGAGATAGTGGCAACAGGCCACGTCTCTCTCTCTTTAATAAGATTGCATTATTTCCACCCTACAGTAAATGTTAATATTTGATGCAATATTTGCATGTTTTGATTCCTTTTTACCAGCCAAAATTGTTAAATTGCACCAACAACACAAAGTTGCAAGGATACCACCATTTGGGACAGTAACACAGGAGATAATTGATCAAAGGACGACACTGGAATCTAATATTGAATATGGGAATCTCATTCCATTTTAGGTTCCCACCTGGTGTTTGATTGCCAGAATCCCATGAGTTTAGGATGACTACCACCATGAGTGTCTGAAAGATGTACTCCTACCTTTTCTCAAAAAAAGCTATTTTATATATATAAAAAGTATATTGTTATTTATTGTATAAGTATTGGACTATACTAGAAATACTATGCTTTTGTATTATATTATTTTATTCTACTCTATTTTATTGTACTATGTGTGGGATTTTCAAATGTGTTCAGTGGACCTTACTCTGTTCCTATTGAAGTCAATAAGAGCCAAATTAGCTCGACACTGAAGGCTTTTGAAAATCACACCTTATCAGTATAAGTCCTATATATTAGTATTTATTTACATGTATGTTAAACCATATTATATATAAAGCACATGTGTATAATTATATAACATTGCATATATTTGATTGCATTCTTCTTCTCCATCTTTTGTATCTTCTTAGATTGCAAGATATATAGAGCAGGGACTGTGTCCAGCTCTGAGCACACAACAGAGCCTGGTGTGATAGGGTCTGGATTCTGATCAGGGTCTCTGGACCTTATATTATAATTAGGGTTAAATAATTATTATTAATTTGTTATTATTATTAATAAATAATAACTCATTCAAACCTAAAATACCTCAGCCCCTTTCAAATAGATCTCTTTTACTCCCATTACTTTTAATGCAATTTCTTCTTCTATTATGTTTATTAACCCTCATTCAACCCTTAGAATATTCTCACATTCTCTCACTTTCCCATTTTACACATTCCAGTATGTCCTGTGTTCTTAACTTTGATCAGAGCACAGCTTTGCTGTTCTCCAGTTTAATTTTTCAAGCAGTCTCATTCATTTCAATGGGTAATTAAAGTTATGAGAATCAGACAAATGCTGTACTTTTTAGGACTGAACCAAATGTCACCCAACTGGCAACTTTTTAAAGCAAAACTGAGATTTTGCTTGTGGTATGTGAAAATGATAGATGAGAACAAAATTAGACCTTTGTTTTTAGTTCGAATGGGCCCAGTCCAATTCCAATTTAAGTTGATGGAAAGATTTCAGTGAGGTTTGGATCCAGTCCTGACAAAGGGGACAACTGGAAAAAAAAGTGCCTTATTGTTATAGGTTATATAAACAGAATTAGTTAAGTTTCTCTCTTTTCATTATAAAGTTCCTCTATGCACCTTACTTGTTAATGATTTTAACCTTTTGTATATTCATTGCAGCTGAGGCAGTTTCATTATTATTTCATTTTTCCAGTTTACTTAATTTTCCTTTACATTTCTGTCCATTGGGTTTATAAACAGTAGAACCTTAAAGGTACAAACACGAGTTAAAAATTGACCGGTTAACCACACACCTCATTTGGAACCAGAAGTACGCAAGCAGAGACAAAAAAAAAAAAAAAAAAAAAAAAAAAAGGCACAATAGAGCACAGTATTGTGTTAAACGTAAACTACAAAAATAAAAAGGAAAAGTTTAAAAAAAAGATTTTATAAGGTAAGGAAACTGCAGCATTTTTCTTCTGCATAGTAAAGTTTCAAAGCTGTGGTAAGTCAATTTTCAGTGGTAAACTTTTGAAAGAACAACTCTTTGTTCAGAGTTACGAACATTTCAGATGTGCAAACAACTTCCATTCCTAAGATGTTCATAACATTGAGGTTCTATTGTACACATAAAAGTGGGTGTACATATACACATGGACGAACACAGACACACACTGTTAACCTATATTTTATACATATACATATAATCACACTATGCGTATACTCACATGCTTCCCTGTTGTGGAGTTTGTTTACTGGGCCAGATTTTTATAGAATTTCTCCTGATGAGCAGTACCTTATTCTGCTATTATCCCCATTTATTTCAACATGAGTGTGGGTATCGCAATCTGGTTCCTATAACACACTACTTTTTCCCAGGCCTACTAAAATCAAACCCTTTAATATCCTGGCATTTTGCTGACTACCAGCCAAATGAATGCAAATATATCTGCTGTTCCAGATCGTTCAGATGCTAGGATCTGAATGTCATAGAAGTTGCCAGCTAAATATGGCACTCCATTTACTGATGGCCAATCCGTGTTTGAAGAAGTTTGTTCAAAGTATTCTTAAAATATAAGGCAAAGGAAATTTCCATTTGATGTTTATTTCTGCAGCACAATATTCATCAAATTTTCCCCAAAGCAAATCTGTCTGCTAAAATCTTTCTACACATGTTGAAACTTTCAGTTCAAGATGTGAAATTATTCCTGCAGTATACAAGGCCAGCTCTTTGGAGGTTTTTTTTTTTTTTTTTTTAACTTTTATCTTGTAGCTGAACATTTTAACACATCTTTGTAGGAAAATACATAACCTGGCAGGTATTTAACTGAGCAATTTGGCCTCAGAAGAGAAAGCTAGTGTCATACTTGTACTGTATTTCAGTTTCCAAACTGGTGCTGCGGGTCAAAATTGGACCAAAGCCTTTGGACTATAGAGCACTGACCAGAGTGAGCCTGGGTGGCTTGCCCTTATCATATGATTTATAATTCAAGTCCTTCCAGGCAACCTTTATGATTGATGCCACACTAAGCTTAGGTCAATCTTTTGCTACTATCTTAGCTGTATCAAGCTTACCTCAGCTTAGAAATTGTAATAACATAACACTGGCTTAGGTAAGTAAAACTGTAATCCTAACAAAAAAGCTGGGCCTGGAGGCCTTTCTCTTAGATTTTGGGCCATGATCATGGTTGCACTTACTACTGGCCCGACAGGCAAAAACTAATGATTTTAAAATTGCTATTAGTTACCAGCGTGGCCTCAGGCCACAAGACCACAACCAATTTTGAACTCTGCTGATAGCTACCTGGGCTCCAGCTCTGAATATCAGCAGTTAGCCTTTTCTCAAAAGCAAACTTTACACTGAGTCCCTGACAGCGTAATATTAAATTATCCATGTCATTCAATATGTAAAATTGGGGAGATAATGAAGCTTAGAATTCAAAGGGAAAGGCTGCGCTAAGGAAGTGAGAAAGGGCTGATACATAACTACACCAATTATAATGTTGACTAGCTAAGAAGAAATGAACTTCATTTCCTTTTAAATGTAGTCTGTATGTTTGCCTGTAGATATGGAAGAAGGTACTGTAAAGCTAAATGTTGCCAAGGAACTAGTGGCTGATGCTTACTCTGTGAACAGAAAAGTGAAATCAAGTCTAGACAGGTACTTTCATGCAAAAGTAAAATGAGTCCTGCTGGCTGCAGAAAATGCTGTTAGGAAAGGCACATTTAGAGCCTGATCCAAAGCCCATTGAACTCAATGGAAAGGTTCCCATTAATTTCAGTGGGCTGTAAATCATGCCCTCATTCAACAGGATATCTACTTGCTCTTCCTACAGGCAAGAGAATTAGAAAAACTATCATGCTGTTTTGCTTATGAATATTGCTTTTATCCCACCCTCAGCTTGTGCCTAAAATCGTCTCTCTATTCCCAATTTTACAGTGCTAATCAAATTCAGTGGTCACTATTAAAAAATCATCATTTGCACGTATTTTAAAATGCAGTGTGTGGTACCTGCGATACTACAGAATCCAGTCACACCTGCAACAGCCATCCGCTTTTGGAGGTGTAGGTGCGTACCATGGTATCTCATGTATCACTGTGGGTTAATATGTGAAGAACAATGCTGGCTAACATGTTTTTGCTTTATTTTCCACTAGTTGACTATTCTTCTTCCCCCAATCGGGGATCAGGGTCCCATTGTGCAAGAAGCTGTACAAACATATGATAACCAGTCTTTTCCCCAAAGACTTCGAACAGATGAAAGGTATCCTCAGAAAGGACTGTACCTTTCTTTAAATGTCAGGTGTCATACAGTATTTGTATTTCATTGTGCCTTGGTGCGACAGATAGTAATGTATTCTGGATCAGGACTTAGACGTATACAGTCATTTATAGGAAAAAATTGTTGATTAGATTAGATATCAACTCAAAAGTCCTTTAGCTTAATTTAGGCATTGGACATGGTATGACTGAAAGATCTCATTTTGATCAGAATCCTCCTTCTCCATAAAACAAGTGTATTTTAGAGCAAAAATTTCAACAAGGGTGAATGTGGTCTTTGTCAGAGCTTTTTGAAAAATGGTAAGAATGTTTCATGAAAAATTCTGATTTGTATTTTTGATGAAATAATTTTTAAATAATTGTTTCTCACTTCTTTCCCTTTTTTGCTTTTTTCCTCATTTTCTCCCTCCCACTCTATCCCCCCCCTTTTTTTTCATTTTCTGGCTGGAAAAGAGGGTAGAGAAAAGAAAAGAAAACCCCTCCTGAAAACTGAAAGCAAAACAAAAACAAAATATCATTTATTCAATTTAGTTTTTGTTGTGGTGGAGAATTAAGAACATTTTGAAATAAAGGAAAATTATCTGCCCTATATATATATATATATATTTTTTTTTTTAAAAGGCAATTTTTAAATTAAAAATGTTTTAAACAATACATTTCTATCGGCTTCCATTTCTTTGTTTGGACCCACAATTATGAGCCACCCTTTTTTTAATCATGTGACAATCACCCTTATTTGCATGTAAAAAAGATATTTGTGCATGAAAACCAAGTAGTGTCCAGATCCCAGAAGGCTGCTTTTTGAAAAACTGGGACATAATCCTGCTATCATTATAGTCAAAGGTATGGGTGCCAGTGACCTGAATGGCTGCAGGATTGAGTCCTTAGTATCTAAGGCTGTATTGGAACAGTTGTTAATGGCTATTCCATTTGCCGATTCTGTACCAGAATTTCCGGTGTTTATTATTTAGCGCTACTTAGTAAAGGACTTTAAATTACCTTTATTATGAAAGATGCTACACAAAACCCACCACTAATCTATTTTGTTACTTATGTGGACATATGATGCATCACAAAGAGTCATAAATGGTAAGTGACCTATTGGGATAGGACTGAATTGACAGCATCTTGAGGCTGCTTAACATTCTGTGGTGTTTATCTAAAATGGAACCCTCACTAGAGGATGAAAAATCTAACTGTTTCATAAATGCCCACGTTTTCTTCTGCCTACAGCTGTAACATTCCTTGTGTTGTCCTCATTGCACTGATGAGCATAGATAAACAAAACATTTCAGATCCCAAAGCAAGCACACATTTAGCAATAGTTTACATTTCAATGTTTAACTGTTCAGATGTAAGAATGACATTATTTAATTGGACATATTTTCTCCTTTTAAAGAGAATTTAAACTGTTTCCTAAAATTCCACAGGGATCCCATAAACAGTACATCAGACATTGTCTTTTATGCATTTTTACCTTTGTCACATGTGAAAACCAGCGTTTAGTTCAATGTGCCTTCAGTTAACAAATAACTGATTAGCTAACACACCGCAATATTAATTCTTTGGGTATAGCAAGGGTGTTAGTTTCCACTTATTTGTGGGGTTGCAGTTACCTGTGATTACAGTCTATGTATTTTCCAAAGATGCATTTTCCAAAGTACTTTTAAAATTTCTTTAAGATTTTAATGAATTTTATAATCTAAAAGATTAGCCCTTTCAAGAATGATACTATGATTTCTGAACAATCTGTGCATTATGACACAAAATCTTTAGGTGTTAAAATATTTAGGGTTATCTATAGAGGTAGAAATAGATTGCTAGATATATACAGTTTAAATATAGTATATCTTTGTTGAGAAGCTCACTTCATTTAGCATTTAATTTAACTATGCACCTGTACTGAAAATTACACATACACATACACACACTACACATATATTAAATAGAGAGAGAGGAGAAATATATAAAGTATAAATATTGTATATCTTTATTTAGAAGCTACCTTCATTTAGTAGCTGCACCTTAACCATGCACCTTTACTATGCTAGCCGCAGGGGAATGTAATTAAATTTAATAGCTGCTGCCCTCGTTTTGAAGTCACCCTCTATATAAAGCTGCACAGGGAAGTAATTACATTTAATAGAAGCTGAGGCTTCTAAACAAAGATATACTGTATACAGTCCATATAGTTCTTGGAAAAAGTTAATTTCCAGCAGTAGCAGGCCTGTCACTTGAAATATTCATGGTTTTGTAATTGTTTAAATCAAATCTCCATCTACAAAAGAACTTTCTCTGTATCAGAAATGATGGAATGCTGAGGAATCTGCGCATGTTCTTGTATACAACAATAATAATAATAAAAGAAAAGACTGAAGAAGAAAATAAAATTATAAAAGAAGCCCCCAAAAGTCACACTTTAATATTCCACTCTCATTTTCATCAATCACTGAAGCAATACCCCCTAGATCAGTGCATTAACTTGTTTATCTTTTACAACGAGGAAAAACTTCATAGCTTCATCATTCATTCCAGAGTGAGGGGGGAAAAAACAAAAGGCAGCCACCGAAATTTGCATGGTGCTCAATTATACATTAGTGAACATCACTTGGCAATCTGTTCATATCAATTTAATTGGATTTTAATACTGCCTCTGATCTTGTTTTCTAATTAACAGCAGTGCCTGGCAATAAAGCAGAACCATGCACCCAGCAACACCTTTGATCTCAACCATATGGAACTCCTCCGTGCTCTTGAAAAAAAAATTTCCCTTGCCTCCGATGCAGGCCGAGAGATACTGGGGCCCCCAGATGGCTGAATACCACTCATGACTGCGACTTCATTGATTATTTTCTTTCCTGATTGGTCCTGATTGAAAATAAATAAAACATGCACTGGGAACTGGATGCAAATTGGTGTCACAAGCTTTTGGTTATGTTGATCGTTTTCTCAGCTCCTTCTTCAATTGACAAGTATTTAAGTAAACATTAATTGACTCAATGGTCTTTATTAAAGAGCACAACTTTATCACCAGGACCTTTTGTTTCATGTATAGTTACTGTCCTACACAACATTTTTAATTGGATTGAATGAAGCTAACTGTTCATTCTTTATCTTTCTGGTGTTACCCTCATAGGCAAACTATTTAGGCATGATTTGAGTACAGCAGTTTGAGTAATATCTGCTCTTTGATGATTCAGTCTTGACAGTTGGTTCTTATTTTTTGCAAGACCCATAGGTAACAAGCATGCAGAATGGTGCTCTGATCTTTGTTTCCTGCACAGGTCTGACTTGAAGTACAGAATGCTCAAGCAGAGCAAATGTTCGCATGTGATATTTCACATGTTCTCCAGACAGAGTTTGCATTAGATTTCTAGGATGCAGTGAATTGTTTTGGTGATTTTCTTCTGGGTGCTGAAAAACAGTCATGCTATTTAAATAATCAGAGATGGTGTCCTGAATTAGTTATGCACTTTAATGTAAATATTTTTGATTTTTTAAAATTATTATAAAGTAAAACACCAAAAAAGACCACTGCCCTCTTTTAGAACACTTAAAACACACAAGAATAGAAATAAATGGAGATATCCCATCTCCTAGAACTGGAAGGGACCTTGAAAGGTCATTGAGTCCAGCCCCCTGCCTTCACTAGCAGGACCAAGTACTGATTTTGCCCCAGATCCCCAAGTAGCCCCCTCAAGGATTGAACTCACAACCCTGGGTTTAGCGGGCCAATGCTCAAACCACTGAGCTATCCCTCCCCCCAACAACATAAATGTATCTTCATTTCTCATAACATAAAAGTATTCCATTAATAACCAGCATCAAGAACAATTTTGACTTCTGGCTCATGAAGAATATTTAGCCAGAAAGTTGTGCTTCACTTTTTCCTTTCACTTTTTGTTCTGAATCTCTCATAACATCTTATGCATATCAATGATTCCAGCATGTCTCACATGCAGGATCATTTCAAACTTGAAGAAGAGACTTCTACTGAATGTCTAGATGTGCTGCAGCAAGATGTGGTGTTGGTGACTTTGCAGGGACACCTTTTCCTTTGTATTAAAACTAAACCAGTCTAATGTTAGGGACATTGGCTCCAGGGCAGATGCTTTTCAGATGAGATGCAAAGCCAACATTCTGACCGCTTGTGTTTATTAAAGACCTAATTACACTACTTGATTACCATGTAGTACTTACACTGCATGCCACCTCCTGTAGATTCATTTAGATATGTGTTCTTCACTCTGCTCTAAACTCTTTTGCAGTATTTTAATGCACTTATTAATCACCTTCTGCATACCAATCCATATGGGCTGAATTTCAATGGTGGATTAAGTGTTGCCTATATATTATCCACTTCATAAGGATGTTGAGAGGAGTAATTAATTAATATTTAATTAACCTGCTTTGAGATCCTCTGATGAAAATCACTATAGAAATACAAGGCATTATTAATTTTCTTTATTTTATTAAACTTAGTTAATCTCTTTTGTTTTGAGTGCAAAACCAAATCAATTTATAATTATATTTACTTTTAAAGTATGAACATATTTAACAGATAGGGCGAGATCCTGAATGATCTGACTTCCATGGAACTACACTGTTTTATTTGTATTAGCACACATTTAAGGAAATACCATTTAAGAAACTGATCAATGAAAACTAGATAGTGGAAACATAAAGGCTGGGGGCGGGGGGGAGGTCAATCCTCCCAAATCTAGGGCCTGATTCTGAGATGAATATTCATGTTGAGTAGCACTTAAATCCTGTTGAGTTTCGATCTACTCATGAAAGTGCTTCTCAGTGTAAACAAGGGAGGTAGAATCAGGCCCAAATGCTTTGGACACAGCCCTCTTAGCCCAGGATAAGAAGTATTACATTGTCTGTGTTCAGATAAGAATACCAAGGCCCCAATCCTGCAATCAGATCTTCATGGGCAGATACCTGTGCCCATATAGAGCACCACTGAAGTTAATACGGCGCTGTGTAGGTACAAAAGTCTGCCTGACTGGATAGATTGCAAGATCAGGGCCTAAATGCTCTTTCCAAATATGAATTTAGTTGGAGTTTACCCAGTGAATGTCTCTTTTTTTCTTCCTTATAGTATTTCAAGCTATAAACTTTTGCATTTTATCACTGAGCGTAAAAAAAAAAAAAAAAGATGAAGGAAACAAATGACTCAAAAAGAGATAGAAGTTGTATTTTTATTCTGCTTTCGATTTGCTGATAAATTAACACTGTGCTAACTTCTATGGGTGCACTGACATTTACTGATGAGGGAGGTGAGTTGATAAATGTAAGGGTTTCCTGTTGAATTCTGCAAGTAAGCTGCTGCTGATTGGTCGTGTTGCGCCAAGATTACTGTTGTGGTCTTTGTAAGCACTGGGACTTGCAGACCTTGTCGTCGTTACTATGCTGGGACACCATTTTGTTCTTTGTTGCAGATTTCCTTGCTCTGATAACATGCTAGATGCTGCCTTGTGTGCTTACTGAACTGCTGCTCCCAATTTTGGTGTCAGTGCTTTTTTTTAAATCACGATGTTATGCTTAATCCTGACTCTGTGGCTACCCCATTGCATATTTTCTTACATCACTGGATATTAGAAATGTTTGCTGATATGCTAGACCACATTCCAGATTTTAATATAGGCTAGGAAAGATTGCCCAGTACATAGAACATTAACCTAAGACTTGGGATACCTGGGTTGAATTCCCCACTCTGACACAAGATGACTGTGGACAAGTCACTTAGTCTCTGCTTCAGTTCCCATCTGTGAAATGGGGATAATAACACTTCCCTACCTCACAAGGGTATTGTGAGGATAAATACAGTAAAGATTGTGAAATGCTTAGAGATCTGCTGATGAATCCATACATATTATTAACTATCACATATGATCAGAATATGGGGGGAGGGATAGCTCAGTGGTTTGAGCATTGGCCTGCTATACCCAGGATTGTGAATTCAATCCTTGAGGGGGGCACTTAGGGATCTGGGGCAAAATCACTACTTGGTCCTGCTAGTGAAGGCAGGGGGCTGGACTTGATGACCTTTCAAGGTCCCTTCCAGTTCTAGGAGATAGGATATCTCCATTAATATTTTTTTTTAATAAATGAAAAAGGAATCTTGGTATTCTTTTCTGACTCTGCCCTTTCCATGGAAAATTATATACTGGACACAGTACCCAGGATTTTTTGAGTTGTGCAGTTTGTGTCACCTGCACCTTTAATTGTCCCATAATGACCTGCATAGCAACACACCCTTAGGGACAAAAAAGCTTGCTACTTGCTCTGGTTGTAGTGGAATGATTCCTCCCTGGTCTGAGCTATGATGGTCATTTTACACCCATCCTGTGTTCTTGTTGGTGTCTTACAAAGTGATCGATCAACTTCACTATTAGCTGTTAAAGTCCTTAATGGTGCTTGTCTTGGCAACATTTGAGATTTAAGCCTTGTACTGATGAATATCTATGCTCAGACACCACTCATAGTTTAGGGGTTGACGGATTGAGCAGTCCAGTATGAGACTCTCTCTACTCTAATTGCACCCTTCCCTTCCCACTTTAAACACACACACACACAAATTTTCTATTCAAGTATGTTTGCAGAATGACCACAGTTGATGACCTATATTTATTATCTTCCTTTCCAATCCATTAATTTCTAAGTGTTTGTATTTAAAGCAGGTGGTATTTCATTATGTTTTTCTTATAGTATATTACTTTTTATACTGTTGTAGTGCACCCCTAGCATTTTGGCAGGAACATATTAAATTAACATAAATTATTAACTACTGTTGTTATTATTATTTTACACATTAACTTAATTTACTCAATCATTTGGGGAAAAACATACAGAGTGATGGGTGGCTGCCTCCCTGAAGTGTTTTTTTTTCCTCTTGGATTTAAGTATTTCCCAGTAGTAAAGCTCAAGGAGTGTGCTCAGATGATGGTGATATCAGTCGTATCTTGGCAAGTGAGCTACTCTCCACCCCAAGGAGCTATGTCATCAGAGCTAGGATGCTATCACAAATTAAGCAACCTTGGCAGTGGACAGTACACACATAAGTTAACCTTTCTGTTTATTTCTGAATTTGGTGGTCCAAGTTATGATATAAACATGACTAAATATGAACATCGGTGTCATTCAAGTTCCATCTTACCTCACTGATAAGCCCCAAAATTATGCAAGACTCTTCCCCTGATTTTTTCTCTTCAAAGTTATCTCATAAGCTAGCTTTGCAGGCACAATAAGAGAGTTAAAATTGCTTTATCAGGGTTATGTCTCTGTTACCTCATGTTGGTTCTTTGTCTTGCAGAACCTGGGCTGGTAATCTGATGTATAGGAAAAGGACTTGAACTTGTGTCTTCTACATCCCAAGTGAATGCCCTAACCCCTGAGCTGCAAAGACTTTCTCACACTTCAGCTGACCCAGTAACTAATTATTTACACAAAGAGGAGCAGCTTCAACAGGAGAGATTGTGTCCCACTGGCATACCCCACAGCCCAACAACTAGTGCACACTCCAGAGAGGTAAGAAATGTGTATTCCAATCACTGCCCTACATCAGCTACGGGGAATTGAACCTCATTCTCCTACAGTCTAGGAGAGGGCACCAACCACTGGGCTAAAGGGGAGCCAACAGCACCAGCCACAGCAAGGATGGGCTTAAGAGAGGGTTTACAAGGTTGACTCCCAAACCAAATAGGTGCCTCGCTCCAACCTAGATTTAGTTGCCTAAGTCTTTTTGAAGGCTGTGACTTAGGCCACACCCCTCTTCTCAGCATTTCCTATTGCTCCCTGATCAGCTTGCTGGTATCTGTGAATCCTTTTCTGAGGCCCCCTAGGTCTCCCCCATGCCTTATACAGGGCACCTAACTTTGGGCTGTGGAGTCTACAAGGTAGTAGGGCAGCCAAATGTTGGATGTTGCAATGCTGAGTCTAAGTCCCCTTTGTAGAACTATCCTTTAGCATGAGACTCTATCCTGAGCTCCCTTCAGCTTTTTCCTCTGCTCTGGTTGCACTATTGCAGACTTTAGCAGTACAACTTCTACAGCCCATATTAGAAAGCTCCTCTACAACCTTTCTTCAGTTGCCCTCAGTTTGAAATCACCAGGTTTTTATAGCCTGGCAAGCTCCCAGAAGCCTTTGCAATTGTCCTTTAAAAAAAAACAAAAAACCAACAACAACAACAAACCACAGTGTCTGGCTCAGTGTTTTATTTCCACTAGTCAGGAGATAGCTTCTTTGGTGAAGCTGCTACAGGTCTAGCTTTTCTTTGCTAATTCTTTTTTTTCCTCTTCCAGTTGCTTTATTATAGCTGTAGTGTTTTAAACATCAGCTAATGGCTTTTGCATCTCACTGAAAGGAGCATTTCTTTATGTAGATCCTGCTTCTATAGGAGTATTGCAGCAGTCGATGAGTGACCAAATGGCATTGACAACTTCAGAGAAGGGAGTTCTCTACTCTGAAATGAGGAAGGGCATAGGAAAAAGAAATGTGTATGCCAAGGCTCAAAGTAGATTGAGCTGCCCAGACTCTTAAGCCCAGACAAAAACAGAATGGGTCTCAGCTGCAAGGGGCGATGCTGGAAAGGTGGCTGAGTCTGATTCCTGAATGGCAAACAGAGAATGCCCCATGTCCACTTTGAGGTACGTCTCTTATTCTCTTTAGGACATGAAATGTTGCATTTGTATGCATGTAGGATGAGATGCATACCCTGTGGATGGGCTCCATGTGCATTTCAGGCTGGAAGTAAATCTCTTGGGTTTATTTTGGTTTGTTTGCTTTTTAACTCTTGAGTTTGGCAATGCTGCCAAGAGAGTTCCCCCGACTCTATTACAACAGCACCCTGCCTCAGCTATGAAGCAGGTTGCTACACTTGCCTGGCACTCCATGATTAGCATAGTTTGCTTTCATCAGTCTCCTGTCTCCCTCCTGGGAAGCAGAGGGCTCAAAATGTACTGAAATAAGCTGTCTTGCCCCTAAAAGTTTGTTATGAAGTAATGAAATTCCATTGTGGTGCCAAGACAACCTCGGCTCTCCTTTCCCTTTAATTCTTGTTTCACATACCCAGACATGCATTTCTGCAGGGGAAGAGGATAGCCTCATTGATCCAGGGCTGCTCCTACTTCCACCCTCAAGGCCTTTTTCTAAAAATACCTATTAATTACCAGTATTATCAGGTTAATATTCTTTATTTTAATTGACAGGTATTGGAAAGAGTTGGGATAGAATGTCACCGATCATACCAGCATTGTCTCCTTCCCCATTCAATGACCGGGTATGTACCTTGTAAAATACTTCCGTCACACTGCTACATTGCCCACATACATGTAGAGAATATGGCCATCCTTCTAGCTGTCTGGAAGGGAGTCAGCTAGTATGACTACAAAACATCTGAACCTGTAGTCTAGATGAATTGGTTAGTGCGTCTTTAAATAGTTTGTGAATCCTCTTGTAGTGCTCACTGTGTTCTATGTTTAGATGTAGAGCAGTGGGGTATGTGTGTATATATTACTAGGTCTTATATATTGTGTATTGTAGTAAACATGGTTATTTTGACCCCACTAAGCCTGTGTGGTCCTTACTTACATTTGTTGTGTAAAGAGCAAAAGACACAACAGACTCACTTCATTTAAATTAGTTAAATAACATTGTTTGAAGACTGTTCTGATGTCTGCTGGGAATTGAGTCAGCAACTTGTTTGGCTGCCCAGATGTGAGGTATTCCAGGATGGGATGCAAGAAGAATAGGAAGAGAAGGTGTGTGGCAAAATGAATATATCCTGAGGATGCCAAGGCTTTTGTGGAAGCGGGTTGCACTTTGTAACACAGTGACTGTGGTTACAATGCAATTAAAATGTAATTACACTGTGGTGATACTTCTTGTTGCTTGTAGTTAGTGGTCAGAGCCCAGAGTCTAAACCAAAGACCGCATCGGGTACCAAGCCAAAGGTCGGAGCAGGAGGCAGTGTCACAGGTAAGGCAGAGGAACAGAGACCTGGAGTAGGGCAGGACAGCAGGAACTGGGAGTAGGTGGGAGTCTGGGATAGGAGACCAGGAAAAGGCAGGGATGCTGGGCTCAGCAGAGACAAGCAGGAGGGGTCTGTAGCAGCCAGCCAGGAATTCATCTAATTGCCTAGACAGGTTGCTATTGTTACTTCCTGGTTTATATAGAGCCCCTCAGCCAATCATGGGGCTGGGTGTTTCCTCCAATCAGGAGCTTTGGGGATGGAGCCCTCTGTCAGCTAACCCTTCACTGTGTGCTCCCCCGGTTACTCAGGTGAGCTGCTAGGTGACAGTCCAGGCCTCGGCACTTCCTAGGGACCCATAGGCCTGGGTTCCCTCACATCTGTGCTCCCAGTATGGCAGGGCTAATAAACACATTTCATGCTTACACTCTAAGAGAGATAAGAAGAAGAATAAAGGGATGAAGACGCAGTTTTGGAGCACCTCAGAAGGCCACAGATCCAGTTGACACCAGTTCAGTGCCCAAGAGAACCCAAGAAAAGGAACTAGGCATGGTGTCTTATACATCATATTATGTAAATGTCATGGATGTATATCCATATTCGTTCTGTTACCACAGTTATTATAAGGTCAGTTCCTGCCCCCATCTCATCTGTGGCATTCTGGGTATCCATAATTAACCATAATAATTAATATTTAATAATTTGTGTCAATGTGGTTTAATTGCATAGATACTGCATAGAAACCTTGTTGCAAAAATCCCTCCAAAACTCCCATCTGCGGGAATCTTGTGCTGTACAGTGCCCTTTATGGTCACTTGTTTGCTTCTTCAGATGAAAGTGCAGAATTATGGCCTAGGGTTATCCCTTCAGGCTTACACTAATTTAGCAAAATCCAAGCCTTGGGCTAACTACTCCCACAAGCCCTCGTACTAATACAACAGAATGTTACCCTTAGCAACCTTAATAATCCCAATTACTCATGTATATTTATGTTCATCTACTTGCCCCCATGCATGTTTCAAACTAATAAGCAAATCATAGCTGTCAACCATATACCCCTATAGTGTCATTACAGGGAGAGCAGGGGAGAGGTCATAGGTCAATGGCTCCTTACGGTCTGCTGTGGAAAGGGGTTTTGAGAGTGGATTGGAGGATCTTCAATGACATGGAGTCATCATCTGAAACTCTCTGATATAGGTACTGCATGAGGCTACAATAGTGCTTGAGCAATGAGATTCAGTGATCCAAGGAGAGACTCTCTCTTCTCTGATCACAATGAACCTAACTACATCAAACCCATTTACTTTGCTGGGTAGAACAACTGAGATTTTGGCACACAAAATCTAAGAAAAATAGATGTCACTGATCCTTCGTGTCACTAGTATGCTATTTTTCCCTCTATATGCTTAATGCAGGACATGTGGTACTAACACAAGTTGCTGACGACTATGGGCTTGATCTAACTCCTACTAAACTAAATAGAAAGACACTTACTAACTGCAATGGGAGTGCATTGGACCATTTGCATGCTGTAACCTTACAGTATAACAAGGAAAAAACCAAGGGCAGTTTTAGAACCTGATTCTCCATTACCCTGCACCTTGTGTAGTCAGAGCAGGATGGCATCATGTTACACCCACATTGCATTCAGTTTGCAGAGGTGTAATGGCAAGGGATGAATTTTCAACTTGCTTGCTTGGTCACAATTCTAATTCTATAGTGCAAGTCATGTTATGTTATCTAGGACAGTGGATCACAGGCCCTTGGAGGGCCATGGGCAGGTTTCAGGGGGTTGGCCAAGCATGGCCAGCATTAGACTCACTAGGGCCAAGGGCAGAAAGCCAAAGCCCCACCAGGCAGTACTGCAGCCCAGGGCTCCAAGCCCCATCACTCGGGGCTGAAGCCGAAGCCTGAGCAACTTAGGCCTGGTCCCCACTAAGTCCCCAAATCGGACTAAGGTACGCAAATTCAGCTACGTTAATAACGTAGCTGAATTCGAAGTACCTTAGTCCGAACTTACCGCGGTCCAGACGCGGCAGGAAGTCTCCCCCAGTCGATGCCGCGTACTCCTCTCGGCGAGCTGGAGTACCGGCGCCGACTGTGAGCACTTCCGGGATCGATCCCAGAACATCAATGGCGTGCCGCCGGACCAGCCGGTAAGTGAAGACTAGCCCTTAGCTTCACGGTGCTCCCTGTGCATGGGGCCCTGGACAAGTGCCCTGCTTGCTATCCCCTAATGCTGGCCCTGACTTTTATATGCAGAAAAACAGCTTTTGTGGCACAGCTGGGCCGTGGAGTTTTTATAGCATGTTGGGGGGGCCTCAGAAAGAAAAAGGTTGAGAACCCCTGATCTAGGATGCAGAGCAAGCTTTTAGGTTTAAATGAATGTTTCACACCCACAAACTACATGAATGGAAATTTTAAAAAATCAGCTAATGGAAGTGTATTTGGAGACAAGAATCTGTTATGTGGAAGTTCCCTGCTGCACTTGAATAAACATGCCACTTCTCCCCCTTTAAAAAAAAAAAAAAAGTAGTGCATTTTAGTTTGCAGTCCTCCCTGAAAAGGGTTAACTGAAGCAAATAAAGTTCTTAAATTGTTAATAATCCTCCCAATTTGATCTTGTTCTTTTCCCCCTCAAGCAGTAAGAGGATAAGTGCGAGTGATAGCCAGATTTATAAATTATTTCTCATGAGCTGAATGCTTTAAAAAGGAATATAAAAATCTGCTATGTGTCAGGCGATCCATGGAGGCATTAGCAAGCGTGGCTGATTCTCAGTCCCCTGAAAGCAGGAGTGATAATTTGTAAATCTAGGAACTGTATGTGAAGAATGGTAATTTGTCATTAGTAAGATTAACATGATCAAGGGAATAGAATAGATTATTTACATATAAAATACAGAAGATCATTGATGCAGCAGAGGTGAACAAATACATTTTGATAAAATTAAGTCAATAGTTTTAGGAATCAATACAAGAGTTTTTAGCTATCACATAATGTAGGAGCTTGTCTTTTATGTTGTGTAAAATGTGTTGCCTGTTTGAAAATGGTTATATAGATGGATTCTTTGGCCTGGGTTTCTTTGTTTAATCTACCTGTAGAGCAATCCTTTTGAAACACTGTAGATTTAAACACAAATTACTTTTCTTAGTTCTTCCAGAATGAAATTCTACTTAAGATGTAGAGAATCTTAGCACTCAGATACTATTTAAAGGGACCTGACATTTTCATTATTATTCAGTTTCATATTCTAGTTAATTTTGTTGTTGTTGAAATAGAATTGTCTTCTTGCCGAGAGAAACTATCACAAATAATTTAATACATTTTGATCATGTTTTCAATGCTGACTGAATTACAGTCACTGACACGGTTCATTTACTTACACAAACTGTTCTTCTGCTTACACTGTTGTTTAAAAACCTGACGTATCAGGTGAAAAATGTTGCCTGAAGATAGGAAGCCATTTATTCTGACCACTAAGCAATGCAGAATGAAATATCAATTGCCATGTTCTTAAATCTGATTTTCAAAAACTCCATTTACATTGTAGTAAAGATGGGTCTAACACATTTTTTAATTTTCTGAAAGCCTTTTCCCCTCTTGATGAGTAAACTATATGCTATCACCAATGTTTAAAGAATTTGAAGCAAACTATTTAAGGGATATTGCTCATGGCCAAATACTATATAAGGTAGTAAGTGCCATTTGTCTGTCACTGAACACTGAAGCAAAGCTGTGGGGGTTAGTAAAATAGACACTATTTGGCACAAGATGCCTCTGCAACAAATCTTTTTTACAAATGTAGTCCCTGATCCTAGCAACATGAACATGCATAAGTTTTACATGTGTGTAGACCCAAGGTGTTCAATGGACTGTTAATGTGTGTAGTTACTTGTGTGCATAAGTACGTGTTGGATTGAAACCCTGGACATTTCAAGCACTAAAATGTGGAATGGGAATTTCATTCCTCTTTAATTGAAAAATCTCAAGTCATCCTTCATTATAGAGTCACCACTAGCACTTCCATAATACAAGACAAAAGCAAATAAAACAAACCAGAACAGAACATTGTTTTTCTAGTCCTATGAGGTTTGAAAGTTCTCTGTCATAGGTTGCTCCATTGATATCACAGGAGGGCTCTGCCTAGGTGAAATTTTTTTTTGGCAAAGGCAAACGAATGATGGTTCAAGAGAGTGCTGTGCTGAAGGAGGGAGAAGACCAGAATTTCATAACTTTGGGGGTGCATTTCTGTGTCAAGCTACTATGGCAACATCTATGCTACAGCATTTACAGTGGCACAGCTGCACCGACAGCTGTAGCGCTTATGGTGGAGATGCTCTTAGCTGATGGGAGAGAGCTCTCCCATCGGCTTAACTCCTGCCTCTGTGAGAGTCAGTAGCTATGTCAGCGGGAGAAACTCTCCCACTGATGTAGCGCTGCCTACACTGGCACTTAGGTCAATCAATATAACTTACATCTCTCAGGGGTATGGATTATTAACACCCCTGAGTGATGTAAATTATAGCAAAGTAACCTGTAGTGTAGACCGGGTCTATGATTCTGCATGCAATCACATGCAGTCACAGACTTTGCATGCAGTTGCAGTATTTAGCACACAAATGCACTAACCTAGCATATGTGCAAACACTCAGTGACCATTCTGCCCAAAGAGGGCTGGAAATTGCTCCCTTTGGACCCATGTATGAAGGTGGGAAAATAATGTAAAATGAAATACATACATCAAAGTGCAATGGCAACCTAAACAATGTGGGTTTATTGACTCAGATACAGCAGGAATGAAGCACACCTATCTATTCTCAGACATACTATCTTCTCCCCACACCCTCTTGAAACCAGGATAATGGCTGATTCTCACCATGAAATGAATTTACTGTAATGTTTCTAACAAGAAATATTACAGTCTAACTTACAGAGATGTAGATCTGTGGTAACACTTTAAATTAAGTCTCTCAAATGAATAATTATTTTTCCAAACTAAAGAGTTGAATTTAATAGGATAGTTATTGTGTGTTAAAGATTATTAAAATTTTATTTTTGGGGAAGTTTAATAACTGTGTAAGAGATATGTAGATAAAACTAAAAGGTACATATCTTGTGCCTACTTGTTAAATCTCAGTAAATATTTGTATTGGCACAATAAGCGGAACAATACAAGTATGTTAAATTGTATATAACTTGAATTTGAACACTGGAAAAATAAAGATTCAAAGTATTGTAATCTGATTTTTGGTACAGATTCATCAGGTGAAATCCTGGCCTGACTGAAGGCAATGTCAAACTCTCATGAACTACAATGGGGTCAGGATTTCACCTGTATGGAAAACAGCAAGGTCATCCATTTGTCTCCTTGCTAATGCAAGATTGTAGCCTACAATACAGCTTTTTATTTCAGCTTTTTGTCCACTCTAATTTTCAACATCCTAATTGATGGGGCTTCCAACAATTTGCTTGGGAGACGTTCACAATCTAATATATATCAGGAAAATTCGCTAAATATTGTAACTATCAGCATTTCTTAATTTCATCCCATTTCTTCCCATAATCCCTTGTACCGTATCTCCCTCTCTGATATTTACACACTTCAAATATAAGAGTTTGGTCTGAACAAAAACCTTGATCCAGACACCTCTGATTTTTTTTTTTTTTTGCTAAATCCTGAGTTACTCTCTGGACTCATATGGCACCTTTGTAGTACTTTATACTAATGCAAGTGAGTGTTAAATTGATGTAAAATGTTTCCAAATCAGAACAGTGCACCTGGTTTGCCCTTGTTTCATTGATTATACAAGGGACTGGAATATGGTGAATTGGGCCCTAAGAACCCAACTAACTAAAGTGAAGTTACTTTGGATTTACACCAGTGTAAATGAGGTCAGAATCTAAAGCACTCAAGGTGCTCAGAAAACAGACAGTGTACATTACCGAGGACTAGGTTTTCAGACGCAGTTGAATGAATTTGTATGTGCCTAAATTTATGTGTCTACATTTCTGACACGGTTGTTGAAACTTGGTATTTGCACTCATCTAGATCTGAGTGCATAAGTTAATACTTGTAGTCATATGCATGCAACTTCACATGCCTAAATTTGAAAATCTGAACCGAAGTCAACACACACATAAATAAATGTTGCGTAGTAACGGGTAGGGAACAGATAATTCCATTTAAAAAATAATCACTACAGTTAAAATCCCTTCTGCACTGTGTGTGTGTGTGTGTGTGTGGTGAAGAAGTGAAAGGAAGTGTCGGAGCAGGATGTTCCCGTTATCTTAATATCAAGAATTAGTAGAAGCCAGCCCAAATGAATTTTCTTTTCTTGCCAGGTAATGCTTTCATTCAAAACTGTTATTCTTTACACGCTACATTAGAATACCCTCACTAAGACCAGGGATTTCCCTACACCCCCCTTGGGGTGTGTGTGTACACCCCCCTCTGAATTTCCCCAACACCCTTCCTCCCCCCAGTTTTGTAAACTAGTTACATGCAGTGTTGCCAATTTAGTGATTGTTTGGAAATTTGAATTGAAATTGAAACATTACTACACACTTCAAAAGCATATAAAGTGTATGATAAAATATGTGTATCTGAAAAAAGTATAATAGATTTGAAAAGTATGAACATAGACTAGCTTCCTTATACAGCTGTTGTTTTTTATGACAATGTCAGTGCATTCATTTTGTTGACGTTGGCCAACCTAATAATTTCAAATGATGATTTGTAAGCAAAGTCTAAATGAGCTGTCCCTGACAGCTCTTGATGAGCTGGGGGCTGGGGGGAAAGGCTTCAGGACCAGATTGTATTTACAGTCACACCTAATCTACCTAGGTATCCAGCAAACAGAGCTGTGTTGCCCACAGATTTTGGCTGGGGTTGGGTTACAAATCACTTGAATGCAGAGGGGGCGGGTAATGAAATGTTGTTGTTCTTATTGTATGAGTAAAGGGCAGTAGAACTGTACTTAGCCTGTGCTGATTGAGGTCATCAAGAGAGAGGGTGGGGAAAGGTGTTTTGCTTGATGGTCTGCCTGAGTCACAAGTATTATTTGACCTGCCCCTCTCCACTGTTTAAAGACAGAGCTGATTAGGCTCCATAGATCAGGGGTGGGCAAACTACGGTCGGGGGCTGCAAAAGGCCCTTCAGATGTTTTAATAAGACCCTCGAGCTCCTGACAGGGAGTGGGGTCGGGGGCTTGCTCCTCACAGCTCCTGGAAGCAGCGGCACATCCCCCCTCCAGCTCCTACGCATAGAGACAGCAAGGGGGCTCTGCACACTGCCCCACCACAAGCACTGCTTCCACAGCTCCCATTGGCCAGCAAACAGGCCAATGGGAGGTGCGGGGGGGGTGCCTGCAGATGGTGCAGTGCGCTGAGCCACCTGGCTGCACCTCCACATAGGAACTGGAGGGGGGATATGCCGCTGCTTCCGGGAGTTGCCTGAGGTAAGTGCTGCCCAGAACCTGCACCCCTGACTCCCTCCCATGCCTCAACCCCCTGCCCAAGCCCTGATCCCCCTCCTGCCCTCTGAAGCCCTCGGTCCCACCCTCCTGCAACCCAGAGCCTTCATCCCCCACCCGTACTCCAACCCCCTGCCCTACCCAGAGCCCCCTCCCACACCCTGAACTCCTAATTTCTGGTCCCACTTCAGAGCCCGTATCTCCAGCCAGAGCCCTCACTCCCTCATGCACCCCAACCCCCAATTTTGTGAGCATTCATGGCCCACCATAAAATTTCCATACCAATATGTGGCCCTCGAGCCAAAAAATTTGCCCATCCCTGCCATAGATAGACTTTTGTTTTGTTAAGTGACCACTACATCTGAAATCACTGATAATCAGGTCTAAGAGCTTAGACCTGCTGTGGGACAGTGTTTCTGTGGAAGAGGTGGCCCCGTCTGCACTAGAAGCGAGGTTCCCCCACTGAGAGCTCAGCTGAAATCACTGAGAGCTGGGTGGAACCTCAAGAGACCAACTCGCAGAGGTCACAGTGGCAGGTGGCAGCAGAAGGTGATGGTGCAGGGCCATTGGCAACAGAGCAATGGAGTGAATGGTGGCACAACGAACAACAGTGGCCAGAACGAACAGTGAGCAGCTGGAGGGACGAGCAAGGTGCCTTCTTTCCCCACCACATGAGAGGTGAACTCATGTGAAAGCACTTCTGAACTCTGAGTCTCCACTGACCAAGGTGAGTGTTAATGAGGCTGTTAAGAATGCTGGAGACGCAACACAGTTCATGCAAACAAACATGGCTGTGGCATCATACTTTCTATTTAAGCAAAAGATACCTACCACACACTACAAACTGAAGGTCAATGTTAAGTGCATTGTCACTTGTTCCCATCCTGAAGTTGAACACTGGTTCTGAACAAGACCAGCAAATGCTCACTATCTTTCTGCAAGAAACTCAACTGACTGGCTAGAAGCATGTGGTGCAAGAGTGAAAGACTCAACAGCTGAAAAAGTGAAGAACTCCCTCACCACATTCAAAAAATTTGTATACATGGCTGATGAATGCACTGATGCAAATGGGCATCAAGTATTAAGTCATTTTGTATGTTATCTTGATGTCAGTGGTAGGCCAGTAGATGCATTTCTAGATGTTCAAGTTATAGAAGACACATCGGCTGCATCTGTGACAATCCCCATCTTAGAAGAGTTAAATGCTTGTCAGTTGGACCCCAAACAGATGGCTGCTTGTGCATTTGATGGAGCTGCAAACTTCTCTGGAAGACATGGTGGAGTACAAGCTTTTCTCAGAGAAAAGTGTAACTCTAATCTCTCCTATACACACTGCAGAGGCCATCTACTCCAACTAGCGCTAGTACAAGCTGCAGGCTTTTCAAAAGACATTTTAAAAGCTATAAATGTAATGTCTTCATTATATTCTTTTTTCAGAAAGAGTCCAAAAAGACTGAATATCTTGGAAAATATAGAAGATATACTGGGACTGAAGTTCAAATTAGTCCAACCTGGGAAAACTCTCTGGCTTTCTCATGAGCGATCCTTGGCTGTTGTCTTAAAATTACTCCAGCCATTATTACTGGCTTTGGAAAGTATCTACCAAGATGGGATGGATCTAAGTAGTGAAGCCGGTGGATTACTTTTGCTACTACATTCAGAGAAGACTATTGCCATTCTCTCTCGTAAGTCTACCGTTGAAACCACTTGGGTCATTAAACAATGCCATCCAGGCATCTGCTACAACAGTAGTAGATCTTTGTCCAGCAATAGAAGCTACATTTGGATCAATCAGAGAGCTATCAATTGAAAAAGTACTGGAAGAAGCAAAGACTTCAGTCCAGAAGTTGACTAATGAAGGCATTTATATTGAATCCTTAAGTGAAGAGGACAAGAAGTGTTTGTTAAGACAACTGAAAAAGTACACAGACTTGATTCTTAAAAGTCAACAACAGCGACTTCTAGATTCTACTCAACCTCTACGTAGCTTTTAGAGATCCCTGTCCTATAACACACTGACAGTTGAATGGAATGAGGCACCACCAGCAATGGGGCTGCCATGTACTCAGGACAGAATAGAGAATTTGAACACAGAGTGGAATATCATACTATGAATGAATGAAGATTTGACTTCAACTTCTTTTTTTCATCACTAGTGGCTCGAACCGATCTTTGTGTTATGTTTCCTGGGATGAAAGAAGTAGGAATTCTTGCTACTCCCAGTCACAACAGCTACAGTTGAGCGTTCTTTTTCATCATTGAATAGAATTTTGTGTTCTGAAAGAAGTCACCTTCTGCATGATCATGTGAATGAACTAATGAGCATATCAATTGAAGGAATGGAAGTACTGGACACCAAAGATGAATGCATTGCATTCAAGAAGTTCATTAACAGAGTTGTGCAAAATTATAAAAGAAACCAAGAAGAATGTTGATGTATTGCTTCATAGAAGGCTGGAGTAGCCAACTTTAATAGCTAGAGGCACCCAAACTGCAAAGTTGCAGCACTTCCAAATCAATATATTTCATTGCTGGTCAAAATATTTCAATATTTATCTTCTGTCTAACTTAAAATTTGTCCATAGAAAATTTAGATTTAAAAACTTTTCTTGTTTTTTTTTTTCATCAAAATGTTCCTCAGTAGAGGAGAAGAGAACCTCCTAAAAAACTTTTTCAGTCAGCTCTACTGGATAGTGCTTTGCAGAAGGTAAGAGCAGAGGTCTGTACCAATTTGCAGCAGATCTGCCATGTGCAAACATGGCTGTGCCAAATGACCAGTAGTCATACGGTTTGTGAGTTTTTCCCATGAACCGTAATATTTGGGATTTTGGTGAATTTTCCATGTGTGCTTTAAATTCTTCACAGTGATTTACCTTCAGCATGCAGAAAAAATTAATTTTTATTTGGGGAGATGGAGCACAGCAACTTTGAAGACAAAGACAGCAAATACTACATAGCTTATGAAAAGGAGATACTTCAATGCTGTCCTGCCAATGAGAATGTTGTTCAAGAGGTTCTAATGGTAGCTGCCCTCTAATAGCCCTGTCCTTCTTCTCCTCACTTAATCTTTACCAGATTTTTCTCTTTCAAAAATAACCTTGTGGTCTCAGTTGTGTCAGCAAACTACAGCTTAAAGTAACACTGTTATTATTTATTTATTTGTACTGCAGTAGCATCTGGGAGCTTCGGTCATGGTGCAAGACCCCGTTGTGAGTTTTTGTACTAACGCAGAACAAAAAGATGGTCCCTGCCCTAGAGAATTTGCAGTCTCAGTGCTAGTAGTCTGTGTGGCGGGACACTACCTCAGCACGTGCCTCTGAAATATTTGTGACAAAGATAGGCACAATGCTTCCTGATGCATGGAGGAGTAATGGTGCTCTGTCTCCCTGAAAGTGGCATGTGTTCCCTATTTGTTGAGGTAGATCATAACCCTACTCCTCTTTGCCTCTCCTTTCCCACCACCCCATTGTCCCCCACAGATAGTGGTGCTGGAATCCAGTATTATATTGAGCTTGACCTCTGTGCAAGGGGAAGGCGCCTTATGTTCTCTTCCTTACCTTGCACACCCACACAAGGATGAACTCGTTCAAACCCCAAAAGCTGTGCAGAATCCAGTGATTTTGGTGCTGGCTAAACTCTCTCTTTGTTTTGGAGATGGTGAATTTCACTGTCTGCTTTCTGTTAAAGAAACTCAAAATCTCAGTGAGACAGTCAGGTCTACTAAGCTTCACCTGGCTCATGTCAAATCCTTGCAAAGCCCTGAGCTTTATATAGTGTAGGAACAAAACCATAAATCAGGTTGACATGAAAGGCTGATGAATTTTAGTGATTTTTTTAGACTAAGTGGGGCTGAGTTTTGAGCTTCCAAGGAAACCTGCAACCAGGTGACTTTTGCCAGGTTTCTTCTGAGATCCATAAGTTTGTCACAGATCTACAATGCTTCCAACCCTTGATTATTTTGAGTCTCACAATATTTAGTGAATTTCATAAAACCCCAGCTCCCAGATTTGAGTGATTACATGAGAATCTCATCTCATTTAAAAAAAGAGAGTAAGTTTCTAGTCCTTTTGGTTGTGGTAAAAATATTGAAAGCATGATCCAAATGCACCCGAAATGCTTGGAAACCAGAAAGCAAATAAAAAGAACCAACATTTATTATTTTTTAAAAATGTCCTAAATTTTTGAGGGCCTGATTTATGATTTTTGAACACTTGGAAGTTGGCAGTGGTGCATCTAGTTCACCATAACCATTTCTTTTTTTCCTGATAGAAGATAGTTATTATTGTTCTTGTAGCTTGCATATTCTGCAGGAGGTAGATCCAGATCTGAACACCAAACCTTGAAGGCCTCAAAAGGGTTCCAGATCTGAGTGTTGTAGCTTCATCTCTGTAAAGAGTTAAACCAAGCATTCCTGGATTTTGTGGAGATGGCAGGTCAAAATCCAGCTTTGGGTCCGAGTTTTGCAGTTCAGTCCCATCTCCAGTGTCCTGCTGTCCTTAAAGAGAACTACAACAGCCAAGTTTTAATTTGAAGGCTACAAATAATGCAGTTCTCCAATACAGATGGAGACAGCACAAAAGACGTATAGAAAAGCCTCCTTTCCCCCTTCCTCCCCCCACATAAAGTACATGAATAAGCTTAGGATGATACTGCCATTCTTTTTGGCTTGTGCCCCCATTGAATAAGTGTTAAAGACTTAATTGTTCCTGCTCAGAGGAAGTGTTTATTTGATGCCCAAGCCAGAGAATTTCCTTGGTATCAAAGAGCCTCACAATTTTACATTAAGTACATTTCATGGATCGAAAATCCACCTCAATGGACCATAAGTCTTTCCTGAATTTTACCCAAAGACATCGCTAATGCTTCTGGAAAACAATCCCACCTTACATTCGGTGTTCAGACCAAGTTAGTCAATGCAGATTGTTTTGGCAAGGCATGGACAGAGGGTTTGATTATTTGGAGATATTATGTGTCTTTGTGCTATTTAAT
The DNA here is from genome assembly GCF_013100865.1 of Trachemys scripta elegans. Taxonomy (NCBI): domain Eukaryota; kingdom Metazoa; phylum Chordata; order Testudines; family Emydidae; genus Trachemys; species Trachemys scripta. Next base: position 25,356,447 of record NC_048301.1, read on the forward strand.
TTGGAAGAGTTTTTAATGTTAAGAATCAGAGTCACCTTTTGTGAAAGGTTATCAGAAAAATGTCCGTTTAATGACATAAAGCAGCTTGTAGCTAGTTGTGCTGTTGTACAATGATAGTCTATTTTATTTAGAAAATATAAAGCTGAGATGCTATTCAGAAACAAGAACTCTCCATGAAAAAAGGGCTAAAAGTTGTCATATGTTTTGCTTAAAAATTTGTAACTGTTAAATTCCAAGTGGCTTGATCTGTTCTGAAGAGTTATTTAAAAAGCCTAATAAGGGGGTAATTTGCAGCTCAGAATAAAAATATTTGACTGTTTAGGTGTGCTGGCCAGGTGGCTATTGATAATTCAAACTTCATGAGTCTACTAGTCATTATTAGTCTGGAATAATTTTGGCAATCTTGGTAATGATGCTATAAAATTATCTGGTGCTTGAACTGGCAACCAGTTTTATCACTTGTGGAGGACCATTACAAGGCATAGAGCGCAAAGGAATTCTTCAAGTCTACAAATGAGTTCTGCCTGAGGGCAGATAGAAACTTTTTAGGATGGCAGGGCCACCTCCAGTTTCAGTTGTTCATGCTACATCACTGTGATGGAAGCAACTATGCAGACCATCTGGAAGTACTTTGCAGACCTTCCGCGGTCCACAGAATCCAATTCTGTAACCATTAATCAGTGGGCAAATGATTTTCAAAGGTGCTGAGCACCTCTAGCTCCCATTGACTTCAGTGGGCTTTGGAGGGGATAAGAAGCTCTGAAAATCAGGCCCCTACAGTACTCACTAGCTTGTACATTGCACCTGTTTCTGTATTCACCGAAATCACAGCCTCTAGCATCATGATACTGGGAAGCCCTTTAAGAAAAGTGACAACAATGCTCTTTTCCTTAAGTATTTTACTTACCCTCTATGCAATGCCTCTAGAGAGCCCCAGGATGTTAAAACAGAGAGAGATGCATATATGCCTGCCTACTGTGTGCATGGTACAGTCAATCTCTCTGTGCATCTTCATATGCCAAAAATAAAGATTGTGTGAAATGGTTACATTTTAAACCTTTTTATTGTCAAATACCTAATAATAAAGTATGATTCTTTGAAATCAAACAAATACACGCTAACTAATGTTTCTATACTATTTTCTCCCAGAATGCTCTGTACAAGACTGAGACACTGTAACATGTGCAGTCTAAAGGCAAATTACATATATATGAGGTTACATTTAATTACCTGGAATAGCTTTGTATGTTGAATGAAAAACACAGTTTTCATCAACACCATATTAATTATTGCAGCCGAAAGCTGTAATTGACTACTGTGTTTTTCTGCTCATGAGTCAATGGTGACTAAATGTTTACTTTAATGCTTCTAATTGCCTGCATGTAGCACTTGTTTTTCCCTGGCAAATCCATGGTCCACGCCTTGCTCTGTTTCATGCATGCAACCCTACAAGTTTGCGCGTGTGTAGATGAGAGCAGAATTTGGCTTCACCTGTCTGGGTCAGAACAACAAACACTGCAGTGCTAGGGTTGGGTAGCAGCCACAGGGTGATGGAGGGAGGCACAACGGCTGCAGAAAGAGTAATGCCTCCATGGTCATTAGGTAGAGGATCGGGCTCAGCCGATGCATTTGTTGTGCCTGTGTAAATGGTGTAGTGTGTTCTCTCCACAACTATCCCTACCCAGAGGTAGCTGGTGCTCTGTGGAGACCACAAACAGGCCTCTCCCCTTTGTCTCAAGTACAATCATGCAAGCAACTGCATTATGGATCTCTCCTACTCAGGTATGCTGGGTGGAAGATGCTTTCGGTGCCATAATATTGCTAATTAGGTCAAATTCCACTCACCTGAAGATTCATACGCACACACAATTTTTTGTCAGATCTCTGCATGCAACCAGGACAGTGGAATGTATGCCAGTAGGCGGGGATAACAGATCCATGCTTTTCCCAAACATGACCATTACCTAACCTGTACCTATCCTTAGGTGTAGTTCTGCACATAAGCATTTCTGTATCTACCATCCGGTCAACCAGGAGGCGCTTCCTAGCCATTTGTTTTACCAGCCAATCAATGCACAAGCAATATATCATCATATCTGTGAGAAGCCTTATCTGAGAAATAAACAATCATCTGTGTAAGCCAAGCAGCTTAGTCAATAAAGTATGACCAGAAAATTCAACGTGCACCCGGAAACCTTGCATCCTATTTTTAACATCCATCACTAGGATACCTCTTTTTTTTTTAAAGCTGTTATAACAGATCACCTCCTATAAAGCTAGTAAAAGCACCATTCATAGATTGAATAGATTTTAAGACCAATAGGAACCATTACAATCACCTACCCAGACTTTTACATAACAAAGGCCATGGAATTTCTCCCAACGATTCCCAGCATCTAGTTTTTGTGAGGAACAATTAGTTAACATTTGTGACCCCTGAGCATGATTAGGGGTATGGAACGACTGCCGTATGAGGAGAGATTAATAAGACTGGGACTTTTCAGCTTGGAAAAGAGATGACTAAGGGGGGGATATGATAGTGGTCTATAAAATCATGACTGGCATGGAGAAAGTAAATAAGGAAGTGTTATGTACTCCTCATAACCAAATGAAATTAATAGGCAGCAAGTTTAAAACAAACAAAAGGAAGTATTTTTCACCAACACAGTCAACCTGTGGAACTCCTTGCCAGAGGATGTTGTGAAGGCCAAGACTATAACAGGGTTCGAAAAAGAACTAGATAAGTTCATGGAGGATAGGTCCATTGACCGCTATTAGCTAGGATGGGCAGGGATGGTGTCCCTAGCCTCCGTGTGCCAGAAGCTGGGAATGGGTGACAGGGGATGGGTCACTTGATGATTACCTGTTCTGTTCATTCCCTCTGGGGCACCTGGCACTGGCCACTGTTGGAAGACAGGATACTGGGCTAGATGGACCTTTGGTCTGACCAGTGTGGCCGTTCTTATGTTCTTATGTTCAGCACTTTAGGGAGAAAAATGTAAAGCACTGTGTAAGTGCTAAGCATTATTAATCCTCAAAGCCTAGTCATATCTAGGGCTGGTTCTGATTGCTGCTGTTTAAGTAAACTGTTAAGATTACGAAATACGTATATCCCAGTGATTAAATGTATTTGATTAACATGTAATGTCGCATTTCACGGAGCGTATGGAGGGATTTGTGACTAAAGCTGACCTTATGTGGCATGCAACAAATGAAAAGCTAACATGTGACATCACCTGCCATAAAATTTCCTACTTCCCCACAATTTAAGCTATTTTTCTTCTGCTGTGTGAAGATTATTCTGTCAGTCATAGATGGGGGGAAACCCCTCCCCCCCTGCTTTTCTGGGTTAGTATCATTCCAAGAGTCAAAGTCCTGTAGTGAGAGTCAGAATTCTGTATGGCATTCCAGAGTGCTAGATTGTGCTGTTAGGATCTTGGATTTTGCTGAAAGATAGGTAAAACACATACATTTTTTTTAAAAAGTCATGAAAATTAGCCTGCTCCCTATTGGCTGCATGTCTGAGAAGGATCAAGAGCAAAAGTTATTCCTTCCAAAGTCAATTGTGACTGATGCCCATTTAATTGGTTCCAGATTTGCTTTGTGTGGAGAGAAATATAGGAATAAGTGTTTTGAGAGAAATACCCAGCTCTTCCCCAGTCTTCTCCCTTCTGGAGACCCGCCATCATAAACATGGAGGACATGTAGATCTAAGGATCCATAATTTATGGAGGATAGCAGAATATCAAGCAGATCAAAAGTCTAGTGGGGTGGCTGTTGTCAAGCGCTCAAACATTTAACTGATTGCACTTGTCAGAGATCTGTAGGATAGATCTGAGGGGAGAGTTTGGCCCTTAATGTTGCTGGTTTTCATCCCATAATTTAGAAAGTGTTCTTTGTGCCTTGTTTACTGCAGAGTATGATTAGATTTTAATTTAACAGGCAAGGAATGAATCTTTCATGTGGCAAGTCAGATGGGGCCCAGAGCTTATAGTGGGGATGGGGTTGGCGCTTGTTATGATGTAGTGGAGAGTCCTGCTATGTTGCTCATCTTAAAATTCTGTTTATAAATAGGTCTTGCTAGTCTGGGGCATAATGATTTCAATCATTTGTGCTATATAAATAAACAGGGCATTGTGAGCTTACTTCTTCAGGAATTGTCCCTGGCTTTAGTTTTGGCCACAGACTCCCAGAGGCCTGCAACCAATCTAGCTGGAGAATTTAAAGAAATGGTCCGTCTCCAATCTGAAGCCAGCAGGAGAGAAGAGAGTGTGAGAGTGAAGGGGGAAGCGAGTGTGCAGAGAAGGAGGGAAGATTTGCCTTATAAAGAACCCTGGGAAGTGCTTTCCCAAGACACGGATGAAAGGAAGCATGGGAAAGTTTTTCACCTCCAGATTATTTACTTCAAATCCTGTTCAGCAGACACACCTAGTTCTGAATAACTGCCCCTCTTTCCCTCCCTCCTGCCCCCCCATGGCCTTGAGAATAGTCTCCCCACCTCAAAGGGTTTATGTACACTGGCATGGGGCAAGCCAGCACCGGCATTTTCTTAAACTACTTATACTCTCTGGGCTTGTCTTCGCATACAACAGTGCAATTGCACCACTGTAGTGCTTTAGTGAAGACACTACTGCGCCGATGAGAGAGCTTCTTCCATCAGCGTAATTAATCCACCTCCCCGAGAGGCGGTAGCTATGTTGATGGGAGAAGCTCTCCTGTCAACATAGCGCTATCTACACAGGGGGCTAGGTCAGTACAAATGCACCGCTAAGGGGTGTGGATTTTTCACACCCTAGAGAGACATAGTTATACCAAGTTTATAGGTCTGTAGTGTACGCCTAGCCTCTTTCTGGCTGCGTTTGCTGCTACAAACCCACCTTCAGTATGTAAATTGCATACAATCTCACCTCAGCCAATGAATTACACCGCTTGCCAACCTAGCACTTTCAGTCGCCGGCAGTTAGGTCATTGCAGAATTTGGCCCTATGTGATTTCATAAGCACCGGCTGAGACAATTGCTGTTAAAAATCAGAGTCCTTAACTTGCAAGCATCCCCAGCATTAGGGACCTTATAGTGTGCATTTACATTTAGAAGAGAAGCGCTAGGAATAGGTGGAAATAAATACTCTGCGGGCTACTATTATGATAAAGAGCATCCATTTATTTGGTATGCAGTGACATAGATGTGCAAGGCACTTTACAAACTTGTAAGGAGATCCTGCAACCCTTATGTGGGGTGATCCCATTGGTTTGTAGTGTGTGAGAGACTATCTGTGTCAATAAAGGCTACAATAATTTAAGTAAGTTAGGACAGGGAACATAAGGATTCTTATTATCAAGAATAGAAGTGGTGAGCTGAGGCTTTCATTTTTCTGCTAAATTCTGTTAATTTTATAACCACATCCTGTGACTCTCCCAACATCCTGTTGTGTCCACCTTTCCTGTCCTGCCTAACACTTTGACTGTAAGCTCCATGTGGCAGTGAGTGTCTTTGTCTGTACAGCACCTAGCACAATAGAACCCTGCTCCCTGATTGAGGTTCTTAAATACTACAGTAATGCAATAATGATAACATGAGAAAGACACCACAATGTGGCATGGAGAGAGGATGTGAAAATCCACAGAGGAAACCCCTGGACCACACAGCCCATTCACCACACAAAATCTTCCCTTCCCCACCCAACAATTCCCAACACTCCTACTTGTGGTAAAATTTTGAACCTATTGAAGCTAATGGGAGTTTTGCCATTTTTGCCATTTTTCGGTATGGCCAGAACTAGCTGCTGTCACCAATCGCGTTTTTCTGACTGGTTTAGAAAGAAGACACAAAACACAGCCACTCCCTCTGACAAAATGAGTCGAATGGCTTCTGCTAATGTTCCTCACTACGAGGGATTGGCTCATCCAGTAGGAAATCTGAACTGATACCATGTGACTTACATAGCTAATTTCAAGCAACCCCCTCTCAAAATTTGATAGGTAAAAATTTATGGCAAAATGTCCATTTCCTGGTTTGGAAAAAAATCCTCCCCCCACTCCCCAATTGGTCCAATATCACAAAAGTTCTGCGCATGTGTGCGCGCGCGCGCGCACACACACATACACAAAGTAGATTTTGTGTGTGTATGTGGAAAGAACTTTTTAACTGACTATTTCACCAGTCTCAGTCTTCTGTTTCCTCTACCTTTGAATTACTATGTGGTTTATATTAAAAACATGTCTTATTTTTTTTAAAGTCAGCAAATATTGTAAACCAAACAACTATCTTTGAATTCTTGTCTTGTTTAAGAATTAACCTCAAAGTATTTCATTTGTCTTCATGTATTTTAAGAGCTACTTTTGTACCAAACTTGGTCTCACTGTAGGTTAACAAATTATAACTAAAAGGTTGTCATATGGAAAGTTTTGTTTTAAATTAACAAAACTAAATAAACTTTTTAAAATGTTTATATAAAATTATTGCATTTTCCATTGAACAATCTAGCTTTCATTTTCATTATCAGAATAATAAAAAAAACCTGAAACAGTGATTTCTTTTTAATGTGCAAAATGTTTCATGCCAGAAGTTCTGAGAAATTGGATTTGCCCTTTTTTCTATTTGCAGGTATAAAAGAATGATATCTTTTACTTTTATTTTTAGATATACATATTTTTTCAACTCCATTTTATTTTCCTTTTTAAAAGTACTATCTTTACTGTTTACAAGTTTGGGGGGGCACTAGAATTATTTTTTAGCGAAACAAAGAGTAGTAGTGCGGAAGTTCGGATGAAAAGTTATACATGTTAAGGCAGAATAGAGAAGCAATTCACATTAATTCAAAGCAGAATCTCTTTATTGGATTATGGGCTGATTATGTTTACAAATACACCGCCAGAAGGTTTTTAATTTTGGGGCAATTTCATTGTTCATAGATATATATCTATATATAGATATATATCTATGAAATTATGTGGTTATGTGTTTTAAATGAGATACAGCTCCTTGCTGCTTAATGTAATAAGTGCTTCCATTTTATGACATAGCACAAAAGCAGTGCACTTTTATAACAACTTTATTTGAAATATCATCATAAATGGAAGATGTAAACAGTGTTATGTTCATAAACAGTTTAAATTTGAGCTCAGTGATGGCTGTATTTAACAAGGATGGACTTTATTATGAGAGCATGTTCAACCGTAGTACCCCTTGGATTTAAGGACATAAGAACGGCCATATTGGGTCAGAGCAATGGTCCATCTAGCCCAATATCCTGTCTTCCAACAGTGGCCAATGCCAGATGCTTCAGAGGGAATGAACAGAATAGGGCAATTATGGAGTGATCCATTCCCTGTTGTACAGTCCCAGCTTCTGGCAGTCAGAGATTTAGGGACACCCAGAGCATGGGATTGCATCCGTGACAATCTTGACTAATAAATAAGTTCATGGAGGATAGGTCCATCAATGGCTAATTATTTTTTGAACCCCGTTATTCTTTTGGTCTTCACAACATCTCCTGGCAACCAGATCCACAGGTTGACTGTTCATTGTGTGAAGAAGTACTTCCATATGTTTGTTTTAAACCTGCTGCCTATTAATTTCATTGGGTTACACCTGGCTCTTGTGTTATGCGAAGGGGTAAGTAATACTTCCCTATTCACTTTCTCCACAACATTCATGATTGTATAGGCTTCTATGAACTCCTCCTTCTTAGTCATCTCTTTTCCACGATGAACAGTCCCAGTCTTCTTAATCTTGGCCTCATATGGAAGCTGTTCCATACCCCTAATAATTTTTGTTGCCCTTTTCTGTACTTTTTCCAATTCTAATATCTTTTTTTGAGATGCTGTGACCAGAATTGCACACAGTATTCAAGGTGTGGGCACGCCATGGATTTATATAGTGGCATTATGATATTTTCTGTTTTATTATCTATCCCTTTTCTAATGGTTCCTAACATTCTGATAGCTTTTTTTGACTGCTGCTGCATGTTGAGCAGCTCTTTTTAAGAGAACTATCCACAATGACTCCAAGATCTTTTTTTGAGTGATAATTTAGACCCTATCATTTTGTATGTATAGTGGGATTATGTGCATTCCAATGTGCATTACTTTGCATTTATCAACATTGAATGTTATCTTTCAATTTGTTGCTCAGTCACCCAGTTTTGTGAAATCCCTTTGTAACTCTTTGCAGTCAGCTTTGGATTTAACTATCTATGTAATTTTGCAACTTACACCAACCTCACTATTTACCTCTTTTCCCGATCATTTATGAATATGTTGAACAGCACTGGTACTGATACAAATCCTTTGAGGATCCAGCTATTTACCACTTTTCATGGTGAAAGCTGCCCATTAATTCCTACCCTTTGTTTCCTATCTTTTGACTAATGACTCTTATGACTGCTTATTTGGCTTAAGAGCCTGTGGTGTGAGACCTTGTCAAAGACTTCCTGAAAGGTGAGGTATGCTATATAACTGGATGAGCTTTGTCCACATGTTTGCTGACACCCTCAAAGAATTCTAGTAGATCAGTGAGGCATGATTTCCCTTTACAAAAGCCATGTTGACTCTTCCCCAACATATTGTGTTCATCTATGTGTGTGATAATTCTGTACTATAGTTTCAACCAATTTGCCTAGTACTGAAGTTGGGCTTACTGGACTGTAACTGCCAGGATTGCTTCTGGAACCATTTAAAAAAAATCAGTGTCACATTAGCTATCCTCCAGTCATTTGGTACAGAGGCTGATTTAAATAATAGGTTACATATCACAGTTAGTTTTGCAATTTCTTATGAGAGATCTTTCAGAGCTCTTGGGTAACTACCATCTGGTCCTGGTGACTTATTACTGTTTAATTTATCAGTTTGTTCCAAAACTTCTTCTATTGACACCTCAATCTGGGACAGTTTCTACGATTTGTCACCTAAAAGAATCTCCCTCACATCCTCTGCAGTGAAGACTGACAGAATTAATTTGGTTTCTCTGCAATGGCCTTGTCTTTCTTGAGTCAGTTGCTCTTGCTAGGCCTGCCTAATTATATTTTTACACTTGACACACCCGAATTTGAGCCTGTTTTCCTTAGTGTGATTTGACTTTCAGTTTTTAAAGGCGCCTCAGACTCCCTTGCAAAACTCCTCAGTTTGCTATCTCCTCTGGTCACTTAGGAGCTGGTTTTTGAAAGCCTTGCTCCCTTGTCTAGAGACCCTAAAGGGGTTAGGGATCAAAGGAAAGCATGCTAGAGCCTTGTTAGTGTGCTCTCAGTCTAGCGTAGCAGGCCGCTTGGCTCAGCACACAGCTTTTCATAAATTCATTTAACTAGGTGTAAAGTCTTTTGCTTGTTTTTTAAAATTGATGGTTAACCCTCCCACCCCCTTATAAAGCTTGAAGCGATGTTTCAAAAATAAGGAAGTCCTCTCTGCATTGGACTGGAATGACAATAACAGGGCTCAGTTGGGATTTGGACCATATGCCCGTGCAAAGGAATAAGGCAGAGTAAGAAACCCCTCCCTCCCCCTTACACCCTCATGTGGACTAGGGCCTGGGTTAATAGGGGTAGGCTGATGTGTAGAGCTAGGAATGGGCAATGAGTGGTTGGAGAGAGGTAAAAATTGGGCACCACCTTGGCTCCACCCCCTCCTCTCTAATCAGTGCAGATTGGCTGCCCTGGGAATGTGTGGTGACTTCCTGCTGATGTAGCCCAGCAGCCAAGTACTACCTCTGAGCCGCTTGCTCCGTGATCAAGGAGGAAATGAGAGTCAGTCACAATGCCTTCTTGTGCACCTAAAAGCCCCATTGGTGTGCGAGGAAGGTGGGAGTGGGCCAGTAATTTAACTACTATTATAGTGATGATCTTGGACCATTACTCCCCTCTGATCGTCCTGTAACCCTTATTCATATGACTAGCAGTCCCATTGCAGTAAACAGCTCTGCAGATGGCAGTATTGTCTAGTAGGTAAGGTCCTAGACTGGGACTTAGAAGGCCAGGGTTCTAGTTTCAGCTTTGACACTGGCCTGCTGGATGAACTGAGCCAAATCACTGTACCTACGGGGGCCTCAGTTTCCCCCGTCTGTAAAATGGGACTAACAATCCATGTCTTCCTTTGTACAGTGCTGTGACATGTATGGGTGAAAAGAACCTTGTTATTGCTCATATGAATAAGGATTGTGGAATAGGGCTCTGTGTTTGCAGTGGCATTAGATTAAATTTTCACATTTCATTCAAAATGATATGGGAAACATACAGTGTATTGCAATGGAGATTTTAGTATGCACAGTTTATATACTGTATATATAAACTTCAATTACCACTGAAAATGGAAGATTCTGACAATAGATAAGGGCTCATCCTACTTGAGTGCTTCCTTTTAAAATTATGTAACTGGTTTGGGTAAAGATAGTATGATATTTTCCTTTGCACTATATTTAAGTATTAATGGATTTTTTTCCATGAAATCTCTATCTCTCTTCTGCAAGGTAACCTTTGACCATAATACTTGTTTGATATTGTGGTCCTTTCCATGGCAACAGATTGTGATGTCATGCATGGAGAGATTATGAGGTCAAAAAATGCCCAAAATGGAGTTAAAAGTAAAAAGTGGGAAAGATTCAGCAAATGCATAAATGTTTTAAAGTAAATATTCAAAATAAGTGGAACATGTGCTCACAGTAAATGCAATTATTGTTTAATTTAACGTTAGCAAGAGATGCTTTTGGGGTTGGGTCAACCCTTTAAATAATGTGCAAGGTGAAAAAAATCTACAAAGACCCTAAAATAGTATCAGACAACAAATAAGGAGCTTTACATCTTTTGGATATGTAGCATTAATCTGTTACTGACAGAGCCCAGATTGAAAGGAGTTTAGGAATCTTCACTTTGTCCCGAGTCAATAATTTTAGGGGTCTAACCTAAAATTAGGGTGACCAGATGTCCCGATTTTATAGGGACAGTCCTGATTTTTGGATCTTTTTCTTATATAGGTGCCTATTACCCCCCACCCCCGTCCTGATTTTTCACATTTGCTGTCTGGTCACCCTACCTAAAATTAGTGGTGGTTCCAAGTTGAACTATTTAAATCTGTATTTTTAACCCCCTAACCCCAAATTCAGAAGTGTTCAGATATGGAGTTTTGGTTCAGCCTGCTGTACAGACTGATGCCATCCATACAATTCAGATCCAGATCTGGGTTCATATCCTAACCGCAATGCCTGGGGTTCAGATATAGGGTTTTGACTCAGGCCCATCCCCTCATAAAACTCTTAGAGGTGTGCTGATTGGAGTGGTTCTCATTGAAGAACTTAATCCTGTTTCGCTCAGCTTCACCAGATGTGTGTACTCTCTTTTTTTGGCACTTGTTTGGGTTTTAGCAAAACAGAATAAGTTAAACTGGTTGATTTCTTTCCCCATAATATATGGAGATATACCTATCTCATAGAGCTGGAAGGGACCCTGAAAGGTCATTGAGTCCAGCCCCCTGCCTTCACTAGCAGGACCAAGTACTGATTTTGCCCTAGATCTCTAAGTGGCCCCCTCAAGGATTGAACTCACAACCCTGGGTTTAGGAGGCTAATGCTCAAACCACTGAGCTATCCCTCCTTTTTTCTGGGCTATACACTGCCTGTGCTGACAAAGATAACAAGGCTCAGAATGAGCTTGATAATCTACCTGGGACAAACCTCTTTCATGGAGTCTGGCTGAGACACAGCAAATGCCACTCAGTGTGCATGTGCAATATGTGTGTGTAATACATATGCATAGCAGTCACCCTGAAAATCTTTACAAGTGTGGTTTTGCTTGCAACTTGATAATGTCCTGATAGCATTTGCACAATGTCCTACACTTTCCTGTATTTAGTATAAGGAATGTTGCTGTAACAACTGAAAAGCTTTTAAGGTCTCTTTCTCTCTGTGTGTGCCCCCGCCTGTCCTCCCTTCTGCCTCCCTTCCCTCCTGCCTGCATTTCAAACCAAACAAAGGCACTAGTCCTCACTGAATGCTATGTTAAAAATGAAACTTCAGATTTCAGTAATTTGCTGACGTCCTGTCTAAAAAACTGTGGTGGGAATTCTTTAAAGTGAGAAAAGTGTATGTTCCCCACGGTTAGCTGTCTAGGTTTTTACCAAACCCATCACTGTAATAACTGAGCATTTTCAGACCTTAGAATGGCTGTGAAAGGATTTTGCTCAGGTGTTCAGAGAACATTCACCTTTAGGCAGAGAACATGGATGAGAAAGTTTCAGTCTCAAAGTTCTGAGTGTGTGAACTCAGGGAGTTATGTCTGAAACTGTTCTGCATTTTAACAACAGCAGAATGAAAACTGGGATTATTGAGACCTTGCCAGGTAAATGTAGTGTAAATCATTATATACATTAGACCACTGCCCAGCAGATGCTATGCTAATATACACTGATGGAGATAGTGAGCAACTAGAGTCTACCTACTGCTAGCAAGAATGAAAAAATGCATTACTGAACATTTCTCTGAGGTGAATAATTCTTCAGGGATTCTTGCCCCCAGGGAATATTTTTCAGGAGACCATTAAAGAATGAGAAATTTTCTAGGAGGGAATGCTTACAGAGGGGAAAGTATTTCAAAGAGAGAGATCCAGTACAAACTGAGACTCCTCAAAGTCCATCTCACCTCTCCTCTCAGCAAAACAAATGACTTCAAAGGAGAACCCACAAATGTTGTAAATAACTTTCCCCATAATACAAAAGCCTTCTTGGAAGAGGTGTTCTCCCAAAGATGCAGTTTTTTTTAAAGGGATTACCTACAGCAATGTGAGCTCTCAAAATGAATCCACTGCCCATCAAAGCAAAATATTTAATGAGTCTGCTCAACATATATGACCATTCAGTGCTGCTCAGGAATTGAAACAAATGTTTAGAACTAAACTCTATATGGTCCCAACTATATAAAGTCATAAGAGGCATTTGCCCAGAATAGCTGATGGGTTAAAAGGCTATAAGAACTGTACCCACCTTACAGGAACCCTAAAAATCCAATCTAGCTTTACAGGTAAGCTACAGACCAAAAGGCAATTGAGGGTTAAATAAATGGCTGCAGGTGACTAATGTACCTTGTTCTTCTTACAAGGTTCTATTTCTTTTGACCCGCTGTTCCCGTGAGGATCTCTGAAGTTTCCTTCAGACTCAGAACTGCTCTCCACTGAGTTTTGTCATTGATTTCAGTGTGCCCCAGATTGTGACCTAGACCAGGATCTTGTTGGGAATCAATGTTTACAGCTTTGTCTTTGGACAGACAATGCATTTAAAAGAACTGTACCACCCCGCCTCTACATTGCAAAAAAAAAAAAAAAAAAAAAAATGTACAAACAGCAGATACAGAAAACCTCTTGCTATAATTACAGTAGAAAGGGCCCCCAGCAAAAACATTGCTATTGATCCTATTGCCAACAACAAGAACTGTAGGGGAAGTCCAGCTGAGGTATGGATATCTTCCAGGACAACTTCCATCTAGATATTCTAATAAATCCAGAAAATAGTCATCTGAAAAGAGAGAGGAGTGGGATTGGTTGTATTAAAATGGATGTAATATATGGGCCAAAAGTGTTAGCATAACCCAGTCACTGTCCAACATTAAACAGTGTTAAACAGGATTCAGGGTTTGGTGTACAGAGACCTCAGCCTATTTAGTACTATGGCAGACACACCATTACAAATCCTTTTAATCTTTTAGTAAAGATACAGAAAAGAAGGAAAAATGGTAACAACATTTGAAATGTAAAGTATTAAATAAGGCTGTCATTTAAACAGCATTTCTTGTTCCCTTTCCTTTTATCTGGTGAGATTTTTAGAAGGAACCCTCCTCTCCCCCCTTGTTTGACAGTTTCGTAGATGCTATCAAAGATGGTAATCGCTGTCCTTTTTGGGGAAAAGAGAAGTTAGTTGATAAGGGCTGGAGTTTTTGCTGCTGCTGCTGATGTTAAAATTCAATCCTATTTCATCCCAGGTGGTGTTTGAGATTCAGTTGCAGCTGGTAGAGGTGGTGAAGTTATCTGGATCCAGCTCTCTGGCATGGTCTGGTCAGGACATTTCTCAGGATTAGAATGACGAAGGCCTGGGGTCCCGAGAGATGGCGGGTGGAGGGGGGAGAGGGAAGCCAGGAGGGTGAAGCTCAATCCAGTAGCCTTAATCTCGTCTTCTCTCTGTTCTTTAAGGACCCAAAAAGGGAATGATAGGAGGAATAGCCCATCTCCTCATTTATTTTGTCCACCAATTAGGTCTAATATCCAACACACCAATTTTGTTTCATTAATTTCCAGACCCACATTTTCTTGTTTACCAAGGATGATCTTAACACAGTCCTTGAGTTATATCTGTAGAGCTTTATGTTCAGCCTAATTCCATTTTTCTGACTCCTTTTCATACCCTTTTCTATCAACACTTGATATTATTGTGGCATTTTATGAGCTTTCACATACTTTTTACAGTTGAGCTCACAATTAGAGTAAATATGTTGCCCCAATTATCACAACAGGTCAGATTCTTGGAGGGGATGTGAAATCATTTTTGGCTAAATCCCTGGAGGCTATCGGCAGATGAAGTTTACATTTAACCTGCCAGAACTGTACTTTTACTAGAGAACAAATAGAGAACCTCAGTTCTCAGTTGCTCAACTTTCACAATCTCACAGAAAGTCACTAATGGAAAAGAATCATCATACTATGTGTCACCAGGTTATTGATATTTTTATCATATCTTGTCAAGTAATGCACATAATTAAATATTTCCAATGGCATAAGAGAGGTTTCAGAGTAGCAGCCGTGTTAATCTGTATCCGCCAAAAGAACAGGAGGACTTAGGAGTCTCTAAGCACCTTAGAGACTAACAAATTTATTAGAGCATAAGCTTTCGTGGGCTACAGCCCACTTCTTCGGATGCATAAGAATAATTTTTCTTAACACTAGCAATTGTGAGCCTTTGTAGCCATATAATATTACTGACCAACAGAACATTAAAAGCATTAAACACCTTGTACACTGCATGTCTCGTTGTAATACAATTTTTAGAGAGATCTGAAATAGGGATTTGTTGGGTTAAAGGAAGCAACAAACAGCTCAAGACATTCACATAATAATATACCATACTGTGTTCGATTCAGCTATTATTTCAGAGGCAATAAACACTGGCTGAGAGGCATGCAAACTGCAAGGTTTGGGTCATGGAGAAGAATGCAAACTGAACCTTGTAGTGTGCTTTGCAAAGAATGGCATGAACTAACCCAGGAATTAATTGTTTGTCAAACTCAACTCTCCAAGCGGAAACTCCTACAGCTTGCCTCTCTATCCCCCTTGGTTGCACCTCAAAAAAGACATCTTGATATCTTCAGGGAAAGGGATTTGCTGATTGTAGGAAAAAATGTTGGCTAAAGGAGAGGTAAGGAATTGAGGGAGGAGGTGTGAGAGCTCCCCAGCTGTTAAAATAATCTGTCCACGTTTGCTAAACTTCTGTATGGGTATGGGCTTGAAGTCTATGAATGCACTGAGCCTTGATGCACTGAATTTCACGAGGGTTTTGCACTATTTAGCATAGGGTGAGTGTGTGTTTTCTGTGTGCTGCACTTTTAAATGGAACCCTCTGCTGGAAAGGCACAGTTGCCATTTTGGGTTAAGTCACAGTGTACTGTGTTCTTTCTGGTTTTGTTATCTCTCTCTCTCTCACACACACATGCAGAAACTAGGTTAAAAGAACATTAAGGTTGTAAATTCAAGCACTCAAAAGTCAGGAAATGCCAGAATTAAGGTTGCTTGTGCAACTTTAATTTGGCCCCCTTGTGCATGTGCATTATGATAGTCTTTAAAGATACGATGATAATAATGTTGGGCTGGAAGGGACCTCGAGAGGTCATCAAGTCCAGCCCCCTGAACTAAGGCAAGACTAAGTAAACCTAAACCATTCCAGTCAAGTGTTTGTCTAACCTGTTTTAAAAACCTGCAGTGATAGGGATTCCACAACCTCTCTTGGAAGTAGCATTGCCAACCCTCCAGGATTGTCATGGAGTCTCTAGGAATTAAAGAGTAATCTTTAATTAAAGATTATGTCATGTGATGAAATCTCCAGGAATTTGTCCAACCTTACTTGGAAGCCTATTCCAGTGCTTAACTACCCTTACAGTTAGAAAATGTTCCTAATAACTAACCTAAATCTCCCTTGCTGCAGATTAAGCCCATTATTTCTTGTCCTACCTTCAGTGGACATGGAGAACCATTGATCACCTTCCTCTTTATAACAGCCATTAGCATATTTGAAGACTGTTATCAGTCTTTTCCTCATCATCTTTTCCAAGTACTAAACATGCCCAGTTTTTTCACCCTGTCCTCATAGGTCAGGTTTTCTAAAACTTCTGTTATTTTTGTTGCTCTCCTCTGTGCCCAGAATTGGACCCAGAACTCCAGCTGAGGCCTCACCAAGTACTGAGTAGAGCGGGACCTTTACCTTCTATGTCTTACATACAGCACTCCTGTTAATACACCCCAGAATGATATTAGCCTTTTTCACCACTCCACCATACTATAGACTCGTATTCAATTTGTGATCCACTATAATTCCTAGCTCCTTTACATCAGTACTGCCACCAGATCAGTTATTCCCCATTTTTATATGATCATACTATATTTTCCAGCTGGCTTAGGAGTCTGGAAGCCCTGGGGTCCCTGACCTTGGGGCAGTAAGGATGGTGGGGATCCCATGGTGCAGATCCTCACAACTGCTGGAGTTCTGGGGTGCATATTTTATTTAAATGCCATGTGTTGGTGTTTCTGATATGAAAATTTTACAGAATTTCCAATTTGAGGGAATTGTAAAAAAAAAAAAAATTGGTTTGTCTCTGAATCTGAATGAAAACAAGTTTCAAAATGTTTAAATTTCCTGTGAATGAAATCCCAAGTTTTATACAGTTCTAACTGGAACCTTTACATCCACTGCACAGACTTCTGCCACTTCAGGTAACTGATAGCAATAGCAGGTTATCGTTCTCTTTGTGGACGAGCACTAGACGGGATGGAATGCTTTGCCAATGCATTTCACAGATATCTGTTGACAGCAAAGGAATGGTGAGACTCGGGAAACTTGGGTTCCATTCCAGGCTCTGGAGGAGTGTGAGCTCTAGTGGGCACATGCTAATTTACCCATTTCCCCAAACTTGACCCCTTCTGCCCCAACCCATCCAACCTGTCCCTGTTCCAGTCTTGTTTGTTCCTCACCCCAGCTCCTATCTCAGAACCATTCTCCCCACCCAGCCAATTCCTGTCTCCGCTCCTCACCTCACTCCAAGTCTCTTTGCTCAGCCATTCCCACTTCCACCCAAACAGCTGTCAGCTCCTTTCCCAGCCAGTCTGATTCCCCCACCCCTAATCTCTCTCTCTCTCTCTCTCCGCCCATCCTGATGTCCAGTTCTTCCACCACATTTCCCATCTCCACTGGCTTCCAGTCCAATCTCCATTCCCCGGCTCCCTGTCTCACCTCAATGTCCCATGCCCACCCTTGCTCTTTGTCCCTCTCTCCTTGCCCAGCCAATTCCCTCTCTATCCCCACACTCTGGCTCCTTTTGAGATCTATCTTCCCTTCCTCCTCACCTTCTTACCCCCACCCCACTGGTTCTCAGTCCGAGACTCCTTGCCCAGCCAATCCCAGTCTCCCTGGACCCTTCACCCAATCTGTCTCCCCCAACTGGTGATTTCCAGTCTCTGCCCCCTGTTTTCCTGCCAGGTCCCAGTCTCTTTGCCCAGTATCCACTACCAGTCTGTCTTCCACCCCACCCACCCCACAGTTCTGACTCTTGTCCTCTCTGCATTTGAATTAGGCAGCTTCCTCCTCAGAACTGACTGGGCCAGCCAGGAGAGTCACTGAGTGCACAGGAGAGACAGTCTCCCTGCCCTCAGTTCAGGTTCCCAGACTGGACTCAACAATATCTGCAACAACACAGAGCTACAACTGTGGGGCAAATCCTGCTTAGCCCTAGAGTGGAGCATGTCCAGGTTGGAAGGGCTCTTCGGGGAATTTAGCTGCTAAAATCTAAGAAGTCTCTACAGAGCATGTGTGAACTGTGATTTTTTGAAAGGCTTATAACTTGGCCAAATTATGGCCAACTTTCATAGGGGTGTGCAAAGGCCCCAAGCAACCCTTTGCCAAATTTCAAGCCCTTGCTTCAAAGCATGGGAGCACTAGCACTTTTGAAAGAAAAGGTCACCAGAATTTTTTAACATGGGCAAAACAAGGTGTTTCCCCCTAGCCTTATTTTCAGAAATAGTTGAACTATACTGACTGATATATATATTTTTTAAAGAATTCAGTCTGACACACCCAGAATGAAAAGTTTTACCCCAAATGGTCGAATTTTGGCAAAGCTGTCAGCAACAGAAAACAGGGTCTTGTAATGGGAAGTGGTGGTCAACATTAATAGCTGGTGCTGCCAATCCCATGTATATCTTGATGGTTTACTAAATTATACATGTCTACACTGAATGGCCCTGTGACTTTTCTCTCTCTAATCCTTATACTTCCTTACTCCTTTCCCCTTTTATTTGCTTATCCTCATTGTATGATATCCAAAATTATGCTTTGACCCTCCAACCAGCTTCTGTTCTTCAGGCTACTAGTGACTTCAGTGGCCTTTCGATCAGGCCCTAAGGGAAATACAGGCCCTCACCTACACATCGGGTATGTGTACATAGTAGCTGGTTTCTCCACATGGGTGGACAGATATGCACTAGCTCTGCTTGAGTTGGCATCCTAAAAGTAGCAGTGTGTGTGGCCACAGTGGCATGGGTGGCAGCTTGGGGTAGCCACTCAAGTATGTACCCAGGGAAGAGGGCAGGATTGTATTTGAATAGCGAGTCTGAACCACCACCTGTGCTACTGCAGCCACACTGCTATTTTTAGCATGCTAGTTCAAGCAGAGCTAGTGCATCTGTCTGCCTATGCTGGGAATCACACCTCCCAGCTGCTATCTAGATTTACCCCTGAGGCCAACGGCAGATTTGGAACCTAATTTTGGGTGTGATACAATGAGTGAGAATAACAAGCGAATAAAAAGGGGTAAGGAACTAGGAAGGACAAAGATTATAATACGATCACATGGTCACTCAGTTTAGATACGCACAACTTGATGGTTCTACTAAATGTGTGAAAGAATAAAAGTAAGGTCTCCATGAAAGGGCTTCAGTGGGCTTTGGATCAGGCTATTAGATTGCAATCTGTTCAGACGCTTTGACTTATTGTGCAAAGTGCCTAGCTCATTTTTGGGTACTAAATAAATAATGATAATTATTTTATCTGAACTTTTGGAAGTTCGCTGATCACCGACTTCTGCATACTTCTGAAAAATAGATTTTTGTTTACATATCAGGTTGCCAGATTGTCAATTAAAAAGGGGAAAGCTCCAATTTTTGTAATTAAGAAAATATTCCAGATTTTCCATTCAGTATGTCTCCTATGTAAAACCTCAGGTTAATGCTCTGTTTCTAACTTGGCTGGTGTCACTACTATAAATATTAATTTAAAAACCACTTAGCACTTATTACTGTCGTCTTACTAAAGAACCTCAAAACCAGAACATATAATAATGGGTCAAGATATCCAAATAAGAATATGAGTTGGTTTATTGCTTATAGATTGCACTAAAATTCCATCTGCCAGCTGAAGACATTGAATGGAACTACTTCTAATAAAGTTAATACTAAAAAGCTGAAAGCCTGACATGCATTTTATTTATAATGCATTTGAAAAATTAAAAATATTCTTATTAGTACTAATAGTCAGAGTTTCCACTAAGATTTATTATGTTTTCATCATTATTCTCTCTTTTTTGAAGTCTTATATCCAAAAGATAACTAACTAATCTTCTGATATTATCTTCCACTGCCAAACACTTATGGAAGCTAAAGAAAAGAGATGAGATTAATTTAAGGATGGCACTAGCCATTGTTGTGGTACCCACAGGTAGTGAGTAACCTTTATAATTTCTCCAGCAGGTTGAAAGTAGTGCAGTGAAGTCAAGTTACCTCCAAAGAAGTTGTGGGTTTGTTGCAAAGGCCTCTGGGGAAAAACAAATTATATGTACTTTACTACAATCTGACCACATCCTGGTAGACTTCACATGCTTTTATACCTGAAACTAGCTGCAGCAAGCTTAGTGTACATGACTCACTCTCATTGAGGCTCATCCGTACAATATAACTACTTTGTTTCTTGGGTGGGTCAAGCTATTAGTCCATCACAGGCTGACTTGTGAGTACCAGAAATGAGTCTGAGCTACAGCATCTCTTACTGAGAACATTCTCCATTCAAAGTCTAAGGTGTTTAAGATGTGGATTTCTGATTAGGGGCCTGTAGAGAGTACTAGACTAATAAAGAGATTTTGCTATATCTAACCCTAAACAAAATCACTTGGCTGTGTTAACATTATCTGATCATATGCTCATGAGATGCCATGTTCTGTGTGGGGGTGTTTGTGTGTGTGTGCATGAGAGAGAGAGAAAGAGAGGAGGAACCTAGACAGTGAGGTGGATCTCAATGTGTTTGCTTTGGGTGAAGTGCAGTGTGTGATGTCTGTGGTGATTAGAGGAATAAAGATGTTCTGTCATAACCTATATTTTGATAATATGGGTTGTGTAATGGTGCCATGCAGCTAAGCAAAGGTGATATTCTGTTCTAATATGTTACTGCAGTATTGCCCACTCCAGCTGTTCTAAAATCATTAGTCTGGCTTAAAAATCATTAGATATTTTTAAAATAATGAATGTTGGGGCTCTGATTATTTGCCTTCTGGGTTTGAGTCTTATCCAGCTTCTTTCTGCAATCACAAGGGCTAATAACATTTTTATTTAAGACAGCTGAAATTCTTGTATAATCACATAACTCCAGGAGCTGGGTGCTAAGAAAAACATCAAATATCAAGAGATTTGTGTTTAAAGTTGCAAGATTAAAGTTGTGTGATGGTTCTCTGGCAGTTCAGGACGGTGAGTCACCTTGTTACCCCCTACCTCCAACCAGATGGAGACTTGTGCTTAACTGGGTGTCAGATCCTGGACACCACCAGCCTGTTAGCTGCTCAGACAATCTCCTCAGGGCTATGCCAGTCCTTACTTTACCTGGCAAGCAAATAGGTGCACCCAGCCACTGAGCACACTTGAAGTATTCCTCTGTAGTCCAGCCCTTATCCACTGAACACTCACAGTATTGCCGGGTCTGCTGTCCCCAAGGGAACAAGATATACACCACCTTGAATGGTTCAGCTCAGGATCAGCAGCTTGCCTAATATCACAGCACTGAGGTATATTTATAGTGAAAACAACAATAAGTTTATTGTTAAAGATGCAAGAGTCAGTGAGTGAGGATCAGGGCTGGCTCCAGGTTTTCTGCCGCCCCAAGCGGCCAAAAAAAAAAAAAAAGCTGCGGCAGCGCAATGGCGTCGCTCCACTCTTCGGCGGCAGTTTGCTGGCAGGTCCTTCACACCCTCTCTTCCTCTTCAGCGGCAGCTCAAAGAGGAAGAGAGGGACTGAGGGACTCGCCGCCTAATTCCCGCCGAAAACGCGGATGTGCCGCCCCAATAGCGAGCGGAGTACCGCCCCTTGGTATTGGCCGCCTCAAGCACCCACTTCTTTAGCTGGTGCCTGGAGCCGACCCTGGTGAGGATAATGGAAACAAAAGGGCTACGTATGAAACAAAATCATAACATGATTTCTAGAGACTTAACTTACAGGCTAGCCTCCTGTCTAAAGGAGTTTATTTCACCCCAAATGTCCTTTGCAGCATTTCAACCAAGGTTGGTGGTCACCCTGTTTTCACAAATGTAATCGCACTACCCGGTTACTTCCTAGGTTCAGGATAACAGGGAGTCTTTCTTGTCTTCTCTTTATATCAACCAAAATTAATTACTGGTACCCAGAGTCAGGATAATCCCTGTAGTTTATTTTCAAGTGTGCTGCCTTTCAGTTGATTTTACATCTTCCCGTTCCCTGCCCCATTTCCTTTGTATCTTAAATGCAGCTTCCACTGTGTCGACTGAGAGACAGGTGAATCAACATCTTTTGTCAACTATGCCTTGATACAGACTTTAGGAACATGTTTCAGTATACATACATAACTTCATGCATAGTATCTGTATATATATTTCACAATGATATTAATGACCAGTGCAATGTTGGCTCTCATTTAAGAGTTCACATGATATTCTTTGGTGAATCAGAATGAACATACAAAGATAGGAATATTCTTATAACCCCCTTTCCAGCTGATATTGAGGGATTCTTAGGATCACAAGTTGACAAGACAGCTAAGGGGTTGTATACATTTATATATTGTTTAATGCTGCACTGAACTTTAATTTTTCACTATCTTTTCCAAAATTTAAATTCCAGAAAAGATCATTTTTATGTACGTACTGCCTGTTTGTTAAAAATATTCCCTTGAGATGATGTTTACCTCAAGCATGAGAGGAACACTGCTGAAAATATTTGTCTTATTTCTTAGGACCCATCTTGGAAAACAAAATGAAGGGGACAAGTTAAATAAACCTTTGATAACAGTCATATGTTTTCAGTTACCCATCATTCATCCAAGAGGATTCCAAAGTGCATTAGAATTATTTCACTCACTACTAAAATGCAGCCAACTCTAGGAACATAGTAGCTGCTGAGTTGCACAAAACTATAATTTAGGACAGGAAGTGAAGAATGCCATACCCAATTGAAAAACAATGGAATATTTATTAGGTAGGCTTCCAAGTTCCAATTTGGCTATGAGACTGGGGTTAGTTAACTGGCCTTCATCTGTTAAGTGATATGGACTCTTTAATGATTTCAAGTGGTCAAAAACTTTGGAATTGTCTCTTTTGAAAGACACACCTCCAACAGTAAAGTGCCATTCCTACAACATCAAGGCATTGATCCAAACTATCTCAGAGGGCAGATACTTACTGAGTAACCAATCCTGTTTTGTTTATAAAACCTCACATTATCACAGTCTGAGGTGATATGACTGCAATGGGTCTTGGTGAGCTCATTTCCATAAAATTTAATGCGAAGGCTGACCACTGCAGGGATATGGTGAAACACTGCCTGGCTAACAGATGTAATACAAAAATCTTGCCTGTCATTTTGGTAGAGCTGTGTAAAATATTTAAAATCTTCCTGTTTTTCTAATTCACACAATCTCTGTGAAAATGTAGTATTTGTTGTGGAAATTTGTGTGTTTGTAGAATATTTAATTATATATAATGTGTCTGTCCTAGAAGCAATATGGAAGCTGGAAATTCCTGAGTCCTATGCCAAATTTACAAATGTCTGACACTCAATAGAATTCATAATACATTTCTTACATTTATGTTTATATGTGTACTTTTTGGGACTTAATCCTGCATTTATATACACCTCTACCCTGATATAATGCTGTCCTCAGGAGCCAAAAAATCTTACTGCATTATAGGTGAAACCGCGTTATGTCAAATTTGCTTTGATCCGCCGGAGTGTGCAGCCCGGCCCTCCCCGGAGCACTGCTTTACTGCATTATATCTGAGTTCGTGTTATATCGGGTCGCGTTATATCAGGGTAAAGGTGTATGTTGCTTGGTGTATGTTACAGCACATCTTGGAGAACTGGTCACTGTGAAAAAGTGAGCAAACCAATTTTAAAATGTAGATGCAAGTACATGTGTCCAGATAGAACAGGATCAAGCCCTTCAATAAAAAAGATTCTTAGTACATATTCCAGACACGGACATTTTAAAAAAAATTCCCGGCAGTCCCTCAGTGGAAGGAAGGCTTAAAGTGAGTATAGTTTTTACTATCTTGTAAAGAGTGCAACCCAGCAAAGCACTGAAGCATATGCTTAACTTTGAGCATGTGGTACTTTGCAGAATAGGGATAGAATTACTCACCTGTTTAAAGTTGAGTGTGTTAAATGCTTTGCTGAATCAGGCCCTGGTGCTTATAAGATAATTGCTATGATCTTGGGCTAGTCCTATAATTTGATATTATGCATAGGTGAAGATGAAACTGTGTTAGAGTTAAAGGAAAGTATATACAAAGTAATAACCACACCAGAATTCAATGTTTGTTGTGTACTGTACTGACTTAGATAAATGACATAAGACTTCTGTAGTAATCAAAATAGTTCACTTTGTAAGTTGGTTGTTTAATTAAATATGTAGATCTTGAGTGAAATATCTTCCTATGTAATCAATAGCTTTATTTATACTGTAGGTGAGAATATATAGTAGCTTATTAGTTTGAATGTTACTAGACCTGTGTGGTAATGTATCATCCCATTCTGTTCATACAACCAGCTGAATCTCTTCAGAATCTCCTCTGAAATCATGGAAGGAGTTTGACCTCTGAACTCACATAAATAAAATCAGGAGGTTGAAGACCCAGTATTGAAAAATGCCATCTCTTGTAGCATATGAAATACTTCTCCGTTTTGTGAACATGATAACTTAAAACTAACGAACCAACCAACCAACCAAACCCCATATTTTTATAGGAAGCTTTATGAGTTACTTGGCTTTCAAACAAACAGTTTTCATTGTGATCTATCCTTATTGTACACAAACTGCATATTGGCTTGTTCTTAAGTTGTATTGACACTCTTCTTACTGTGCTGGGGGCAAGCTCTATTTTCCATAGCGCTCTGGTATGCACCATATTAAAAAAAAAAGCCTTCCAGAATTTGAATGAGGATTTGCACTTCTGGTACTATAGGTTTTTATGGCAGGCCACTATTCTCAGAAGCAATCATTCCTAGTATTCTGGAAAAAGAGGGATTCATGCAAGATACTGCATTCTAGAGACTTGTTTGCTATGTACTAGTGCTATGAGTATGATCGACTGTTCACATAAATTCCTAGTTTATCAACATAATCTGTTTTCTACTGTGATTTAAAGCATTCTGGCCCTGATTCTGATCTCATGTATACTGGTTTTATATCAGTGTAAGTCCACCGTACCAGATTCTGACCGGAGTTACAAATCAGAATAATTCCATTGATTTAATTGTTACTATGGATTTACACTGATATAACTCAGACTGGAAGCAGGCTGTGCATATTTAACTCAAAATGATAAAAAACTGCCTTAAAAATATAGGAAATAGAGACTCAGAAAGACATAAAGGTGCAGAGAAAAATAAGAGAAGGTAAAATTCGGGGTAAATATATGAAAACATAGGAAAAGTGAGCTAAATATGGAATGTGAAACAAAAAGAAAAAAAGATCAGAATGAATAGGAAGGAGAAAACTCTAGAGAGATAGCAGGAGGCCTGGAGAAAGAAAATACAAAAAAAAAAAAAAAAAAAAAAAAGCATATGGGGGTGGGGAGGAAGGGAGGTTTAGAAGAGGGATGTAGAAGTAGAGACTCTGAAGTCCAGAAGCAGGGAAGAGAATGCATTTTTGTTTGGTTTTTCTTTACTTAGCAGTATTGACAGGCAAGAGATGTACTTTAAAGACATTTTGTTATGCTATGTTGGCAAAGATTCTAAGTCCTGGTAATAGGGTCTCTCCCGCCCTTTTTGAACTGTGTTTGGATTTTGACACCTTGACTTGATAGACTAGGAAAAGGACTGCTAATCACTGTAATTTTGCTTGCTGAAAGCACGGGTTATAAATAAATAATGAAGTGCTCCCGCGTTTATATATTTTTTTAAAGTAAAATATGCAAACACCCACAAAAAAAGTTTTTTGTAGACAGCAGGAATAGACTGTCTGCACAGCACTTAACAATTTAAATTAATTTAGCCAGCCTTAATAAGGTATTGCCAACTGCTTTTGTTACAGATAAATATTTAAAGATCCATTTTCATATGCAATCAAAGCTTAGAAACAATCTCTATAGCCAAGATCATCATCATCTCAATATGTCAAGATTCCTTTCATTTATATGCCACTCTTCTCCCCCCTCTCACCCTCCCATCAGTGGCGAGCTATTAAAGATAAAATGATTGTAATCATTGTTATAATAGATCCCCCTGCATGATCATTCTAAGTGGGCCTAATCCTCTGCTTTTCTCATTGCATTGCAATCTCCCACTATGGGAATGGGAGAGGTGACATAAATGATTCTGAGAACTTGGTATGAAAGTGGAAGGAGACTTGAGAAAAAGATTCTCTTTCTACAGAGATGCCTAATAAACATTAGGATTTCACATATAGGCTGGGCGGGGTGGGGGAGAATGAGCAATATGAAATGAATCTATTTAATGTTTTCCATTAGAATTTTACTAAAAATACAAGTTAATTAAAAAAATCTACTTTTTTTTTTCATCCTTCAAGTTCTGGGGATGAGAGAGGCAGTACTGTATACATACAATCTGTAAGAAATAAATTATAGGACAAATTCCCCATAAGACCATTCAGGAAAAAGAAAACACCCTAAAAGAAAGGGGGAAAAAAAAAAGACCTGGCTCTTGACACTAAAGGCTTAACATCAAATGCGGCCAGAAATCCATTTTCACAGTTTTATTGCCCATTCTGGACGCTTCATTTCAAAGGGAAAGAATTTGAATTCAGACACATAAAATTCCCTTTGTTCTCTTGCCCTCCAGCCTTTGGTGCCAGTGTGGACAGTCCTATAGGGAGAGGTTGAGATCAAAAAATTTTTGCAGCTTAGATACCTGGCCCCAAATGATGCCCCTTGGCATTCTTAATTAAATCAGCTTTGCAATAGATTGACAATGCACTGTCAATTATAATCATTTATACTAGCAAACAGAACATTTTTAACACTTTGGAAATAACTGAAGTTCAGTATACCAAGAAAAAATGTTAAAAAATTATACTGCATGATGATCACATACAAGAGTGTATTGGATTATAGGTCACGTAACATTTTATCTTAATGTTGGGTGAAGCTGATGTGATTTTTTGCTTATTGTTTCCCATCTATAAGGACACTTCTAGTTAGGTTCATGTTGGTTGGTGGCTGTTTTTTCTTTAAGCTTCAAATCAAGAGTTGATTGTTTAGAAAGGGTAAAAAGGAGGGAGACATTGCAGTTCTGTGATGGAAGGCACTTTTACTATGGAGCAAGGGCCTGATTCAAAGACTAATGAAGTAAATGGAAAGTTAAGAGGCAATTGTGATATTAACGTGAATGAGCATATTTTAAAAAGAAGATAGCTGCTCTGCTATCAAAAAAGATCATAGCTTAGATCTCTGGTAAATAAGGTACCTTCTGCTCTATACAGAGCTTTATTACTTTATTTTTCTAGCCTCATGCCTCTCCCTATGTCAGTTAATTTGGATTAGATACAGATTAAATCTCAGGTTTTGAGATCAGAATGTAAATTGAGATCAAGAAGGCATTTTCCCCTCTCCATATATAGCATCATCATCAGTGATCCCTCAAGGTCAAGGATGATCTTTCACAGGTTTTATTTTTCATGGGTCCTTTGGTGACCAAGGACTCCGATTCTTGAGCCACAGGTTCATTGGCAGACATTGCAGGTGGTGTTGGAAGACAGGTTTGGGCCACAATTGTTTCATGACAGTTGTCTTTACTCTCTTTTCTGGCATTTTCCTGCATCCAGGGCAAGGCGATTTTCCTCAGAAGTGGACATTCCCTCTCTGACAAGTCTTGGCCAGTTATCTCTAGCTTGGGGTGCTGTCTCCCAGTGTGTGGTGTTGATGCCACATCTCTTGATGTTTATCTTGAGGGTGTCTTTAAAGCATTTATTTTGGCCTCCCCCTTTTCTTTCTCCTTTGGTGAGTTGGGCGTACAGCGGTTGTTTTGGTAAGCGTATACCAGGCATGCACACACAGTGCCTGCTCCACCACAGCTGGTGCTGGATAATCAGGGCCTCAACACTGAAGATGCTGGCCTCTGTAAGGACACTGACATTAGTGTGCCGATCCTCACACTTTATGTTGAGGATCTTCTGAAGAAAGTGCTGATGCTGGTGTTCCAGATTTTTCAGGTGGTATCTAAAGGTCACCCAAGTCTAACAGCTGTAGAGGAGAGTTGGGATTACCACCGCTTTATAAACTAAAAGTCTAGTATGTGTTCTGATGTTGTGATTGTTGAACATATATAGCATTGCACAACTGATTAAATGATCCATCTAACTTAGGTCTGGTCTACATCTAAAATGTAGATCAACCTAACTATGTCACACAGGGCCATTGTAGACACAGCTAGGTCAATGGAAGAATTCTTCTGTTGATCTAGTTGCCATCTCTTGGAGAGGTGGATTAACTACATCCACAGAAAACCCCCTTCCATTGCTGTAGTAAGTGTCTATGCTACAGAGTTACAGTGGCGTAGCTGCAGTGCTGCAGGCATGCCACTGTAGTGCTTTTAGTGTAGACATACTTTAAGGCTGTGTTTTCACTTTCTGTGGTGTTTTAGCTACTTTTTTCTTGCTTCCTTTTGGATCCACTCATTCAGATACTTATTCTTGCTTTAGTAAGTTATCCATGACACTCATCTCAGACTTTAATTTAGGTTGAATTTCTTTCCCTTTTGAAAAATACCTACAGTCCTGGATACTACTGGTTAGCATGTTAGCTGCCTGTTTGTAGGTAGGTTGAATTTGTTCATAATAACTAAAGGACAGTGTTCTGTTGAAAGTCAGTCACAAACAATATTAGATTGCTTGTCTCATTGATGTAACTTATAGTAGCAGCTATAAGATTATTACAGAACTTAAAAAAGTATAACTTCCATATACTACTCACTACAGCTGGTCTATATATATTTTTTTTTATTTTTTTTAATGTGGATGGAATTGAGAAATTTAGATGACAGTTTTGAAGAGTTTATCACCAACAAGTATCAGAGGGGTAGCTGTGTTAGTCTGAATCTGTAAAAAGCAACAGAGGGTCCTGTGGCACCTTTAAGACTAACAGAAGTATTGGGAGCGTAAGCTTTCGTGGGTAAGAACCTCACTTCTTCAGATGCAAGTCTTGCATCTGAAGAAGTGAGGTTCTTACCCACGAAAGCTTATGCTCCCAATACTTCTGTTAGTCTTAAAGGTGCCACAGGACCCTCTGTTGCTTTTTACAGATTCAGACTAACACAGCTACCCCTCTGATACTTGTTGGTGATAAACTCTTCAAAACTGTCATCTAAATTTCTCAATTCCATCCACATTAAAAAAAATAAAAAAAAATATATATAGACCAGCTGTAGTGAGTAGTATATGGAAGTTATACTTTTTTAAGTTCTGTAATAATCTTATAGCTGCTACTATAAGNTGGCATTCACTAAGAGATTCAGAGATGATAATTCTCCAGTCATATCTACTCTGATACCTTCTTTCCCCAGATCACTAGCTTAAACAGAAAAGAAAATAAACGTTTTCTAGATAGTTTCCTAGGAATTTCAGTTTGGTTAATCTGAATACTAACAAATAGCATAGATAAAGCTAACGATCTATATATTTAATGAAATGTCATCACAACTTACTTATATACCATGTTCAGAATTCTAATGCCTGTTTGTATAGTTGAATTCAATACACATTGAAGTCATATAACATTTTGCAAAAAATGCCAATAAATCATTGTCTTACAGTACATTTTAAAAGTATCAGATTCTAGGTTCATGCCAAGTATATTCATTTGCATAAATGTTTGCATCAGAGGGCTGGTTAAATTTTTTCCATCAAAACTGTTTTTTTGATGGAAAATGCATTTTCAACAATTTTTTTTGGGGGGGGGGCAAAACAGGTCTGCTTTCCATGGATAATTTCAGTGTTTCATGGAACAAAGAAACACCTGAAAACTGAAAAATTTCCATTTAAAAGTGCCACCATGGTGCCTCATGGGAGTTGTAGTTCACGTACCTCATGCCCCCATTTTGTTCTATGGCCTAGGTTCCTCAGCCACACTACATCTCTTGTGATGCACTGCTGCACTGTGACATCCATGGTGCATTGCGGTGCCTCAATCAGAGAGGAGACCATTGTCCAGCATTGAGTTGTAATCCATCTAGGGAGCCTATCTCAGAGAGGAGAATGGGAGCAAGAGGAACCTGAGTTACAAGACCCATGAGGCACCATGGCAGCATTTCCAAACCAATATTATCAGTTTTCAGCTAAAAGTTTTTTGACTGAACATTTCTGGGTTTTTTATAACAATTTTTGATTTTGTTGAAATTTTCTGCCTAAAAAGAACATTTTTCTGACCAGCTTTAGTGCAACCTCCTTAGGGAAACACAAAAAAAGAAATCTGTGAAATACTTCCTGGAACAGGAATAACTCAATTTTGTGTGTGTGTAAACATTTATAAAGATTCATCACCTATGTGAAGTGAGTGGTAGTTTAGGATGCTGAGTCCCCCAGAGACAGCTCTGAGCATCTTGGAGTATTGGGCCTAGTCAGAGTGGAAATGTATACCTGAAGCTAATGTGCTTCAGTACACTGGGTTTTCCCCTTCCAGGCATATTGTCCACTTTATAGCCTAGTCCTCAATGGGACTAGGTCAATGGGAATTGTAGGAGGAGTTTGGGCCGGTAGGAGAATTTTCACATTGTATATATTTATTCTATGGCTAATGAAAGATACTTTTAACAAGCCAGATTTATTTGTTAAAATCTGAGGTTTTATAAGGATAAATATGAAGAAAATTAGCTCATGGGGGCCAAAGTCTCAACTAGTGTAAATTGCTATATGATTTGAGGGTCTGGCCCATATTGTTTGCTCTAAAAGAAGTTGATAGTTACATTTCTGTTGACATCAGTGGCACAAGAGTGGGCTACAGAAGAAGTGGTTTACATTCTGGTAGTTGACTTTTGAAAGATGGGTCTGTTTAATTTGTTTATTGCCTTAAAATCGTCCCTTCCCTTCCTACTTTCCCCTTGGAATAATTGCACTAAATTTTGATCCCTTTGCAAAATAGTGGAATCACTGTAGAAGTAAGTGATGTAAAGTCAGCACATCTTATATTGTCTAGACTCTATTTGTTTTGGCAGTTCAACATACACTGGGTTTCCATATCCATGTTCTAGACAAATACAGTCAAAATATGACCCATACCTGTCTGTATATTGGGGATTTCTATTTAACATTTTTATTATCTACATCTGCCTTCTCCTGGCTGTAAATTACATTGTTTGTTTAAATTGGACATAACATAGATCAGCAGAGTAACTGAAATATGAGAAATAAACAAATATGGTGGAAATTGCAGAGTCCAAATAGCTTTTCCATCGGGAGTAGAGCGAGTGCTGTTAAAAAGTAAACATTTACCATGGCACTGTACAAATATCTCACAGTAGAATATCCTCTAAGCGTAGGACATATTGTGATAAAGTCAATAGTGTCGAACACTATTATACTTTTTAATGACACCTACTGTATGAGCAGCAAAGGTGTATTGGTATTTCCCCATTTCTTATGTCCTATTCATGACTATTGGAATTAAATTACATTTAGTCCAGCAATGCAGCCATACATACTTCTTAGGCTCATCAGAGGCAAAATTCCTCTGGACCTTGGAATCTGATCCAAAGTCCACTGAAGTCAATGGGAGACTTTCCAATGGCTTCAGTGAGCTTTGGTTCAAACCTATTGATAGCATGCCCAGTGCTACAGCCTTTTTAGGAGGTGAAGCATATTCCCGCCAGTGCACAGGGCCTGTTTTGTAGGCTGCAGTGAAAGGAGTGTGCAGCCATTTCATTCATAGCTCCCCATCCCATTGGAGGTGATATAAGTCCTTGAGGGGCCTGGAAAGTCTGCAGTGCATGCAAGATTGTAAGACGCTCTTGTGTTTGGAGAGAAAGGGGTTCTTTGCACTCTACCTCCCTCGCCTCCTGTGAACCCATGAAAAGGTCTGTTATCACCTGGCAGGGAATGAACAGTATTATCCAGGATCTATTATTGGTTTATAGATCCAAAGTTCCCAGGAGAGTTTGCCACAAAGCCACATGATGTTCCTGGCTCTGCAGTGAGTGTGAGTTAACTGAGGGGCAGGGTAAAACCATAGATAAGCAGACTGCTCCCTAGAATCTATGCTGTGGGGAGGGGCCTATAGAGACAGTGATTATTCCAGCATGTGTAAGGAATACATTGAACTGATGAAATGGGCTCCTTGGTGAAAGCCAAAAATGGGCATGTAGGATTAAAGCCTCCCACTCTAGTGCCATATTTCTGTCCCTTTCAGGGACAAATCTGTCCTAACATGTCTAGTGAAGGAAAGCAGTATCCTAGTGCAGCTACAGTTTTGAGTGGCAGGTGCTGTTAGTCTTTCGGATGCATATGTGTACATACGTTATGCTCAGATGTTATTCTTAGAACATTTTTATAGATTGGGTCTGTGTATTTATAAATACATAAACATACATTAGTGAGAAATTAGCGAGAAATGCATTAGTGAGAAAATAAAACATAACAATAATTAAACTGTGCATTATCCTAATATCTGTTATTTCAAGACCAGATACTGCCCCCAATTGCAAACGTGCAACACAATTGACTTCAGGAAGACGACACAGTTATAACTGGGGAGAGAAGTTGGTCCCATCTGTCAGTGTGTGGTCAAAGACACTTTGAAGCCAGTTGCAATATTGCTATTCTTTTTGAGCCGGGGTGAAAGGTGAGGGAGGCTAGAAATATTTTAAGATGACCCTGTTGATGAAAATCTTTTCCCTAATTGGTTTTTTTCCCTTCTGTATTGAATTATTTGTGAGCTTGCCTGAAGTACTTTATGCAAGATTCAGGGGAAATTGATGTATAGTATCTACATGACTTAATGCTGGCATGTGGGCTTTTGATGAGTCTGCTGTTTTGCATTGAAATCAAATATATCATAAGCATAGGGAAACACAACTTAGTGCCCTCTTAAGGTCTGGTGTCATGGTCAACATTTGAAATTTGCATGAAGTGTTATTCGAAAGAGAGACAGGAGACTTCCCTATTGTATTAGCATGGTAATACAAATCTTGTGTATATTATCTTAATCCATTGCAGTGCCGATATAAGCAGGGTGTGGATTTTTATGAGCTTTGCATTTTCATGCAGTGATATTTTATTAACTCAATTAAAAGTTTTATAAAAGTAAATTATATTTATATCCTACTTCTCCCAGTTCTAATTATTAGGGGACTGATCCATCTTCCAATGAGTCTTTCCACTGACTTCCACGGGAGCTGGATCAGATGCTATTTGTGTACAATTTATCAGCTGTCACAGATTCAATTTACACATAAATCCTGTAAACTGTGCACAAGTATCAACCATTCACTTTGGTACTTCTTTAGACTCTTTCATACAAAGATCTCAAAATGTTTTACAAACCTTAATGAATTTATTTTCACAGTGAAAGGGTCCCCGATTATTATGACTATTTCATTATTAGTTTCTACTATGGTAGCACCTACGAGCCCCAGTTATGGGCCACGAATAAAAAGATAGCTCCTGCCCCAAAGACTTGGTTCAAAGAGAAGTTAAGCAGGAAGCCAGGCACTAAATCAGGAGTCAAAGCCAGTACTGGAATCCTGCCTTCCAGGTGCTGGGCCTCCCCAGTAGGCCACATGGTATACAGCTCTACCAAAAAAAAATCACATTATTTAAAAACACTAGTTAAATTGTATTGGGCTATTTGGGGAAATGATCTCAGATAATACAAAATGTAAATCCCATTTTGGTCACTAAATTCACTTTAGCACTAGGGTTGCCAGGCGTTTGGTTTTAGACTGGAACATCCGGTTAAAAAGGGACCCTGTCAGCTCCGGTCAGCACCATTGACCGGGCTGTTAAAAGTCTGGTTGGCGGCGTAGCACGGCTAAGGCAGGCTCCCTGCCTACCCTGGCTCCGCATGGCTCTGTGAAGCAGCAGCAAGTACCCCTTCCGGCTCCTAGGTACAGGAGCAGCCAGGGAGGCTCTGCACACTGCCCCCACGGTGAGTGCTGGCTCCGCAGCTCCCATTGGCTGAGAACCATGGCCAATGAAAGCTCCGAGGGCAGCGCCTACAGGCGAGGGCAGCGTGCGGAGCCGAGCCACCTGACCACCGCTGTGCCTAGGAGCCAGAGGGGGGACATGCCGCCATTTCCTGGAGCTGCCCGAGGTAAGCGCCACCAAGAGCCCGAATCCCATACCCCCGATGTGCCCCAACACCCTGCCCCAGCCCTGAACCCTCTCCCACATTATGAACCTCCCAGCCCGGAGTCACTTTCTGCACCCCAAACCCATCATCCCTGGCCCCACATCAGAGTCCACCCCCCCCAGCCGGAGCCCTCACCCCCCCCAGGCCTCAACCCCTTGCCCCAGCCCAGAGCCCCTTCCCGCACCCTGAACCCCACATTTCTGGCCCCGTACCCTCAGCCCCGTACCCCTGGAGCCCGTACCCTCAGCCAGAAGCCTCACCTCCTACTCCCCAACCCTCTGCTCCAGCCCAGAGCCCCCCTCCCACACTCCAAACCCCTCAGCTCCACCCTCAAGCCCGGACCCTTCTCCTGCACCACAAACCCCTCATCCCCGGCCCCACCTCAGACCCCACACCCCTAGCCAGAGCCCTCACCGCCTCCTGCACCACAACCCTCTGCCCCAGCCCAGTGAAAATGAGTGAGGGTGGAGTGAGTGCGGGGGAAGAGGGAGGGGGGAGGAAGACAGGGCCTCGGGGAAGGGGTGGGGCAGGGGGCGGGGAAAGCATGTTCAGTTTTCTGCAATCAGAAATTAGCACACCTGCCTCTTGGCAATCTGATCCAGTGCCCGTAGAATTTAATTAAATGATCTTTAAGAAAGATTTCCTCAAACTATCCGGAATTATAAAAGACATCTCATCAAAAAGCAATGAGGAATAATTGTGCTCTGCCCTGGCAGAAAGGAGAGAGGCCTGTAACAACCTACCTCCAGCAATGGGCAGTAATGAGAAATGGATAAAGGGGATCAAACCCCAAACAATGTGCAATCCAACCATGGATGGCTCTTACTTACTTTTGATAGGTACCTGAGGGTCTGTCTGTTTCTTTTATACTTTGGCAACACTTGTATAGCTTGTCATGCCAGTAAAATCTCACTGAACTGAACTGAAGTTGACTTCAGCAAATGCCAGATCAGGCCTCTCTGAATGCCGAGCTTCTGTCTCACTGTGTAAATTGCCCCAGTGTTACCTACTCCAAGAGGGGCAGGTTACACAGGTTACACAGCTCCAAGAGGGGCAGGGGCAGGTGCTAAGAGGGTTTTTATAGAAAAAAATTATGGTTTTGAAAGAAAAGTTGTGTAGACCTATGTGCAGTTGACATCTGCAGACTATAACGTTTTCACGACTTTGTTGTTATTTTAATATGTTTACTTTGTAATTCAGTACAAAATCTAACAGTTGCCATAACAACTATGGGATCCCTTTTTCAATGTTATGATACTTCTAAGGTATTTTGAGTACTTTCTTTTTAAAAAGTTTGATTGTCATTTCACTGTATTAACTTTTATATATTATACATTACAGCCCAATATGGATGCCATGGAATGGAATTTGTTGTTTCAGGTTTTTAAAAAAAACCTAGTTTACATATGTAATTTCCTATATTAAAAAGAACGATATTAAGTTTGCAAATCTTGCATAATTCAAAAGTTAAGATATTCCAGAATGAGGGTGACTTTTGCAGCCTTAATTCACCCCTTCTTGTATGCATGCCTTGGGATATGGTCTTTAATTACATGATCCAATACTATTTTTTTTCCACTGGACCCCTGCCTCATTCAGTGCATGGGATGGATGGTGTTCACTGAATGAACAGCTATTCAATATTTTGTTTTATGCTCACTGTTCAGTGTGTGTAATTTTAATATCATCTGAGCAACATAATATATTACAACTGTGATCACCTTTGAAATACTTGATACTGTAATTTTACCTGCATTGCTAATTAATTTTACTGGGGTATTCACAGTATTCCTATTTTTAGCATGTATATCAAATGTGGAATACCATGAATAGTGTGGGAATGTGCCACAAACACCATAATCATTGTCATAATTTTCATAACACCCAGTAGGGTGCTGTTAATTCCACATGAATCTTCAAAGGCCTGATTCTGCCTGCCTCATTTATGTTGCTATTAGATCAAATCCAGTCTAGATGACCAATAAACAGCTGATACAATCTGATAGTTATCTTGAACCCTATGTGACATTATTTGGTTGTCTCAGTCCAGTTCCCAGGATACACATGTTCACATCATAGATTGTACCACCAACTTTGGTACTTACCTTGTGGTGGTCTCAGCAGAGAAGCCAAAGGTGGAATTAGGGTGACCAGACAGCAAATGTGAAAAATCAGGACAGGAGGTGGGGGGGGAGGTAATAGGAGCCTATATAAGAAAAAGACCCCAAAATCGGGACTGTCCCTATAAAATTGGGACATCTGGTCACCCTAGGTGGAATGGACAAAATTAGCCCTCACAGGACAGGATGGAAGCACACTAGGCTGTTCCTGTTTTGTAGTTAAGCCAGTCTTTAAAGTTAGTACCTTTCAAGAACACAATTTAAAAACAAATGTCTTTAAACTGAGGCGGAATAAGCCCTTCAGAAAAAAGAACAGACTCATTCATACAGGTAAGAAAAAGGGAGGAAAAAATCTAGTCCCTACAGGGGAAAATAACTTTTTATTTTAGTCCAGTGCCTTAGGGAAGTGGCTTTGATGCAGACACACTGTATTTTACAAACACTTCCCCTTCCCTTGAATTCCTGTACAAGGTGACATCCTGGATTGTACTTTCCCAGGTTTCAAAGTTCTTTAAAGAGTTTTGGGTGGTTAGAAAAGATTAATTTTTCCCCGTAATGAAAGAATGATGAAAAACAAATTGAGGGAAGTGCTGAAGGGGCTAAGAGACTTGTATGCACAAGAGGAATCAGGAATGTGTCATGTTTCAACTACAGCCTGGCTTTGTTCTGCATAGAGGGTGTAATGTAGGATGATGTGACATTTTATACATTTAAGATTCAGCTCTTGACCCAGAGTAAAATGTACCCCAGTGCTGAGGTCCAGGACAGGGCCTCATGGAGCACTTAAGTCCTTAAACTGAGGCCTAAGTGGGGCTTAAGTGTTGCATAGGGCCTTTTCAGGGCTCATTGCCCTGGGGCACTTTCATCCAAGAGGAAATTTCACCCCCAATCACCAGCACCAACTCCACCACCTGACACACACAGTCTTGTTCGATACAAATCAAAACATGGTGTATAGGGTTCAGGAATTCTTCCTTACAAATTCCTCGTATATTATGCACTGATTTTGTCAGTAAAAGAAACAAGATAAAGTCTGAAAACCACATAACTGCAGTATGATCATTTTTTAAAACAAGTCCATCATTAATAAACAGTTGCATTCTTTGTGAGTATATGTGAGAGTATATTTGCAAAATGCTGTGAGTACTTCTACCTAGGTGCCTCTGATTTGAGGGTAACTTACATTCTTCTCACAGTTCTTTTCAATAAGCAACTAACTGTGATCTATAATATAGTCAGTTCTAACAAGCAACATTTCAAAAGGTTTATCCATCTAGCTAAACTGAACCTCAGTCATCTTTGTGCACAAAACGCCCACATAGGCAATTTATCTTGGACTTGAGTGTTTGGCAAGAAGCCTGACTTAAGCCTTCAGAACAAGAGCTTAGTGAAGAATGCTGGCATTCACAGGGAGTTTAATGTCCACGACTGACCCCACCCACTGTACTTAGCTCAGAGCTTCTTGGCAAGCACATGGGAACCACAAGACAAGTTTTATCATCTGGTAAACCTGTCGCTTGAAAAAATATGACTTCAGTAAAATATTTCAACAATTATAGTACATTTTAATTAGGTATATACCACATAATTAAAGCTCATTTTTAATGTATAGAGCTTCAAAAATCAATGCTACTTGCCATATGGATATAGCAGAGTCCCCTTCAGTATTTACTGTTCAGCTCTCTTTACCTGTTGAATTTGTTGCAGTCTAGGCCCTCAGAAAACATGGTGCTGAAGGTAATAAAAATACCTGGATATATATAGACCGACATGAACACCTCACCGCATCTTACCATCATAATAAGGCGGGGGGGGGGGGGGGGGCAGAAAAAAAAATGCCTGGCACTGAGTATATGGAGAGAGATGGCAAACATGCCACTGAATCAGGAATGGTCAATAGTGACATATGGACACAGGGGATGAAACTGTCCTGGGTGGGTTATGCCTGCCTCAAACAGATATCTGAGGAGTCTGTGACAGTCTTAATTTTGGCAACATATGTCCAGTTTGTCCTGTCAATAAACTCTCACGGAACTGAACTGATGAGTATGGATAGTTTAAGTTAAGGCTGCCACTCTGCCCCCAAATTACCTGGTAATTTTTATTGTAGTGTGTCTGCCATGTGAGCTAATATGCTGCCTTTAGACACTTGCAGTCACTAATGAACAATGGGGTTAACAAAACATCCTTGCACTGACACTACATTACATCCATGGGGCAATGAGGTCCTACTATCAAGGCTCCTTCACTCCTTTTGATATCATACTGGGTCTGTGAGTCCTCATAATTGTGGTATGAGGTGAATGAAGACTTCCACTGAAAATTATGGTTTGGAAATTTTAACTGGGTTTTGAGCAGCTTTCTTGCTGAAAATTCTCCTGCTCCATTGTGGGGTATTATTTATTGATTTTTAAGCACCATCATTCTGTCTGCAGAGGACTCAGTCCTACATGATGTGCTGAGCAGCCCTAACATGTAGCACACCCTCAACTCCCAATACATTCAATACGGATTGACGGTGCTTTTTACCCCGAGAAGTTGCTCGGCAACTTTCAGGATCAAACCATACGTGGGTAGTCATAATATTAAGTATTATGGAGTCTGTTAAGCTATAGCTGTATTTTTCACTATTTTTTTTCATTTGGCATCAACACAGTGGCCCACATTTCAAAAGCGCATGTGCTCTTTAAAAATGTGTTTGCCGGTATGTTTATTATTCATAAAAACGCCATTGGAAGCGTTATACTGCATTGTGTCAATGTGCAGAAAACGTCAGGCATTGCTTGTTATGGAAGGAACTTTTAAAGTGACATTCTTATTCAAATCTGAGACATACATAGTCATCAGACTGGCATTCTGAAAAGTACCTATGCACAGGGACGGGGCGGATGGTTGGGCTTCTAGAAAACTTTCTAGTGCCCATACGCTCTGCATAGATATTTTACTAGTATGCATGGCTTATATATAGTTTTGAAAGGATTTGCCAAGTTTTACTCAACAGCTGCAGAATTTCCAAATGACAAATATTTGCTCATAGGCGGAAAACTTCTATGCCAAGTTTCAATCCAAATTGCCCACTTTAATATCTGAGTTAAGGAGCCATGAAAAATGAAATATATACTGGAAAGTCAGAAAAATCTTTAGTTATTTCAGCTTTGCCACATGAATACTTTAATAGTTGATTCTAAGCCTGCTGCCGTCATTTACAATTACAATGATCTGCTACAATCTGTACATTGAATGATGCCATTTATGAGAGGGTTTTATCTGATTACAAGGAGCACTTAAAAGGCATTTTTACGTATCACACTTGCAGTTTAGAGTTATCTCTCTATGGACTGATCCAAAGCCCATTGAACTCAATGGAAAGAGTCCTGCTGACTTCAGTGGACATTGGATCAAACCCTCAGTGACTGCAGAAAATAGATTCTTTTCATTTGTTAAAACTTGTTGCAGACTTAGCTTTCAAGTTGTGTAGGATAAACACCCATCTGGATTATCAGGAGGTGAGGTAAAGGATCTTAAGAGCTTTAAGATCTATATAGTATTTAAAACCCTTATAACATTTAAATCCTTCCTGAAAACTCGCCTGTTCTGCAATGCCCACAATAGTAAGTCAAGAATATTCACTATCTTCTCTCTCTCTCTCTCTCTCTCTCTCTCTCTTATTTCTTATTTCTTTTTTAATTTGTACTTATACAAAAATTAAGTGGACCACCTTTCCTCAGCCATACATGTGCTTCATCTGAATAACTGCACAATCTTATTGCTGTAACCTTTGCCTTTGTCCACCCTATCCCCATTCTTTTAGAAACCCTGTCATTCTTTGTTTTTCATGAAGCACCTAGCACATGCTATAAAATAATCATAATGAATTATAATATATAAAATCCCATCCTAGAGTAGTGGTTGTAATAAGTATCTTACACCTAATCAGCAGAAAACACAACTGGGTTGTCATGGCCTGGATGGGGTGGGGAATGGGACTGAGACTAGGTGGGATAGAAGGAGGAGAAGGAGAACCAAGGCTGAGGCCAGGTCGGGGACACAGATCTTTTTACTTCTGGCCCTAGAGCCTGGGGCTACGTTATATTTTCCATAGAGCCCCCTTTGCCTCAGGGTGACCATTCAAGGAACAGATGCAGCTGGAGAAAGTCGCTGGTAGCATGGCTCTACCGCACTGATATGGAATGGTGGATGATTGTAAGGGCCATAAGGCCTCCATGAAGATCACTCTGGCCTCCAGGGGATCCCTTGGAACCTGTGCAGGGCACTAGAGATCTACCAGATATATGGGTGGACCCTGAGGACCATTAAAGCAACAGACATACCTTGTTCCTCATTGGAATGATAGGGAGGAACACTGTGAGGGGATCTTTACGAAGATTTCCTCCTCTTGTGTTCTCTCCCATGGGCTTTACCATAACAGGGAATGATCTGTGCCTGAATTTATTGGCAGAGGGATATGATAAGGGTGTCAACTGCATGTATTATGATACAATTGTCCGCCACGTGAATGATAGTGTGCTGGGTATACTGCATGCTTGAAGGCAAGCGCTATAAGTGATCCATGCACTAGGCTTCAGCCATCAGTAGGTTTCTAAGAACATTTGCACATTTTGTTAGGGCTGCCAGAACAAAAGTTGCATGTACCCTTGGCATAGTGATTTTAATGGTAATAAACTAAAATGATAAACACAACAGAAACTAGGCCAGCTTTGGAGGCTGTCTAGTCCCAGGGTAATCCTTCTGCACTGCCCTCTTAGCTCTCATCCTGCTGTGGGTACTGCTGGACCCTGGCAGCAACAGCGTGTGTCTCAGCCCAGCTCTCAGACCTTCCCTCCATGTCTGCTATTGGGCTTTCCCTCCATGTCTGGCTCCCAGGTTGCTGCTTCCAGCTTGCTGCTCCTGATCATACACTGCTAGAGGCCTGCAAATCCGCGGGTATCCGCTTTGTAACCGCGGATGTCCACATCTCTGGATGTGGATATCTGCAGATCATTTTTGCAGCTCGCAGCTCGGATGCAGATACATAATTTGTATCCGCACAGGGCTCTGCAGCACACATTCACCCAAATGGAGTGACTATCACCCAGCCTGCAGGCTCCAGCTCAGCAATCTTGAGTCATGAAGCAGTGTGCTGGGCATTCTGGGAGTTGTAGTCCCCAGCTTGCTTGGAAGGAGGAGGTAAACTACAACTCCCAGAATGGAGTGACCAGGCGCCATTTTGAAGGTGTGATGGTTCTTTAAATGAGCAGGCAGCAATGGCTGTGTGCATTAGAGCCACCGCAACTGCGTAGGGATGTCCAAGCCCCCCACGGAGAGGGCGGCGATGCATAGAAAGGCCCAGAATTGTAGCCTCCCTGCCCCGAGCGGGGAAGGGGATACGGCAGGGGCGGAGCGGGCGGCAGGGCAGGAGATCTCTGGGGAGAAGTGGGGCTGGAGGGACGGTTGTGGGCTTGACACAGCCCTGCATCACTCTTGCGCAGTGACCTATGGAGCTGTTTAGAGCCCTGAAAATCCACAGACAATTTTTGCAGATCATGGATCGGATGCAGATACACCTTTTTGTATCTGTGCAGAGCTCTACACACTGCCTCTGCCTCCCACCTGAGCCAGGTCCCTGATGACATAAGGCAAAACTACCCTTTCTTGTATTGGAGAAACTCTGGAGCCCCCGACTGGCTAGATGTTGCACTGGGTGTTAGCGCAACGTCCAATAATGAGCCAGCAAGTTAATTACACTCTCACCTATTTCTTATTCTTTTCTTACAAACTTGGGCCAGGATCCTATGATGAACTCCATGTTGGTGGACCCTTGCAACTAGCCACATACACTAATAATTATGTGACATTCTGGGATAGTCTACATCCAGTACCCCATAAGAAGCAATCAAATTGCAGAGGGATTACTCTATTGTCCTATTTTCTCCTACTTTTTTTCCCTCTTACCAAATTTCCTAAGGTGATGAAGACTGCAGTGATGAATGTTGTATAAATACCTAGATAAATTAGTTAGGTTTTAATGGCAGTTTTTTAAAAAGTAGGCAACATTGTGCTTTAAAATATATACTATAACTATATTCAACTCTGCTTTATCATAGATTAGCAATGATTATTCTTTGAGTATATGATGAAATATGTAATTTGTCTATTACATTTTTGTTTTGGGATTAGCTACTCAAAACTAGTTTGGCATGTTAACAAGTACATGCGCACACCTGCACGTGTGTGCGTGCGCACACACACACACACACAGATAGAGAGAGAGCCTGCTTCAGTGAGATGCTGAGCACCTCCTACATTGCTCTGGCCACGCTGAGCTCCCATTGCTATTCCTGGAAGTGGAGGGTGTTAACATCTCTCAGGAAGAGCTCCGCACTAACCAGGACCTGGCCTATACAACCTTGTAGCTTGGTGAAGGGCATCTGAATAACAAAGCAGAACAATGAATGTGATGCTGGAATGCTGCTCTGCTAATTGTGAGTCCCATGTCACCAGCATCCCTGCTTTGTATCTTGTTAAAGGGTAAAGGGCAGCAGCTCTGAGGTCTTTCCTACAGAAATAGTTGCTGGTTGACACAGATGGAGCTCAGATCTAGCTAATAAAGTTTGCTCTGAATCTGCACTTTATGAGAACCTTACATAAACACAGTGTATCCACTTCATCTTGTCAAAAGCTTTGCCAGTGTCAAACTATACAAGCTGGTGCCAAAATATGTAACCAGTTTTACAAATGAATATGGTTAACAGATATCTCCCTGCAGAGCAACAATTTCCCTTTTATAAACCTCACCTGAACCGGGCGAGGGCTGCATGGACATACCGTTTCCAGCCTGCAGCCAACATTTAAGCAATAATCCAAGATGACAGTTTTATGACACATCTGACTAACTCACGAAACAATTGAAGGGATCTTTCCCCCCTTTCTTAAGTGAGTTACGAATACTGGCAATTTACAGGTGCTGAACCACGGCAGGACTCTGATCTCTGAAATAAGCAATGGGATATCATGAAAGAATGACCAAGCCATCAAAGCATTAAAGAGATTTAAATCAGAACACCATTTCCAGGTTAACACTCCTGATCTC
The DNA here is from genome assembly GCF_013100865.1 of Trachemys scripta elegans. Classification (NCBI taxonomy): domain Eukaryota; kingdom Metazoa; phylum Chordata; order Testudines; family Emydidae; genus Trachemys; species Trachemys scripta. The sequence goes on from NC_048301.1 coordinate 25,399,690, forward strand.
TAAAGTACCAGGATAAAAAATGTGTTAATGACAATTGACAAAGCTACCCTTCCTGGATAGTTTAGCTAATGGCATCTTAACTCACATAGCTAATATCTCTTTACATTACAGTTCAAGACTGATCCAGCGCTGAATAAAGGGAAACATGAGTTCTTACTATTTTGAGGTTGAGCTTTCCTACTATTAAACAGAAAAGCAATTTTTAAAACAATGATACGGTTGAGATACAAGCCCATAAAATGTAGGAATTCCCAGTAAAATCTGCAACCAGCCCCTCCACTCACCTCTGTTGTATCTAAAGACTGCAGCCCACAGGGGCATATAAAATAATCTCACGGCTGTAGGTGATATGGCACAATCCATGTGGTCATTTATAAATGTGGTAATAGAAGGAGTGCAGCAAGAAATTCATAAAAGTTTCCATATTAGTAGCCCATTTAGGTTTGGTATTCCCACTTGTATAGTAATGGATCTCCATAGATTAGATTTTTATTAAATTACGATGCTGTCCTTTTAAAGAGGAACTCTCCCCAGGGTGTTTGTGACCGAGCACTTTATAGAAGATAATCCAGCCAGAGCATCCTTTGGGATCAGTCCTGAAGAAAGGGACAAAGTCCTCATTATATCCTGGATCCTGATAACTTTATAGCTAAATCCTTTTAAGCTAAATCAGTGGTTCTTAACCCATGGTAGTGGTATCTCTTATGGAAAAGTCCTATAGAATTTTATTGAAAATTATACCCAGCTGTAGAGTTCTTTAGGATGGTTTAAAATACCTAGAAGGGATAGCATTTTCTATTAAACTCAGCTGCAATTTGTCTCAATTTTTATTAACAGGGCTGGTCAAAAAAAAAAAATCCTCTGAAACTGTCTATGTAAAATGGAGTTTTTGATTAAATTGATATTTGTGTGTGTGAAAAGTATCTTTTTCTTGATGATACTTTGTTTGTTTTTTGTTGGAAAACCAAAAATCTGAAAACTTAAAAGTTTTGGGGTTTTGAGGTTTCAGGATTTTTTATTAAAAATGACAAATTGTCAGTTGGGGAAAAAGAAAATCCCACCAGCTCTGTTTATCATGTACTAGATTGGCCACAGCAACACAGCTCATACTACGGGGAGGTGCACTACAACATGCCTCCAGGGGCATCTAGGGAAAGGGACACATTTCTTTGAGCCACATTTCCTTTCCTGTTCACCCCTGTATCAGGACATAATTTGTTGGTGGCCTATCCCAGCAGGAAATTATTACCTCATACGCTGGATCTTCTCTTCTGGCAGGCACATTGTATAGTGGGAGCCAAAGCCCTGTGCACTTCACTCCCCTTTTTGTTGACCTGCATTGAGGATGGGGTGAAGTTTGAAGAGGGCTCATAGCACCTCTTACATCCGTGTGTCTAGACCAGATAACTCACAGGTGGTGTAGGGTACTTTAAAAATAAAATAGTATTTATCCAGTTCTGCACTGTTCATCATCATCATCGTCCTGTTCCTATTAAGCCTCTGGCATTTAGGGCAGTGATGAAGCTCCTCCATTCCTGCCTGTTTCTGGCAAATCTTTCAATGGTTCCACAGCTGAGCCCCAGGTTTTTCAGCTCAGCTTCCACAGCTCTTTGCCATGTTGCTTTCGGATGGCCTCGTTTTCGCTTCCCTTCAGGTGTCCATCTTATTGCTACTCTGGAGATGGAATCAGTTTCCATCCGAAGCACATGACCAATCTATCTCCAGCGCCTCCTGGCAATGATGGTGCTCAGATCCTCTTGGCTGTACTGTATCAATAGATCTTGGTTTGAGATAGTTCTGGGCCAAAATATATGAAGGATTTTTCTAAGGCAGGTTGTATGGAATAAAGAGAGTTTGGACAGGTCATACTTTCTCATTCCCCAGCATTCTGCACTATAAAGTAGTGTTGAAAGTACGCAGCTCTGATAAATCTTGAATTTGGTTTTGGTGTTGTATTTTGATGATATCCAGACTGTATTTAAGCTCCTGAAGGTGTTCCTGGCTTTACTGATTTTGTTCTGGATGTCCTGGCTTTTTCCACCGTCCTGGCTGATGGTGCTGCCAAAGTATATGAATGTTTCTACACTGGTGAGAACATAATCCTCTATCTGTACTGGTGATGGTGAGGCAATATTAAAGATCATGATATCTGTCTTATTGTGTTGATTTTCAGTCCGATTTGCTGGCTCAATGCATTGACTCAAGTTGTTTTTTCTTGTATTTGGTGTTGGGTATGTGATAGGAGAGCGACATCATCTGCAAAGTCCAGGTCTTCAAGCGATGAGAAGAGTGTCCATTTAATGTCTCTTGGCATGGCTTCTGTTGTACGCTGCATTACCCAGTCGATAGCAATGTTGAAGAAGGTTGCAGACATGACACATCCCGACGTACTTCTGTTTTGACTTCAAAACTGAGCTCACTGTTGCTACCTGAAATTGGGCCAGCTAATAAGCTTAGGGAGGACTAATGACCCACCAGAGTTTGGCAGAAAGCAGCATGTTTATTATTCTGATAACTAAGCTCAAAAGAATGGGGGGGGGGTCATACTCACATACTCACACTCCCAGGACAAGCATGGCACTGGAGATGTCAGGATCCTTCAAGGTAAATGTCCCACAGCGCAGCAATGGATGGTGCATCTGAAGAAGTGAGCTGTAGCCCACGAAAGCTTATGCTGAAATAAATTTGTTAGTCTCTAATGTGCCACAAGTACTCCTGTTCTTTTCTTGGTAAGGTAAGTCTTTAAGGTAAGTCTTCCCGAGGCACGATGGAATGCAATGCTGCAAACCACTGGCCAGGCAGTCCAGGCGAAGGGCCTTTACGGGAGGTACAGTCTTGTGAGTGCACTCCTGAGCACATGACCTCTTCCCCTTTTAAGGACCTGCTCTTCATGGCCTGCAACTAGAGATCACTTGGCCATGTCTGGTTGGTCACACTCCACCTCGGACAGTGTCCATGCATTGGGTGTGTGAGCGCTGCCTAATTAGAGTCCCAGACATCTTGTCTACCTGTAAAAAGAACAGGAGTACTTGTAGCACCTTAGAGACTTTAACAAATTTATTTGAGCATAAGCTTTCGTGGGCTACAGCCCACTTCATCAGATGCATAGAATGGAACATATAATAAGAGTATATATATATATATATATATATATATATATATATATATATATATATATATATATACATATATACATACAGCGAAGATGCCATACCAGCTCTGAGAGGCTAATTAATTAAGATGACCTATTATCAGCAGGAAAAAAAAACGTTTGTAGTGATAATCAAGATGGTCAATTACAGACAGTTGACAAGAGGTGTAAGGATAGTTATGATAGGGAAATAGATTCAAGTAGAGTAATGACTCAGCCATTCCCAGTCTCTACCTGGGAGCTCTTCTGATCTTCCAGCTGTTCAAGCAGCCCATTCATTCCACAAGCATTCCAAGAGGGAGGGAGAGGGGGAAAGCCACTTCACAGGTATTCAGAGGGAGAAGAGACAGAAGGGGAGTGGGGAAGATGTAACAAACCTTTTGAACATACAGGTTATACAGAGCATACAGATCACTGCTGCTCCTAAAACAACAAGGAGTCTGGTGGCACCTTAAAGACTAACAGATTTATTTGGGCATAAGCTTTCGTGAGTAAAAACCTCACTTCTTCGGATGCATAGAGTGAAAGTTACAGATGCAGGCATTATATACTGACACATGGAGAGCAGGGAGTTACTTCACAAGTGGAGAACCAGTGTTGACAGGGCCAATTCAATCAGGGTGGCTGTAGTCCACTCCCAATAATAGATGAGGAGGTGTCAATTCCAGGAGAGGAAAAGCTGCTTCTGTAGTGAGCCAGCCACTCCCAGTCCCTATTCAAGCCCAGATTAATGGTGTTGAATTTGCTGCTCCTACAACAACTGTGATCAACACTGCATGTAAAGTTGAAATAGAAGCTTTTGATGTCGTTGATTGGGAAGCTATTTAATCTGCAATGCCTCCCTGCTTGCCCAAAAGCAGCAGATTTACTCACTAAGAGCTTTTATCTGCTGATACTGGTTGCTCACTCGATGACTTTCAATTTATAACTGATCACTTCCCTCCTGCTGTCAGTTGTTTTGGTTTCACAATTAGCCTAAAGAACAGTGAAGTACTATACCAACCTGAGCTAGGAGTTGCACATCTACCTGGTTATTAACATCAACAATGCTCCTTTAAAGTCTGTGGAGAAGTTTTGCTACTTAATGAGTATGTTGTCACAGAATGCCACATGAGGCTATCATATAGCCAAGACACTCTCTGCATTTGGAATGTTGTCACACTACCTATGGAATGATAGGAGTGCCAAAATAAGTGCTAAGCTAAATGTCTATTGGGCAATCGTTCCTACAATGCTTCTATATGGTTTCAGAGTAACAGCCGTGTTAGTCTGCATCCGAAGAAGTGGGCTGTAGTCCACGAAAGCTTATGCTCTAATAAATTTGTTAGTCTCTAAGGTGCCACAAGTACTCCTGTTCTTCTATATGGTTGTGAGACATGGACAATATATCGCTGCCACATTAGGAAACTTGATCAGTTCCATATGTGCTGTCTTTGGTCTGTTGTTTGAAGAGTCAAATGCTGAAACGAGATTTCCAGTATTGAAACCCTTAATCGTTGTTGGATGTCTGGCATTCAAAACCTGCTCATAAAAGCTCAGGTGAGCTGATCTGGGGATCTTGTTCGTATGGTCAACTCAGGAATACCAAAATCCATATTTTATGGTCAGCTAAAGCAAGGCACCTGTTCTCCTGGTGGTCAGTACAAACTACATAAAGACACACTGAAGTCAAACTTGAAAGCATGTCAGGTTGATTCCAGTGACTGGAAAGCAACAGCCCATGATAGAGCAAGAGAGCGTGTAACCTTCTGTAACCTTTATGTTGATATATTCACAATTAATATTAAGTTGTGAAAGATAAGGGTGCAATAAAACCCAACTTAGTTTTCAGGTTCGAGTCTCTAGATCAGTTACAGAAAATTTCTTTAGTAGAGGATCACTAGGTGACACTTTGAATGGTACAACCAAACTTCAAGAGGAGAAAAATATGATTAGTTAAGGAAACAGGTCTGCACTGACTACTTATACAATACTACATTTATACTCACACTCAAAGATTAAATGGTATAAATGGATGATCAGACTAGTGACAACAGAATGAAGTATGGCCTTATAATCCTGGAAGATAATGGTACCCTTTGTGTGTTAATTGGAGCTCCCCTGCAATTTAACAAAACTACTCCTTTTATACTCCATTATAATACTAATTAACATTAAACTGCCCTTTACCATAATTATATTTCTGCCACCTTCTTATTGGCTCTTTACATTACACATTATTTAAATTAACATCTGCACCAATGTCCTTACCATACTATCAATATAGCATTTTAATAAAAGACTGACAATTTTCAAAAACACTCATTAAAACCTTGCTCAAACCAGTTATAATCAAAACATAATGGTAACATAACCCTGGATCTTGCCCTTGCTAACTCTTCCTTTCCCATAACAGTCTGTCTCCAACTTATCTTTAACTTTTCTCACACTAGAAACTTCAATTTCCCACACTCCTGTACACATGGGCTAACTTAGGCCGCAACTTAACTTTATTTATTACTTGACCCAAACCATCCTATAAGCTACAAGCAGCTGCTTTGTCGTGTCATTGTTAACCACTTTGAAGCAAAGCACATTAACATCTTTTGTGAAAAACATGAACAGCGCAAAGCAAGGATACAACAGCCTGCAATGGTCATGGACAATCTTGCCTGTCTCACATGTAGCCGTGTTTGTGGTTCTTTCATTGTTCTGAACTCACACATATGTGTTTATTTGCTGACTCCTTCTGCACCAACAGTGATGCGAGACGTCATTATCATAGGGATTTTTTTTTAACTTTCCCTTGCACTTTTGTAGAGTCTGGACAAACTTCAGGATGTTACATTGGTGTCTGTGAATAACAGGATCACAGCCACATTCTCCAGCTCCTTGGAACAAAAGATCTGAAATAAAAATACTATGATGACATTACATGATGCATAGCTTTAGTAGTTAGGGCCCACAGCCTGTGTATCACTCCTTCTGGATCATGAAGGACTCCAGAGCTGCAGAGGCCTATGTGTATCCAAAGGAGGGAATGTGTTTGCTTCATTATCCTACCCTTGCTGCAGCAGGCTTTGGGGAATGCCCATGAGGAAGCATTGAAGAGGCATTATGAACGCACACAAGTGGTCAAGTGGTTGATCCCTCCTCAAATACCTTTCAGCAGGACACAGCTGCCATCTCTCTTTTAGAGTCTCGAAGGTTTTATGGTAACTCCTGCAGACCTGCAGGGGAAAAGAGAACTAGGATCCAAAGAGGACTAATGGGACCAGTGTGGAAGGTGATTTGAATTCCATGATCTCTCTGTTTCCCATTGCAGACACAGCTCTACACCTCGTTCCCAGCCAGTGACTAAGGATGTCCTACAAAATATATTTTTACACCAGGCACTGACATGCAATAACTGGCGAAGCCTTCTGTGACTTTTGCAGCCCTTAAAGCCATCTAAAGGACACAAACAGAGCCTACCCTAGTTGTACGTGTATTCCTAATAAGTAACTATTGCTGGTGTTGAGGTGCAGCAATGTCTACTCTTTTGTTTTGAAAGTCTATTTTATCTGCATACACACATTCTTTGACAACAGTCAGTGTGGAGCTGCACACCCCTAGTCTGTTCAATCATCTGAGGTGCTGAGCTCTCTCAATTTCCTGTCCCTATTGGGAGAGAAGAGGACTTGGTATTTCTCAGGAGGTGCTCATAGCCCTGCAGGATTAGGTCTTGAGGATCTGCAGTATTTTCCCTTAGATTAAGGGAAATTTTAGGAAAAAATGGGGGCTTGACCCTGCAAACCCTTACTTTCTTATTCAGGTGAAACAGGGTTTGCAAAACTGAACCTTAAATGCTGTACGTCAGATACTATAGTGTGGTAAATTGTTGTTAAATATTATCTTTTTAATGGTGACCACTAAGATAGACTGTGATATTATTTAAACATGAGCTAGATTAATAATGATTGATGGAGCTATTTATTACAATTGCAAAAGACAAACAAGGACCGAATCACGGGAGCTATTTGTGAGTGCTTGGCCCAAGAGCATTCTCTATTGTTGTGTGTGTGGTGGGGGAAGGGGAAATGAAAACGAAAACAAAAATCCATGTATTCATTATCAGATTGGTTAATCCAGTCCATAAAGTAGCTTTTTAGGAACTGAGACTATTCAGTGGAAGAACAGGGTTGTCTTAAAGTATCGTCTGTAAAGTCCATAATTTCTTTTCCTTGCATGTAGAAATTTTTCATAACACAAAACTAGTAAAGTTTAAAAACACTTCACTAAATGGATTTTGAAATAAAAAAGACCTGTACCTTCTTCTTTATTTCTTATTTTAAAATAGAGCTTCAGTACTACACATAAATGTGGAAAATCCCATCCTGCAATGAATTCAAATCTGTACGTTTCATAAAGGCTACTTAGGGACAAGATAGTTTTAGAGCTGAGAAACATGTAAAAAATGACTCATTGTTAATAGGGTGAGCTCTTTGCATTTGGATTAGGGTTAAATGACAGTATCCAGTCACGTTTTATTCTCACAGATTCCACTGGAGGAATTCTTTGTGCTGGCCTAAAAAAGATAGAATTAGGTGTTCCATTTATACTATTGATCTTAATAACCTCATCTCATAAATACTTTCTTTATGACATCAATAAAAAGAGAATAGTGGCAACTCCTAACAATAGAAATTGTTACTTTGTAATTGAAGTATTTCATTGAGCATCTCAAAGAGACTCCATAGGATACAGTAGTGATATTTCATTAGCAGTTTTTAAATATGTTCACAGACTGTTTTTTCTTTTTTTTTTCACAACTGAAGACTCTGATTAATTGAACACACTACAACTTCTAGATCCCCACAGTTATCCTATTTTTTCATCCCTCCTCCCCCACACATACATCCTTTTTCTCTCATTAAGATAGGTGTAAGAATAATTTTAGGCTAGACTGAATTGTAAAAACTAAAACAGAAGTAATTTTGAACACAATCTCTCCCTTCCTCCCCACCCCCGCAGTTATCTTGTATTATGATACCTCAAATTACTGTTATCTGCTGCTAGGGAGGAAGTATGACCCAAGGACCCCTTGATGCCAACTGGCAGAGTCACAGGGCTGTATAAGGGCTACAGGGATCCCATGGGTCTGGTATTTACATTCTAGTTCACCAAAAAGTATCATTTGAGGTTTCTTCTGCAAGCCTGTGTCAAACTGATCATCATAATCTTTGCAAAATGTATGTGTGTTTAATATGTAAATAGATACGTATGTATACTGGAAATTATGTTCATAAGACCTTGTAATTAAATGCAGAACACCCAGAGGTAGCATTACCTTAACCTTAAGACTGGTTCCACCAGACAGGAGATGGGAGACACTTATCTCCCTAGCAGATCATTGTGTACTGTGTGTCCTACAATGGAAATCAGTTTACAAACTAAGACAAATCCTAATGAAGAGATTGTGGGGGCTTCAGGGGAAGAAACTAATAGGAAGAGATGAACATCAGGGAAGGGAACCCTGTTTACAGGTAAAGAACAAAGGACTGGTCTAATATATCTAGGGGTGCAGAAAGACACACTGACATCTTTCATCTGGGGGAGACAAACTGGCAGTGGTCTTGGTCTCATGAAAGGAGGACCTCAGCCCTCCTGGTTGAAAAATGCTATGAGATGGACTTTGGGTAAGCAGTATCAGAGGGGTAGCCATGTTAGTCTAGATCTGTAAAAAGCAACAGAGAGTCCTGTGGCACCTTTAAGACTAACAGATGTATTGGAGCATAAGCTTTTGTGGGTGAATGTCCACTTCGTCGGATGCATGCATGCATTCACCCACGAAAGCTTATGCTCCAATACATCTGTTAGTCTTAAAGGTGCCACAGGACTCTCTGTTGCTTTTTTGGGTAAGCAGTACATAATTAGACAAGGAAGTATCTTGTTAGTTACATTTTAAGCTCTAGAATGTGTGTTAAGATTTTATTTTATGGAAATCCTTGGTTTCCATTATTCCTACTTGCTATTATTTGAATCTCTGTTCTTTGTTAAATAAACTTATTCTTGTTCTCACTAAAAACATATCTAAGTGCTTTAGTTAAGCAGAGCTGGGATCTAAGGTGTAATCAGTAAGTTGTGGTGTATTCCTTGGTTCCTTTGAGAAGAGCAGGTCTGGTAATTCTGTGAATGTCCAGTGGATAAGGGGCTGGACATTGCAGGGGGATGCTTGGAGGACTCATGGATGGACTGTATCTATCACTAACCTACATGAGGGCTAGCAGAGTCGGTGCAGGCTGAGAGAGGAGTACTTGTGCTGCCTTTGGCTGAGGTTATCATTGAGCTGATCCCTGGCAGGCATAGACAAGACTCTCTCTCACTAAGGGCAGGTAGTAGTGAGGTGCCTCTCAACCCTGGGTATCCCCAGGGAGCACCACAGAGGCTCAGTGGATATTTCTGATACAGCTTCTTTCAGACCCTTCCCCAGCCCCTGTCAGAAAGGCTAGGATTGCTTCTGTATTTCTCATCCATTGAGCAACCACCAACAATAGGAAGATGATATGGCATTGTAAATCTCCACTAAAATCTCTCTGAAGTGCCCAACTCCTTTCAGCTTCAACCCAAAGGCAAAGAGGAAAATAAATTAATAAAATTAAAGGCATAAGAACCTTCCCTGCAATGAGGGTTTGAAATAAAAGATTATGGCTCATTATTGCAGTTAGTCTCCAAATCATTATGGCACAAATTATTCAGAACTTCTGGATAGAATAGACATCTCAGATCATGAACAGATGGTTCATAGATGGCAGAACAGGCAGGACACAAGCACCTGAGAAGTAAATTTGAAAGACTTTCCACAAGTAGCTGTCCTTTTTAAGGCCTCTAACCTATATTATGCACTCGTTCTACTATTATTTTATTCATGACCTTCTTCCTTTAGCCAGAATCTTTCTCTTAAATTAGTACTGCACCATCAGAGGTGCTGTTTCTTCACATCCTGGTAGATGGTCTTCTCTTAATCTTCTTCCTGGACTGGACTCGAACCAGTGAAGTGCCAAGAGCCTCTTATGAGATTTTGATCACCCCGAACACGCACTGATTTCCATTTGAGTTGAGGTTGCTCAGCACCTTGAAGGACCAAGCCTTCTATTGGTGAAGAAAAAAAAAGAGGAAAAAAATATGACCCAGTTCAGGGTTCCTTTGTTGTTTGTTAGCTCCTCTGAGGAAAGAAGCTCTAACTTTTTATACCCATAATCCAATAAAATCTCCAGGCTTTATTGTTCAAAGGACCTCCTCAAACAGCTCAGCATCTCCTTCGGCAGTATATGCAGCTGAACAAGAAAGCCCATTTGTGAGGATGATACACGTTACCTTGATCAAGTGTTGTTGACCCAGAAACTGAAAGCTGGAGCCATCTAACCGTCAGACTGTGGATTTCTAATGTTTCTTTCCAATTAAAAATACTCGGGGGTTGGAGAGAGTAGACCTGAAGTCTGGCCAATCATTGACTGCTTGTGCCAAACTGTCTTCAATCCCTGCTCCAAATAGCTTTCTTGGATTGGAAAACTGAGGGGAAACTGGATAGTTTTGATACATTGTATCTATCCAAGAACTGATCATCTGTATCTTCTCAGTGTATGCCATTAAGACTGTACTAGAATGGCTGGCTGGTTTCTCTCCGTTCCTCTCCCAGAAGGCATTTCAAATTTACTAAATCAACCTGGAAGTTAATATCCTTGAGTAAAATGGCAACTTTGGATATCTTTGATACTGCCCAGATTTTCCAGGGACTTATGCAATGACATATGGTGTGTAAAGCAGTGTCCAAATCATACGTGGAGAGTTGGCTTTGCCTCTAAATGGAGAAACATTTCCTTCGCCACCCATATATTTGCAAATACGATAGCTTTAAAATTTGTTAACCTGATCACAGCTACCAATACATGGACAAAAAGTCATCTGTATAGTGCACATCACAATCCCTAGTAAAAATACGAACTCAATTTTACAAAGTAATGCTAAACATTTTTATACATATATATGAACCTCTCATTTTCACAACAAGATTGGGAGTACAGAGCAAAGGAAGGTTCTAAAGTGAGATTAAGAGGGAAAGTGATTCAGTAACTCAGAGGAAGAGGGAATTTCCAGCATATGGTAGTGCAAGTGAAATACCATGCCCCAATTGTGTCCCATTACAGCCAGGGGCCAGAGGGGAGTCCAACAATGGAGGAATTCAGTGAGTGATTGAACTCATAGGTATGGAAACAGAGACAGGATAGAGCAAATTCATCCAGAGATATGAATGGCTGGGGGACAGTTTTAAGTTAAATTTGGAGATGGATAAGAAGCCTGTGAAGGTGATGAAGAAAGTGGAAAGGAGGTGGTGTCATCAAATGTTCTGAATGAGGGCAGACTAAGTCTCTGAAGTATGAAAAGTATGGGTTTCAGAACACCATAAATAGAGAATAGCATTAGCGAGAGATAACAGGGCTCCATTGCACTAGGCACTACATATACACATAGTTAAGGACAGTCCCTGTCCCAGAGAGCTTACATGCTAAATAGATAAGGCAGGCAAAAGGTGGGAGGGGAAAGAGAAGCACAGAGAGATGAAGTAATTTGCCCAACATCTCACAGCGAGTTAGTCAGTAGCTAAGACTGGATAGAGCCCAGGTCTTCTGACTCCCAGTCCTGTAACCTATCTAGACCACATTGCTTCCCAAATCTGTTTCTCCAATCAAAGATTATTATTTATTATAGTTTTTTCTTCTGCGTAATTGGAAATGTGGAGCCAGGAATTTTTGGTCCCTATTTCTGTGTTCAATCCACTAGACCGTATCTCTTTCTTGGATTATTTTATATAGACAGATATCAAGTTTTTCTGATCATAGCTTTGTATTGAGGAAAACTGAAGGGAGAGTACACATATGTAGCACTTGTAAAATAATACACCTCTTTTGACTTAATTTTTCATTTTACAGAACAGTATAACAACACTCTGGTCTGCACAGGAAAACTAATGCTAATTGGTCAGTAATAAACTAGTTTATTCTGAGCAGGTGGTTGCTTCAAGACTCATATGCTTGCTGTTGTAACTGCCTTTATTTGAACTTACCAGCACAAAAAGGTTTTGTATTGGTAATTATAAAGTTTATATGCTACTAGAACTTTATCTTTCCCTCTGCAAAAATCTCCCACTTTACTTCATGTCAGCAGTTAATCCAACCACTTTAGTCAGTTGAAATGGCACTAAATTATCTTCCCTCTTTTTAGAGTACTGTAATTATTTCCAATTGGACTAAGAACACCCTGTTCTTCGAAACTCACCTACTAGATACTTGCTCTCATTTTCTTTCTTATGGCCTTGATAAGCAGGGGTGCGTGTTTGTGTGTGCACATTGCCATACAATCCAATAATCCTTTTTTTTTTTTTTGGTCACGTAAGAATTTATGTATATATTTAGTAGGTGGCCAGGTTTTATCCTTGAAGTTACCTGTGTAAGGACTGTAGTGTTTTGTCTTTTGTGTAAACAGTCAACCTTTTGCACTTTTAATTAAACAAAAATGCCTTTCCATGTGGGTAAGAATAAATGAAAGACCTCTCATATTTAGAAACACCCTAGGTTACTGGATTTCTTTCATTGTTCATATTATTGCTAACAAAAAGAAAACCGAGATTGGTAGTTCTGTGTCTTAGCTCCAATTTCTCACACACTATTTTTTTTCTTTATTAAATGGGCAGAACTGAATGAGTAGAACCAACACAAATGTTGGGAACTCAGTTGACGCATTTTTAGCCACCCAGTCAATACACTTAAAAAGAGGGACATTTGTTCATGGTTTTATTCCCCCCCCCCCCTTTTTTTTTTTTTCTGTTAATGTGTTTGGCTTGAATCTGTGAGTTTCACTTTAAATCATAAATTCATTCCAGGAAATCTGAGTGAAATCATAAAAGATTTCTAACTGTTTACACAGAAACAACTGAATACATAAATCAATTGGTATGGAAGATAGAATAATAATGATACTGAGATCTAAGACTCTGGTCCAATGAAGCACTTCTGCACATGCTTAAAGTTAAGCATGTGGTGAAGTTCTTTTCTGGATTGGGCCCACAGATTTTTATTTGAGTGTCTCAAACCATATTCACAGCTGGTTAATTATTATACTGTATACCTGTAAGTACAGTATGGATTCTTACATAAGTTTTGCAGATTACTGAACCAAGACATACAGGGACAAGGCAGAAGGAAGTGTAAAGATGTAGAAGTTAGGAAATAGACATAAGGGGAAGACTTCTGCTCTCAGTTTCACTAATTTAAATATGAAACTAGTAGATTTACCTCATATTTACCTGGGAGTATTGATATTAGAATCTAGGTGGGCTGTCAAGTGATTAAAAAAATTAATCATGATTAATTGTGTGATTAATTGGGCTGATAATAGAATACCATTTATTTAAATATTTTTGGATGTTTTCTACATTTTCAAATATACTGATTTCAATTACAACACACAATACAAAGTGTAGAGTGCTCACTTTACATTTATTTTTGATTACAAATATTTACACTGTAAAAAACAAAATAAATAGTATTTTTCAATTCACCGAATACAAGTACTGTAGTGCTTTTTTAAATGAACATCATCAGCATGGAATCATGCCCTCTGGAATGGTGGCCAAAGCATGAAAGGGGCATATGAATGTTTAGCATATGTGGCATGTAAATACCTTGTAATGCCGGCTACAAAAAAGCCATGCGAACGCCTGTTCTCACTTTCAGGTGACATTGTAAATAAGAAGAGGGCAGCATTATCTCCTGCAAATGTAAACAAATTTGTTTGTCTGAGTGATTGGCTGAACAAGAAGTAGGACTGAGTGGACTTGTAGGCTCTAAAGTTGTACATTGTTTTGTTTTTGAGTGCAGTTATGTAACCAAAAAAAGTCCACATTTGTAAGTTGCACTTTCACGATAAAGAGATTGCACTACAGTACTTATATGAGGTGAATTGAAAAATACCATTTCTTTTGTTTATCATTTTTACAGTGCAAATATTTGTAATAAAAATAATATAAAGTGAGCACTGTACACTTTGTATTCTGTGTTGTAATTGAAATCAATATATTTGAAAATATAGAAAAACATCCACAAATTTGTAACACATTTCAGTTGGTATTCTATTGTTTTTAACAGTGTGATTAAAACTGCAATTAATCTTGATTAATTTTTTTGAGTTAATCGTATGAGTTAACTGCGATTAATCGGCAGCCCTAAAATCTAGTCCTAAGAGAGTCTAAGCTAGTGTGACTTACATGATGAACAGCCTGGAAAAATATGTATATTTATACCAATTTGCACAAAAATCACCTGCAAATTTGTCCCACGGACATTTAGGGCCAGAGTGTAATTCTCTTAACTCAAAATGAATAGCATCTTACTCTGCAAGCAGTCCCATTAGTATGAGTGGTACTATTTGTGGAGTAGGGTCATTGTAATAGTATCAGAAACTGTCCTTATGTGATTTGACCAATATCACATAATGAATTAGTGGAAAAACTGGAAACAGGATACAGGAATCCTAACTCTCAGTCTCATTTGCCCAACATCAGGCAACACTCACTGCCTTAAAGTTTATCTGTATTAGGAAACACCAAGATCTAGGCATTTTAGAATGTATCATAGACTCCTATATCGAGTTAATTGAAATATATGGATTTACTATGAATTTGTTTAATTTATACTGAAAAAAGGAAATTAGCATCTAAATAGGCATATATTTTTGTTGCTGAATGCAGGTAAATATCTGCACTTCTCTCATGAACACTCATAAGAGCTGGGTGTTTAAACTCCCAACTCTGATCTGCTATCTGTTTTAGCAGCCATCTATTTCTTAATAATTCTCCAGTTTAGACTTCAGTGAATCGTTGACCTTGGAGCAATCTGTAATCCAGGGGTCCAGGTAAAGGTATGAAATTAATAAAACTTGTGTAGTGCAATCGGGGGGGGGGGGGGGGCATGGTGAGTCTCTTTAACTTGTTTTAAACTTGTCTCTTTGGGTTACTTAAAATGTGATGAAACCTGTCTAAAGTGACCACATAAGAGACTGATAAAAGCTAATGACTAAATAAAGGTGGTTTATTAAAAAATATAAAATAGTATTATTGTTGATATGTCTGGAGGTTCCTTGGGGTGATGTCTTAGAACCAGAGGTTGTCCAATAAGGATATAGTCTTATTACAGAGAAACTGGAACAACTAACTTGCTTGTTGATGTAATAATATCATCAACAGTGAGGGGAAAAGTCATGTAGCAGCATCCCACAGGATAGCTGTAATTTTCTTGGAGAGGGGAAGGTCCTTGTTCTGAGATATGAAGCTCTCTGAGTTTTAGTGTTAGACAGGACACCTCTCTCTCTCTCTCTCTCTCACTGGGTTTATTCTGTTGCCTGTCACCATAATATCTGAGTGCACGCATTCCACATAAAATCAACAGCTATAATAAAGTCCCTAGTGGACTTCCTAGAGTCTCTGCTCGTCTCTCTTTTTGGGGTAAAAATGCTTCTTGGGGAAGGGCATTAATTTTTATTTCTTTAGATTTTATTATTATTATATTATCTCAGTATCATGGCTCCCTTAGCATGTTTTACTTCATAACAAGCTTGGCTGGCATTTTTAAGGTACCTAGGGTGAAATCCTTACCCTATTGAAGTCCATGGGAGTTTTGCCATTAACATCAATGGGGCCAGGATTTTGTTCCTTGGCAGCTGGCAATAGCAATAGGCTCTTCAGAGCATGGCATACCAATGGTTCTACCAATAAAAACAGCTGGAGAACCAATGACAGCATTTCTGTTTACACTTTTGCACTTGCTCCTGTAATAAATGAACAAGGCAGCCATGAAGGGGAATAAAACCTGATACCTGTGTGTCTCCCATGTTAGAAGGGACCTCAGGAGATCATCTAGCCCCTGCCTTCCTGAATACATCTTGAATATTGTGTGCAGATGTGGTCGCCCCATCTCAAAAAAAGATATATTGGAATTGGAAAAGTTTCAGAAAAGGGCAACAGAAATGATTAGGGGTATGGAACGGCTTCCGTATGAGGAGAGATTAATAAGACTGGGACTTTTCAGCTGGGAAAAGAGACAACTAAGAGGAGATATGATAGAGGTCTATAAAATCATGACTGGTGTGACAATGCACAGTCAACCCGTGTAACTCCTTGCCAGAGGATGTTGTGAAGGCCAAGACTATAACCAAGTTAAAAAAAGAGCTAGATAAATTTATGGAGGATAGGTCCATCAATTGCTATTAGCCAGGTTGGGCAGGGATGGTGTCCCTAGCCTCTGTTTGCCAGAAGCTGGGAATGAGCGACCGGAAATGGATCACTTGATGATTACCTGTTCAGGTCATTCCCTCGGGGGCACCTGGCATTGGCCACTGTCTGAAGACAGGATACTGGGATAGATGGACCTTTGGTCTGACCCAATATGGCCGTTCTTATGTTCTCATGTTACTCCCACTGCAGGAGAGTGATAGCCCAGCCAGCTAAATTGGCAGTGCTGGAGAGAGTGAGAGGCAGGGGGTTGGTGGTGATTTGGACAATACAGGGGGCTTATGGGTAGTGGGCTCCTGCAGGAAGCAGGGTGGTTGTGTGGGAAGCAGGGGCTGGGTGCCTGTGGGAGGCAGTGAGGATTGTGTGGGAGGCAGGGGTGTATTTGGCATCTCTTGGTGAGCTGGGGTAGCCTGGGTACCTGTGGAGGCAGGGTGATTGTGTGGGAGGCAGTGGGGAGGGAGTTGGTTGCCTATGGGAGATGGGGAGGCAGGGATGCTCTTGGTTCACCCTCACCTCCTCCCCCAGGCAAACCCCTGTTGGGAGTAGGTAGTACCAAGTGCCCAGCCCCCCCACCACTTCTTACCTGCCAAGCCCAGCAAGATGGGAGGCTCCTCTCCACTGCTGCTTCCTGCCATCAAAGCAGGCACCCCTGCAGTGCATGTGCACAGGGGTGTCTCTGAACGAGGCTGCCCTGCGGCCTGCCTGACCTGAGCAGATTACATCAATGTCATTTGTGCCAGCAGGATCTCCACAGGGCAGTTGGAGAACTACACATTCAAGGGCTCTGCAGTTCACACCCCCATAGACTGGCCTGTGGTACCATGTAAAATCAATTCTTCCAGAAATCTGCATCCTAGGCAGTTGCCTTGGACTATGTCTACGCTACAGTTTATGTTGGGATGACTTATGTAGCTCATATGTGTGAATGAACCACCTCTCCTGAGCGACATAAATTACACCGACATAAGCACTGGTGTGGACAGTGCTATACTGACAGGAGATCCCTCTGTGGTCGGTGTAGAGCTTCTTCACCAGACACGCTGCAGCGGCTCAGCTATATCGATGCGCCACTGCAGCGCTGTACGTGTAGACATGCCTTTGTTTGCCTATAGCTAGAGCGGCCTTTGGGCATGAGTGAAGGAAGTAACCTGCACCCTATACAAAGGTTGGAATGAATTATTTCCCCTCCCAAGAACTAGGAAGAAGCAGGGAAGAAATTGTGATTCCTATGAGTAATAATGAATTGGGCTTCTCTACCTCCTGTGAAGAAGGCAAGCATTATGTTAATGGATAAAGCTGGTGTGGCGTGGGCTGTACCTACAGTCACTATAGGAAGGAGAATGCCTTCTTAAACTATCTGTTCTTGTGAGGTGCTGATACCTCCTGCAGGCTGCTCAGTGCCTTCAACTTCCACAAGGGCATAGTCAATACCTCACAGGAAGAGCTCTACACCTCACAGGATTGGACCCTTGGCCAAGTAGAAGGTCTGTTCAGTACAATGTTGTCTAAACATCGCCCTTTCAGGCCATCCTCTATCCAAACATTGTGACACTCCCCAGGGGTACCCAGAGTTGTGCAGCAGCTCACCTGCCCTTAGCGTGAAGCAGAGCTTGTCTCTGCCTGCTGTGGATCAACACCCTGAAACCACCAGACTCTGGCAGCACAAGCACCGTCTTCTAGACTTCTGTAGGCCTTGCTTTCTTGCCGTATCGGTAGCAATAGGCACACACCAACCCCAAGTCCTCAGAGCTTTTCCTGAAGTGTCCAGCCCCTAGTCCACTAAACACTCACAGATTTACCAGGTCTGCTGTTCCCAAAGGAACAGGACACACCAGCTTGTAACATACAACTCAGGATTGCCACTTTGTGTACTGAAAACAAGAACAAGTTTATTATCGAAGAACACTCTTCCCCTCTTACAGTGATGCTGTAGGGTCAGCCACTATTCTAACCTGTAGGCTTAGAGTTGGTTCAGAACTGTTACCTGGACAATGCATCTGCCACTACATTTTCTCTACCATTAACAAGTAACATTTCTATGTCATATTCTTGGAGAATGATGTTCCAGCATAGCAGTTTGAAGTTGTTACCTTTTGTCCTGTGCAGCCATACCCATGCCAAGTGGTCTGTCAGGATCCTACATTTTCTGTTTAATAGATAAGGTAACAGCTTGATTGCCCACACAATTGTGTAACATTCTTTTTCTATGACAGAAGAGTTCTGTTCAGTGGGTGTCAGTGTTTTGCTTAAGAAGGCAACGGGATGTTTCTTGTTACTTTCCCCTGTTTGAATCAGTATTGCTTCTAGACCCTGTGTCCAATGCATCAGTACACAGTTCAAACATTTTGTCAAAATCTGAACTGGCCAAAACAGGCTTCCCTGCCAGAATTTTCTTTAGCTCATCAAAACCTTTCTGACAGGCTTCTGTCCACACTATTTTTTTTTGTAAGTCTGTGATAACAGATACAATGTCAGTGAAACTATTTACAAAATGACAGTAATATTTAGCCACGCCTATTGAAGACTGGACTTGCTTTTTAGTCTGGAGCAGCTCTGCAAGCTGCTGTGCCTTCAACTTCCTAGAAGGCACCAGTCAGTACCTCATAAGAAATGCTCAGCACCTCACAGGATTGGACCCTTGGTCAGGCTAGGAGGTCTGTTCAGTATAATGTTATCTAAACCAGTGGTTCTCAAACTAGGGCCACTGCTTGTTCAGGGAAAGCCCCTGGCAGGCCGGGCTGGTTTGTTTACCTGCTGTGTCCTCAGGTTCGGCCGATCATGGCTCCCACTGACCTCTAGGCCAATGGGGGCTGCAGGAAGGGTGGCCAGCATGTCCCTCGGCCCACGCCGCTTCCTGCAGCCCCCATTGGCCTGGAGCGGCGAACTGCAGCCAGTGGGAGCCACAATAGGCCGAACTTGCAGATGTGGCTGGTAAACAAACCGGCCCGGCCTGCCAGTGGCTTTCCCTGAACAAGTGGCGGCCCTAGTTTGAGAACGACTGATCTAAACATCGACCTTTCAGACTGACCTATTCAGTTACCAAACAAACATTAGGGTGAGAGTTTCAAAAGCCCCTAGCATTGGCTTCTCTCTGCTCCCAATGAAGTCAAGGTTAAAACTCCCAGTGACTGCAGTTAGTTCCACATTTGAAAATTCCACCCTAGAATTTATCTCACAGGACATTTGAAATTTGTCATGTTGTGTGGGATTTTAAAGGTGCCTAAGGGAGCTGTGTACCTAACTTACATTCACATTCGGTGGGAATTGGGAACCTAATCTCAGGCATTTTTGAATTTTTCTCTTTTAGGAATGATCTGAATCCCCTGGAAGTCAATGGAAAGACCCTCATTAATCTCCATGGGCTTTGAATCAGGGCCTTTTCCCATAGCGGAGCACTAGTTCTTGAGGTTTAAACTACATCATTAGCAGACTGGAATTCCTGCTGGGAACAGGTATCACTAAAATGTTGGCCCTTTCTGAGAGACACCAGAAATAATCATGGGGATTGGGAGAGCAAAAGAGTTCCTGATATTTAACAACAAATGGCATTACCATTTACATTAATGATAAAGGGCCAGATAACTGGTGTAAATCAAACATAGCTCCATTTAAGGCTGCACAACTAGAGGAGTATCTGACACTCAGAATTTTTTCTTATCTAGTACACATTTGTTTACTTAACTATATTGCAATACTCAGTGCTATTTTCCTTTAAATAGCATCCTGACAGATTTGATTCATACATACCCAGGGAGGGAAATCTGAGGTTGTTTTTAAATATTATTTTTTGGGGAGTGCCCTACTGATGGCTGCTCAGAGTTGGCAAATGTATATAGCTGGGGAACCGAGGGAAAACAAAACCAAAAGCCCTCTCCACTATCACTTGATGCCTGAAGTGATGGCGGGAAATATCTTGGAGAAGGCAAAAACATTCTTCAGTTCACACAAGGTAGGTTTGTTTCCTAGTTGGCTGCATTTCTGTGGCAATTAAAATTGTGCCCCTTTCTTGTGCAAACTGAAAAAAAAAGAGGCTCTTTTTGATGTGCAATGGGATCCGATTCTGTCAGAGATGCTGACACTCTTGTTGAAAGAGGATAAAACCTCTGGGGAGTATGACAGAAGAAGTGGTCCAGAAGCTGAGTCAACACGTCTGTTCTCCCTTGCTGCTGCTTTCCCTAGCAAAAGCAGGTTTGTTCACTATCAAATGCCTGATTACTCTGAATATAACAAAAGGCTTAGTTTCCTTGGGAGTCCAAATAGCCAAATATGTGGCTGCATGTGCTGTTCTTACTCATCAATGCAAATGCTAACCTATAAATCTTTCTTTTTACAGTACTGTAATAACATTCTATCTATTTAGCCTAGTACAATACCATCACAATAGCTTTTTCATTGTATTGCATTCCTATTAGACTAATATAATGAGATGCTACTACAATACCATGAAATAAAACGATGTTCTTGACGTATTTCCAAAACATTTGAACACTGTTTCCAAATCGACCTTGTGAATAAATTAAATAGCAGCTTGTAGGAAAAAAAGTCCTCTATCATTTTTAGAATGCATGCAAATGCAAAGCTCAGATGCTTACATGTTCCTTACAGAGTCTGGGATTGTAAAAAGTATTTGTGCACATGAGTGTTGTCTCTGGGTGTACTTGTCATTTGTGCTCAGTGGTTTGCATAGAATTGTAGCATGATTTGCCCTTCAGGATGTCCGATTCTTCCTCCTCTCCTTGTTGACCTGCATATTAAACTTCTCTGCTGTAAGAATCCAGATTTTGGTAGTCCCTTCCATTTTGTCATATACATTATCAACACTCAGCTGCTTTTCACTATCAGATGCTCACTGCATACCCTCACACAGTAACACCCTGAACAAACAGATCTTTTGAAGAGAGATTCTTAGAAGGCTTCTCCTTCACAGAATGCATTAAAATATTTTTGTGTGTTTCCGAAGTCAGAGAACCAGACAGATGTTCGATATAGAGCCGTGGGGGAAGATTACAAATTTGAATGAGGAATTTGTACCATGGAAGATATTTTGATTTTTTAATGTACTGCACTGATAAATGGATGAAAGAACAATGTTTTGTTCATTTTCAGGGGGTGTTCTTATTCATAGATTAATGGATTTTAAAGCCAAAAGGAATCATTATGATAATTTAATCCATCCTTTGCATAACTCAGGCCATAAAATCTAATCCAGTAATTTCTGCATCAAGCCTATAACTTCTGTTTGAACCATAGCATCTCTTTTAGACAAAATATCTATTGATTATAATAACTCTTGATTCCAGAAATAAGCTCCAAAAGTAAGAAGATCCTGTATCGTTTCAAAAGATTTCTCCTATCGGTTCACTCACGCGTATCTTTTCACTACTCTTCATTGAGGGGCCTAATCCAAAACCCATTGAAATAGAAAGCCATTATCTTTACTGACTTTGGGGGGCTCTTAGAGATCTAGTTTAAGGTAATGGATTGTGAATTTCAGTCAGTGTTTTCTTCTTTTATTCAGTCAAACTCCTCTGCAGACAGATGACCTGTTATCCTTCCCCAAGATACACCAGCATCATTTCCATGAGTTGATGGTGGCTGGCAAGAGCAGGTGGGTGGTTTCTAAATGCTCTTCTTGATAGATGTTATTCTACTTGACCCTTTTGAAGAGGAAATGGTGAAGAGGAAACACTCTGAAACCGTTTCATAGGGGAACGTTTATTGTTTTTGCAATGACAATGGTTGATTGTTCACTAAACTCTTTGCCAAAAAGTAACTTTGATGGTTGGCTATATGTCTTGTCTGTCTGTTTTTCCAACACCGTGGACACATTCATCCTCCTGGTGGTTTCATCTGTAGCAGAAATGGAAAAATCTGGTGTTCTTTTAGACAACCCCCTGCTGGAACCCTATAAAAGCACAGAAAGTTTTCACAGCATCTAGAGTTAGAGCTAGCTGTGAGAAACTGGCCATAAACATTAAAAAAAATGAAAACAAAAACGTTTGCTTTTGGCTGTAAATTCATATGAACACATTTTTATTTCAAATAAAAGCAGGTGTATATTATGTGTGATTTTATATATGTATAAATATGTATGGTGAGAGAGAGAATGCTGCATGGTTATGTGAGTGTGTCTGAGTTCAAATGGGTTCAGAAATGACTGTCTTGGCGGTGAATGCCTTTTTTCAAGCACAGTCATTGTGCTCACCTTTGAAAATTTGACCTTGAGCCTCCAAAATCCCCAGTGATCTCAAAGGCACACGCCCATTCACTATCTTGCTTAGAAGTTGAAGGCAGTTCTTAATTTGTAATGAAAGAGGTGCCAGGGCTCAAGCCATTATGTGCTGGGGCTTAAGCAATTTTTTTACAATCATAAGTGATGCAGCAAGCCCAGAGGTGCCAGGTATATGAACTGCCAAGCCTAGAGATGCCAGGGCTCAGCCCTGGCAAGTCCTAGCACAAATTAAGCACTAGTTGAAGGGTGAATTGAGAGATTTTGTAACTAAATGAGTAAACTTCTGAAATCTCAAATCTATAACAGAATGTATGTCGTGAAATCTGTCCTAGCTGACCACTCAAGAGACCAGCTGAAGTCAGATGCTTTAGCCAAAGCATATCTCTAATTAAATGTTGAATAAAATTGTCCTGGAATCCCTGGGGATATTTTACAGTTGGGAGAGGGACTGTCTATTGGAGGTGGCCCTAGGTGCAGGTTACATAGACTAAAACTACAGATGATTTTATATTTAAAACTAAATATCTGAAAATCAGTTCCCATACCCCGCTCTTTTTTTGTATGCCAAGACCTGAGTTCAAAGATCTGTTCCCTCTACAAGAGCTGGTATCTCAACTAATATCTAAATTGTAGCAGGGAGTAGAAGAAAGAACTTATGTGGTCCTTGACTTTCTCAGAGGAAGCACAGAACTGTGCATGTAGGTCTTGGCTGGTAAATACAAGAGATTTTCTGATTTTTATTTTTGTTTTTGATTTCAGAATGAAACTAACTCTGATTTTTTAAATCTAAGCTCATACAGTGTCTTGTTTCAGTTTTTCTTTCTTTCTTGAGGTGCAATTCTGATCTAGTGGAATGAGCATCTGTCTGGAGTCAGGAGACTTGGGTCCTGTTCTTGATTCCGTTATAGACTTGTGATGTGAGTTTGGGTAAACCATGTCATGTCTCTGTTCTTCAGTTTCCTCATTTGTATAATAAGGATAATAACCCATCTCCACCTTTATGAAATGCTTTTGAGATCTATGGAACAAATGCACTATATAAGTCTCAGATATTATTGTTGTTAACAGTACTGATGATGGTCTATTTGCTTTTTTCAGTTCACCCTTAATATTTGGAAATGCTTCAAGCTAAAAATATGCTTGTTACAAGCCACCCTGTTTATAGTAGCTATCCAACTGGACAGCTGCTTAAAATGAACTGAGCTCTAGTCTAGCATTTGAATACTGTCCTTCAGTCCAAATATGACAATTGGTTTGTTCAGACACCTGCTATCTTTTTCTTCTCCCTGCAGTTTCCGTTTGGGATCCATACTGTCCAAAGACAACTCTGTTTTCCCTCTGTTTAACAATTTGTTATGCACCAATGCGTTAATACAGAAATAATGGACAGTAAAATTAGATTGATTGTGTAGCTGGGAGGAATTCAGAGTGGAGAATATGGACACTGTCTCTGCAGCAACAGTACATGAGGAAATAGACAGAAGATCCCCGGGGAAATATAGGCATGAAGCAGAGGGAAAGAAAACCAAGGCCCTCATCCTACAGCTTTTTCCTGGCTGAACTGCTGCACCCAAGCAAAGGCCCATTGAATGGGTGTCTGCATACACAATGAGGCCACCTGCATAGACCAAATTGCAGGAGAGGGGCCATAGGGAATCATTTGGATAGAGAAGATATGAAGAATTGCCAGGACCCTGTAGATGTAAGAGTGTAGTCTATGGCGGTTGAGGGAAGCCATTATCTAGACAGCCCCAAAAAAGGATCCACATCAGAATGAGAGGGCAGAAATAGTAGAAGAGGGCAGGAAGAAGTCCAATCCATTGACATTTCACCCTCCAGGAGCACTGTGTTCTCTTCAGCAAAACATTCCCCCTTCCCTTGGTGGAAGCACTTTGCTACCATTTCCCCTTGATGGGAACAATACCCTTTATTCATGTAAAGGGCAAACCCACTGATTTCTGCTTCCCTTGCAGACCCTGATCTCAGATTAATGTTGACTGTATGATTCTTTTCAAAGTTCTGGCTTCCCATTTGAAGAAATTATGCCCCCTTATCATTGATCTAGACCAGATTGGTTTTATTAAAAACAGAAGTTCCTCCCATGGCGTGTGGCGATTAGTTAGCACTGTGCATTTTTTCCTGTAAATACGATGAAGAGCTGTTAGTCCTTAGTCTGCACAGAGAAAATGCTGGAGATCTTGCAAAAAATAAAAAGCTATTTTTAATGTAATATTCTGAAGTCCTTTGTGTTTGTGGGGACTTTTATACAATGGATAAAAAAAAATTCCCATGTACACTAACCTTTCTTATTTGCAGTACAGTAGCACGTGACAGCTCCAACTGAGTTCAGCATTCCATTGTACTAGATGCTGTACATAAACATAGTTAGAGCTTTGGGTGAAATCCTGGCTTAACTGAAGTTAATGACAAAACTCCCATCAAATTCAGCGGGGCAAGGATTTCACCTTTATGGTCTAACTAGTCAAGACAGACAAAGCATGGGGGAGAGGATGTATTATTGTCTCCATTTTACAGATGGGGAAGTGAGACACAGGGACTAAATAACTTGCTCAGTGTCCGAGAGACACCAACATGGCTACAATAACAGTGCATACAGCAAAGGAATACTGCTCAGTGTCACACAGGGTGTCTATGGGAGACTTGGGAATTGATCTCAGACCACCTGTGTCTTGTCCATTTCCTTAGCTACAAAAACAACTTTTCTTTCACCTGTTTCCACTGCAATACTGTGAAATCAGGCCCTGCTTTGTTACCAAAGCTTTGTTAGTGGGTTGTCCCTTTATTTATAAACCCTTTTGATAGGGTGATATGATGTAATGCTGCAAAACCATTGCAAAATTAACACAGCTATAGATAGGAACATAGGAACTGACCAATACATTTCTAATCCTTTTTACAAACCTTGTTAAACTATTTGCCTTGTAACAGTCTGCAGCTGTGTGTTCAACAGGCTGATTATGTTTGTAGAGAAGTATTTGCATTCATGCCTTCTGAATTTCTTACCTTTTAATCTCATGGAATGTTGTTATGTTATGGGACAGGCTAAGGGACAGTGCCCATCTAACCTTCTCTAGCCCATTTCATATATCTCTAGAACATCTCTTATTTTTCTCCCTCCTAAATTAAATAGTCCTCATCTTTTGAATCTCTTCATATGGAACATTTTCCTCCCTACCACAGACATGCACACACAAACACTGCTACTAT
Source organism: Trachemys scripta elegans (assembly GCF_013100865.1). NCBI lineage: Eukaryota > Metazoa > Chordata > Testudines > Emydidae > Trachemys > Trachemys scripta. The sequence continues at coordinate 25,425,604 of NC_048301.1, forward strand.
CCCAAGACGTCACTAACTATTTTATTATAGTAGCACATTGAGGTCTCATTGTGCTAGGGGCTGTATACACATATAGGAAGAGACGGTTCCTTTCCCCTAAATGCTTGTAAACTAAATAGACAAGGGATGAGAGAGAGGTGAAGTGACTCACATCAGGTCAGTGGCAGAGGCAGGAATAGGACCCAGGTCCCCTGAGCTCCAATCCAGTAGATCACACTGCATCTTCCAAAGGTTTTTCTCTGAACTTTTTCTACTTCTTTCAGGCCTTTCATTAGCAGGCGTGACCAAAATTGCATCACAGAAGGCTTGTCTACACTTATAGCACTGCAGCTGCACCACCACTGCACAGCTTCTTCCCGCTGGTTTAAGTACTCCACCTCCCCAAAAGGTGGTAGCTATGTCAATGGGAGAAGACTTCCCGTCGACATAGGGCTGTCTACACTGGGAACTCAGTCAGTATAACTGCGTTGCTCAGGGGTACAGATTTTCCAACGTAGTGCAGACCAGGGATTAGTTTGAGATGATGAAAAGTCCACACCCTCATTTAATTAGTTTTGTTACACAACATAACAGTGCTATGTTGTGTAACAAAAATATTGCTCCTTCCCCAACCCCAAAACTAAAGCACATTTTGTAAGCTCAAGATCAAGCTGTTATAGGGACAGAAGTAGCTCCTTTGAAATTCAAGGAGAAGAGATTTGGTATATGATTTGTTATTTTGGGATTATGGTTTTTCTGTTTTCCATACATTATCTACATTAAATATTCACCTTCTAATTTCAGATCATTTGATGAAATTTAGAAAGATGGCATGACACAGCTTTTCACGTAAATGTTCTTAATATGTACATATCCATTATGTGTGTTTCCTTTAAACTATCCAGCTTCCTTTTTGTTTCCTTTACCAAAATGCTTTCAGTCCCTTTTCTTGTGTCGAGCTAAGAACCCAAACATCCTTCTGTGCCACTGGCTCTCATGCCCAGAGGTGGCATTGGCTTACAATGCCAAAAATAAAATTGTTATTTAGCATACCAGTTTGAGCCAAAGTTTCTCTTGATTCATGCACTGAAAAGGCAAAGATGGACTAAGATGGCATAGAAGCATTTGGTAATAAAATTTTAATATGACTAAGTTTCTGATATTTCCATCGAATGACCTCCCTATGACACTTAATAATCTCACTGCCTGAAATAATGCAAGTGGATTCTGCTAACTGTAGGGCTGTCTCACATTGTAGGGCTCATTTGCTCACAGCCCCTGCAGCATAGTTCCATCCAGACATTGCCCATTATGTGTAATCATTGGGGAGTAAAGCAGGCTCAGTGCAATATTTGGGATGGCGTAACAGGAAGTGAGATGAATTTGGATATAGTGCTAAAATGCTTATGTATTTAAACTGAATATGGAAAACTGGCTAGTATCAGAAGACACTTATATAACCAGAAACTCCTACTTGGCTCCCATTTATCACCTATGCAGAGAAGAAAGTGGTAACTCATAAAGAGATAGATGTGCCTGGCTCTCACATGGGTGTGCAGGGCTAAAGATGGGCTCAAGGAAACATATTTGTTGTCATGTCAATAAAGACACATACAAATATAACTTCAACAGAACAACATGCAAAGGTAAATACTTTGACATAGGTAGATACTATCTCTGCTTCATCTTCTTAGGAGATGGCAGATAAAGGAACTATTAGAGAAACAGCCTCATCTGTCATAGTAACTAGAGCTAGTCAATTTTTTAAAAGATTTTTGTTGGAAAATGTCATTTTGAAGAAACCAATTTTTTGTGTGTAAAATCTTATAGATTTCAACACAAGATGTTTGTGAAAAAAATCGAAAAAATTCTGAAAAATGTCAATGTCATGTTTCCACATTTTCAAAATGACAAGTTTCATTTTTTCATTTTGTTTCAAAATTTACTTTATTTCATATTCAAAATGGTTTTAAAATATAAAAATGGTTGAAATTGAAGTTAAATGTTTTGAATTTACCATAACGGAATGTTTCAAAATTGAATTCCTTTTTGTCAAATATTCAAAATTTTGTCTTTTCAGTTGGGGTCTGACTTATTATTTTACCAAAATCTTGACATTTTTCATGGGACAGAGATTCTGTTTCCTAACCAGCTGTAACAGTAACATTGGAAATAATAGTCCACTTGTTAGGACACTATCCAGGGCCATGGGAGATCTCGGTTCAAGTCTATGCTCTGCCACAGATACTGCAGAAAGTCCTTCTGTGACTCATTTCCCCTTCTGCACAATTGAAATAGTTGTACCCCATCTCACAAAGGTGTTGTAAGGCTGAATGCATTAAAGTTTGTGTGGCTTTCAGATACCTTAATGATGGGAGAAAGATGAATACCAAAGAGAAAACTAAAAGACTGAGAAACCCAAATCAATGTAGTCATTTATAGAGAATCATGAAGGTTTTTGAGTGAAGCCCCCTGAAGTAAATAGTAAAACTCCCATTGACTTCAATTAAGCTAGAATGTCATCCACTGAGTCTACATATTGATCTGTAGAAGGACTCCCAATGTACTCAGGCAGTATACATGCAAATTGTTCAAGTGAATGAAAGAAACCATTTCCAAAAGAGCTTTGCTCCAACTTATTACATTAAGTAGTTCCACCATGCAGTAGGCACTGGTGTTTTGGCAAGCATGGCTCTCAAGATCCCCTATTATTCCATATAGGCCAATGCATGCGTGGACTAGTGCCTCCATGAGTGGTTTGTATCAATAGCCAGTGGAGTTAGTGGATCCTGACTGTGTCATTTGGCAAGGGTATGAAGTGTTGTAATCCTGACACATCATGTGATTAGAGCTAGGAAATAAAGACACAGGCAAAGATTTTCAAAAGTGAATAGTGATTTGCTGTGCTTCAATTTTGGGGGTTTAAAATTCAGACACCCTACAAGGGCCTGATTCTCAGAAAATGCTGGGCAACTTCTCTCTGAAAATCAGGCCCTTTTAAGGTGTCTTAGGCTGAGTATTCAGAAACAGAGATATGCAAAGTCACTAGTTATTTTTGAAAGTCTTGGCTTATTTCTTTGCCCACACTTCTGTGTGTTGCACTTTTGTTGCATGATCGTCTCAAAATCCCATCCATGATCTTGCTTTAAAATTATGCCTGGCATGCTACTACTCACCATCCCCAAAAGCTATAATTTGAAGAACAGTTTCACAAAAGAGGCACCCACATGCTGCTATTGATAAGATATTTCCAGCATGGATGTCTCTGTGTGTGTAAGTTTTGATGTCACACTCACTGCCATGGTGTTAACTCTGAGGTTAGAAGGTGATTCTGGGATTTTTACAGGTCACTGACATGATACTTCAACTGGGTTTTGTAATAAAATCGGGTGTGAAAAAGATAACATATTAACACACATTCTCCTATTGCCACTCATTTAAGCAACTTCAGATTTTCTCTTACCCTAATCCTGTTTCTAAGCCTTACAAGGGTGGGAGGGATAGAAGGGTTTAGCTACTTCCCAGGGAAAAAACCTGCATGTGGGACTATGGAAGGAAAATTCTGTGACATTTCCCATTCAGACATTTTCCAAATTGATCTCTCTCTCACGTTGCATGGGAATGGATCGCTCAACAGTAAGAGTAAAACTTGTCTGTACAGGTGACAGAACCTTCTCTCGGGGTGGTCTGAGACTGTGAAATGAACTCCCCCAGGAATGAAGTACCGTCATAAACCTCGCCACTTTCTGCTCCAAATGCAAGGCAGATTTCTTTGACCTTGCCATCTGTAATAAAAACCCTACCAAAACAAGACACTCCACTGCACCTGACCTTCCCTCTGGGGAGAGGATAAGAGAACAAACAACACATGATATATGTAGTCGCATTGCTTAATGAACTACTGGAAGATGCTCTGAAACTCTAGTGATGGGCATGGTATAAAAACCTATATAGAATAGAATAGGAATGACTTTATCTTTTCCATTAGCGATTCAATGAGATAACAACGATAGATTGTTAATACAGCCCTTATTTTTTTTTTCATTAAATTATTATTTTTTCTCTTTTATTGTGTTTTTTCCCACCGCTAATGTGAATTTGTGGTTGTGAAAGGTTCCAGATTGACTGCACTGGAGATTGAAATCCTTTAATTACTCATAAAACAGGTTCAGCCCTGACAACAGTAGTGTAAGCTTCCCTTGCAAATGTGTCTCAGAACTGACCTCTTGAGACATAAGAATTAGTCAGTCTTGTTGAATGAGAGCATGGCGAAGGGCCAGATCCTCAGCTGGTGTAACTGATGTAGCTTGGTGGAACTATGCCAATTTAAGATCTGGCCCTCAGATTTGATCTTGCTATGTGGGTGGAAATAATCAGTGAAAAATTAGCTCTTGATGAAGGGTGGTTTGTTACTCCTGAATCCAAAGCTCACTGATGTAACATAAATATATTAGGTTTCAAATAATCATACTGTACTAACAAATATATGAATGTTGCTTGTTTCCGTATCTGAATTTGAAGTCCATTCCATATATTTGACAGTCTCCCTGTAAAAAAAATACTTCCTTAAATTCTTCTTACATATATCCCTTTTACTTAAACCTAAATCCCCTAGTTCTGGTCTCTTCAACACACGCAAATAGAGCATTAAGTTTAATTTGATAATAACCATTAACTAGTTTAAATACTTCAGTCATGTCACTGCTTAAGCATCTTTATTATTCTTCCAAGACTAAATAATCCCAATTTTGTCACTCTTTCCTCAAACTCTTCTATTCTATTTATCAACTTAGTTGCACTACATTGTACTGTCTTGAATTGCTGTCTTCCTTTATATAAAGTGCCCTTAAATGGACAGTATGGACCAAATTCCAATCTCAGTCACACCACTGTAAATCAGAATTTACGTCAGTGACTTTGACTTTGATTTGATGTCACTGGGTATATTCTAGAATTACACTGGTGTAACCGAGATCAGAATCAGGCATTATAGTGCTAAATGTGGTCCAATCAATGCTTAAAAGCAGAATGTAAATATATCCTTGGTTTTATGTTATATACTACTCTTTTGAGTCCAGCCAGCATCTCATTAACCTTCTTTATGCAGCTTCACATTGGATGGAGGATTTAAATATGAGGTCCATCAGTACTTTCCCTCTACATATTAATTATTTCATGCTCATTCACTTCTTGATGTATCTGCTGGAATTGACACTGCTGTCACTTTTTTTGGAATTGATCTACTGACACTTTTCGTCACACTGCCTAGCAATCTGGGCTGGTTTCATTTCAGAATCCTAGCAGATAAAGACAACATGTATCCTATGACCTGCCCTCAAAACATACGGTCCCCCACGCTCTTCTTTTCCAAAGGTATGATCCATCGTTAGTTTTACATATAGGGAACACTGAAAAATATTTCATTTATTGTAACATTATCTTGTTATAACAACTGTGGTGTTAATTGTGAATATTTAGAGCCATTATTCAGGGTGGCCACTAGGGGGCATATACAAGGGTGGTAACGGACTGTGTAAACAGGAAATAGAGTGTCTTGCATTTGCCCCAACCACGGTGTCTTGAGTCTCTGCAGTCTCTACAATAACACTTTGTACTTTATCATCTAGTCGCTTTACGGGTCTCAAAGTGCTTTGCAAACACTGATGAATTCAGCCTCCCAAGGGCTGGTGGCGAGGCTCATATGTGTTTTTATTCTCATTTTACAGATGGAGAAAGTAGTGCACAGATACTTTAAGTGACATCACATATCTGGCCTGTAGTAATGCAGACTTCCTGAATACCAGGCCAGTGCTTTAAGTAACAGATCATTGTAAGTTAAGAAGCTTCAAGAAAGAGGAATCACTAGAGATTTATAAAGGCTTTGAGAAAGATTCACTAATAATCATCCCATTCAGCATGAGCCTCCCCAGTGTTGCTCTATCTTCCACCCATTTGGTGGGCCCAGTGACTCCAATGGGTTCCCTCTTACGCTCTGCTGCACTGTTTTTTACACTCTGCTACGTTAATTTATCCAGTGGGAAGTCTCAATGTGAGAACTTCTGCACATTCTTTGGGTTTCGTACTTGAAGTGCGGTATTACATTTGGTGCAAGTAATTAGTATATCTTTGAGGTCATCAAGTTCTCCACTGTGGCAGAATTGTGAGAAAGGTTCACAGTGAAACCAGCAACTATGTTAGTATCTCCTGGTTTCAAGTTTTGCTGTGCATATGGATCTTGCTAAGATGGTGAAAAAGTTTGTTAAAATTCATAACCTTTCTGATCAAACTAAGGCTCAATTCCAAGTAAACTTGGTCTGATTAACTGTAGTTTCTGCTCCTGTGAAACAAAACCTTTCAGTGCATGGCTTATTTCACATTTATATGTGAATTAACTTTCACCCTAATGGACTGCAAAGTGTTTACTAAAGAATCACTTTGCCCATCCATGTTTGGGTGAAACATGGCAACTTTTTAACACTGCACAACAATACTACGCAACAATTGCTAAGAAGAACATAAGAATGGTGATACTGTGTCAGACCAATGTCCAGCTAGCCTAGTATCCTGTCTTCTGACAGTGGCCAGAGGGAGGAACAGAACAGGGAAATTATCAAGTGATCCATCCCATGTCATCCAGTACAAGCTTCTAGCAGTCAGAGGGTTAGGTATGCCCAGAGAATAAGGTTGTGTTCCTGACCATCTTGACTAATAGATCAATTTATGGAGGATAGGGTCCATCAATTACTAATTCTTTTTTGAACCCAGTTATACTTTTGGCCTTCACAATATCTCCTGGCAACGAGTTCCACAGGTTGAGTGTGCATTGTGTGAAGAAATACTTCCTTCTGTCAATGGGATTTAGACTAGGTGCCTAAATCCCTTTTGAAAATATTTAGGTTCCTAAATCAGTTAACTGTTGTGACATTGAGCACAGCTACATACCTTTAAAAAACTGGGCCTAAGTGATTTGGCTAAGGTCAACTAGGAATTCTGAGGTGGAACATAGACTTGAATGCTGGTCTCCCAAGTTATAGGGTAGTGTCCAAACCAATGAACCATCCTTCATCTCTGAATAAACATCACTGCTGCTGGTAGCACTGGGGGTTTTCTCTGAAGGTCTGTCAGCCAAGTATTGGACTACCCCAATCATGTACATATTAGAAAACATGAGATGATCTCAGACTGAAGTGGTTATATATTTTTAGTTATAAAAATCTGCCTTCAGCTGCTAACGATCCAAATATTAACTTGGGAGAAAACCTTGTTTGAAAGCTTTGAGTTTAATTCTGCCCTCACCCTAATTTCATAACTCAAGTAGTTACTCCAGTGTCAGAGGAAGAAGAATAAGGCCCTTTCTTTCCATGGCCAAGTTTTCTCACTTGCTCAGTGGAAGACTGGACATTCTGTTTCCAAATGGAATAATCTGAGGACTGTAAAGCCACAGAACACTTCCATTTTTAAGAAATCTGTTGTCATTAATGCATTGACTAACATATCAACTGCTCTTTCCTCCATGCTGATGAGTTCAGATCTGCCCTTTAGTTGACCTTTTTTTATTTATCCGGATGCTGATTATATCTGTCGTTATACAGGAAGTGCAGATATGTTTCTATACTGCAAGATACTTTACTGTTGACCTCCTGAATTTTACTCATGCTGTTGGTTTCCTTAAAAAATACCCAGAAAAAAATATTAACATATAAAATATATTTTACTCAAGTGAAATACTATATTTTTATTGGCATGTCAGAGACATAATGTGACATGTATTTAACAAAAACAATTTGTAACAATTAGTACAGTGCCTAAAATATTCTCAAAAGTCACTGCACATGTCAAAGATGTGTTGTTTCTTAGCAGTATTACCCATTGTATGTATTTATTTCTCCAAATATAATAGCAATTAGAGTGCAATCCACCAGAAACATGAAGGTACACTGATAAGCAGAGTACATCATCTGCTTCTGCCTGATAGTCACTGACTTCTCTATCTGGAGAGGAATCGTGGCCCAGAAGTTAGAGCACTAGCATAAGACTTGGGAAGCCTAGATTCAAGTCCCTGCTCCATCATAGACTCCTTGTGTGTCCTTGGCCAGTCATATAGCCTCTCTGTGCCTCAGTTCCCCATCTGTAAAATGGGGTTACTAACACTTCCTTATTTCACAGGGGCACAGTGAGGATAAATTCATTAAAGATGGTGAGACACTCAGATATGATAATGGGGCCCCTGCAAATACCTAAAATAGCATACTGTGGCTAGGGTGAAGATTATCTAGTTAGAAGTCTAAAAAGTAATCCAGAAAGTCTAGTGATGGAATGAAAGCATTTTAGATCTAGAGTTAAGTCCTTGCTGTCTGGGCTGCCATCGGTTTAATATGAGAACATTTCTCTATGTCACTTCCTGGATATTCCTTTCTGTCAAGCCTATTTCCCAGCTGCTGTAAATAAAGCTAGACTTATGAGAGCCTTTCAAGGGCTTTGTAATAGCACAGTATGTAAATTTTCCATTAGAGGCCTTTTCTAATGTACCTCATCTGAAACAGACTCTGTTAGGGGACCTGCAATAAGAGCAGGGCTAGAAGAATACACAGGTACCATAGTGGCTCTGCTGGCAAAAAAGAAGATTGACTAACATGGAAGGAAAGGGTAGAGTAAGGAAAGAGGAAATAGGGTGGGGAACAGATGGTAACTATTCTGGCAGTGCTGTCCATTGGCATAAAAGTAGTGAAGTCTAAGTGCCAGATTCTGCAACCTTCAACTTTTTATGTATGCAAAGTGAAACATGTGTAAGTGTTTGCGGGATTTGGGCCTAAGTTTCTTCTCTCCCATTATTTGATAAATCACTCCGACATATTTGATATGGCCTTGTTTACAATGATGTCTTATTCTGTATTGTTTATATCTCATGGCTCTTCAGCATGGTCCATTCCTTTCAATTTCAAACATACCATTCTTTTCTTTTCTTTTCTTTTTCTTTTATTTTATTTTATTTTATTTTGTTATGTGATGAGTGGAGACATGTAATACAAACTTTTCATTTCATCCATCTTTATAGCTGTATTCAGTAACCAAGCTTGATTATTAAATTTGAGCCTTACTCTGCATCAGTCTACTCCTGTGCTATGTTCTCAGGCCAAGTTGTCTAAGCAGACCATAAACCAGATGTGAATCTTAACTTTTTCAGGACTTAATTTTGCCACTTGGTTTGGATCACAGAGAAGTTTTCAGCCTGCAGTCTTTGATGCTTTATGTTTGTGTTCATAAAAATTATATGGAAAGTTATAAAAGAGTGATAAGGTCTTCCAGTTTTACCACCAAATGGAAAAGTTGTCCACACAAAGACTTTATAACCATCTTGTAACAATTTCTAGGATCTAAAATAATTTTAGCTGATTATGCATTAGTGATGTTGAAAAGAATTTAAACCTACCAGTTTCTATGCAAGAATCATGAGAACCAACCCTGTTTCTTGCTTTTATATAGTAAAGGCCCCACTCTTCAAACCCTACTTATGTCCTGAGATCCATTGACAACTTGTGTGAGTTTCAGGATTGAGATCTAAGATCAAGAAGCTTGAAGGTCTTCTGGTTAATTTACTTCAGTATCACTAATACTGAGTGTCTGAAGAACTTCATTAATGACACTGGGATCTTTTCATGATATAATGTAGAATTTTTTGTAAAAATTTGGCTGTTTTCTTTTTTTTTTTTTATCTGATAGTTACCTTTAAAAATTGTTTAAATTTCATTATTAATGTAAAAAGTCATAAAATTCCCAGAACTGACAATAGGCTATAGATAGCTAGATTGTAAGCCACAGCATTTAGCTGTCAAATATTGTATTTGAAGATTCCTTTTGGAAATCTGGTATATTTAAAACAGCAAATGCTTTCAAGCAGCCTTTTGTGTATGTGAATTCTGTGACAAGCCAACAATTTTGTTATATTTTTATCTAGTAAGTACTTGCAAAAATAAAATTTGGAGAAAAGATGCATTGATTTTTAAAATGAAAACGTAAAAATATTCTTATCTTGGAGGATTACAGCAGCAAGTAATCTCATATTAGGCACACATTTTTTCCTTTTTGTCATCTTTCACTAATATCCTTCTGATAGACAATAGCCTTTTGGTCTCAATACTTTAAACCCACTAGAATGGGAATTTAAGTTAAAAAACATTGATGCACAGAGGAAAAAATTACACTAACCCCTGGGTTTGGTATGATAGTGCTTTCACTTGGCAGGTTGCATACAATTTACTTTTAATAATAAACTCTTTATACAATAAGTGTAGTTGCAACACCCCTGCTATTAACAGTGCTATTTCATGCACCTAATGATAGCTAAGCAATGGAAATAATAAGGCAATTTACAAATACTAAAACAAAAAGAAGTTGTATTTCTCCACGTATGTAGGATATGTTCTGATCCATTTATGTTTCCACTGAGTTCTGCTGAAGCATGAAAAGGGTTGTAAATCATATTTGACATACATCCCATGGGTCAGCCACCACTCTTTTAAGATAACTGAATGGAATAGGAATAACCATGTTGGAGGCAGAATATGAAAAAGGAACTGTGATGCACTGTATAAGGCAGAAAACCATCATTTAAAAAAAATGATCGGCAGCCTGAAAATCAGGTACTGGCAGTTCTCTTTTTAATCCATGCAAGGAAAGACTGGAAACAGCCCAGCGATCCTCGGTGAACTTTAACATTGTCATAGGATGGGCCACAGCAGGGTCAGAGATTACTGTTCAATAGAGAGCTGATGGTGTCAAGATGTAAGAGACGGGCATGTGGTCACACCACTTCCTATGTCCATAGGCATTCAAGCTATCACCATACAACCTCTTTTATTATCACACACAATTAAATCATAGTTTGGTATTTATTAATATTATTGGTAACAAAGCTTATACAAAGGTTTTTTGTTTTTTTTTTTTCTCCTGCTGATGATAGCTCATCTCAATTGATTGGCCTCTTACAGTTGGTATGGCTACTTCCACCTTTTCATGTTCTCTGTATGCATAAATATCTTCTTTCGGTGTGTTCCATTCTATGCATCCGATGAAGTGGGCTGTAGCCCACGAAAGCTTATGCTCAAATAAATTTGTTAGTTTCTAAAGTGCCACAAGTACTCCTGGTATTTTTGCAGATACAGTCTAACACAGCTGCTACTCTGAAAGCTTATACAGTATTAGGATAGCACCCAGAGATCCTGGTTGGGATCAGGACCTCTTTGGGACAGGCACTGTGCAAACATAGGGAGGTGAAATTTGGCTGTTGAATTTGAAGCTTATCAATTAAGTTTCTATTATGAACATCTTAAATCATAAATGAGGATCCCATTCTGCTCTCATTGAAGGTGATGGGAAAACTCATATTGTATTCATTGGGAACAGGAGCAGGCTTTTGGGCTATGTGGTTTTATATTCCTGTTTTCTATTTGTATATGAATATATTCTAAAATAGCTAAACCAATGAAGTTCCTTATGTGTGTGACTGGGAATCTACAGCTGAGGGTGACTGGCATCCATCCCCAACAAAAGCCCGAGACATTTGAAACTGATTATCTCATCTACTATCCTAACCTGAGAAGCTTATGACCAAGGTGCTCTCATGTATAAAGGCAGACATTTTATGACATCTGGTACAACTGCAAATGGAACTCCAGTGTTTTCACCTGCTCTTTTGTCTAGACTGCCTTTTTCTATTTAAATCACCTTCCATCCCTGTTTCCCCTTTTCACTGACTCTCCTGCATTTGTTTTTATCAGGAAGAAAGAGCAGTCAGCTGCTTGCAAAGTAGAAACTCAAGTCGCTTCTGTGTGAGGTGGCCAAAAGTTGTGAGAGTGGCTGACAGCAGCCTCACTCCTTGGAGGGTGGCCCAGTTGTGTTATGTCATACCAACCACTGCAGGCCGAAGAAATAAGAATAGCGAGCTCCCTGTGCGATGCAATGTCTATTCCACCATAGCTCAGCATATTGCTCCCGCTGACCCACTAGAATCAGGATATACGAAAAAGATTTTTTTATTCATTAGTGCAGTTGTAGAAGAAGGGCAATCGCCTGTGTCATGACGTCATGGGGGTTGTAATTGCACATCAATCTGTGGACTCTTTGCGTTGATCTGCAGGCTCACATTACTGGCAATAACATTTCTGGTGTAATCATGCATATACTTCGTATTCCTCTGGCCAGGATGAAGCTGTAGGAGCTAATGTATTCTGAGTCAGACCAACTGCCGCTCATGAAGGGAAAAAAAGACTTGCTTGAGTAACCGTAATAATTGGAAAATTATTTTGATAGCCTGAAACAATCTAATATATTACAGAATTTTATTAAAATAATATCAAATCAAATTAACTGCTATTCCATAATGAATTAGGTAACAAGGTAGGCAGATATTAATCGGCCTTGGCTCCCAGGCAGGGGAGCCAGGAATTTATTAGCTCTTGCGGCTTCTGAGAGGGTGAAGACAGAAATCAGTATCACAGGCTACAAGGGAAGCCCCAGAGACAGCTGAGCTTTTACTTTTTTCTCACTTTCACTTTATAATCCATCATTAAACACTTGTATTTCTTTTATGTGGGGTCTTATGAAATTTTTAATTTTTTAATTGCTCTGTGATTTAATAATGAGGATTTTTGTGCATGTGTGTGTGCGCACCCGTAGCATGTGTAACCCAGCTGCCAATATTAGAAGTAACTCACCTTTGTCCACCTAGGCTAACCTTTATGGAAAAAAATGACATTTTACAACTTATATAATTACTGAGGAGAAAGACTGTTGAGTTCATGGGCATTGTGGCATCAAATGCTGGGTTTAATAGGCTCGCAGTACAAGTCTGAAACATTAGCACTAGTGTATTTTTTCTTCCTAAGTAACTGACAAAATACTTTCAGATGTGTCCCGCTCCCTTCCTGGTTTGTGCAGTTTGTCTTGTAGTTCTGGGCTGTGCCAACTTAGCTTAATAAAACAATGTGTTCAATTTCTCTGCATCACCTTCCCCACCTATAAACTGTGGGTCGCTAATACAGACCTGCCTCACCGGGGTGTTGTGACAGTTATGTTGTGTCAATTATGACCAGGTTTTCAAAATGTGCCTCTGTCTGTGCACACTCAGACAGTTATCAAAGGTCTTAATTCTAAAGACATCCTGACCAGCTTCTTAATGACTGGAGCTTTCTGTTCAAATCATTGAAGATGTATGTGTATTTCTATTGGCTAGAGCTACTGGTGATCTTAGGTCTGTGCAACCTATGCAGCTGAATAGGGTCCTGATCTTCCTAATGCCATCAGCTCACACATGATCCACCGGTCACAGAAGCATCTCAGATTCCCCATCTATGATCCCTTCTGGATACCTGTGGGCCAATGTGGACTGAGTTTCCTAGCTGTCCCGCTTTGCTCCTTACTTGGGAAATTGCACTTTGGCTCTGCCTCCTGACTTCCCAGAGGCTATGGCACTATACAAATTGGTGAGGAGGAGTGGGTTTGTCTTAGCCTGAGGGAGATCAGGGAAAGGCAGAAGACAACTGGGGCATAAGTGGTGGAGGAATCTCCATGGAGATCTGCATATGTTACTTCTCATAGGGCCCATAAAACTGAAGTCACAGAATCATAGAACCATAGGGTTAGAAGGGACCACAAGAATCATCTACTTTAACCCTCTGCCAAGATGCAGGATTTGTTGTATCTAAACCATCTAAGACAGATGGCTATCCAGCTTCTTTTTGAAAACCTCCAGTGAAGAAGCTTCCACACCATCCCTAGGCAATCTGTTCGATTGTCCTACTGTTCTTACATTAGGAAGTTGTTCCTGAGATTTAATCTACATCTGCTATGCTGCAGTTTGAACCCTTTGCCTCCTGTCCTGCCCTCTGTGGCAAAAGAGAAGAACTTTTCTCCATCCTTTTTATGGCAGCCTTTCAAATATCTGAAGACTGCTATCTAATCCCCTTTTACACTCCTCTTTTCCAAACTAAACATACCCAGTTTCTTCAGCCTTTGCTCACATGGCCTGCACTCCATCTCTTTGATCATCTTTGTCGCTTGCCTCTGGATCCTTTCCAGTTTTTCTACATCCTTTCTATACATTGGTGACCAAAATTGAACACAGTACTCCAGCAGAGGCCTAAGCAGCGCCGAGTAGAGCAGTACTATCATCTCCAGTGACTTGCATGCTATGCCTCTCTTAATGCAACTTAAAATTGCATTTTTTTGCAACAACATTGCATTGTTGACATATGTTGAGGTTGTGATCCACCACAACACCAAGATTCTTCAGCAGTGCCGATGCCAAACCAGTTATCTCCTATTCTGTATTTGTGCATTTGTTTTTTCTTCCCTAAGTGTAGCACCTTACACTTGTCTTTGTTGAATTTCATTTTGTTGTCTATAGCCCAGTCCTCCAATTTATCAAGATCTCTCTAGCTCTGTCCTCCAGAGTATTGGCATCCACCCAGCTTTGTATCATGGCCATACTTCATCTGTATGCTCTCTATTGATACATCCAGGTTATTAATAAAGATTGGTTATTGCACCCAGAACAGATCCCTGTGGAACCCCACTTGAGACCTCTCTCTAATTCAACATCATTCCATAAATAGTTTGTTTGCAGTTGTTTAACTAATTATGTATCCACTTAATGTTAGTTCTGTCAAACCTGCGTTTCTCCAGCTCACTTATCAGAATGTAATGTGGGGCTGTGTCAAAAGTCTTGCTGAAGTCCCGGTATATTATGTCCACGGCATTTCTCCATCCACCAGATCAGTTGCCCTGTCAAAGAAGGAAATCAAGCTAGTTTGGCATGATTCAATTTGGTTTGGCATGATTCTTTCTTGGTAAATCCATGTGGGCTGCTAGGGATTACCCCTTCATCCTCCAGGTATTCACAAATTGAATGTTTTATCCGTTGCTCTAGTAGCTTCACGGTATCGAAGTCAGGCTAACTGGTGTATAGTTCCCTGGCTCCTCCCCCCCCCTTTTTAAAGATGGGCACTATGTTAGCCCTTCTCCAGTCTTCTGGGACCTCTCATGTCATCTATGAGTTTGTAAATATTATTGCCAGTGGATCCGAGAGTTCTTCAGCTAATTCCTTCTATACCCTCAGGTGAATAGCATCTGCCGCTGCTGATTTGAATTAATTCAAATTGGTCAGAAGATCTCTGACATATTCTTTACTTATCCCGATCTGCATCCCTTCCCCTTTATTGTCTATGGTAACTTTGCTAGTTATCCACTCACAAGTCTACTTAGGTTCAAGTTGCGTGTCACTTTTCAGCGGTTCATACAAATACGTCCATCAGTTTTGATCTGTATGATTCTAACCCCTTTTAGTTTTAGATTTGGATGAAATTCAGTGAAAACCACCAAACTCCATCTAGCAAAACTGAAATTTGCATAATTCTCTGTACAAAACTGTAAACCCTTCCCTTGCCATTTACATCTCATTCCTAACTCATCTCCTTCATGCTGTTGCCTGGGAAGGAGTCCAGATCAAGAAGGGAACATATAGGAAGAATATAAGAATATATATGAGGGACTGGAAGACTCAGGGGATTGGATGCAGAGCCAGTCACCACAATGCCACTGATATGAATCCTGATCAATTAAATAATGACCAAAAGTTGTTACTATTTTATGGTTATTCTAGCCTATTTGAGATAAGTAGTTTCGGTGTAGTCCTTACTAGACAGATATCCAGATAATCAAAGCCACTATCACAGATGGCATACTTGTTAAGGGGGCTGAGGCACAAAGCACCTCCAAGCTGGTATACAAGCAGGCACACGCCATCTCTTAGGGTTAGTCCTAAGTCTTCAGGCTCACAGCTGAGAACATTAACAACTGTGCCAAAAGGTTTGGAGGCAGAGATATCTGTCCAGTAAGAATTGGACTGAGAACACCAACCTGTTTCAGAAAGACTGTGGAATAAGCTATGAAAGCAGTACCATAGAAGGGAAAATTCAGTGTGTGCTGCCATTTGTTTTAATGCTATCAGAGCCACAATGTTTTCCCATTGCCAGTGGGCTGCTGGATCTCCCTTACCATGTGTGGTTTCTATGTGTACAGCATTTCTTAATAAGAGAGGCTCTTCAATGAGAGAGGTTTACAATAAGTGGCAGAAACTTGATCGTTCCTCATCTCCCCCATCTTGTCTTAAAGGGACAGCTGTTTATATAGTGAGCCCTCATATAAATATTCAGAAATATTAATGCTCATACTCTGGAGGCACAGGAACAATTGGGCCTTTTGTTTTTCATGTTTTGCACATCCGTGGACCCAAAATGAAGTTAATTGTATTGTCTAGGATCTCTAGTCATGGAACAGGACCCCATTGTGCTAGGTGCTATACAAACACAGAACAAAAAGACAGTTCTTGCCCCAAGGAGCTTACAGCCTAAGTATGAGACAAGAGATATGTTCTGTGGACTTTAGTTCCAGTGTTGTCCATGTCCAGTGTTGCTGGCCTTTCAAAAGCAGCATGCTTCCTTTAAAACAACGAATTGAAAATGATGTGTATGCCTGATACATCAACTACAAGCGTGCTTTAAAAAGAATGGCCGGAATCCTCATTTATACTGACGCCATCTTACACCACTCCGGCAAGCGTAAAGGGTCCTTAGAGTTGATGTAAATGTAATTTAAGGTCTACTTACCCAGCCAGGTCAGTGTGAAGTAGTAAAGGAAAATCAGGCCCCAAATTTCTGTTAGGTTATTTTTTAACAGACCTAGCTTGGGTGAGGATGCTTTGCAACGGGAAGCAGTGATTCTGATTTTAATTTTTTCTTCTCAAATTAGTTAAGTGAGATTGATTGTTTTAAAGGATGGAAGAGTTCACCACGGCTCCAGAAAAACATCAAGTATGAGAGCCTAGATTATGTCAGAAGACATGCAGCAGCCCACGCATTAGACTCGAAATCTGTGCTCGCACCTGCCCCAACTCATTTTTTTCCTTGGCATTTATTGAGATGACACTGTGTCAACAGAATTCTGCAAAACTTTGACAAAATTGTGACAGATCTGCAATGGCAGAATGACTTATGGAAATGTTGAAGTGGCTTCTCAATCAAGTCTCAGGATAGCTTGTGACTCCATTGTCCTGTAGGTCAGAAGTCAGACTCCACTGGGGAGACATCACTTGTTTCTGGTCCAAATCCCTGCCATATGCTGGAGGCGGGGAGGAGGAAATCAAGGCTTTTAATTGCTCTATCCCAACGTTTCTATCCTGCCTTCCTCAATGATTTCTATAGCATTGCCCATCCTTTGTAACATTGTCTTATATCTTTTAAACTCATAGGGTCTAATTCTCCATGATCTTGCACCTTGTGGAGCCATTTCCTACTGTATAAAGTGCAAAGTGGTTATAAAATGCTACCATTGTCATAAATAAGTAGAAGAATGATCATCTGTATAGGTGTAATAATTGTACAAAGTGCAATGAGTGGTGAATCAGTGGTGACAGTTAATTAACCTGATACCTGTGTCCGAATTACACTATAATATCGTTGGGGCAGGAATTTCTTTGATGTTTGTACTGCACTCACCCCAGATTGTTTTACAGATTTTTCTCCTTGTTTATATAATTATCAACAGAGTTTCTCTTGCTTTCTCAAATTTGCATTAAAACTTGATTACCCTTTGGCAGTGAATGTGAACTTCAGTGCTGTAACTGTGAGTTGAAAGGGGGCAGCCGCCAAAGATGCTTCTCTAAAGAATCTTTAGGCCTTTTCATTATAAATATAGTTTATATTGTATATCAAAAATATATGAAAACCTCCAGCCAGTCCAGAACACAAAACTACTAGACATGACTGGCAAGGGGAAACCCCTGATCCCAGTGCTGTGGACTCCATTTTGGTTCTGCATTAAACACGGGATCAAGTTCAAGATCATGAGCCTAATCTTCAATAATAAAATAATACCTAGCTTTTACATAGGGCTTTTCAGTAGCAGATCTCAAAGTGCTTTTACAAAAGAAGTACATATCATTTTAAAAGTGGGAAACTGAGGCACAGAGAGATAAGTGACCTTCCCAAGGTTACTCTGCAGGAGAGCCGTTCAAAGCTCTCCATGGGCTAGGACCAACCTAACACCTCTTGCACTGCAGCCATGAACTTTCACTACAGTTGCACTCTTCAGGAAGGAAGATGCTATCCACAACAAGAGAGAGACTTGTGAGAGCTGGAGATATGGGGCCAGCTCTTTGGCCCCTCCTAAGTCCTAAATCTCCAGTTGTGCACATAAGACATTAAGGTACCTTAAGGCAGTGTCTGAGGATTCTCCTAGCACAGGGAAAGCCTCAGCTGAAGTAGGGATCTAAGCCAGAGTTTTCAGCTATAAGATTCTGTTTTTCAGCGATTAGGTCCTAATTCTGGAGCTCTCTTTCTGAAGAAATCAGAGTGACTGTGAACCTCTCACCATCTTCAGATCCAAGTGCAAAAGCTCTCTGACATAGTTTTCCCTCAGTAAAGCAAACAGAACCTCCCACCCCCCCACAAGAATGAAAACCTATTACCTCCTCACAGCCACAAATGGGAGAGGAGAGAGCTCACATGGCAATGAACCTCTTGTTATTTTCCTTTAAGGTGCTTAAACACTATGGTGATGAACATAGGAGAGACAGAGGGACATTCCAACTGGCAGATATAAGCACCCATCTAGCGCACAGAAACACAAAACAAACCTCTGCTTACCTGCCTATTTCTGTTGTTGCCTGTTGTGCCCCAGAGAGAATAGCTAATCCAAGAGGTGTTAAAGGAAACACTACAGCAAATGTTGAAAAGCTGAGGTATATCCCCACTGCTCTCTGTTCAGAGAGAACACACATGTTACCTTTTTATGTTGACAACGTTAGAAAATGGTCTTCCATTCCCCTTCCTAGCAACCTCAGTATGCCGGTGGGTTTAACTACAGCAGGAAAGAATACAATGAAATAAAAGATTGTGAGTATAATGCATTTCACTGAATTCTCCTTGTCTGAATCTCTTCACAGTTCACAGAAATAGCTGAAGGAAACTCAGATGTGCCTATATAACTTTAGTGTGGCAGGTTGGTAGCATGGCTGCTCCTCATTTATATTTAATGATTATAACATTATGGTACTATTTGTTTATTTAAAGATGAACTTCTGTGCTCAGTCAAACTTTAGACACATTATTTAAACATAAGTCAATTTGCCAATCATGTATTTGTGGCTATTTTCTTCCATAAATAGTTAATAATTAAAGAGAAATGTTTGTAAACAAGAGCTTTTTCTCTCAACACTCATCTCCTTCTCCTGCTCGTTCATACTAAGAGGTCATCACAAGCTACCCTGTAACTTTAGGATTTTTCTGGGTTGGGAAATGTATATAATCAAACATCACAAGGAAAGTATGATGATCTTTCAGCATAAATTAGAGAAAGGAACAGTGAGAGGGGTTGAAAGGAAACATTCACTACATACTTAGCAACAGAGGGTCCTGTGGCACCTTTAAGACTAACAGAAAGGTGCCACAGGACCCTCTGTTGCTTTTTACAGATTCAGACTAACACGGCTACCCCTCTGATACTTGACTACATACTTACACTTTCTCAGGCTGGTGACAACTGAAAGGCAATAGGCAAAGCGTATAAAGTCTCTAAGCAGGTTTAGAACCATAGATAGGTGCCGACTCCATGGGTGCTCTGGAGCTGGAGCATCCATGGGGAAAAATTAGTGGGTGCTCTGCACCCACTGACAGCCAAACTCCCCTCCCCGCCGCCCCACCTCACCTCACCTCACCTCCGCCTCTGCCTCCTCCCCTGAGTGCCTCCTCTCCTGAGTGTGCCACATCCCCACTTCTCTGCCTACCTCCCAGCGCTTGCCACCGCAAAACAGCTGTTTCGCAGCATAACAAGCTCTAGAAGGGAGCAGGGAGGAGCGGGAACCTGGCGTGCTCAGGGGAGGAAGCAGGGAAGAGGCAGGGCTGGGGTGGGGATTTGGGGAAGGGATTGGAATGGGGGCGGAGCAGGAGTGGAGTCAGGGCAGGGGTGGAGTTGGGGAAGGGCCGGGGGCAGAGGGAGGTTGAGCACCCACCGGTGCCAGCAGAAGTTGGCGCCTATGCAACCATATATAAAGATAATACTTAGTTTTAACATGTGTTAGCTGATTGAGTCATAGAATCATACAAGAATAGGACTGGAAGGGAGAGATCATTTAGTCCAGTTCCCGACACTCAAGGCAGGACTACATCATAACTAGACCATTCCTAATAGATGTTTGTCTAACCTGTTCTTAAAAACCTCCAGTGATGGAGATTCTACAACCTCCCTAGGCAGTTTGTTCCAGTGCTTAACTACTAGTGTTGCCAACCCTCCAGGATTGGGCTGGAGTCTCCCAGAATTGGCATCCATCTCCCGGTGACTATTGAAAGCAATCCAGGAGATTTTAACAGGATATTTTAAGAAAATCTCCCGCAATAGCTTCAGTCAGAGTTGGCAACCTATTAACTACCCTGATAGCTAAGAAGTTTTTCCTAATGTCTAATCTAAACCTCTCTTGCTGCAATTTAAGCCCATTGCTTCTTGTCCTATCCTAAGAGGCTAAGGAGAACAATTTCTCACCCTCCTCCTTGTAACAACCTGTGAGGTAAACCCTAGGTTTTCATGCTGTATTTACCTGGCCCTCACCTACCTTACAAGTTACAACTATAGGTGTCTTGTCCCCACTATGATTTTCATGTATAAAATCCTTTTCTCTTAGTGAAGGCACAGCCTATCTGACTCAGTCAAAACAGATCACTGCCTACTCTTCCTCCTTTAAGCCCTTATGGGAAAGAGCTATACAGCTGATTAGGGATGAAGCTATAGAAATGAGATGGGGGCCTACAAAAATTACTGAGACACTCTATGGAATGTAATAGAGAATCCTTTCTTTTAGAATTTTGGATGCCATCCCCTAGAATTCTAAAGCAGAGATACATAATTCTCTGTGATATAAAATTCCATAGAAAGATGATAATTTCCTATTAAATTCCACAGGACTTTACATGTGGAAAGTCTCTCTCTCTCTCTCTTTCTCCTTAATAACCCGCAGTTCTGTAGCTGGAATAACTAGGGAGTTAGGGCCGAAGGGAAGGAAGGACCTGAAACGTAGTTGGATTTACATATGAATGTTATGTTTTCATTTCATTTTAGACCAAGCTTAAAGGTTAATATTAAAAGCATTAGCACAGTCTCTTACCGTTCCTTTTCTGGATGCTTGAATAGATTGCAAATATATGGATAAGAATTCAAAAGTCACAGGTTTTTAACAATATCCATGCCTTTGGGTGCTTGCAAAAACTAGAGATTTTCAGCAACTGAAATAGAAAAGTGATTTTATTTTCAAAGAAGTAACTGCAAATAAGAACACTTTAAAATTGCTTATAATAGTGCATAATACCACATGAAGCTGGAATCCACACGATTTTTCTGCTAATGTCTGGCTATATCTATAGTCATACCATTTTGTGCTATGTTCCTGTAAGATCTCACGTATTAAGGGCTCAGTCCTCTGAGGTGCTGATCATCTCCTGCCCCATGCTGAGCACCTCAGTTCTCATTGACTTCAGTGAATGGGAGCCTGAAAAGGTTAGAAGCAAGTCAATATTTGGGTAGGAGACTGCTAAGGAACACCTAATGTTACACAAAGTTAGGGTGACCAGATGTCCCGATTTTATAGGGACAGTCCCGATTTTTGGGTCTTTTTCTCACATAGGTACCTATTACCCCCCACTTCCTGTCCAGATTTTTGACACTTGCTATCTGGTCAGCCTACAGAAAGTGGTGTTGGTGATCCAATAGGCGGCACTCTTTTCCCTGAACCCACACTAACCCTATGTCCCCGCATGTTGTTATGGGACAAGTTGGTACTGACGGTGCTGTGCTTTGAGTGAGACATAAAACTGAAGCCCTCACTACCTGTGATTCTTAGAGATCCCGGGCACAGTTTTAAAACATAGGATACTTACTTAGATTGTAAACTGTTTGGGGCAGTAGCCTGTCTTTTTTGTTCTGTATTTATACAGCACCTACCAAAGTGGGGTTCTGGTCCATGACTAGGTTGCTGGGCACTACCACAATAAAAATAATAAGAATAATATTTGCTAAATTTCAATGAAGACAATTGCATTACCTACATTTCCCAGGGTATTTCAAATGGATACTAAATTCCACCTTTTACTTCTGAAGGAAGAACAATTAAGCTGGCCCTGTCACAATTTTATCTGGTATTCCTGGTTCTATAGTCCAAAATGAAAGTCTGCTTTAAGCCTCCTTTTTGGGTTTCCTGTGTGGCAGTGAAGAGGATTACTGGACAATCAGGCCAGTCCAAAATGTAGTTATTTAACAATTATTTAATTATTTAAAGCAATGGTGCTTTAAAATTTAAACACATTTTAAAACTGTTCCAGCCAGTTCTTTATTTACTGTTCACTATCAATGGCTGAACTAGAGTGTTCCTAATTTGCTTTTTATAAATGTGTGATTAGTCTGATTTATTAGGAAGGCACAATAGCTTTATTCTCCCTGTCAACTGTGTGCGGAGAAATCCCGATTAGTAATCTCTAGGGATGAGGAGCAGATTTGGTGCAGGAAGGCAGGAGGACGGCTAACTTTTGAACCTAAGAGGGCTTTGCTGGGCAAGGGTGACAGATGTAGCATCTTTAGTCTGGATTTGAATTTGAATTCTGTCTAAGAGCACAGCAATGCTATGATTTGGCAATATGTTCTCATAATCTTTCTGACACAAATGTCGGGGGGTTTTGTTACATGTCCTCAAAGAGATTTAGGTAATTAATGTTAAATTGACAATACAAAACCTCCATTTTATCTCTTTTACTAATTCTGATCTACTGTAAATAAGCAGAAATATTCACGTCAATAATCCCAATGCTGTTTTGGAGTGGGGAGGGAGGCTGATTTCTATTTTATCAGGACAGTGAGGTCAATAATTACTGAAAGATATTCAGTTCAGAATTTTAAATAGTTTATACTGAAAATGCATTGAAGAAATGCGTACAGACTCTGAATACATTCTCCTGCCAAACAGACTGTCCCAGATATACTACTACTTACTGCAGGTTTATGAGAGAAAATGGGCCAAAGTGTCAGAATTTATCAGCTCTTCAACACAGTCATGGGATATTAAATGTTTATGTAGCAGATGGAAGCAGTGGAGGAATACAGTGCATAGCACACATGCAGTGCTAGGCTAGGAGAAAAGGAAGTTTCCTCAGCCTTTTCCTCTTTATTGTAGTATGAACCTATGACCCTATTGCCCAGAGGCAAAAGCGCTACCTGCAGAGATGTCAGCAGTCTGGAAAAAAGGAACTACAGTGAAACAAACAAATTCTGCTCTGTTTAGATGCTTTTTAAGACCTTTATGCTTATTGTCCATTTGGCTCAGACTTTGCAAGGAAGGAGAGGAATCACGATATTTAAGATAGTGCCAGGAGGTATAAATTGGAGTGAAGGGGATGAAATAAAGAAAGGGAACATTTTAAGCTGAATCTCTGGAACAAACTGGCTGACAGTGAGATGTATAGGGCTAGGGAACAGATTTGAAAGCCAAGCAATGAAAGCTCC
The DNA here is from genome assembly GCF_013100865.1 of Trachemys scripta elegans. Lineage (NCBI taxonomy): Eukaryota > Metazoa > Chordata > Testudines > Emydidae > Trachemys > Trachemys scripta. The sequence continues at coordinate 25,449,178 of NC_048301.1, forward strand.
GTTATTTGGGACATTTACAGCGGAGTAGAATGTATAGCAAGGAATACTTCTGTATGGGCAGGGAGATTGAATGACCCAAAATGTATCTACCATCTTTCAGTGGTACTATGATGTGTGCATGAATTTTGTTTGCTGTTTGGATGTGGGTTTTTTTTTTAGTCTGGGTATGGCTCTAAAAAGGGACTTTTGTCTGGATTTGTCCTGCCAGTTAGCATAGGCTTTAATTAATGAATTAAATTAGGGAATTATAGTTGGGCCATCTGTGAGAGTAGAGAGCAGAACTATCTGTATATCATGCTATAAACGTTGTACTTTTGAGGATCATTTTGTTCTTACTCTTTCCTTTCTAAATGATTGATTAGTAAATTTCAATAGTGTAGCATGAAAATATAGAATAAAATTTTCAAACACATCTAATTGACTTAAAATCCTAAATCCCAAAGCCAATTGGTCTTATGCTCCTAAATCACTTAGACCTAGATTATTAAAACTTCTTAGGTGCCCAGCGATGGGAGTTAGATGCCAAAATATCTCTGAGGATCTGGGTCTTAGGCAATTTTGAAAATGTACCCCTACGTTCTATTGTTAACACTGATATAATAGTAATTCGGTATTTGTACAGTGCCAAGCACAATGGGATCCTGGTCCATGACTAGGGGCCTTAGGCATTAACGTAATACTGCTGTTAATTAATAATAATAAATAATAACGTGATACTGAACATTTACATCATATAGAAAAATCCAAATAAAGAGAAAATGTGACAACTTGTACACTCAAGTAACTGAGTTGACCAGAGTACTAGCTCCCCAGATGTCATAGCTAAATTGGCCCAAGAGTTTCTGGCAGTCTACTATAATGCATCAGGCAACAGGATGTTCTCCAAATGACTAGCCTGGTGTTGTATAATGCTGTGTGATGCCTCTTCGTCACAGGATGAAATTGCCTGGATCATTTTCTACAAGCTTTTGTTGTTGGACTGCAACGTACTGTAGTTCCCAAATCAGGATCCACTTTAGTGCCTCCCAGTACAGTTTAGACATTAATCGTCTGAAAATTTAAGTCTAATTAGAAATGGTCATGAGGCTATTCCTGACATAAGATACTTTTTGGATGCAAGCTATACTCAATATCTTTGGAGCCTTCTTTAGAAATTCCTTTGAAATAATTTACTCTCTGTTTTCCCACAGCAGCTGTGGTTTATCACTTTTTCTCTCCAGAAGATATAAATAAGTGCACTCTTACCTGTAGTGTTTTCTACCTTATTTTTTTATTTCAAAGTGTGTGGTATATTGTAGCTATGTCTATATTGCTCAGTATTCTGTCAGGAGACCCGTGTAACAAGGTGAATTCCAGCAATTGGGCTTGATTGGATTTTATATGCTTGCTCAAATTTCTCCATGACCTCCTCCTCTCACCCCTAAGTTAAATAGACCTTACTATTATGCTAGTTCAGCTTAAGGTGGCTTTGGAAGAATTTTTCTAGCCCTACTTTTGGTCTAGGTATTGAGATGACAAGTGTGAGGGAGTGGAATAAATCAGTAAACTATGCACTTGTGTTGGATTTAAAAAAATGAGGTTAAAAGTATTAATAGCTGTTTTTGTACTTTCATACTCTATTTCATTTAATCTTAAATGGGGCAAATCTTGAGGCCCTTACCCAGTTTTTATTCAATGCTCACTCAAAAATTCCTGTTGACTTCAGTGTGTGTGCTTGCATGAGCAAGGAGTACTTATGTGAGTATGGGTTGGAGGATAGGGTCTCTAGCATACAAAAGACTGAAGAGTTCCATTAAAATGCCTGCACCTTCAGATTTTAGTGCTCCAGGGAAAAGTTTGTAGTTTACTCCACAATATCATCCTTAGAATATAGTGCAATGATCCAGTTTCTAAGAACATTCAATCTTGGTTTCACCCTCTTTTTTAAAATGGAAACATTTTAGAACAATGTGTATGAAAGTTTTTGTGCTATGAACCACTGAGGTAAACAGAGATGTGATCCAGGGGAGTTCCTAACATACATCAAATAACAGGTTTCAGAGTAGCAGCCGTGTTAGTCTGTATCCGCAAAAAGAACAAGAGTACTTGTGGCACCTTAGAGACTAACAAATTTATTAGAGCATAAGCTTTCGTGGACTACAGCCCACTTCTTCGGATGCATAGTCGGGCTGTAGTCCACGAAAGCTTATGCTCTAATAAATTTGTTAGTCTCTAAGGTGCCACAAGTACTCCTGTTTTATAAAATAACAGGCATTCTCTGGTGAGTCCATCTTTGAAATCAGTCTCCTTGTGCCCAAGAAAAAGCCAATGATGGATTCTTATTTTTACATTGCCTATTCATTTTAGAATGCTTGTTTATGGACAAAGAAGGTCCTTAATAGTAATAATCACCATTGGGTGTTGCATTGTTTGTGTGTTTTTTTATGTTTGTTTGTTTGTAGGCAAGGAAAAGCTGGGGAAATTCTCTGCTCTCTGTCTCTAAATGTACAACAACTTCCCAGCCAGAGAAAGTATTCCTCCACCTCTCCTCCTCTATATGTTTTTATGTGTTTTGCATTCTAATCTGCTAAACATATTGCAATGCACTATTTATCTTGACAGGTTTCAGAGTAGCAGCCGTGTTAGTCTGTATCCGCAAAAAGAACAGGAGTACTTGTGGCACCTTAGAGACTGTATGGTTCCTAATTAGAGGACCTTTTTCAAACAGATGCTCGATAATTGCTCTCTGGTAAGTGAGAAGCAATGTGTTTTTATTTGAAAGTTTGCTACTGGATATGTTCATTTTATGTATATGATTGGTAAAGACCAGAATACCTCACAGCTTCAAAGAAGTCTGAACCAATTCTCCTTCGACTTGTGCCAAAGAGCAGAACAGCTCTGGTTTACCTGGTCTCCCACAACAACAGACTTGACGGCAGCCAAAGAGATCCAGAGGCATTCAAGTGTGACAGCCGACATCAAAGCGAGAATGCTACACCTTGATTCAGACTTTGCTCTACCTGCCGGGGCAAATTTATTAATGTGACCACCCTGAGAATTCAAAGGAGCAAACACACACGCGCACATGCACACACAAAACCCAACCACTTGAATTTGAAAATAGAAGTCTAGACAGCCTTTCTTCAGAATTCATTGCTGCTGACCTAATTATTTGGTTCCTGTGCTTTATCTTGCTCTTTTTAAAGAACAAGAAGAATAGTTAATTTCACTTAATAGAATAATTGAATGTCATAATTGTGGGTTGCTTTTTTTTATTTTTTCATTTCAACAATAATGTTTTAGTTAAGCTCCCGTCTCTGTGTAGAGCTGTTAATGACTAGGCTGCTCGCACAATGCATTTGTTCCTTTTTTTTTTGTTTCCTTACTGGACCATTTGGACTAACTTAGGCTGATAAAGGTTTTCTTTGTGTGTGTGAGTTTGTGTGTGTGTGTGTGTGTGTGTGTTCTAATTACTGTTTTTGTTTCAGATGATCTGAACAGTAAAAGAGACTGCCTTTTTATTCACAATATGCCATATTCTAGAGTTACACTAAAATAGGGATTTGAAGTACAGATGGACAAAACTATGTTCATTGGTGATTTGGTTGTATTTGAACCCCCCCACAATTTTGAGGGGAGCCTGATTCAGTTAAATGGTTCTGGTTTATCCCATTCCGCATATAGAAATAGGCAAATTTAAGGGTATTTTGGGGTTTGCAAAATCGAATCAGTTTTGTTTTACAAATCTAGGGATGAGTAAGATGCAGGTCCCATTCATTAAAATCTCCCAGGGTTCTGGGGTTGGATAATGATGTTTAAATGGATCTGGTTGGGCCCTATCTCTAATTTGAAAGGACTGATGACATTTCGCTGACTTCAGTAGTAAAGTGATTGTTAAGAGCCACGAAAAGAACTGGCTAATACAAAGTGAAGGTTTAATAATAATCTTAATCAGAAACACAATAGAATATCTCACATTTCTATAGTGTCTTCCATCCTGAAAATCCCAAAGCACTTTGCAACAATACACCTACAAAGCACCATTGAAAAGCAGCTGCCTCTAGAGTAGAAAGTGGCAACTAGATGGCTCCCAGCACAGTGCGCAGCAGTGGAAATGAGGAGTACAGAAGTTTTAGCCAAGCAAACTGGCTTATAAATGAAAATGAAATATTGCATTGCCTAAGCAATTGTGTTGTCAGTTATCATCATCTCCCTTTAAAGAAAGCTCCTGAGAATGAAGAGCAAGCATCAGTTTTTAAATGAGTGAGTTATCCTATCTCACTCAATGTCAAACTGTGGTCCAAGGCACACTTAGGATTGGTCCATGGAGGCTTTTCAGTCAGAGGGGGGAGGCAGCCATCAGTCTTCAAACAGTGATGCTTGTGAGTACTTGAAGCCCACTCCTATTCTCACTGACTTCAGGATTTGTCTCAGGAAGAGGAAATAAAACAGAGCAGGTAAAAATAGGAATCTTGACCTAGCATCTATACCCTTCACAGTAAAGTAGGTGCATTTTAATCTCCTGTCCCTAATACTGTCCTAATAATACTTTCCCCCAAGGCAATGACGGAAAGGTGTGGGATTGGGAGATTGAGAGTGAAGGTGGTTCACGAAGGACTCCCTATTTAAACCTGTTCACCAATATAAACACGTTTGAGAACCACTGTTCCATCTCCCAGAGCAGACTTTGGCTGAGTGAAGCCCTTGGTGTGATGATAAGAAAAAAATGTAACAATAATATTCTAATTCCATACACTCCAAGGCCATGCTTGCATAGTGTGGCCAAATATTTGCACCAGATTTTAAAACTGAATGCGTGTCGAATTCTGTGGGGTCACAGGCACTTTCATTTCCTGGTTTTAACATGCTCATATGGTATGTAAAGTTTTGAAAGTTTAACCCGAAAAGAACCTAGGCCATGATGTTAGCATCTGTGAGGTTTGTAGCTGTTTGCAAAGTGCTGAGATCCTCAGATGAAAGGTGCTATATAAATGCCATGTATTATTATTATTATTATTTATTATTAGCAAGGTACAAGCATGAATGATACAGAACTTACTGTATGATGAAAAGCACCAGCCCTGCTTTTCTTCCTAATTTCTGCAGGACAAGATCAGTTTTGCATGGACTGGATCTACAATAATGGTCATAAACACAAACTTTGGTTTTTAATGTGTTGCGGATACTTATGTCTCATTTAAAATCATATATCCCTGTGTCTTTTTGATGTGGTACTTGAGATTGTTGCTTGAAAGATTTTATGGGTCCAGAAAGCTGAAATATGTAAATTGATATAAATACATGTATCTATGAGAAGGTGTATAGGCCCCACCTAGGCACTGGGAGGGAATGAGTTAACCCTTACTCTGTGGCTAGAGGTTTACACAGCCTGTAGGGATTAGCTGGGCCAGCTGTGCGGAGTTAATTAATTCCTACACATACCCCTGCACACAGTATAAAAAGGGTGTATGTGGGGAGGCTTAGTTTGGCAGGGAGAGTCAGAGAGGAAGGAAATTGGGTAAAGGGTTAGAGATCAAATGATCTCTCCCAGTGTTTGGTACTTGTGTGAAGTAAGCAACAGTTAGCTGTGGTAGAAACAAGCTGAAGGAGACTTGTTGAATTTGTCCCTAGATCTTAAATTAGGCTATTCTTTACATCTACTTTTCTTTTTAGAATGAAAGTTGTTACAAAAGTGTTGAAAGTCCATCTTGTCTGTTACAGAATATTTCTCCCTTTAGAAGGCCAATGTGTGGTCAGGAGAGACTGAAGGGATAGAGGGAAAACTACAGAGTACAGAGTGTAGGCTTAAACAAAAGGAAAACTTAATCCATGAAGGAAGTGCACAGATAACAAACAGAGGATGCAGTGTGGTCTAGAGGCTAGAGAAGGCAGGGGAACCTGGTTTCTGTTCTCAACTACCAGAGATTTTCTGGGTAACCTTGGGCAAATTATGGAACCCCCCTGTTTGTTTTCCTGTGCATAAAATAAGGACAGTATTCACCTTTCATAAACCATTCTGCCCTCCCCAAATAAGAGGTATTACCTAAGCACAAAGTATTATTATTATAGTATTTATCAGAACAGAACTGGAAGGGCAACTCAATTGCTAATGTGACTTATGCTACCATTTCATCACCTCAACAACACAACATTAAAGTTCCTGGAAACCAAACCCATACAAGTCTCTCTGGGTCCTATCTGGGTGCTCAGAGTTGCAGTAAAATGCAGGTACTGTGCACTTCTCTGATTTTTATGCTGTTTGTTTTTTAGTGCTATGAAAGGCATCTGATTCTAGAAGCGCAAGTTTTTTTGTTGATCCTTAAAATGAATGAAATACAGCGGTGCCTATATTATTCTGCTAATGTGCTTCAGCCTTGAATTGAAGAGACCATATCTAGGAAGAAAACAGTAGCTCAGTGTCAGTAGCCTTCAGTCCTTGGTCTCCTTGCTGACACTATCTACAATCTGATGCCAGCCACTGGGATGGAGAGCCCTGTCTGCTAGGAACAGGATTCTGGAATGGATTCTTCCTCCAGTGCTCTGTGTGGCCGCTGTGCCCTCGCTCAGTCCCCCTACACAGTGGCATGGACTGAGCCAATTCTGTGCTATGATGAGGGTGCAGATGACTCCTGCTCTGCTACGTACCCTCCGAAAGCACAATCATTCTGCTGCCTCTTGGGCCCTAATATGCCTGTGCAGGGGAAAGGAATTGGGTCTTAATAAGCTGATTGTCCTTCCCCTGGACATAGCCATAAATCCTGGAGCTTTATGTTATATAAAAAAGATAATTTGCTTGATTGTATGGGGAGTATGTAAATGCCATCTGGAGAAGGGAATATGTTCCCTTGAGACTATAGTTTATAAGAGGCATGCATTATAAAAGCTGAACCCAAGTAAAATGGCCTGGTTCCTTTATGAACTTAAATCTCATCTTAGATCAGCTGAAGGTTTTGCTGCGGTTTACAAACATTTCAAAGCGAACTTGGCCCAGTTTTGGATGAACCTTTCTTTCATCATATATCATGCAAACGGCATAGTATCACACAACTAGAAGAAACAGTGCTTTTGAGTGAGTAGTACATTTGGCGGGAAATTCAGTAGCTACAGACCTAGTGAGTGTGCCCTGAAATTGCAGGAAAAGGTCTATATTAACCACCATGATCCAAAACAGCTAAGTTCTGCACAGCTGCTTTAAGGAGCAATGGGCAAAACTTTAACTACTTAGCTTGATGCAGCCACACTCGCTGTCAGAAAGGGACTGAAAGAATGCAACTCCTCTGGTTTCCATTTCTGCCTGAAGGGGAGCATAGCTAAGTAAACCCACAATGAGACTGGGAGGAAAGGAAAACTAAATTGCATTTAAAGAAAGAAAAAACAGCCTTCTGCAATTTTTATTTTATTATTGAGTGATGCTGATCGCTACCATTTACTGTAGATAAGGTTTCAACAAGACTTTCGTTATAAGCCTGATATTGACTATCCACCCCACCAAACTTTGCCAAGCTAAAAAACGCCCCCCACCCCACCAAACTTTGCCAAGCTAAAAAACGCCCCCCAGGTCCATCTGAATTTTCAAAGGTATCAGTTTACACCAGGATAGAATCTTTCCTTCTAGACTATTAACCAATTTTTTAGAGGGGTGAGGGTTGCTGCAAAAGGAAATAATCGTATAGGATTGAACATGTATTGTTATGGCAGTTGTCAATCACCACTTGGTACTGTATACGTTATCTTCCAAATTCATATTCTCAACATGCAAGCAAATGCTAAGTCTTGGGAAGACATGCTGTATATTGTTAGCTTTGTTATACAAGGTTCTGTGTAGAGGGAACTGTATGAGCAGCAAGAAAATTTGCTCTCTGCCTTGGTCTTTGATTAGAGTCAATTCTTAAGGCAACAAGAACAAGGAGTACTTGTGGCACCTTAGAGACTAACAAATTTATTTGAGCATAAGCTTCTGTAGGCTAAACCCCCCACAAAAGCTTATGCTCAAATAAATTTGTTAGTCTCTAAGGGTACGTCTACACTACCCGTGGGCGGGTAGTGATCGATCTATCAGGGATCGATTTATCCGTGGGGGGAGGGATAGCTCAGTGGTTTGAGCATTGGCCTGCTAAACCCAGGGTTGTGAGCTCAATTCTTGAGGGGGCCACTTAGGGATCTGGGGCAAAATCAGTACTTGGTCCTAGTAGTGAAGGCAGGGGGCTGGACTTGATGACCTTTCAGGGTCCCTTCCAGTTCTATGAGATAGGTATATCTCCATATATTAAATCGATCCCCGATCACTGTGCCATCAACTCCAGAACGCCACCAAGGCGGAATCGGAATCGACGGGGGAGCAGTGGCCATTGATCCCGTGCCATGAGGACGCAAAGTAAGTGATTCTAAATTGATCTAAGATACGTCAACTTCAGCTATGCTATTCTCGTAGCTGAAGTTGCGTATCTTAGGGTACATCTATACTTACCTCCGGGTCCGGCAGTAAGCAATCGATCTTCTGGGTTCGATTTATCGCGTCTAGACAAGACGCGATAAATCGATCCCGGATTGATTCCGGAAGTGCTCACCGTTGACGCCGGTACTCCTGCTCCGTGAGAGGAGTATGTGGAGTCGAAGGGGGAGCCTGCCTGCCGCGTCTGGACCCGCGGTAAGTTCAAACTAAGGTACTTCAACTTCAGCTACGTTATTCACGTAGCTGAAATTGCGTATCTTAGTTCGAAGTGGGGGGTTAGTGTGGACCAGGCCTTAGATCGATTCCTCCCCCTAGTGTAGACCAGGCCAAAGGTGCCACAAGTACTTGTTCTTTTTGCTGATACAGACTAACACGGCTACCACTCTGAAACCTGCCTTAAGGCAAAGTTGCCCCTTGGAAAGTGGGCTTTAGTGTTGGACTGAGATTCCTAGGGAAGAGATTGACCTGCCTGCTGTTTGACCACCTCTGTTCCAGAGCTGGTTTATATGTTAAAATTTTAAGCTATGCTTAGAATATACTCAGGCTCTGCATCAATGATTTCTCCTCTACTGGGAAGCCAACCTGCAAGACCCCAGACATCTGCTACCACTTGGCAGAGGGCTGATGCTGGTATCATAATGAGATAGTGGTGTTAGTTGTAGGGGAAACAATGTATAGTAAAACAAAGTATTATCACCATTTACTTTTCCTGGTGAAGGAAGCCTGGGATTGAAAGACAATGGCTTTCAGTGCGTCCTAAAATGAACAGAAAGCAAAAATGTAAATGTTGCTACTTGCATTTCTTTGATCATATTGTCAATGGCCCAGTAAATGACCTCTTTGTCTAGATAAACACAATAGTGGATTGTGAAGTTCCACAAGGACACACAAGTCTTTTCCCAGCCTCCTGTAAAAAGTTCTAGTAGATGCATAACCTCAAAAATAGAGGAAAAGTTTAAGACCATGCCAAGACATTTTAAATTGGACTTCACGATAAACTGAGATTTGATATTCCAGGATAATTACTAATGAGAACACTTTCCCTTTAATTATCTTGTGGTCACCATTTCCAAGGTGATTAAAGCTATTCTTCACTAGATGTGGTTATAGATTTAATGCAAACCTGGTCTTTCTTGTGGTTTTATCACAGCAATTAAATCTGGCTTGCTCACAGACTTTGTGTGGCATGAGGGATTTCACCAAGCAAAATGATTTCACCCTTCAGGCAATGTTAAATTTAGGAAAAATATAATTAATTATATCAGACAGGTATCTATTATACATCATGCACACATTCTTTGAGACCAGGGGGCCCATTTCTACTCATAACAGAAACCGTCATTCCTTCCAGCTCTTGTCTGAAGTACAGTAGCTGCTATTGCCAGTCCAGACATGTCCTTTTATGATTATTGTTTTCTGTGAAAAGCATTCTTCTTTCTTTTAAAAAGAAACAAGCGAAAGGACTAAGTTGTGAACACATCTTCTCCGTTCTTTTCTAATATAATTTTCTTAGCTTTCTGTATGCATCAGCTACATACTAGAAATTAAACCTATGCTAACATACTATATATGGTCACAGACTTCTCTTATTTCTCCACTCATTGCAACCATATCTGATTGCATTCTAATTTTTTGCCTGGCTTCTCAATGGGTTTGGTATTTGTGTGCTGTTATCTAATGCTGACAATTGAGTTGTGCTCTGTAGGTTTGGTTGTTTCTGATTCTGACTAGGAGTTTGAGCCTACTTTCAAAGATGGGGACCAAAAGCCACATCTTGTGAGCAAAAATGGACATTCTTATTGCCTATTTAGAATGATACTTCATGCTGCCATAATATCTTTCATCAATGGACCTCAAAACACTTCATACACATTGACTTATGAAGCCTCACAGCACACCTGGGAGGAAGGTAATTTTATACCCACTTTACAGATGCATAAGCTGATATGCTATGTGACTTGCCATTACTCCACACTAACCACTAAACTACCCTGAAATTGTTTACATATAAAAATTAGGGGGAGTTAGGGTGAAATGACTGTTCCCACCTTTCTGGGGGGACGGGATTCATTCACCTTTGAATATGCAGCTTTAATATACCATAGGTTTCCTTTAGGGAAATGGAGACAGACTTTACGCATGGTAGTGAAAATTAGGCGATACATCAAACCTTTTTTGCTTTTTTCCTCAGTACTTCATACTAGTTTATCCATAAATTCAGTTAATCTTTACTCTCTCTTTTTTTTTTTTTATCCCTCAGAAAAACTGGAGGAAGAGAACTGGCTTTGCAGTTGAATTATTGAACTACAGTGCTGTTTAGGAAAATAAGCTGTGAAATCTAACAGGGATGTTGCTATATTTCATCTAGCTTTTCTTTTATTATTTCTTTTAAATTCAAAACCATCAGTTCTTGAAAGAGTCTTGGAAGTATTACAACATTCAGAACAGTGACATTGTAAAATATAGGGTACTAATGCACAGAGTGCAACATAGAGCTTTTTCTATCTGTCATATTTAATAACTAGACTATCATATCATTTGATTCTCATGTGCCAGATTCAGAGTCCTACCACTCAACAATTTGGAACCATGACAAAAATAATATCACTCAGCCAATCTTATGACTCAAGTGACCTTGGCCTTTGATCCAGTCAGATCCTATCAGATCTGGAGAGGGTCAAGATACACCTGTTTTCAGTATTTTAGCATTTTAGCCTTAAGCATTAAAGGACTGTGGGATACTCAAAGGAAGTGAAATAACTACTTTGCCTTTCTGGTGTGTTTTAATAATGCAATATGTTTTTAAGTGTGTTTCATATAAAGCACAATTAAGTTTGCTTTCTGAGGTACAGAATACAAAATGGGATGCATTTTAAATTAATTTTATTTATTTTTCTGTATATTAGCTATAGAGAGAGAGAAGAAGTTTGGCAAACAGTACAGGTGTTATGTACAAGAAGTATGTATACTTAACAACATGTACACACGCACGCACACTTTATAGAAAACAGCTTGAGAGGGTGCATGTCTATCATATTTTAGGATTAAGAGAAATGGGAATAAAATTGTTTATAATTCTCAATGTAAAATTCTGGTTTACAAAGAAGCATCTCTTAAAGCAACCATATTATGTGAGATCACACTCCAAAATCATCTCAGTTTAACACTACAGAGACTATTAATGCTTATGACTACTTAATTTCTTTTTTTTAAGTATACGAGAAGGCCTTATGCTGTAATGTAGGAGGTTTTTACCTTGTACATTTAGCCAGGAATAATATGCAGCCAGAGGCATTGGACACTATATATATATATGAATGGAATAAACTTTTGATGATCAATGCTGACTTCACATGGACATCTGTGTATATACCAGACTAATATGTATGCATTGTAATCTGTAGAGATATTATCATCATACAGACTATTGTTTGCAAATGGGAGGCATAGAAGGATATGAAGGCAATTATTATGTACAGTAGGTGTAGGAATTGTTTGCCCATGACCCTCAGTAATTGTTATTGAGGCATTCTTGCACATCTATCAGGGAGAAAACGAGGACTCTTCATTTACAGAAATAGGTCAGTTTTACTGAAATGGATACACTGAAGTATTTAAAGAGTTCTGTGGCCCATTCACAGTACAATATGACCCCTTTGACAATAGAACAGAAGTGCTGAGTTTGTGCAGTAGAGAAAATGGTGTGATTCTGACATTATAAGAAAGTGTAGAGCCACATGATATTCATGCTTCTTAATATAGAGTAGATATCCATGCACCTCATGGAATTAGAAGTTTTGCATAAAGTTTTCAAACTACTTGGTGGGGTTCATGGTCACTTTCCCCATAACTTAAACACATGTTATTGTTGGGATCTTTTTCCAAGCAAAATTACATGAAAGGTTGACTTCATTGGTGCTGTGACAATGTATAGCAATGCACACAAGTAGTCCTCCTATACTCAGTGGGGCCACTTGCTTGAGTAACGGCTACTTATATGAGTAAGGGTTTCACAGTCAGGCCCTAAGTATTATTCCAGTTAAGATGGAAACTGGGATGCTTTGAAAGCTGCCAAAAATTGCACTAGAAGGAAATGGAGATAAGGAGCACAGTGAGAATAACAAGAACAAAAGATGGAACCAGAAACCCCTGAGTTCTAGTCCTAGCTCTGATACTGATTTCCTTCCATTGCCTTGGCCAAGTCACTTTACCTCTCTGATGGTTTCTCCATTTGTAAAATGGTAGAAGTGGGTTATTCTATGTATAATTATTGACCTAAATGTAGTGACATGGAATTTGACAACACTGCTAATTTACCAAAGTCACAGAGATCTTGTGAAGATTAAAGGTTTTGAACATGAAAAGTGCTGCGGTATATGGATACTGATTGCTATTAGCACTGGTAAAGCAAAGGACCAGGGCAGATAGAATTTCACTTCTCTAAGGGTATGTCTACACTATGAAATTAGGTCGAATTTATAGAAGTCTATTTTTTAGGAAGCGATTTTCTACAGTCGATTGTGTGTGTCCCCACTAAGCGCATTAGGTCGGCGGAGTGCATCCACAGTACCGTGGCTAGCATTGACTTTCAGAGCGTTGCACTGTGGGTAGCTATCTCACAGTTTCTGCAGTCTTTGCCGCCCATTGGAATTCTGGGTTGAGCTCCCAATGCCTGATGGGGCAAAAGCATTGTCGTGGGTGGTTTTGGGTACATGTCGTCAGTTGCTCCTCCCTCCATGAAAGCAATGGCAGACAATCATTTCACGCCTTTTTTCCGTGCAGGTGCCATACTGCTTTCAGCAGACAATGCAGTAGGACTACTAACCGTTGTCATTGAATGACTGCTTCCGCTGCCACTCTGCTCTCCTAGTGCCATGAATCCACCTCGCAAGTCCTCTCGTCATTCTGAATAAATATCTATTCTCATGGCATCCGCTGCAACTCTGCTCTCCTGCTCTTGTCTCACCACACCATGGCAAGCGTGCAGCCTGCTCAGCTCAGCTAACAGACACCGCTGCTGTTGTGTCCTGGCAGCAGACGGTGCAGTAGGTCTGCAAAACTGGTCTTCCAGCCACCGCTTCCGCTGCCACTCTGCTGTCCTACTCTTGTCTCGATCAATAGCGAATTTTTCCATGTTGGCTATCATGGGCTCCTGCTTCCACTGCAACTCTGCTTTCCTGCTCTCATGAATCCACCTCGCAGGTCCTCTCTTCGTTCTCTATAAATATCTATTCTCGTGGCATCTCTACAAATAGCTATTACATCATCCACCGCTTCCGCTGCAACTCTGCTCTCCTGCAGACGCCATACCATGGCAAGCATGGAGCCCGCTCAGATCACCGTGGCAGTTATGAGCATTGTAAACACCTCGCGCATTATCCTGCAGTATGTGCAGAACCAGAACCTGCAAAAGCAGGCGAGGAGGTGATGGCAGCGTGGTGACGAAAGTGATGAGGACCTGGACACAGACTTCTCTCAAAGTACCACCCCGGCAATTTGGACATCCTGGTGGCAATGGGGCAGGCTCATGCCATGGAACGCCAATTCTGGCCCTGGGAAACAAGCACAGACTGGTGGGACCACATAGTGTTGCAGGTCTGGGATGATTCCCAGTGGCTGCGAAACTTTCGCATGCGTAAGGGCACTTTCATGGAACTTTGTGACTTGCTTTCCCCTGCCCTGAAGCGCAAGAGTACCAAGATGAGAGAAGCCCTCACAGTTCACAAATATATGGAGATATACCTATCTCATAGAACTGGAAGGGACCCTGAAAGGTCATCAAGTCCAGCCCCCTGCCTTCACTAGCAGGACCAAGTACTGATTTTGCCCCAGATCCCTAAGTGGCCACCTCAAGGATTGAACTCACAACCTTGGGTTTAGCAGGCCAGTGCTCAAACCACTGGAAGCTTGCAATGCCAGACAGCTACCCGTCAGTCGGGAATCAATTTGGAGTGGGCAAATCTACTGTGGGGGCTTCTGTGATCCAAGTAGCCAATGCATTCACTGAGTTGCTGCTATCAAAGGTAGTGACTCTGGATGACTTTGCTTCAATGGGATTCCCTAACTGTGGTGGGGCGATAGATGGAACCCATACCCCTATCTTGGGACCGGACCACCTTGGCAGCCAGTATGTAAACCGAAAGGGGTACTTTTCAATGGTGCTACAAGCACTGGTGGATCACAAGGGACGTTTCACCAACATCAACGTGGGATGGCCGGGAAAGGTACATGACGCTCGCATCTTCAGGAACTCTGGTCTGTCTGAACAGCTGCAGCAAGGGACTTACTTTCCAGACCAGAAAATAACCGTTGGGAATGTTGAAATGTCTATAGTTATCCTTGGGGACCCAGCCTACCCCTTAATGCCATGGCTCATGAAGCCATACACAGGCACCTTGGATGGTAGTCAGGAGCTGTTCAACTATAGGCTGAGCAAGTGAAGAATGGGGGTAGAATGTGCATTTGGATGTTTAAAAGCACGCTGGCGCAGTTTACTGACTTGCTTAGACCTCAGCAAAACCAATATTCCCATTGTTATTACTGCTTGCTGTGTGCTCCACAATATCTGTGAGAGTAAGGGGGAGACATTTATGGGTGGGTGGGAGGTTGAGGCAAATCACCTGGCTGCTGATTATGCGCAGCCAGACACCAGGGCGGTTAGAAGAGCACAGCAGGGCGCGCTGCACATCAGAGAAGCTTTGAAAACCAGTTTCATGACTGGCCAGGCTACGGTGTGAAAGTTCTGTTTGTTTCTCCTTGATGAAAACCCGCCCCCTTGGTGCACTCTACTTCCCTGTAAGCCAACCAAGACCTCCTGCCCTTCGATCATTGCTTGCAGAGGCAATAAAGTCATTGTTGTTTCAAATTCATGCATTCTTTATTAATTTGTCACAAAAATAGGGGGATAACTGCTAAAGTAGCCCGGGGGGGGTGGGGGAGAAGGGAAGGACAAGGCCACACTGCACTTCAAAACTTATTGAATGCCAGTCTTCCGTTGCTTGGGCAGTCCTCTGGGGTGGAGTGATTGGGTGCTCCCCCCCACCCGCATTCTTAGGCATTTGGGTGAGGAGGATATGGAACTTGGGGAGGAGGGCGGTCAGTTATACAGGGGCTGCAGTGGCAGTCTGTGCTCCTGCTGCCTTTCCTGCAGCTCAACATATGCTGGAGCATATCAGTTTGATCCTCCAGTAGCCTCAGCATTGCATCCTGCCTCCTCTCATCATGCTGCTGCCACCTCTCCTCTTGCTCCCACCACCTGTCCTCTCGCGCATCCTTCCTGTCCTTGCCTTCATTTTGTGCTTTCCTGGACTCTGACATTGTCTGCCTCCATGCATTTTGTTGAGTTCTTTCAGTGTGGGAGGACTGCATGAGCTCAGAGAACATTTAATCACGAGTGTGTTTTTTTCGCCACCTTATCTGCGCTAGCCTCTGGGACAGAGATGATAGGGGGAGTGTTGAAACATTTGCAGCTGTGAGAGGGAAAAATGGGAGAGTAGTATTTAAAATGAGACATTTTTTTAGAGAACAATGGGTAGACTCTTTCACGGTGAACCAAGCTGTTAACATTACATAGCACATGTGCTTTCGGTACAAGGCCGCATTTTGCCTCTGAATGTCCCCTTAATAAAATTTCCCTATTTCAACCAGGTGACCATGAATGATATCACTCTCCTGAGGATAACACAGAGAGATAAAGAACGGATGTTGCTTGAATGCATTCCAGTAGCTGTACTAGCCGCGAATGCATCCCAAGTCTTCAGGGCAAATTAACAATTAAACACGCTTGCTTTTAAACCATGTATTATATTTACAAAAGTACACTCACCAGAGGTGCCTTCTTCGCCTTCAAGGTCCGGGAGCCCGCCTTGGGAGGGTTGCGAGGGTATTATCTCCAGGGTGATAAACATTTGCTGGCTGTCGGGGAGAACGCTTTCTCTGCTTGCCTGCTGTGTGCTACCCTCATCCGCCTCCTCCTCCTCATCTTCCTCGTCCCTGTTGTGAGAGACTCCCCCCTTGCAGGAGTCCACGAACAGGGGTGGAGTAGTGGTGGGGGCACCCTCTAGAATTGCATGTAGCTCATCATAGAAGCGGTATGTCTGGGGGTCTGACCCGGAGCGGCTATTTGCCTCTTTGGTTTTTTGGTAGGCTTGCCTGAGCTCCTTAAGTTTCACATGGCACTGCTGCAGGTCCCTGTCCTTCATGCCCTTGGAGATTTTTTCAAATATTTTGGCATTTTGTCTTTTGGAACAGAGTTCTGATAGCATGGATTTGTCTCCCCATACAGCGATCAGATCCAGTACCTCCCATTCGGTCCATGCTGGAGCTCTTTTCCGATTCTGGGACTCCATGGTCACCTCTGCTGATGAGCTCTGCATGGTCACCTGTGCTGATCAGCTTTCCATGCTGGCCAAACAGGAAATAAAATTCAAAAGTTTGTGGGGCTTTTCCTGTCTACCTGGCCAGTGCATCTGAGTTGAGAGTGCTGTCTAGAGCGGTTACAAGGGAGCACTCTGGAATAGCTCCCGGAGGCCAATACTGTCGAATTGCATCCACGCTACCCCAAATTCGACCCGGCGATGTCGATTTCAGTCCCCTTTTTAATCCCCTTGTCGGGAAGGAGTACAGAAATTGATTTTATGAGCCCTTTAAGTCGACAAAAATGGTTTCGTCGTGTGGACGTTGCAGGGTTAAATCGATCTAACGCTGCTAAATTTGACCTAAACTCGTAGTGTAGACCAGGGCTAAGGCCTTATATGTGTTTTCCTCTTTACTTTCTCCTTCCTCATAGGTAGAATACAAGGTCTTTATAAATATTTGGAGAGCTGGGTTAATGAAGTTTATAGGGGCTACAATATGGCAAACACCATGTCCAAAGCATTAACTGTTCTCACAGCCTGTGCATTGTTCTTTTCACAACTATTACAGAAAATTTTAATGGTCTTTGGGTACAAATCAATGCTTGTGACTTAAAAATAAATACATACATAAATAATATTTCCACTTTTTTCCTTCTTGCTGTAACTACACTTGATCAAGCCTTTCATGACAATGTTATAACCCTACTTAGAGAGTTATTTCTGTTTCATTGACCTTTTTATCTAAACAATCTATACTTTTAGGACTGACTATTTATGGTAGGATGGAAAACCTGTAGTCCTTCTGAGGTCTGGAAAACACAAGCAATGGAACATTACTGCAATTAGGTCCTCGTGTTAATTAATAATTTTACATATTCCAGGCAGATAATAGATGCATTTTAGGGCCAGATCCTCAGCTAGTGTTAATCAATACAGCTCTGCTGAAGTCAAAGATGCTACCCTGACTTACATCAACAGAGAATCCAGCCCTTGGATTTTAAAGATGAAGTGCTTTGGTTATGAATGTGCTTACCTTTAAGTATACGACTAATGCCAGTGGTTCAATGGAAGTGTCATGTGCTAAAACTTAAATGTGTCTAAGTGATTGCAGGATTAGGGTCTTAAATATTATTGTGACATTTATAAAAATAATAAGCTTAACAAAAACTTATCTATGGTTGACAGAGAAAATGTTTTCATTGATTTCTTCAGTTTTTTAATGAAAAAAGGAAACCAACAATTTTTAGTATGAATATTTCCTTTCTTTTTCTCCCCTTTTCACATTTTCTGATTTCCTGTTCCATTTCCAGTTGCCAAAAGGAATGAAGGAAAAGGGTGTTGATGTAAAGACCACTTCAAAAAATGAATATTGAGGGTTTTTTCATTTTAATTTTTTTCATCAAAGAACCCAAAAATTACATGGAAATTTTCTCTTTTGTTTCATGGAAAATACTTACAATTTTTCAGTCAGCTGTAGCCTGATCCAAAGCCCTTTGAAGTCAATGCATAGACTCCCACTGACTTTGTAATATAACAAATATAGCATCATAGACAGGGATACTTGACTGGCTGTATGTGTTACATGCACACATGTGGGCTTTTTGGGGGTTTTCCAAGAAGGTCCACATATCGTTTCCACAACCCACAGAAAATCTGTCCCTCATTATAAATATATTTGACCAGTGTACAGACTTTTTTCTGAACAGTATTTTCAATGAACATATATTGACAATTTCTGCTGAATGCTAATGTATTCTCTTTATATAAGAAGTAAGTACTCCTTAAAATAACTGTAACTGTGATATTTGGGTACTGCTTAGCCTGTTTGTCCATTTAACTTGAGGTAAATTAGTGATGGGTTAGCATTTTCTTTTGTCTTGGATCTTGACTAAAGCCTTGGTCCTGCAATTTCTGTTGTGAGTGCTTCAATGCTGGTCTTATGATAACTGGTGTGTTTTTTATAGCTTCCGCTGCTGTACTCGCCTGAATACCTGAGAATTCCAGCTTTTTAAAAAGAGTGTCTAGCCCTTATAATTGCAGAGAAAAACATGAAAACCTGACCTCAGCAAACCCTAAAGGCTCAGAAACCACAAGGTAAGTACAAACAATCCAAAATTTATTATTTTTAAAAAGCCTTATGATATTTAAGCCAATCTCATGATATTATAGGTTCTACATCTTGGTGTTTTGAACATTTGGGGTTGGCATGAAGTTGCAGGATGAGAGCCTAAAAATGTTCTCCTGAAGCTTGCTTCACCCAAAGACAGGAGATATGAAATTAGCTTCAGTTACCCCTGGAAGTTCCTTAGGATTTAAGTGCCAAATTTGGGGAAACAGGCAAACTTCAAGTATATATGAGAATGCATCAAACACTGTGTCCAACTCATCAGAGAATATCAAAAGGGCCCATAACAAAGCACACAACTGAGTCAGAATAAAGTGGAAATATACATTTATTTGTATCCTTTTCCCAGGTCTTCTTTAACCACTGGATGTTGCTCTGAATTTCTCGCAACTCTTTTCCTTGGCCCATCTAGCACACGGGTTAATAGGTTAGTGCCAAGGGCTATTTTAGAGGGTCACACTAATAAAAAATGTGTGGCTCCCTCTGCTGCCATGCAGTAGCATTTAGCTGGCTGACACCTATTCCCAGAATTGTACATAATCCTGCATATAGAACGGATAATGCTGATGCAGAAACTCATTAGGACTAAGTCCTGCTGTCCTTACATATATGAGACTCCCACTGAAATGAAAAGGAGCTTTGAGTGCAGATCAATAGTAGGATCAGGCTGTAAGTAAACACACAGAAAGCCATATTGATTGTTTGCTGCATTAGAAAGTCAGGAATACACAATATTCAGTAAGTGGAAGAGGACAACAGTGGAAGGGACAATTTTCATTTTTCATCCTGTGCTATAAATGGAGATTATGAACAATACTAGAAGTATTCAAAACATGATGATAAAATAATTGGACCATCCCTTTAAATTGTGTTTCCCTGATGGGTCTAAACCTTTATTCAAGGGTTTTACATTTTATTTCATGGTCTGACAAACTCTCGGAAGTTTTTTACATTGTGCTTACGTTTTGCTTGGCATAAACCAGCTTTAGAAGACAATGCCCTCATTTTGCTTTATTCTTAACAATGCGTAACATGGGCCTGAAGTCAGTGAAAGGCCTTTGCAGTGGGGTCTGTGCGCATAAAGAGCCAAATCCTGCTCACCTATATGACTCGTCTCACTGAAGTCAAGTGAGAAAGGCAAGTAGAATCAGCCCCATGGTCGGTACTGTGTACGTGCTGGAGGTTTCTTCCCCCATTTTTCTAGTAAAAGGGCTGTAGTTATAGTCCAAAAAAATCCTCCAAATATTTCAGTTAAATGCATAGCCAGGGGGCAGGTTGTCTTGGCCCTTGCATGGGGGAAGGGAGCATGCAAGGAGCCCCATGCTCTTTGCTGCAGGAGAAGGGATAGCGTAAAGCCCGTGGAGCCAGCTTTACACCATCTGAGGATTCCCAATGGTGCGGGAAGGCTCAGAGGCCTCTTTTAGGTCTGGTTTGTGTTGCTGCAGCATGAGCCAGTTCAGAATGGGCAGTGCCACAGCACAATGCCTCTCAGCACTTTCCCTTGGGCTTTGCAGTTCTGCACAGCTCCCACACGGAGCCTGTGTCTTAATGGCACAATGTATCCCTGTATTTGCAGTGTCCACGTCACCATTTCTTAATATGAAAACTCTCATGTGTTTAATGTATCAGAGGGGTAGCCGTGTTAGTCTGAATCTGTAAAAAGCAACAGAGGGTCCTGTGGCACCTTTAAGACTAACAGAAGTATTGGGAGCATAAGCTTTCGTGGGTAAGAACCTCACTTCTTCAGATGCTGGTATAAATCAGTATGGAGATAACGAGGTTAGTTCCATCAGGGAGGGTGAGGTGCTCTGCTAGCAGTTGAGGTGTGAACACCAAGGGAGGAGAAACTGCTTCTGTAGTTGGATGACCATTCACAGTCTTTGTTTAATCCTGATCTGATGGTGTCAAATTTGCAAATGAACTGGAGCTCAGCAGTTTCTCTTTGGAGTCTGGTCCTGAAGTTTTTTTGCTGTAAGATGGCTACCTTTACATCTGCTATTGTGTGGCCAGGGAGGTTGAAGTGTTCTCCTACAGGTTTTTGTATATTGCCATTCCTGATATCTGACTTGTGTCCATTTATCCTCTTGCGTAGTGACTGTCCAGTTTGGCGAATGTACATAGCAGAGGGGCATTGCTGGCACATGATGGCATATATAACATTGGTGGACGTGCAGGTGAATGAGCCGGTGATGTTGTAGCTGATCTGGTTAGGTCCTGTGATGGTGTTGCTGTGTAGATATGTGGGCAGAGTTGGCATCGAGGTTTGTTGCATGGGTTGGTTCCTGAGTTAGAGTTGTTATGGTGCGGTGCGTGGTTGCTGCTGAGAATATGCTTAAGGTTGGTGGGTTGTCTGTGGGTGAGGATTGGCCTGCCTCACAAGGTCTGTGAAAGTGAGGGATCATTGTCCAGGATGGGTTGTAGATCACTGATGATGCGTTGGAGAGGTTTAAGCTGAGGACTGTAGGTGCTGGCCAGTGGAGTTCTGTTGGTTTCCTTTTTGGGCCTCTTTTTTGATGACATCTTCATCATCTGGACCCATGGGAAGGAGACCCTGGAAGAATTCCACCATGATTCCAACAGCTTCCACCCCACCATCAACCTCAGCCTGGACCAATCTACACAATCCACTTCCTAGACACCACAGTACAAATAAGCGATGGCCACGTTAACACCACCCTATACTGAAAACCCACCGACCGCTACGCCTACCTTCATGCCTCCAGCTTCCACCCCGGACACACCACATGATCCATCATCTACAGCCAAGTGCTGAGGTACAACCGCATCTGCTCCAACCCCTCAGACAGAGACCAACACCTACAAGATCTTCACCAAGCATTCTCAAAACTACGATACCCACACAAGGAAATAAAGAAACAAATCAACAGAGCCAGATGTGTACCCAGAAGCCTCCTGCTACAAGACAGGCCCACTGTATAGTATATGAAGCCAGGCTAGTACAGTACAACATGTTCAGTTGTTTGTTGAAACACACACAAAGTAGGCTTCACTAACTCATTGGAAACTGTTGTAGTGTTTCTATTCGCTGAGGACATGTATTAAGAAGAAACCACGTCATCAGCCGTATTGAAAACACAGAAGTATCTAAGAAAGAAATCATCTCTAGGTCTCAACAAATCATCTTTTTTACAGCTCTGCATGTTAAGAATTAATTTAAAAAATGATACACAAGGGATTGCCTGTGAATACTGTGCTATCCTCATCTATCTTTTCCTGACTATTAGCTTGATAATGGGGACTCCTTTGCACAGTCATTATGTATTGTTGTCATTCTTGAGCCAGTTTTATGACCTGTGTCTAAGATATACCCTCATTCTCATTAGATGCCTAAAATGATCCATTAATCTCTTGCTTTGTCTCTCCAATTCTTTGGGCTCTTTACAGAGATTTAAAATATATGTTTTGGCTCTTAGGGAATCAACATAGAATGACTGTCCATTCTTGGCTTAACACACATGTATTTTTACAGTGACATACAGTGTGAATTGTGATTGCCTTCTTCCTTAACAACCAAGTCCAGAAAGTGATCTAGACTTGGTATCTAAACTACTGCCACATCCAGGCTGTATCATTGACAGAACTTAGTGCAAAATAGCCTACAGGCTCATACTGAGATTGTGCCTGTTCAATTTTGTTGTGGTGCTTTTGTAATATGTAACTAACTTGTGCTTTATGAAATGCTTATATACTATTCTTATTTCTGGGTGGGTCATAGTCTCTTAAATCTAATGAAAAGGCATTGAATGACAATTATTAAAAGGCAATGAATAATTAGCTGTTATTTCAAGTTACAGATTATATCATATGTTCTGCTCTACCAAGTTCTCAAAACTGGACATCCACATTTGAAAGATTATAGTGAAAAATACACTGCACCTAGCTAGTGTAAATTAGAGTAGCTCCCTTGACCTCACTGATTTATATTACCTGAGGATCTGGTCCTGTAAAGCGAGCACAATTGTAAACAGACCATTCCCAAACAGTATGGTACATGCAGTATAAGAAAGTAGTGAAGGAAAAACATTCCACACAAATAACTTTTACTACTAGT
The DNA here is from genome assembly GCF_013100865.1 of Trachemys scripta elegans. NCBI lineage: Eukaryota > Metazoa > Chordata > Testudines > Emydidae > Trachemys > Trachemys scripta. The sequence continues at coordinate 25,472,163 of NC_048301.1, forward strand.
TCATAATTTTCCCCTTTGGAGTGTAACGATCTAGGTAAATACAGGTAGACTTGTAGCCCCTTTTGTTTCATGACTGATTGCTAGCCACAACCTGCTGGTATTGGAATTAGAAACAGTCTGAACACCCTGCTCTCTATTTGGCTGACAAAGTACCAGCAGAGCAAATTACAGGCTATTTCACTTTTCAGCACAGGCTGTCACCCTCTAAATTTGCTGATAAGGTGGCATTGGCCAGCACTGTCTCCAGTAAAGTTTTAAATTAATATGGTGAAAGCAGATAGGGATGGCTCTTTACAACTCTGGTGTCAGCTGTGTATTGCTAGTTCTCCACTTACTTACATTGCCTGATCATTAGTATGATCACTACCTAATGCCTGATTATTCTACCTGCTGTTTGACTAAACTGGTTCACTGGTATTTGGACTCTGTAAAGCTGGGCTATTTTACCTCAGGAAAAGAAAACAAAACACCTACACTTACCAGAGCTTGTGCTCTGCTAGGAAAACTAATGTCTTAGCATATCATATAATTGTTTTGTTTATACACAATGCTATCAGTTTACATGTTAATAAACAAAATATAAGTGTTGATGGCAGGCATATTTAATCCTGCTCTCATGGATCAGATGTGAACGATAGCATGTTGGCCCAATGGTTTGGAAATATACCAATTTCCCAAATAAAATGAAAATTAATAAGGTACTGCATGCTTCCATGCACCTGCTGGCTTCTAATATACATCACCTATAGACTGATACCCTGTAACCTTGTTACTTATCTATCAACCTTTTTCTTTCTCTCTCTGTCTCAGTATTTTTAATGTGCTCATCACCATAGTTTCTCAGGCTGCTCACTGCTTAGGCCTAACTGTTGAGCAAGTTTGGCTCTTCAACTCCTGGGCTTAAATATTTTAAGTATCAGTTTTAAATCCTGATCCAAACCCCACTAATGTCAATGGGAGCCTTTCCTGTTTGGAACAGGCCATTAGATTGTGTAATGATTTTACTATCAGTTCATGCTAGTTCTGTACTGTAGTATATGATGTATCAAGAATCAAATATGCTGTTCTGAACCCTTAACACATCTAGTTATGCACAATGGATGATATCCTGAGCATATTGAAATCAATGGACATTTTACCATTGACTTCAGTTTGGCCAAGATTTCACCCAATAATTTTAACTCCTCTCCATTTGACTAGACACACTTGTCCGGGATGATTTGTGGCCCTGACCCCTCTCTGGCCCATATTTGCAAGCATTGGTGTCCATCTTTGGTTCCTTCCATTAAATATGATGTCCATGGAATGATTTAAAATAAGTGAATCAAATATGGGACAATCAGAAAAGAAATAACACAGTTCTATACCTCCTTCCATACAAAGATTGTAAATTCCATCGTGCAAGGATTGCCATTAGGTTTGTACAGCTCCTAGCACAATGGAGCGTAACCTGGTTGTGGTGTTTAGGTGCTACTTCAATATAATTAAAAAATAAATAAATAACACATGCTACCCCCATTGAAATGAATGACTGCTATGCACCTGTATCATGAGAAAGGTGTCTATATTTTAAAAATAATTTAACTAAAAATCAGTTATTTTTATCAGAGAAACTATAAATCTGTATGTATCCAATTCAATTTACAAACAAAAGATACACTTATGCTGCAACACCTATAAGAAACTGGGCATTTGTATGTGGTTAGATTAAGGGGCAGATGGGGATAGTTGGTGTTTTATTTATTTATAAGTTTTAAATAGCAAATGTATCTTGTGATTGACAATAAATGAATGTAAATGGTGAGGGGAGATGCAATCAATTATGTGTAGAGGCCTGAACTAGCAGCTTCTTGAGCTTGGATGAAATGTTGTACATCCCTGGACTCTTGTCTTAACTTTTTATTAAGACAACTTGATGTGAATTGTACTGATAACTCTGAGTTCAAAACTCATGAAATTGGCTTACAAATCTGGTCACTGAACTATTCATTTTCGTTCTGTATTGCATAAACTGGGGTGTTAGTTTTCATGTATGACAGAACGTACGTTCAGAAGAAAATTATTTTTTTAGAGACAACTATTTCTATTTTTTACGGTCACACTGATGAATCCATAGAGCTTTGGAAGCTATTAATTCACACTAGATAACATTGGTAGCATGCTTAATAGGGGCTGTCAATAACCATGAATTGCGTATTCCTGTTACTGATCTACCTTCAATTTTGTTCATTTCAACCTATTTATTAATGTTTTTGATGGATCGATTAGAAATAGCAGATGTTCAAATTACTCTGTGGTTTACTGTTAAATCTATAATCACTTACATGGACTTTTCTATTCTGTTTTGCTAAGGTCTTTCACTGAGACACCTAGCCTGAGAGAGCTGATATTTATTGTCCAATGGTTAAAGCCCCTCAGATACATATTTTACACTGCTGTACATATTGTACAGCCTATTGTACTTGTACTAAAGTTGGAAGATGGGTAATGCACTAATTATTCTTGTGATTATAAGAATACTAAATTAAAATGCTTTGTGAGAGAGTTGATATTGCCAAAATTTTGTTTCAGAAGAAAACTAGAGAAAAAGTTCCAACAATGTTGAGATGTCCTGTTTCAACATTTTCATAATGAAACATTCTCTTTTTTTATTTTGAGACTACTTTTCATTTCAGTTTATTTTATATACTATAATACACCATTTTTTAAAAAGGCAAAATTGAAACAAAATGTTTCAAATATCAAAACAAAGCATTTCAATCAAGCCAATTAATTTTTTCAGAATTTTCCTTCATGGAACATTTTGAAATTTTCAGGTTTTGCTCGGATTTGGAAAGAAGCCAACTTTCAAAATCTCTAAAGCTTTTGCAAAACATAACTTCCATCCTCTGCACAGTTCTATGTACAATGGATCACTTAAGTCAAATATTTATCTCCTTTCTCTAGTCTTGCATAAATACATTCTCTAATTGCTCACTTATTATCAAAAAGATCTTATATGCATGATAAAGAAATGCAGCATGTAGGTCATGTCCAATTTCTTTAACAGTGATGTGTGATAATCAAAAGAAACAATGATTCAATTTGGTTTGGGTAAGTATGCAATGCATACCAGACTTAGTGTCTGAACTAATTGAGTCTCATGTGGCTTGAAATTTTGTGAGAACAGCCTTTCTTGTAAGATTTCTGGTACAGACCTACCAGCATCTAGAAATTCTAATGCTCATATTTGTACATGTTTTCTATGTGCATTAGGCTATTTGGCTAATAATAGATATGTCATCTGTAGGATTATATTCTCCTGTATTTCTGTGGGGGATAGATTTGGTGACTTAATGGATCCTTCCCCTCTGATAACGACTACAAACCTAGATGTGTGCGTAGAGAAGACTTCTATGTGGAGGTAAAGTGATTCTTTTTTGGCACTGGGCCTAAACCTCATATAAAGGTGTGATGTTACATTTTATCATACTGAGGTTCAAATGCTCCTTGATGGTGGATCATGAGTAAGTAATGGATGGTAAATTATATTAAAGAAGTATGGGCTGGATGAATGGACTGTAAGGTGGATAGAAAGCTGGCTAGATTGTCGGGCTCAACGGGTAGTGATCAATGGCTCCATGTCTAGTTGGCAGCCGGTTTCAAGTGGAGTGCCCCAAGGGTTGATCCTGGGGCCAGTTTTGTTTAATATCTTTCTTAATGATCTGGAGGATGGTGTGGACTGCACTCTCAGCAAGTTTGCAGATGACACTAAACTGGGAGGCATGATAGATATGCTGGAGGGTAGGGATCAGATACAGAGGGACCTAGATAAATTAGAGGATTGGGCCAAAAAAAACCTGATGAGGTTCAACAAGGACAAGTGCAGAGTACTGCACTTAGGACGGAAGAATCCTATGCACTGCTACAGACTAGGGACCGAATGGCTACGGGTCACAGTGGATGAGAAGCTGGATATGAGTCAACAGTGTGCTCTTGTTGCCAAGAAGGCTAACGGCATTTTGGGCTGTATAAGTAGGAGCATTGCCAGCAGATGAAGGAATGTGATCGTTCCCCTTTATTCAGCATTGGTGAGGCCTCATCTGGAGTACTGTGTCCAGTTTTGGGCCCCACACTACAAGAAGGATGTGGAAATATTGGAAAGAGTCCAGCGGAGGGCAACAAAAAAGATTAGGGGTCTGGAGCACATGACTTATGAGGAGAGGCTGAGGGAACTGGGATTGTTTAGTCTCCAGAAGAGAAGAATGAGGGGGGATTTGATAGCTGCTTTCAACTTCCTGAAGGGAGGTTCCAAAGAGGATGGAGCTTGGCTGTTCTCAGTGGTGGCAGATGACAGAACAAGGAGCAATGGTCTCAAGTTGCAGTGGGGGAAGTCTGGGTTGGATATTAGGAAACACTATTTCACTAGGAGGGTGGTGAAGCACTGGAATGCGTTACCTAGGGAGGTGGTGGAATCTCCTTCCTTGGAGGTTTTTAAGGCCCGGCTTGACAAAGCCCTGGCTGGGATGATTTAGTTGGGAATTGGTCCTGCTTTGAGCAGGGGGTTGGACTAGATGACCTTCTGAGGTCCCTTCCAACCCTGATATTCTATGATTCTATGAAATGAGTAAGAGAAATGAATGAGCAAAATGTAACTGGCTATATTACTTAAAAGTTCTTTGTTGGTCAAATCCTGGTTGCTAAACTCAGAGAATACCAATGGGATTACTTGAGTGAGTAAATCAAGTAGCATTTTCACCCTTAATGTCTAACAAGATTTTAAAGAATTCCTACAGTAAACATTCCCAGATATTGTTCCTACATCTATTCCCTTAGGCACTCACTTAACTGAGTTTATATATATAGCATACAATTATAAAAGCCTTATGCAATGAACATTCACTGATGTGTTTGATTAGAATACTTTCAACATAAATCTTTATCAATGAGTGTGTTGGCACAAAAATCATGAACTACTCTTTTCTTGGAAGGAAGAATAGATCCCTTGAGTATATTCCTTTTTCTTCACTCTTCTTTTAGTTACATATTGCAGGGAACGCAAATCAGGACACTAAGCTGAATCAATATAATGGCAAACAGGAAACAATTATCACTATTTTTTCTATTTAATCCAGAATCTCCCTCTCCCTATTTTGGTTATAACTTGACATATGGATGCACTGGTGAAGATTTAAGGAATAAGTGTACATTATATAATGAGCACACTAGAAATTAATCTGATTTTGTTTGCACAATAAAAACTAGTGAGTTACAGTTGCTGGTTCTACTTGTTTCTGAAGATGGACTTCCCTTACAGCTATATAAGGAAGAGGAATTTCTGTGTATAGACCCCATTGCTAAAAATGCAGTTACATTGTCCTCTTTCTTCAGAGCACCTTCATGACAAGAGACCCTTTAATTTCAGACATAAAGTGGCTTGGATGCATTCATAAACAGAGTCATGAATTCTCTCCCATCTGAACTGGCTTTCTTTGATTTTCACAGAATGACTGACCATTTCAGCATGCTTTCCTGGTCATATATAATTGAGTCCTTGACCATGACAAACCTGTCATTCACAACTGACCCTTGAAATTAATTAGTGACACTGATTGCTATCAGTCAAGAGACATTTTGAAGGTTTTCCAAAGAAGAGATTGATATTATATAGTGCTAAAGGTAGATGTAGAAAAGGGCAGTCAGTCAGTATGTTTTAGAACTGAAATTACATTTATAGACTACTAACATCCATTCTAATGCATGCAGTTACAAGACGGTAGTAGTCAGTGTATACTAAAGCTGGAATATGTGCTCTTTGTGAAAATGCTAATTTTCAGATACTTATATCTTGAAAACCATAGGTGGTCTTGGCATGGAAAATAACATACTACCTCCAAATTTGAATCTCTGAAGCATAGCAGGAGGCAGATCTAACCAGCACTGTGACCATATGTGTTTGGGATTTCGTACACAATAATTAATTTCCATTCTGTAAAAATGAATAATTTAGTATAACATCCCACGTCAAGAAATGCAAACACAAACTGATACTTTTTAAGTGAAACAAGCCACTGAACTCACCTTTTTCTAATCAAAAGCAACTTTTCATAATAATGGAAATTTCAAATTATGAATAAAAAAACACAATAAGGGAGATATTCTTTTGTTTTCATTTCCATATATAGGCAGTTTAACGTGTATCTCTTGATAACTGAAGGAGTCTTAATTGAACACAGGACTTAGAAGAGGTGTGAAAAAGGAGTGATGCTGCCTGTCTATATTTGACATACATGATATGATACAACCATTTAGGCTCTCAAGCTATGGTATGCATTTCTTCATTCATGTCTGATTTGGAGCTAGAGATAAACCATTATAGAAATACCCGATACCTGTACCTGAGCTCAGTAATTCTGATCCTCCTGCAGGCTAAATTTTTACTTAGGGTATGTCTACACTGCAATTAAAGATCTGCAGCTGGCCTATGCCAGCTGACTCGGGCTTGCAGGGCTTGAGCTAAGGAGCTGTTTAACTACGGTGTAGACATTCAGGTACGGGCTGGAGGATAGATCTAGGACACTGCTAGGTGGAGAGGGTTCCAGAGCTTGGGCTGCAACCCCGAACATCTGCATTGCAATTAAATAGTCCAGGGATCTGCAACCTTTGGCACGCGGCCTGTCAGGGAAATCCGCTGGCTGGCCAGGATGGTTTGTTTCTCTGCAGCGTCCGCAGGTTCGGCTGATCGTAGCTCTCACTGGCTGCGGTTCGCCATTCCAGGCCAGTGGGAGCTGCGATCGGCCGAACCTGCAGACGCTGGAGGGAAACAAACCGTCCTGGCCTGCCAGCGGATTTCCCTGACGGGCCGCGTGCCAAAGGTTGCCGATCCCTGAAATAGCCCTTTAACCTGAGCCACACGAGCATGAGTCATCTGACACAAGCCAGCTGCGGGTGTCTACTTGCAGTATAGACATACCCTTAGAAACCGTGGTCTCCAATAGGCTTTAATGTCATCCTCTGACACGGCTCAGATCTACAAAAGTCTGTTTAGGAATTACCATCCTAGTGTGAGATAATCAACAATATTCAGTGTTATCGTGTCACTGAGATGCTACCCCCCCCCAAAGGAATAAGAGCTAAACCACACAGCATCAGGTCTCATTTCTGCTGGCAATAGACACATTCCTAACTATTCAATCTACCACACCTGGCTAAAAACATTTTGCCAATTATTTTCTCAAATGATATTTTCATTCCTAAAAAAAAAAAAATTACTCTATATTCATTTGCCTCATGTTATCTCACTACATTCAGCTGCCACTCCTAGCGCTCTCCATGATCAGTAATGCCCCTTTTCAAAACAAACAGCACCTCTAGAGAGAGACCAGAAGCTCATCCCTATATTTTAATACCCTCGTCACCGAGGCACTTGACTGGTATTGAAATCAGTGGAAGATTGGCACCTTGGCACTTTTGAAAATCCCACTAGATGTCTATCTGAATCTTTAGGGACCTAAATACTTAAAAAAACCGGACCCTATGTGGTCTGGCCTTTTATCTTTATCATACATTGGATCCAGATCCAAACTGTGCAGCAAAGGGCCATCTCTGCTTTTCACAGTCATAGATAACTACTTGAAAATAAGAGAAAACATAGTCTTCTATGGATGGGGCGCTTACTCCTGGGACGGTATGTACCTTTCAAAATGCCCGGAAGATGGGGTATGGCCAGAAATGACTGCAATAAATAAATGGATTACAGGTTTATTCCCAAATAATCACCATCTTTAGTAAAGTGTAATACAGCAAGTTTGATGCCCAAAACAAAGAGGAGACCTACATAAGCGAAGAATAACACTACTTACGACTTCAAATATGTACTTGATGACATGATTAGGTGTTGACAAGGGTTACTACCTTCCAGAAGGTCATATCTACAAAGTCCAAACTACAACTAGCATTCCCAGAAACATGGGGATGAGACTGGCCCTTCTCCCTCTAAAGATCAAAGCAGGAGACTGGGGCTATCAGCACTGTGCCACCTTGACATCTTGATAAATGACACTATTCTGCTGTGGGTGTGAACATTGTCAGCCAGGATGATGATGTTAATGATGACATTGTTCCCCTTATGTAGCTTTGCCTTGCTAAGTAATGCTTAGAAACTTGTCTCACATGTTCTGCTACCTCGGTATCATTATTGACATATATGCTGCCCCAATGGTACTGCTACTTGGTGTTCAAATATAACCTTGAGAGAGACAAGGTGGATGAAATAATATCTTTTATTGGACCAACTTTTGTTGGTGGAATGGAAAAGCTTTAGAGCTTCACCAAGCTCGTCTTCAGATCTGGGAAAGTAACCAGAGCATCTAAGCTAAATACAAGTTGGGGCAGTTTAAGTATAAGGGGTTCATCCATGCTGCAGGAGAAGGGAATGAAGGGAAGGAGGCAGGCAGTAGATTGTGTTACAAATTGCCGTAATGAGCCATAAAACCATTGTTTTTAGTGTTCAGCAGAGTTATGAATTTAAGTTCCCAGGCTCACCTTTTGAAGGTGTTGTGCAGGTTTCCTTTGAGGATGGGGACAGATAGATCAGATATGGAGTGATCACTTTGTGAAAAATGTTTGCCAGTGGGTGATGGTGTTCTTGTCTCTTTCATTTTTCTTTGTGAGTGGTCTCCTACAGCATGCGGGAACCCCTTATGCTCAACAATTGGTCCCAACTTGTATTTAGCTTAGACACTCTGGTTACCTTCCCCAGACCTGAAGAAGAGCTCTGTGAAGCTCAAAAGCTTGTCCCTTCCACCAACGGAAGTTGGTCCAGTAAAAGATACTACTTCACCCATCCTGTGTCTCTCCTATTCTAAGACCGACATGGCTACAACAACACTGCAAACAAATGTAACCTTGTCACGCAATCTAGTTACAGTATAAATCTCAGCCACACTACAGATTTTTAACTAACTTTAAATTTTAACTAACTTAGAATGCTACAGCCTTGGACATGCCCAGCATAACCACAAATCTCACATATCCAAGGCTTTCAGACTGGTTATGCAACACTTTACAACATTGTTCATTCCCATCTTCACTAGGTCAGGGGCCAACCATGTTGTAAGTGGATCCTTTGTAATGTAGATGAAGGCTTCAACTTTCAAACCTTAAACATGCTGGAGGTTAATTTTAAGAGCTTCCGTTTTATGATTTGTGAATAAGGCAAAGCACAGATTTCCAATATAAAGGGTTTGCACCCTTGTTGGCACAGTCAGAAAGAATTATTACTGCATCCCCAAGCTGACTTACTTTCTCTAAGCAAAAAGTTGGTCCACAACAATCTGATCACCTACTACTTTGGGGAGCAAAATGTAGCATTCTGGAGTTGATATAAAACACAGTATGCTGTTTCCCCACAATTATAGCTAATTCCCCTCTGTGATTATCATGTCACTATGCACAGGGCTGGTCTGAGGATTGTGGAGAAAGTTAGTCAGATGTTTGCTTGCAATTATAAAATGCTGTACAGGGGAATCTTCATGTTCTCCCCACCCACATTGCCATGCTGCCAAAGCAGAGGCTAGCTGCATACACTTTTTAGTTGTAGCTATTGGTTTTCATTGTCAAGGGTATCTCCACAAGGAGTACTTACTGAGTACTTACTGAGTACTTACTTTCATTTCTTAACTGAATGCTAGCTGTCATTCTCAGTTACTTGGCTCAAAAGTCTTCTTTGTTAACAAGGAGTTCACACAACCCTCCCTCCACATCATTAGTGCATCTAATGGAAAGTTCAATGGGGAAATTAATTACACAATGACCACCTAACATGTGTTTACTGTTCATTATTATGTATTTATATTTCTGTAGAGCCTTGAAGACTCAACCAACAATTGTGTTAGGCATGTACAGATAGTCCCTGCCCCCAAAGAGCTTACAATCTAAATAGACAGGACAGGTAAAGGAGGGAAAGCAGAGATGTGAACTGACTTATACAAGCAGGTAAATGTCAGAGCCAGCAGGAGAACTCATCCCTCCTGACCCCTCATTCAGTGCCCTAATAACAAGACCAAACTGCCTCTCTATTTAGTTAATGTGATGGTGATGACAAGTGCTCCATTTCCCCATAAATATTTTTTTGTCATCAAAAATTGCCAATTCCCTGAAACCAAAGATTTTCTCAGGAACGGGTTGGTTTCTCAACTCAAAAAATTATTGAAAAAAGTTTGAGAATTGTAAAAATGTTTCATGTTCACATCTTCAAATAGAAAAATTCTGGTTTTCCAATTCAGATCTACCTTTTGTTTTGAAATATACTGTAAATTAATTAAAGTAAAATCCCAAATACTCAAAATAGAAACAAAACAGTTAAGAATTTTTTTGGAAGGTGTTTGGATTGTGAAAAAGTTTGAGATGTCAACTTTTTTGCCATCCTGAATCAGGCTAAAATGTTTTGAAATCTCAGATTTTCTTGCAAAACAGAAAATCAGTTTCCTGCCCATCTCTGCCTATGATCTCCATATCTGTAATCTACAAGGAGTCTGCAATCTACAAATTGATCTGGTCAGAAGAGTTTTTTCTGCTATCCTGTTGAAACTGAAATATTTCAATGAACCATATCAACTTAGATGAAGTTTTCAATGGGACAGTTGCATAGGTACAGGGTGAATTTTCTGTAAATGGGCAGAACTGAGCATAGCTTACAACAATACATTATGCCCATTTTTATTTTGTGGGTAGCAATAAATACCACAGCTGACTTTGTATGAGTAATGACGGTTCCAGCCACATCCAAGTGTAAGCAGGGGAATGGTCCCGCTATTGTCGATTTAAAACAAATAAGGAAAAACTAGGAAAGGTTAAAGGAAAACACATAACCCCGCTCTGTGGCATGGGGACATCACAACCAGTGTCTCTGGAATGTCAGCGCAGTTCAGTCTGTTCCTCACAAGTCCCAGGCCCTTCTCAGGCCCTGGCTGTGCTGCAGAGACGCTGCGGGTCAGACACTTGCTCTGGCGGTGGCCACACGCTCTCAGGCTCTAGGTGTCAGGACCCTTCTTCCCAGCATCGCCCCTGCTCCAATGGGGTTATGATCCCCCTCCAAGTCTGGCCTGCAAGGCCTCTTGGCTGGAGGCATCTCCCTGCGCTGGGTCCACTGCCCAGGGCCCCCCTCGCCCTCCTCAGCTGCTCACCGCACCCGGCTCTCGACTGCTCCAGCCCCAGCTCCAGCTCCACTCGGCCTCAGCACGGCTGCTGCTGCTGCTGCTCTGCCTTCAGCTCCCTGGGCTGCTTCTCTGGTCCCTCTGGATCTGATTGCTACAGCTCTCCTTCCAGCACAGGTCTGCTCTCTGGGCTGCTTCTGAGACTCTGCTCCCAGCACACTTTGGGCCCCTGCTCTCTCCTTAGCTCGACCCCACTCTGTCTGATCCAGGCAATTCCAGCTCAAATGGAGGATGGGACTCCCTCCTCCCCCCGCCTCCTGACTTCCTCATTAGCCCACCCGCCCTGTCAATCAGGCTGACCTGGAGCATTGGCCTCTCCCCATTGTTCCTGGACTGTCAGTCTAAAGGTCCTGATTTCCCATTGACCCTTCCCCTTACTTTTGGTACTGGGCGCTAGCCAACCAAAGCACTCCCACTGAGTTTTAGTGAGAGGCCAACAGTACCCTTATACAAGTACCCATGATTATCCTCTCTTAAATCACTGATGGTTAGTGTGACCTATATGAGTTGTAAAGGCTCCTGAAGTGGAGGCATCATAGATTGCGAAGTGTAGCGGATGAATGTATGGCTTTCAACAGGGCATACACGAATGGGAGGTCTGATGTCCTTCCGCAAGTGCTGCTTTTTGCTGCTCTGGCAGTTGTTGATGAATCTGCAGCTTGCTTCTGTCTATCCCTGGTTTCCTGTGTCTGGATTGGTTTGAGGTTGAAAGTGGTTTCCTGTTTCTGTGCAGCTCAAGGTTAGTTTAATTGAAAAGACATGTCAGCAAATATGAGTCCAGTATGGTTAGAAAAAGAGGGAAGTCCAGTTTTCTGAAGCAATGGCTGCAGCATGAATGTAGAAGTCTGTAGAGTAATTAGAAAAAAAAATCACAGAGTCAATGTTTGATGTGAACTTCAAAGTTCCTACTCTCCATAGAGAAGCCATGCAGATGGATTGGAGGGGGAGGGTGGGTGGTGCTACTGGCCTTCTTTGAGGAGGACAAGCCAAGGACTGGATGGAAAGGAAATGTTTGTGGCAGGACAAAATAAATTGGTAACTCTTCCATCTTGTTTTTTTGTGAGTAAAAAGACCCCAGAAGCGGAATTTTACTAAATTAATTCTATGTATAAAATCCCAAGAAATTGAAATAGTTTCAAGTTCACACCCTAGACAGAGAGGATATAGGAGAGATCATGACTTGAGGTATCACTCTGCATTGTGAAGTGGTTTTATAAACATTTAAGGAAACTATTGCCACTGTGAGAGGAATGTGTTTGCTTGTATGGTTTTTGCTAATGGAGAGGATTGGGGTTCATGTGTGATACTTGTCCCTCTGCGTGATTGCTCTATATATGGCTTATCCTTGTCTTGGAGTGGAATTCCAGCACATAGTACTTTACAGCTATCAGAACCTTGGACTTCAGTAACACTCTTTTAGTGTATTATAGTAGCCTCAGAGAAGGGCCCTATTATAAGAGGCAGAGCACATATCCATAAGTAAATGACAGTCTATGTTCTAAAGAATTTACAATCTAAGACCCTGATCCTGCTATACTTAGTCTCACTGACTTAAATGGGACTTCCCCTAACACTTAAAATTAAGCACATGTGTAAGTCTTTGCAAGATGCTGACCTAAACAGACACAACAGGCAAAGGATGGGAAAGAGGAAGTAGAATTATTCCCCTTTATAGATGGGAAACACAGAGAAACTAAGTGCCTGACCCAAAATCACACATGAAGTCTGGGGCATAACCTGAAATCAAGCCCAGATCTCCTTTGACCCAGCCCAGTGCCTTAAGCACAACATCAACATTCCTCCTTTGTAACCTTCCCCTATCCTCAGACGGTTTGTCATTTTTTTAAGCTGTGAGTCCTTTGGGTAGTGATTGTGTCTTTTACTGTTCGGAAAGCACCTATCAGTGCATTCTGTGGGTGCTACCAGAAACAACAAAATATCTGCCTGAAACTTGCAAAGCTCTGCTAATATCCCTCTGGGTTCTGTTCTGGCCAATAGTTACGTGGCAAGGAGCTGAAACAGCACGGTGTGAATCTTGACTTGCTAAAACTAAGAAAACCTCTTCAAACTGTAATATAGAATAACTGAAGAAACTGCTGTTGTAAAAATAAAATTGAATGTTGCTGCAAACCTTTTTGTGTCATCTTGGCAAAGTTTATTTTATTCTCCTTGATCATTGTATTAAGGAGGGAGTCTGCTGCTTTTTCTTCCTTTGGGGAAAAGTTTCTGTTCCTATCTCTGATAAAACTAGCTAGAAATTCATATGCTTGGACCTCTATGTGATGTTTATACTGCATCCTATGTAACAGATCCCCAATCATTCTCTCTTCAAAGTCTTATTCATGCAGAAAACACTGCTCTACAGCCAAAATGCTTCTAAAATAAATGTAGTCAAACTTTACTAATTCTGGGTCACTGAGAACGAAAATGATACTTAAAATTGTTGATAGGCTCTAGTTTTCAAGATATGCTATTGGGTCAGTATATACGACCCTTGACGTGGGAATGGCGGAGGATAAGTGAGTTATAAAGGAAAGGGATCTCAATTTAAACCAGAAATGACTAAAATACATCTTTGACTGGATCTATGAATAAATCTATGACTGGGTTTGGACAGTACTTGCTTTTTAGGCAAAACAATGAATGATGCAATCTGAAGCTGGTATTGCATCATACATGATATGAATTGCATCATGTTATTCCTAGAAGTCATGGATGATGCAATCATAACGAAGCTTACATCACTCTGCTGAACAAATTGCCCTATATCAGCTCTAGAAATCATACAGTGTCGTGCTCTCTTATTTGTCAGTGTTTGATTTTGCAAAGGGACACATTTCTGTTTAGCCAAAGTGAGCAGAGATGCCTTATACTTGTGTGAACAGTGCAGATAACTTCTGCTATGTTTGTGGTGAAGTGACTTTTGCATCACAAAAGCGCAGTATAACCACTATGGTTAGGAAGGCCTATCACCTTTATTTTGGCTGCAAAATTGGAGATCGGGACAAGAGGTGGGCCCCACACATATGCTGCAACACTTGTGCAACAAATCTTCGCCAGTGGTTGAACAGGAAAAGGAAATCTATGCCTTTTGCAGTGCCAATGATTTGGAGAGAGCCAACAGATCATACCAGCAATTGTTACTTCTGCATGGTGCCTCCAGTTGGGAAAGATGTGTCAAAGAAGAAAAAGTGGACTGTGCATTATCCAAACATTCCAGTACCCCACGGAGAAGGACTGCCAGTTCCTGATGCACCAGAATCATTCTCACTTGAGTCAGACGAGGAAGAGGAAGAGGATGAAACTTCTGGTCCTGAACCATCAATGTCACAGGACCCACATTTTCTCCCATCCTCCTCCTCTGAACCACACCTCATAACACAAGGTGAACTGAATGACCTTGTCAGGGATTTGGAACTACCTAAGAGTAAGGCAGAGCTGTTGGGCTCCAGACTACAGCAGTGGAATCTTCTGGCAGGTGATGTTAGGTTTTCCATGTTCCGTGACCGTCAAAAGGATCTTGTCCCATTCTTCTTCATAGAAGGTGATCTTGTAGTCTGCAATAACATCGATGGTATGATGGCAGCCCTCAACATCGTTCACGATCCGGATGAGTGGAGACTGTTCATTGATTCATCGAAGACGAGTCTTAAAGCTGTTTTACTGCATAATGGCAATGTTTTGCCATCAATTCCAGTTGGTCATGCAGTCCATATGAAGGAAACCTATGACAACATGAAACAACTTGTGAGGTGCATAAACTATGACCAACATCTGTGGCAGCTTTGTGGCGATTTGAAGGTTGTTGCTCTCTTGCTTGGTCTGCAGACTGGATACACAAAGTACTGCTGTTTTCTCTGCGAATGGGATAGTCGTGCAAGAGATTCCCACTACTTTAAGAAAGATTGGTCACTCCGACAGTCATTGGAGCCTGGGAGGAAAAGTATTCAGCATCCACCACTTGTTGAATCGAGGAAGATTTTGTTACCACCCTTACACATCAAGCTGGGTCTGATGAAGAACTTTGTCAAGGCCATTGACAAAACACAAGCAGCTTTCAAGTACCTCCGTGGAAAATTTCCAAGGTTAAGTGAAGCTAAGATAAAGGAAGGTGTCTTTGTTGGTCCTCAGATTCGTGAACTTCTTCGAGATGATGCTTTTGACCATGCACTGCGTGGCAAGAAAAAGATGGCATGGAAAGCCTTCCAGTTAGTGGCAATAATTTTTCTTGGAAACAACAAGGCAGACAACTACAGGTTGTTGGTGGAAAACCTCCTCAAGGCATACAAAAGCCTTGGTTGCAACATGTCACTAAAGATACATTTTTTGCACTCTCATCTAGATTTTTTTCCACTGAACTGCGGAGCAGTGAGCGACAAGCACGGCGAGCGATTTCACCAGGACATTGCAACAATGGAGAAACGCTATCAGGGCAAATGGAGCCCATCAATGCTTGCAGACTATTGCTGGACAGTGACAAGAGATGCTCAATTTAATGAATACAAGAGACAAGCCAAGAAGCACCGAGTAGACACTGAATAGGACTAAACTATGTATATAATAGTTTTTTGCCTTTTGTTTCATAATAAATTTTATTTATATAACCCTTTTGCTGTTTTTTAAAGTGTTACATAAACAGGACAGGTGAAATATTATCATGTAAAGCAACCATAAACACATGAAAAGACCTAGGTTTACAATTTATGATTAAAACTCTACTATCTACACAATATACAGAGACATAAAATGTAAAAACTTAAATATCTTAGAAACAGTAGCCAATCAGTTGTTTTAATTGTCATATTTGAATTCAGCACATCAAAATACGTAATAAATAGCACATTTTATCTCTGAAGCAGACGACTTCTCAAAAATTGTAGACCAGTGAAATCTAGGCTGTGGCATAGGATATACATTATACAGAAGCCTGAGTGTACAAAAGGATGAAGACTTCAATAATGAAATAAGTATATTTACGTGGTGCTAGTATGCATGTATGTGTGTACATTATGAAATGTGACATGGGTTAGGGGCACTACCTCGTCTCTGGTGAACAAAGAGTTAACTGCAGTTGCGGTTCTCCCTCCCTCTCTCCTTGCACAGATACTCCGGAAGGACTAAAAATTGGCTGCTTGTGAGAAGAGACAATGTTTGCTAAAGTCTTCAAATTGAGACTTATATCACTGGGCTGAACCCCGGGCTGTGGGAGTTTTTTGTTACACTTTGTGCATGTGTGCGTGCATGCTAGTGCCTTACATGGCCGTGGTACTGGATATGGCCTTACTTTAGTAGCTCTGTCAAGTATGCTGCCCTTACTAAAACACAGATTGTTCCATTGGCTTGGTTGCCAGCATTTTAACATATGCCGTATTGTTGTAGCCATGTTGGTCCCAGGATATTAGAGAGACAAGGTGGGTGAGGTAATATCTTTTATTGGAGCAACAGCTGTTGGTGAGAGAGACAAGCTTTCAAGATTACACAGAGCTCTTCTTCAGGTCTGGGAAATGTACTCAGTGCCACAGCTAAATACAGGGTGGAAGAGATTGTTTAGCATAAGTAGTTAACACACATTTCAAGGGCCCATTAACACCTCTCCAGTTCTGTGGGGAGGGGGAAGAGAAAAAAAGCTGGGGGCGGGGGTAACTGGGGAAGGGGTTAAGTGGATTATAGATTGTAGTAATAAACCGTAAATTCGGTGCATGATTTTTAGTCTCTAACAAAGTGATGAATTTAAGCTCCCAGACTTGTCTTATGGAGGATGAGGACTGAGAGGTCAGATACAGTGTGATCGCTTTGTGAGAAGTGTTCACCCATAGGTGATATAAAGTGTTTGTCTTTTCCATTTTCCTGTCTGAGTTCATTTGAGAGTATAGTGATTGTCTTGTTTCACCCATGTAGTTGCTATTGGGGCATTTGATGCACTGGATGAGGTACACCCCATATGTTCTGATGGACATGTGTAGGTAGAGACGACCCATGCCTGATGGTAGTGCGGGGGGAGGAGGAGCAGAGTGAGGGCAGCTAGCTTCTGCAGTGTTATTGAGCATGCTCAGTCTGTGTGAGCAAGCTCGGTACAAGCCAAGCAGCAAATTGGGGGCAGGCACATGGGCCCCCATGCATCACTTCTGTGTGTAAGACCCATGGATCCTGAAAAGTGTTTTGTTGGGGGCACTGAGCTTCTAATCAGTGGAAATATGTCTACAGGTTTGCATCTGTTGTTCTGGCAGGGTCTGGTGCAGCTTTGAGTTAGTGGGTCCTGGTCTGTGGGAAGCTTGCTTCTGATGATGAGTTTGGAATTGTTTGGCGGGTTCTTTGAAGTCTGGAAGAAGGGGTTCAGGAAAGATTTCTTTCAGGATGTCCATATTGAGTATGAGTTGTAATTGTTTGATGATACCCCATATGAGTTCCAATGTGAGGTAGTAGGTGACAACTAAAGGTGTGGGGCTGGAGGGGGTTTTATTTCGGCATTGAAACAGGGTGTCTCAGGGTATTTAGATGGCTCATTCCATTATGCAATCTACTTCTCCGCTGGCATCTCTTTGTTTAGTGAAAGCAGTTTTAAGAGTGTTAAGGTGTATTTCCTGGACTTTCTCCTCAGAGCATGTTCTGTGGTATCTAAGTGACTAGCTGTGGATAACAGATTTCTTGGTGTGTTTGGGGTGGTTACTCCCCACCAGGGCTGGCTCCAAGCAGCCAAAAAAAAAAAAAAAAAGCCGCGATTGCAATCACGATCGCAATCTGCGGTGGCAATTCGGCGGGAGGTCCTTCGCTCCGAGCGGGAGTGAGGGACTGTCCGCCGAATTGCCGCCGAATAGCTGGACGTGCCGCCCCTCTCCGAAGTGGCCGCCCCAAGCACCTGCTTGGTAAGCTGGTGCCTGGAGCCGGCCCTGTCCCCACACCGACCAGGACATACGAACTCAAAGCAGCACCAGAACTTGCAAAAACAACAGATGCAAAACCTATAAACATATCTCCACGGCTATGATGATCGACACCCTTCACAATACGCCTTTCAAGATTCATGGGTCCTACACTTGCCTATCACAACATGTCATTTCCAGTGCACGAAATGCCCCAATAACAACTAGGTGGGAGAAACGAGATGATCACTATGCTCTCAAATGAACTCTCTCACAAAAAATGATAAGAAAAACTCCAGACTACCTGTGGATGAACACTTCTCACAAGCGATCACTCTATATCTGACCTTTTAGTCCTCATCCTCAAAGGAAACCTGCACAACAACTTGAAAAGACGAGTCTGGGATACTAGATACTAAAAATAATGTCTGTTAGTCTTAAAGGTGCCACAGGACCCTCTGTTGCTTTTCACTGAATAGAGACACTGGATTTATGGCTTATTACAACAATTTGTAACCCACCCCTCCCCCATTTTTTTTTCTTTTCCCACCTATGATTGGAGAGGTGTTAACGGGCCTCTTAATGGTATCCTGAAATATGTGTTAACTATTTAATCTCTTCCACCTTGTATTTAGCTGTGACCCTCTGCGTTCATTTTCCAGACCTGAAGAAGAGCTGTGTGTAAGCCTGAAAACTTGTCTCTCTCACCAACAGCAGCTGGTCCAATAAAAGATATTACCTCCCCCACCTTGTCTCTCTAGCATTTTATCACTCTCTTCATCCTTTCTGTCCACTTGCTGGTCTAATGGGCTTGTTTTCTTAAATATTTGGAAGATCCACTGCATAAAATAAGTGAACTTTTGAAGGTCAGAAGAGCCCCTGTCTTTCTAGTTCCTTTCATCAGAGCTCTGAGCAGCAGGCACAGTGCTCTCAGCATGGACTCCACAGTATTTCCTCACAGTGCAGCCAGAAACTGCATGCCTGCAGGGTAAAACAAAATTATCTGCATTCCCCCATGAGTGTCCTGCACCTCCAGAGGCCACAGTCAACTACAGAGCAGTTAGCTGCATGGCTGAGCACTAGCAGTAAATGCTTACTTCAATTGTGGCAACTGTCACTCAGAAGGTATGCATTTAATCTTGAAGGATAGATGTCTCAAGATATCTTGCTTAAGTGACACAAAGGCTCTTGATATAGGAAGCAGTCCTGAAAGGTTCTGTATGTAGATGCTTTTTCTTGAAAAGTGGGGGTGGGGAAGGGAGAATTTGTATAGTAGTTAATAAATTAGTTTAGGTAAAAATTTATACCTATGACTTTAATGAAGCTGCATAGTGAAAAATGCATGGGAAAAGTTGCAAAGTCTACTGACAAAGATTACCAGCAGAAAACACTCCTTTTTTTGTTATGCCTTTTATTATCATTGGAAATGTATTATGCCTTTACAAATTTGCTCAGAAAAGATTTAAATTACGAGATGAACTGGAGCCCATGAGGATCCAGATTTTAAACTATGCAGAGTCCTGGTGTCTTCAGATCTGGTGTTTTTGTTTGGGCCCAACAATCCAAAGAAGCTTGAAAAGGGGAAACTGAGGGACTGTGTGTTTTAATTGGTGACTTGCTGTAATGCAGCACGAAACATCCTAGTGAAATGGGATGATATCTTTGAGACAACAGTTAACTGGATACAAAATTATGCAGTCACTTGCAGGAATGGGGCACATATCTATGAAAATATAGTAATAAATGAACATAAATGTATGGTAAAATTATGTATTTTGGGAGTCTCTGTGGCTGCTAAAGTCAAACATGGATATAGTGGGAAAAATTTTTCAAAGGCACCTAAGTAGCTTAGGAACCTAAGTCTAACTGAAAATCAATGGGTCTCAGGCTCTGAACCTATATGGAAGATTTGATACATTATATACAATGGATTTTTAAAATCTTGGCTACTGTCAGTTATTTGAGAATTTTAAAAGTATAACCGGAAGATGTAATAAATACTAAGCAACATGATTCTTTCTAAATATATTGGTCTATTTACTAGGGTAGTTACCTGTTTAAGACTTGCAGTTATATTAAGCAAAATAGTGTGCCTGGACTAATACATTTATGGAGAGCCTATTTGTTTTACTGAAGAATTTATTGCAGCAGTAATAACTGTCAGAGTGAAAGCGTGGTTAAAGTGCTAGAGACAGGACCAACTGCATAGGGTATCTATCACACTATCGACTTCCTGACAGTAGTGTTGTGAACTCTTTTGTCATAAACTCAAGCACCCAGAGTTGAAACCTGGATCAATGAAAGGGGAATTTGGTATCCAGCTCTTTTAGAGAGTGCATCTCTTCTGTTTGACCCATTAGAACACAAATAACAGTTTTTATACAGTGTGGGTCTGATTTATAACAAGCCTTAAGGTTAGCTGGTAGCATTTATATTTTAAATGATGTTAGTGGTACTTAACATCTGAAAGAGTTCCTCAATTACAGCCTAATAAAAAGTTTTAGCACTGTAACTTGCAAATAGAAATTTCATTGCACTGTGTAATTATTTCCTATGCTGATTCTTTTTGCCTTGATTTCATTTCAATCTTGGCCTCCTGGCACCATAAAGAGTGTAGTCTTGTGTGGAAATGCTGCTGGTTGTACTCTTATACTATGATAATTCATTTTAAGTTTAAAATAATAATAAATAAATATAATAATAAATAATTAATAAGAGAATTTATCGGCTCAAACTTTTTCAAATCACTTGGTTTTCATTCAAGCAAGGGCCTGATCTTGCTCCCATTGGAGTCAACGGGAGTTTTATTATTGACTTCATAGGATCTAGCTCAGTCTTAGTAAGCTATTTTTAGTTTCAGATTTAAGTCAGTAGCTCCTTACACCAAAGTTGAAAGTGAAAAGTTATTACACCACTGTTAAAGCAGGTGAAAAGCTGGTTTGCAGCCTCTTTCAGTGGGATCTCTTGGCACAAGTGAGGGATAACACCTGGGATATTAAGTGGGGGTGGTGGTGAGTGGGTGTGAAAAAATGTACCAAATATTTCCTGAAGTTTTATTGAATTGTATCAGCTTTGCAAGCGAACTAAAAATATTTCTCATACCCGCCCACCATCTTTCCATTTGTAAGTGGAACTAGTGATGGATATGAGCAGTGGGCTAGGGAAGGACACTGAGACTGGGGATGGGCATGGGGAAGCGAGGGGCAAGCAGTGGAGTGCATTTGAGGAGGCTGACGGGAAGGAGTGTGTACTAGAGCTGTGTCTACAGGATTGTGGCTATGAGCTATGTCTATGTGGGACTGGGGTGAGCAATGGGGTGGAGGTGGTGTGTCTGTGGGGGGCTATTACAGGATCAGTGGTGTCAGGATGGGGTTCTGTTCTATGGGGCAGGGGTGTGACTAGAATAAGAGGCTGGTATGGAGGCTACGGCAGGGGAGTGGTAGTTTAGGAGCTGGGGATCTGGTGGTGTGGAGTGGGATCAAAGGGTTTTAGGGGACGAGATCCCAGTGGAAGGAGGAGATTGGGGTAGACACCCCGTGCTGCCTCAGGCATTACTAGGAGATGGCAGTGGTGTTTGGGCTCCTGGGTGAGGCCTGCGCAGATTGCACAATAACAAAGACCTGGTAATGGCACTACCATTCCCCAGACCACCATAGCCCCTTCCCTGAAACCGGCATCTGCAGAGCCAGCTCCTTGGCATCCCTCTTCTCCCACAGCACTCCTGGAGCTGGCTCCAAGTCCTTGGCATCCCCTGAGCCCTATGTGCAGTATGTGGGAGCCATGGACAGGCAGCACCCCCCGCCCAATGGGATCAGTGGCAGCCCAAGCTCCTCAGCCACTGTCATTCTCTCTGAGCGGTGGGAGGAGACATACTGGCTTAGCACTGGGCTGCCTGAGATGCCCCAGCAGCATCACCAACTGGGGGACAAAATTTTACCAAATATGTTGGGAGCAGGGAGAAGGGGGCTTTCACCCCTCTCTGTCCTCCCGTTGTGGTGCCACTGGCACTAGCAACAAAAGCCTCACTTCTTATCAAGAAGGCTGCCTCCAATTAGGCTCAGAATCGAGTTTATAGATTTCACAGCCTATCCCAGAATTTCTCACAGCATGAGAATTTTTAAATTGATCAGGACAGGTGCAAATTATAGCTGCCTTCTGTGGGTGCACTGGTGACAGAGGATTCAGGAAGCCCTTTTCCTAGGCTCTCAACACATCCATGTAGGGGACAACCATAAAATGCTGAGCAAGCATATGGGGGTAGATGTGATGCTGGTACTTCCAGAGATGCTCAGTGTCTAGAGTGAGTATCTGTGGGCAGGATACAGACATGGTGAGAACTCCACGCCACTGCACATGGGCTAGTGCTTAGAGCAGGTGTCTCAAACTCAAATGACCACGAGGGCCGCATGAAGACTAGTGCATTGGCCCGAGGGCCGCATCACTGACACTCACTCCTTGGCTGCCCCTGGCCCCACCCCCACTACACCCCTTCCATGAGGCCCCGCCCCTGCCCCACCTCTTCCCGCTCCTTCCCTGCCCCCATTCTAACCCCTTCCCCGAAGTCCTCACCCCAACGCTGCCTCCTCCCTGCCCCCAGGGGGAGCAGGAGGGGTGCGGGGTGTGATGGGGGCTCAGGGCAGGGAGTTGAGGTGCAGGAGGTANGCAGGAGGGGTGCGGGGTGTGATGGGGGCTCAGGGCAGGGAGTTGAGGTGCAGGAGGTGTGCAGGGTATGGCAGGGGGCTCAGGGCAGGGAATTGGGGTGTGGGGTGCAGCAGGGGGTCGGGGTGCAGGGTGCGGCAGAGGGCTCAAGGCAGGGGGTTGGGGTGCGGGCTCTGGCCCGGCGCCGCTTACCTAGGGCGGCTCTGGGGTGGCAGCACCACACACCGTGGCCAGGGCAGGCTCCCTGCCTGCATGCCCTGGCCCCGCTCCGCTCCGCTCCGGCTGCTCCGCTCTGCTCTGCTCCAGGAAGCAGCCAGAGTCCGGGGCAGGGGGAGGGCGCCATGTGCTGCTCTTGCTCCTCTAGGTTCCCCGTTCCCGGCCAATGGGAGCTGCGGGGGGCAGTGCCTGGAAATGAGAGCATGGAGCCCTCTACTCCCCTTCCCCCCCCCGCGCCCGGGGCTGCAGGGACATAGTTCCAGCCACTTCAGTGAGCAGTGCAGAGCTCGCGGTGCCACGGAGTAGGCAGAGGGGCGGGGGGTGCACGGGCGGGGGGTTGAGGGGAGCTTGGCGGGCCACACGAAAGAACCCCGCAGGCTGCGTGTTTGAAACCCCTGGCTTAGAGACTGGCTCTAGTTCTGTTGCTGCTTCCCTCGGGCACTCCCAGAGACAATTAAGCCTGCTTTTATCCTCTGCGGACACAATACACAGGGCCTTCTGCCCTGCGCCTTCCTGACTGAGCCTCTATTTAACTCGTTGGCTGGAAACTTGTGTAAAACTTATGAGATTATAATCAATTTGTTATAATTAAAGCACAGTAAAATACATTCAGATTAGATCATACTTCTGACCTACCCTAACAATATCACTTTGTATTAATGTTGCTGTTATACTATAAACCATGACAGCCAGTGCATTTCATCCCCCATAATATATACACTGTACATTTCCATTTATTTAATGTGAGAGATCATGACCATTAATGATTAAATGTCATAGCTTGTATTCTGGTGTCAGGGGAATTCTAGAATATCATAGTTAAATGACCAGACTTTACTTTGGAACAAAGTGTGAGTTCCCTAATGACTGGTGCCTTGATTATGATGATTATTTATTATTTTTGTGTGTATGGTAGCCTAGTGTATTAATTACTACCTTCTGTAGTTCTTTTTGAAGTCTTTCCTTTTTACTCTGTATCTGGCCTCACATAAGTATTTTCCAGGTTTAGAAGGGGAAACTTACATTGTTTATTTCACTGGTATCTGTACCGTGCCATTAACCTGAGATCTACAGTAAACTATGCCTAAAATTAAGCCTACACAGTATACACTCCTTTCTTTGCCAAGTGAAAAGAGTCTTAATTGTATTATTATTAAATGTCCAAAATAGTTTTCCACTTTCTAAGGGGAACTTCCCCCCAGTAGCTGAGATTTCTTGTGCCAAAAGGCTGAAGTGTAGTGGATGAATTATTATTGCACAAGACCTAAAGCTAGTAAGGCTTAGTGCATACCAGATTTTATGTCAGATAGTAGAACAACAGTCGTATTTGGCTGTTCTACAAATGTAAAAATTGTCTTTGGTGGAAGTGACTTCAACTTTCATTTTGGTTCTATTACATACCATAGAATACTTTTGTTTTGTCTGTGAACCTTGAGCTACCTTGCTGTGGGTGAGATGTGTTTATCTGCTGATTCCTGATTCTGTTTTGTTCATCTTCAGTCATATGATTGTCTGTATGCAATTCTCGAGGTCAGATTCAGTGATGCTAGGAGATAGACTAACAATCATGGGTTCTGGAAAACTCAGATAGTGTTTATGAAGAACCATTATAAAATAAGAGTTTGCACTCTGGCACAAACAAACATAGGATGTTGCATTTACACAAATGCTAACCTGTTCCTGAATTTGTGCCTTGAAATATGTGGAAAGTTTGGGATTGTTACAGCCAGAAGCAGGAATACTCCTAAGGACCAGAGTACCAAGCAGTGTTATCTCATGCACAAACATTCAATGCACTAGAAGAGGGCAGAGAGTAGGGGGCCTTGTCCCCACCTCTAGCTCATGATAGAGGAAGCAGTGCTGATTTGTTTGCAAAGTGCTCAGGAGGGAGAGGGGAAGGGTCCAGTAACACTGCCAGCAGACATAATGGCCCCAGAGGTAGAAGCAACCCCTGGAATATGAGGATATGCCCTTCAACATAAATTTTGACTATGCTTCCTACGTCCTCATCCCTGAAGCTGTAGGACTAATGCACTCCCACTCATTACCTCACCCAAACACTGCCCTGTCTAGAAAGAGCCAGTAAATGACTTCACCTCTTTGGTGGGCTGGTAGAGCTATACTGGGGTAGTGCTGACTACACCCTTACAAAGATGTAGCAATTTTCCCCAAATGCCCCGGAGGCATTTTGCATTTCAGAGGGAAATTAATTCAGGCAGAATTCCTCCTCCCCATCTCTCCCCTAGCATGGCTTAGGTTCCAAGGGCCACATTGGAGCCCTTACTCTGTTGTTTCAGCTAAAAGATGCCATTCCCAGCAAATACAGATTCCCTTAACATTCAGTTAGTGAGGTGGTTCAGACACCTAGTTCAGCTGGGGATTTGAACATCTGACTGGCTGTGAGCAGCACCTTTTCAGGCCCCCTATGCCAGGGGTTCTCAACCTTTTTCTTTTTGAGGCCCCCTCAACATACTATAAAAATTCCATGGCCCACCTGTGCCACAACAACTGTTTTTCTGCATATCCAGTAGACTAAAAGCCAGGGCCGGCATTATGGGGTAGCAAGCAGGGCAATTGCCCAGGGTCCCATGCCCCAGGAGGCCCCACGAAGATAAGTTGCTTGGGCTTCAACCCTGGGATGTGGGGCTCAGGCTTCGGTTTCAGCCCCAGAGGGTAGGGTTCAGGCTTCAGCTTTCTGCCCTGGGGCCCAGCGAGTCTAATACAAGCCCTGATGTCTGGTTAATTTCGGTGGCCCCCTAAAACCTGCTCACGGCCTCCCAGGGAACCCCAGGCTGAGAATGCTGCCCTATGCCATTAGTGCTGTGTTTTGTTTTAATCAGAATGAATGATATGCTGCTAGTAAACATACATATAATGTTTCTTTCTGTATGTGTGAGGCTTTTATGGTCTGGCTTTAAATTTATTTGTTAGCAATCAATAAAATGTGCTATGGGCTCAACAAGACCGACATTAACTTAACACAATTAACTGTCATTCAAACTTTCTGAAAGCCAGGCCTACTTTAACTGCTCCTACTAAATCATCTGGCTGCTCGTAAGGCAGGACAACCTAAAATCAGACCATGTAAATTTCCATCTTATTTCTCTGCCCTTATCCTGCTGGTTCCAGTTTAGGAATTATCTTATCACCTGACTAGGAGAATCAGATGGATTCCTGTAATACTACCTCTTCCATCAGCTGGCCTGGGTCCACTGATCTTGTATCCCCCAAAATGGGTTTTTGTATTCTTCACATAGGATAGTAGAAAGTCAGAACTTGATTCCTTTTAGTTTACCAAAAAAAAAAAAAAAAAAGTTTTCTTTAACCACAACAGAACTGACTAATCCTGTTCTGAATTTAGTGACAGAGTAAATGGGATGAGTAAAACTGTACTGCCATTCTCATATAGTAATCACTTTTTAAAAAAAAATATGATTTTATTTTTCACTTAATTTGCTTAATCAGTACTTCTCTAAACTCATTTTTCCACATATTATGCAGACTCATATTAAGATGCAGGTTGATATGTAGGAGTTTCAGCAATCTGAATTTTTACAAAAACCCTAAACCTCCATTTTCTCAAGTATTACTTGCATATAGAATATGAAAATATAGATATGTTTTATTCAATTTCATATTTCCATTGCAAGTGCCTTTTTATCTCATGGCTTTACAATTGAAAGGGTATCTGTAAATACCCAGTATATAAAGGCAATAGCCATAGTGAAGCATAACAGAATGATCATTTTAAAAGCCTTAGTTGACACATCATCTTTTATTTTTTAACTCTTGGTTTTGAAAACAGGATGTGAATTAAGCAGTTAAAAAATCACACATTTCTTACTGTGGTTTTTGGTCACAATAGCCCCAATTTTTTTATGCCTTTCTTTCAGAGTTTTGGCTGACATAAATTGAGAAAACATGCATGGATAGAGTGTTTTGGATGCTAAATTAAATGGTGACATGTTAGAAAGCAGTGTATATATTTCCAGCCTGGAGCTCTCAGAGTTGTTGTACAAAATTTCACATTAATATCTTATTCAGTTTCTGTGATTATATCCTTTATATCAGTGAATGTCATGGCTGCCAGGTAAAATAAAACCATCCTATGTGTCCTTTTAGCATTATGCCAAACCTAATAATGTGTGAGAGTTGGTATGCATTTCTCAAAAACTTATGATGCTAGCCAGTCCTAGCAGACTAATGTATAATCAATACATCTTTCACCACTGACCAGAGGCCTAGTCAAGCATGCAGAGAAGCCAGTCAATAAATAATAGCTGGAGGTCATTGTCATGGTAACTCTGAGCTCTAGGGTCAGATTGCTTCACTTTGGACCTGACCGTGACTCTTAGGACTCCATGACAGCTGCAGGTCAGCAGGAGGTCAAGTTTATGCCCAGCGGGGTATTGGCCTCTTGGATGCAGTTTCTCTGTTTCTGACCTTTGATACTGACCATTAATTCTGTTCTGAAGCTACAGTTAACTCTTTCTTTGTCAGCTAGTGCGTTGCGCTACTTATAATGCTAGTACTTGAATAATATTATTTCAAATTGCTAATTAGAACTCCTAATTTATTTTCAACATTGCTGCCACTGAGGAAATTTGTATTCTCTTAAATCAAGACAATATTGGGTGGCACTTTATTTTGGTGGGCCTGATTTTCTGAGGTGCTGAACACCTACTGTGACAGCAAAAGTCAATGGGAGCTGCAGGTGCTCAGCATTTATTAAAATCAGGCCCAAGGTGTCTCTAATGGGCACCCAATATTAGAGACTGCTATTGAAAATTTGGCTGCAGGTCAATTACCTCATGTGTAGAATGTCAGAAATGATGTTTGCTCACAGTTGTAACATCCTTTGAGATCTACAAACTTGTAGAAATCACTAGCACTTTATGATTATTATATTTACCTGTGATTAACTTATTTTTTGTTATTTACTATATTTTAATTTTCATAAACATGCAGCCTCTTTATCCAGTTGTATCCAGGACTGGTGGTGAAAAGACTGAAATATCTCAAAACACACAATTCTTGCAGTATTCCTGCCATCCTCAAACAAGCAGGAACTACTAGCCACAAAACTTTGTTCTTATAAGATTTATAAAATGTTGGACCTCATTTGCAGGCCATAAAGTTTTGGATAAGCTTCAGATATGCAAGATACAGTAGACCTACAAAATACAATGCTACAGGAAGTAATCAAGGTAAATAATGTAGTTTGATTAAAGAAGACTGAATACATTTATGATCACTAATAATATTTTATAGTTAAAGCTAAGATAATAACGATAATCAAACCATATTCTTCAGGGCATAAGATGATTACAAAACCTGCAATGGTCAGGAAGGAATTTTACTCCTGTACAACATTTCTCAGTTGCTAAGGTGCATTTATGTAAAGGCTTCACCTTCCTTTGTAGAGTCAGGCACTGATAGATGTAACATAGACTAAGTGGAGCAATAATCTAATCTGGTATGGAAAATCCTACGTGTTCTTTATCAATAAACTTCCACAGTCTGGTTTTTAAAGAACTTGTTGAGATGGCAATCAGCTTACTGCTCCATACTTATAAATGATCATGGCTTTCCCCAGACACCCTCCACTCTGCCAATGACACCAGGTTTGATAAGTCATTCACCCACTTCCTGCACAGGTATGTCTGTGCCTTTTTGTATGCTGTCCCCTGTGCCTAGAATGTCCCTTCCTTCTCTGGATGGCCAAGCTGCTCCCCACTCCTCATTTAAATTCCTTCCCTTTCTCCCACAACACTTACTGTCTGGCCTGTATTTTAACAGTCCCTTATACAAGTCTCTCTCCTCTTTGAACAGCCTGCACAAGGGCCTGTCTTGTTTGCAATGCAGTGGCTACTCCCTGTATTTGACCCAGAGGGAGATGATTCTCAAAGGGGATAGGTAAGAGGCAGGGCTATTGTGTGACCTGACAGTCCCTCTGAATACCAGGCCACTTGGGAATGGATTGTATTTCCCAGGGGCATGATATTTCCTTGAGTTTCCTATGCAGCAGTGTGGTCTGCTCTGCCCCCTACTCAGTCCACAGCTAAATGTCACAATCTGGCCCCAAATGAGTCAATACTAATTAATATTGTTTTGGCAGGTGTCAGCAGGTGGCACTGTTGCATGTAGTCTACCAAGTACTGTTTTTAGTGTGCGAGCCAGTTTTTAGTCTTGAAATAAATGCCTATATTGTTTGGCTATGCAAGGGTGTTTGCGGTAAGGTTGCCACCTTTCTAATTGCTGGTAACCAGACCCCCGAGGCCCTGCCCCCTTCTCCGCCTCTTCCCCCAAGGCCCTGTGCCTGTTGCTAACTCCTCTTCCCACCTCCCTCGTTGCTCTCTGAATGGTCCTCACCTCCCTTTCCCTCCCACAGCTGGGCTCCCTCTGCTCTGGAGCTGGAATAGGAGGTGTTGCAGCTTGATAAGAAGCCTGCCTGCAGTTAGGAGGTGGCCCCAGCTGAGAAGTGGCTGGCACGGGTTAATGACCTGGCACCTCCCGCCACCTCCCAGTAACTGGACTTTTGGTGTCCGGTCAGTACATCTGACCGGACACTGCCAGGTCTCTTTTTCAACCAAACTTTCTGGTCGAAAACTGGGCACCTGGGCACCCTAGTTTGGGAAGAGAAGCTCTGGTAAGCTTCAGGAAGGTTTGGTTTCATCCTTAATCTCCCTAACAAGAGTCAACTCTTGGGGCAGAGCACCTTCCAGACTCCAGGGAACCAGACACTAGTGTGTGGACTGAGATATCTGGAAGAGGGTATTGCCTGTCCACTGTTTTTTACTGCCTCTGTTTCAGTACAAGTGTATATGTGTAAATGAAACAAGTTACACTTAGAGTATACCCAGAACCTGTATCACTGATTTCTCCTCCACTGGAAA
This sequence comes from Trachemys scripta elegans, assembly GCF_013100865.1. NCBI lineage: Eukaryota > Metazoa > Chordata > Testudines > Emydidae > Trachemys > Trachemys scripta. The sequence continues at coordinate 25,501,989 of NC_048301.1, forward strand.
GCTGACCTGCAGGGCCCAGAGTCCTGTTACTGCTCAGCAAAGGGGCCACTCTGGGGTTTGAAGAGGGGGCAACAGTGTCTGTATATCTATCTAACACTTTTAATTGACCACTTGACTAAAATGAGCAGCCATGTTTTCTTAGTACCAGTTCATCAGTCTAATCTAATGCTCAGAGATAAGCATGTGCTTAAGTGCTTTGCTAAATTGGAGCCCTTATTGCTGAAATCTTTCTCCACCCAATCTTTTCGCTACTGCCTGTTATCCCATTCATCTCATCATTTGCCATACTGAGGTGTAAGCTCATTGAAGTAGGACCCTGCTTTTTTTGGGTACTGTAAAGCACCTAACACACTTTTGGGCACTGTCAAATAAATGGTAATTATACAAACTTTAGGAAGACCGTATTGTGTGGAAACTGCACTGATTTTGATAGACTGTCGGAAAAAGTTCTTGTGCTCTAAGCTAAATCAGACAGTGGATGACAGAGAGTCTCTTGATGAGATAAAAGTTTCATCATCCAGGAATGGAGCCAGCTGGCCTGACACCAGAAGACAAACAAAAATGGCATGTCATCTACATCTTTCCACCTATTTGAATGCATTTGTTGGAAGCAAATGCTAAGGGCTCGTCTACACGAACACTTAGTCTGAAGCAAGTTGGGGTGCAAACCTACCATGCACTAACCTGCTCCTCACTAAGTGTCTGTGTGGACCCTGCTGCCATGCACTAAAAGTTCCCTGGTGGACTTTGATGTACTCCATTTCAAAGCAGGGTAGATTAAACTGCACTAAGGAACTTCTAGAGTGCAGCAGCAGGGTCTGCACAGACACTTAGTGCACAGCAGACTAGTGCAGGGCAGATTACACTCCAGCCTGGTGCAAACTAAATGTTCATGTACACAAACCATGGACATAGACGAACCATGCTTTTTTTTCCCCCTTGAAGATGCTAATTGTTGGTTGAGAAACCTTTCAACAAATGTAAATTAGGAAAGATATTAAATCCACATTTAGGGAGATTTGGTGAATGCCTATCCAACTGAACCATACCCTCTTGGTTATTAAAGCTAATTGCTCAAATTCATATGCCATAACTGATGCAGGGGGCTATAAAAAGATTATCTTGAACAGTATAGTGTCTCCAGGTTGGATTTTTCATTGATATTCATTATCGTCCCAACTTTGCTCACATTGGAGTCAATGGTAGTTTTTGTCATGCAAGGAGAAAACCTGTATTAACATATATAAGAAAGAAGGGATACTCTAGCATTTCAGTAAAAAAGCCCATCAAGGGGTATTTCTACACTGAATCCAAAATAACAATGAGAGTGACTGAATGTGTGGAGGGACAGAGTTGGCAGGTTCGATTTGTCTCCAGCAGTTTAATTTCTGACCTAACACCCATTGCTTGAAATAGACTAGCTGAACTGCTAAATGGCAACTGGACACAACTAGTATTGCAGTTCCTTCATTATCTTTAGCCACTTGAAATCCTGTCATATTCAGAATAGTTTTCCTGTTAGTGTGTATCTCTTGATATTCATAAAATGTAGAACTACCAAACCAAACCAATTTAAAATGATATATGGTCATTGCTTCATTCTTTTCTTCTGTAAAGATAAACCCCATAAATGATGTCACAATAAATAGTATCTGTGGGAGAGAACTCAGATGGGACTAAGATTTTGAAAAGGTAGTTTTAAGGTTAATTTATGTTACCGTGCTCTCACAGATGCTAATGAATTAAAAAGAAGTTTTGTGTGAAATTTGATTATGGTGATTTTGAGACTGGATAGAGTTAGAAAGGAAATTGGTATGAGAAGACAGAGGCATAGAAGAGGTCAGAAAGAAAATATTTGGTAGAGGAAAATAAGATAGAAGAGGAAGGGATGCTAAGCCTGGGTTGGCTGCTGAGAAAGAGGAGGGAGGAGATGAAGGATTCATGAAGCTCCTGGAGCTGGGTTAGAAGTCTGCTTACCTCTGGGGTAATATAAATAAGATGTAAAGGATTGCATGGAAATTGGTTTTTTTTTTTTTTCCAAAAGAAGATGGACAAACAGAAACTTGTATGCCTGGAAGGTTTGGAGCTAATTTGAATTGGACATCTGGTATACCAGAGGCTGAGATTAATAGCCACCACAGAGAAGGGCAGTGTAGTGAAGCACAACTAAAAGCTCCTGGTTCCGTGTGTTGGATGCATGGCACAGATGTGTTTTGAAAGCTGATAGTACAGAGATGATATGGGGCTTAAATAAGCAGGTGATACTGGGATCTAAAGCTCATGTATGGTGACACCATTTGTTGTAAGATGCCTAATGGACCAAGCAGTGAAGTTTCTGGAATAATTATGAGGGCATGAATTACTAGAGCTTACTACTCTGTGGAGAAGACATTTATATTAAAGACTGAGAAGTAAGAAGTGATGGAACACTGCAATGCCAAGGATTCTGGATCAGACATCAGAGCTTTGTTAAGTTTGTTATAACAGCCACTGAGGAAGGAACCAGCTGATAACCCAGGAATTTATGCTAGAACAGGATCTGATATGTCAAGAAGAAAGAATCTGTCCATCTAGTCTTAAAGAAGCAGTAGTGGATGGTGTCGCAGAAGAAGCAGTAGTATATTTTGGAGTGAACAATTACATGTTTTCTGGAGGAAGCAAAGAAACACTTCAATCATAGTTTTCTTCTGGAGCAAATAGGTGATTTGATCTTTTTATTGGGACATATTTAATTGGAAATGGTTTGTGGACTAAGTGATAAGGGTTTAAAAATTAGGAACTACTGCATAGGTAATAAATGGTGTATAGTTGAGATGAAAATATAAGGCAATTGTATGAATAAATATTGTAGGAAGGAGCTATCATAATAGTTGCTTTAATAGTAACACATCTCATATAGTATTTCCATGTTACAATCACAGTATAAATATTAACTAATGGGACAGAAGAGTGTAAGGTCTGAACTGGAGAATCCTGATACTACAAGGGCGAGGTCACTCTAAATGCACAAATAGATAGACATGGGTTGAATGTAAGAAACAAAAAAATAGTTATCTTGGAATACTCCAAAACTAACTCCATGACAGAGGAATTGAAGAAGAGCAATATAGATTCCATCAGCACTACCTGAAAACTTAATTATGGAGAGACTACTACATTGCCATAATTCATTCAATTAGATCCCTGCAATGAAGTAGAAAGGATTGGACTAGAATCACCTCCAGCCCTAATCCCTTCCAGTCCTAATTCTTATTAATTTACACTTCTGGGTAAGTGGTGGAATCTCCCGTTGCGTTCGATGAATGAGCTACAGTCACTTATTGTGGGTTCTCAGATGAGACCAAAGATGAATTTCGGACCTGCAGCCCTATCTGCAAGTGGCACAAGTGAAGACAATTGTAGATGAATGTGTGCTGCTTTTAGCTTTATGCTTCGAAAGTCTCTTTTTGGTTGCAGTAATCTGTGAGCTCTCAAAATCTTTCAGTCTGATGTAGCAGAGCTGCTGTCATTGGATCTTATCATGGGCTAAGAGGTCCCAGGTGTTGAGGGCAACATTGCAAGACTGGAGGTTGGCCTTGAAGAGTCTCTTTGTAATATTTTTTTGGTTTGCCCCTAAAATGAGTTCTAGTCTGCAATTCTCCGTAAGAGATGGCCTTTAGTATTCTACTGTCAGACATACAGACTGTATGACCATACCACTATGAAAGCTTCAATGTCTGTGATGTTGCAGCACTCAAGGACCTTTGTGTTTGAAACCACATTTTGCCATGAATTCCTGTTAGCTGCTATAGACATCATAGGTGGAAGTGTGTTATGTGGCGTTGGTAAGTAGTCCACATATAGAGAAGTGTGGTGATGATAAGGGTGAGCTAAACATTAATTTTTGTTTGCAGTCTGACACTGTTCATTCCCGAAACAATGCTGAAGTTTTCCGAAGTCATCACTGGCTGCACCAATGCATGTCATAATGTCATCGTCAATCATTACATCTCCTGAAATGACACTGCCTATGTAGCAAAATTTGTCAACAACGGTACATTGTCAATGGACACAAGTGGAGTAGTTGCAGTACTTTCCAGTCAAGGCTGGACCATGACTTCTGGCTTTTTTTAGGCAGATCATTAAGCCAAAACATTTTCCTGCACTTGCAAAACAGTCAGTGAGCACCTAAATGTCCCTGAGGTTATGGGCCAATAAAGCATAATCATTAGTGAACAGTAATTTGCAAATAACTTTCTTCATTACTTTTGTCTTCACATGCAGGCGATGCAGATTCAAGACACATCCAGCCAGATGTTTCCGCATATAAATGCCACAATCAGTGTCCCTACATGCATCTATTAGAACAGCTGCGAACACAATGCTGAATAATACTGGAGCAAGAACACAGCCTTGTTTTAATCCATTCGTGATGACAAAGGGATCTGAGAAGCAGCTTTGGTCCAGGCCATGACCCTGCAATCCTGCATGAAAAGATTTAACAATGTTGACAAACTTATTGAGGAAATCAAACTTTGCAGAGGACTGTCCACAGGCCAGCTCTATTTACAGAGTGAAAAGCCTTAATAAGAGTGCCAAAAACTATATATGTCTGGATTCTGCTCACAAGATTTCTCCTGAATTTGCTAGCTGCAAAGATCATGTCTTAAGTACCACGCCCACACTGGCTTTCAAGCAGTATCTTCTCTGAAAGCTGGTTTACTGTGACTCAGGCGAGTGTCTTTCCTGCAGTGGCAAGACGCGAGATTGCCTTTTCTTTTGTAAAGGTGAATAATGTTGGCATCTTTAAGTTCCTCTGGCACTGCCTCCTGTTCCCAAAACCTTAAGTAGAGGCCTTTGAGCTAAATAAAGAAGGCAATATTGGCAATGGTAAGGTTCTAATTTAACAAAAGTGGACCCAAACTTGGACCCCAGATGCAATCATCCCCACTCCCTGAAATAGAGAGAAATCTGAATTCAGTTGCATATGATGGACATCTCTCTAATTTTTGCCAGTCTCTTCCCCCCAAACGAATTCTGACTTCTGTTGCCAGCCTACTGTTAGCACACTATGAGATGACTAGGCCGAAGCAACCCTTACGATAGAGCACCCTGAGCTTAGGCAGTATTCTGGGACCTCTGCAATGCATAGAGTAGGTACTATGGAGTGAGTTAAGGAAAAAGCAAAAGCATTAACTCTGAATTTCATTTTAGTACTTCATTAGCTAGAGGCCATATGAAAATAGACTAAAAATCAGCCCAGGATTCTTGATTACAATCTTAGAACAGATGGGCATTTTTATCTTGAAATGATGACCAGTTTATCTGTAGTTTTCCACTTATCATGAGTGATCTATATCTTGTTTATCCAGGCTAATCAAGTACAGAAAGTTTATTAAGATAATATCATTCAAAGTTATCACCAGTTAGGCTCTTTAATCTTGATGCAGTTTTGCTGCACACTCTATTTCATTTAAGAGGTCTGTGAGCCAATAAAAGCTAGGGTTTGAGGGTTATCATTTACAGGCCTGCGATGATTCTTTACTCAACAACAAGCAACTTTAAAAGCCCAGTTTAAATTGATGGCAAAAGGTTACTGTCATGACAATTTTGACAGGTTGAACATGAGCCCTGAAAACAGGATAGCAGGAGGAAATCACCAAAAAACAATCAGGTTGCTGTGTTTCTTGGTGACCCTGAGACCTTGGCCCCTGGCTCTGTCCACTGAATTGTCTTTTGCATTTCAAATGTGAAATAAGGGGACAGAATCTCAGCTGGTTTAAATCAGCATATCTTTGTGGAGCTTGTGCTAATTTACATGAGCAGAAAATTTAACCAGTTAGCTATACACCTGGGTAACTTCGGTGCAGAGAATGATAAATTAGAGCTTCATTTTTCCAAATGTGTAAATATTGGAAGTGGTCAAAATATTCACAATGATTTTTTGTTGTTTTTGTTTGTTTCCCTCCTCCCCTCAATTTTAATGTGTCTGGTTTTGAGATTCCAAAACCTTCACCAAATTGGTGAAATTTTACAAAAAATTGAAAATTTTCAGCCAAGTTCTGTGATGAGAGATTTTCACATCTCAGTAGGATGACTCTGGAAAATTCAGAGGCACATTTCCACATATACTTGTTTGAATGTATGATAGGGCCAATTGATTTTAATTGGTCTTATATGTAACATAGAACTCTTTTTGGTTCCATGATTGGTTGAGCCAGTGGGCAGAAGGGCGAGTGGCAAGGAGAGCTTCTGGATTTGATAGGATGGATGAGTCTCTGTGCTGTGAACCTTGTTTTAAAGTTTTCCATTAGATTTATATATCCTTCTGTTTTGAGTAGGAGTGCACATTTTTCCATTTCTCTTCTGGATGTGGAACCAGAATGCATGGTTCCTGGCTTACTTTGCCTCGCCAGTGTCTCTGTGTGCAGTACTATTATCAACGTGTCTATGAATGAAGCACTGTTTGTGGGTTGATCTGGCTCTCCCTGTCTTTCCTCCACAAACCAGAAACTGCCAAAGATAGCTGCCATGGGAAGTCTGTGAGATTTCAAAGCATAAGTAGATTTCACACCCAATACTTAAAAAAAAAATCAATAAGTTATTGAAATTTCATGAAAAGTTGACTAGGAAGAGCTTGAAAACAAACTAGTGAACAATTTTACCAATCAATTTCATCCAGTCTTAATAAGTAGGAGGTTGTTAATGTCCTTTATACCACATGAAACCAGTTATTGTGCTGTAAACTGCTACAGCTTGGGGTTATTGATTTTACTCATCTCTTTAATTATTAAAGTGACCCAAGGCTTGGTTTGGTCAGCCATGCAGGACACACTTACACCTTAATGATGTCAAATGCTATTGTCAGGGTGAGGGAATCACAGTGTCTATAGTTTAATGCTTTTTTACATGGCAATTATTCCCTGGACTATAGAACAGTAGCAGGTCAATTAAGTGTCAAACCTGGAGGCCATCTGTCTCTTTTTTGACCTTTCTGTGAACAAACCCTAGCAGGAATTACTTTTAGTAGGTATCATGCTTACTGTCTTTGATAACCTTGCCTTTGTCATGACAAAAATCATGGTTTCAAAATAATATATACCTTCCCAAAGACATGGCAGTTCTTGTTTTGAGCCAAATTCAGCACCAGCATAAGCAAACACAGTAACCCTGAAATCAACCAATGGTGTTGCTAAAGCTTAAAATACATATTTTCTTTAAACTTGGTTTAAAATAGAGATGGGCCTAATATGCAAAATTCACGTGCAGATCTCAGTCTATTTCAGAGCTATCTCCAAGTTTAAATTTGGTTTTTCTTGCATGGTCCAATCTTTTTAAAATTAGGAATCTGTTAAATTTGAATCTGGATTCAAATCTGACCAGAAGTATAATGGTAGTGAAGGCGCATAGCAAGTTCAGCCTCTTCTCTAGTTTTAAATATGTTCTATAAACCCTACAGGTCTTGATCTAAAAACAGTTCAATGCTTCTGTGTGATAGGTATCAGAGCTTCCACACATCAACTAAATATGTGGAAATTTTGGTATCTCAGGAATCCTGTCCCCCCGCATCATTGGGGTTAAAATTGCTTCAAGCAATAGATAAAATTGCTTTAAATTAAACCTTGTGAATAATATATCTATGAATAAGATTTCCAGGATGCTTATAAACAAAGTAACAACCTTGAACAGCTCTATCTTATATCACTATGAATATTTGAGATAATTAGCCCTTTAATTTCATTTTGAAAGTGTGAAGGATGCCCTTTTATTCCTTCCTTGTTTTTTTCTTTTCTAACCTTATTTTTTAGTGGCCCAGCATATTTTCACAGAAAGCCAAGCCACTTGCTGCAAGTGATCATAAAACCTTACATCTGTTATATTAACAGCATTTAAAAAACACTTAAAATCAGGATGTTAATAATAAAAAACAGCATACAAAGAGGCTTCCAGTTTTTTGTGCCTGTGGATTTTTATATCTCCAGCCTGCATGAACAATTCTTGTGTTTTAGACAGGCAATGTAATCTAATGGAATAGGACTCAGGAACTCCTGAATTCTTATCCTCACTCTGCCACTGACTTCCTCTATGGCTTTGGGAAAGTCTCTATATCTTATACATTTGAGTCCACTCAGAAACTGAGGCTAGTGCAGAATACCTGCTTAAAAATTATATTTCAACTCAAGAGTATATTACACCAGTGTTCTGGGATATGCACTAGTAAATTTCTGGATGGATTTAAAGATGCTGATATTGGCAGGAGTGGCGCCAGGGTTTTTGCCGCCATAGGCGGCAGCACTCCTCCTCTGAGCATTGGCGGCGGGGGTCCTTCCACTCCGCGTCTTCGGGGCACTTGGGCGGCGGGTCCCGGAGCGAGTGAAGGACCCGCCGCCGAATTTCCGCCGAAGACCCAGAGCGGAAGGACCCCCCGCCGCCGAATTTTCGCTGAGGGCGGCGAAATACCGCCCCCCAAATCCTGCCACCCTAGGCCACCGCCTAGGGTCGCCTAGTGGAAGCACTGGCCCTGGATGTTGGCCTATAAAGTCCTAAGTGGCCTGGGACCTGCGTACCTGAAAATTTTCTCCTCTTTCCATGTCATGCTGCCTCAGCTGAGATCAGCAGAGGCTTTCAGATTGAAACTTCTTCACTGTGGGCCTGATCCAATCCCAGTGCAGTTCATGGAAGGATGTCAACTGATTTCAGTGGACTTTGGATCAGGCCTTATAAACGGGAAGAAGGTGCCGGAAGAACGTTCCTTACAGTGGGTCCTTTGCTCTCTCCCCTATTTGGTCCACCATAGTCCTTATTTGTTATGCTTCATAGCAAGTTGCAAAGCTCATTTCAACCCATCACCCTGGCTTTTTAAGGAAGGGTCGAGCTGAGGGTTGGAGGAATTTGGTTTTGTTTTATTATTCTCACTTAGCTGGTGGACATTTCTTTATCTTCAAGGAAGGATAAACAGTATTTTACATTTAGTTTTGGGATGGCCCTGGTGTAAGATGGTTGCCTATAAAGATTTTTATAAATATAAATGAATAAAGTCAATTATACTTGTAAATGGCTTGCACATCCCACCCCCCAAATATGACTTTCTTTGTATGGCAAGTGGAGCTACTACAAGCAAATTTGCAATTGATATGTTGCTATATGGATTTTTAAAAACTACCTCTTTTGTGATATGTTTAAAAAAGAATCTTGGCTGATTACAACTTGTTAACTTTGCTGCAGCTCCAGTTCCGTTTAGGGGGAAAAAATATGGCTTTATATTCCCTCCCACTGATTTTCAACTAAAACAGAACTTAGTTGCCTGCTGATCCTGCTGGCTTTTTTAAATGAAAAACTTATTCTTTTTAAACTACTGGAAAATTATGTTTAAAAATCAGCATAATTTCATTGCCTTTTATTTCTGTCTGTCATGAAAACTGCTAGGCTGCTTTCTGGAACAACCCAATGTAATTTAATGCACAAATTTAGTTATAGTTATGAATATACTGAGTGAAAAATATTTTAATGATCCAGAGATATTAGTCACTCTACAGTAAAATTGGCTGTGTGCATACATTGGGAAAAAAAAATCTGTGTCTATAGGTGCCTCTCTCTTTATAGCAGATAATGGTATAAGATTGAGACTTGGCAGGTTTTGTAAGAAATGAATGTGCCTAACCAATGTTCCATATGTGGTTGAGCCATTTAAATTGCAGAGGTGCGTAGAATTTAATTCAAAGTGATGGTATCAGAGCCCATTTTTAATTGGGGGGGGGGGTGATTAAGGTCTACAGAAAATGACAACCATTTTAATTTCCTAGATAACCTGGGTGCTTTGCAACATTTTCAGTATCTCTTCCTAAGTGTGTGACCTGGGGAGGTAGGATGTAGGAAGAACTTTAAATGGTTCAGAATTTGAATTTAGCTAAGATCAAAGTTCACAAGCTTTTCTGAACCTTTTGACTGTGTAAATTCAGCCTGGGTCTTTGGCAAGGATAGGTTTTCTGGTGAATTTTCCAGCACTTCCATTTCCAGTCACCAGAGCAATGGCTGAAATATGGTGGGGTACATCAGCCCTTTTCAGTTACTTTACTTGGCAGCACATCAGGTGTGCAGTGCCACCGATCACGGGAAAGAGCTGAAGGTGTGCCATCTGCTAGATCCATTGATGGCTACCATTTGGTGGGTTCCAACATGCACTCTAACAAATGGGTCAAACTGAAAGATGATTCACAGATGTTATTACCAGGATCATTTAGTCCAGGGATTCCCAAACTTGGTACGGCCGCTCGCAGCTCTCAGTGGCTGTGGTTTGCCGTTCCTGGACAATGGGAGCTGCGGGAAGCGGTGATCCCTGGTTTAGTCTGACTTGCATCACACAGGCTATAAAATTTTACCCAGTGATTTCTACATCAATCCTATAATTTCTGTCATAGCTTTTAGAAACCCAACAATCCCAATCTTGATTTAAAAATGTAATGTGATAAAGAATCCACCACATCTCTTGGTAAATTATTTCAATGGTTAATTACCTTCACAGTTAAATATGAATGCCTTATTTCCAGTCTGAAATAGCTAGGACTCTCGGAAAATGTCATAAAACCCCTAGGCGCACCAATTTAAACAGGTACAATTGAACATTAGATTAGTCTACTCAATTGACCCTTAAGGGAAAGTCCAAAGAAGATTAGGGTTTCTCAGTACTCAGGATGTTCCCTTTCAGTTTATTGCTCCAATGCAGGTCATCTAGCCAGTGTTTCTTTCTGTGATATACCTAACTGAGAGCCACTCCATGTTATTTTTCCTTGCCAAAACATCAGCTCTCACATAGCTCCTACCAGGAGGCTGCCCCACCACTGCTTGATTGGTGTCCAACTAAGATGTCAGCTCTGATGCAATTTAGAGGTCTTCTCTTTCTTCCCAGATCATCCTGGCTTTTCAAATTCACTAAACACTGTTTCTTTTCTCACCCTCTGCTACTTCTTTTGGTTTCCCCCTAACACCATCACTCCATTTTTCATTATATGAGTTTCTATTGCACCCATCACCACAGAATCATGGCAAGGTTTGTGCAAGTAGGAGAGTCTGGCATTGTGCTGCAAAGGTGGTAAAACTTGAACTCACTCTGATCTCTAGTGACAAGAGGTACCACTGTTGGGGCCCTTCCTTGAGAATATATTGCCCCAGAAACCTTTAGCTGGGTCCTGTTAGTCACAGCATCCCATTTTTGGGGACTGCAAAGTGAAGAACTCCTGGAGATTGCTAAATCCGAGGCTAGATCTGAGGGTTTTGAGGATTGGAGATGGAACCACAAACCTTCTCTGGAATTGCATTGGGAGTCATTGTAAGGCACTGAGCAGAGGCTTCATTTGCTATGGGGCAAGGTAGCAGGTGTCCCCCGCAGATCTTAGTTTGCCCCCCGCAGACTTTTCATAGGTCTGTATGTCTTCCACTCCCCACACCTGACTTTGCAGGATATAATAAAATTGCATAAAATGTTCTATATGCCGACACAACTTTGCCCCTCCCCCAACTTTTTCTGAAGTGACATCGCTGGCACAGAGTAGCAATGTGATATGATCTTGTTCTATACTTTGTTCTACTCAGGATGTGAATGCTACACCTAATACCAGCTTTTGAGTTATATTCATTAATAAACACTCGGAAGCCAGGCTTGTCAGAAGAGAAAGCAGAGCATTTTAAAAAATAAACCACAAAAGGACTCACCTCAGCCTGAGTCGGCCCAGTCTTTTGGGAAGATGTCATTCACATGGGCCTGCTCAGAGCCTTACCACCACTCTTAGCATAGTCACTCCCACATTAACATGACTTCAACTCATTTGGAATATAGGAGCACAGGGATTGCCATACTAAATCAGAGCCATGGTGCAGCAAGCTTTGTGCCCTGTCTCTGCCAGTGCCCAGGACCAGATGCTTCCAGAGGAAGGAAGGAGGAGAATTTCTTTCTAAACCCCATCTGTTGGTTTATTACAATCACTCTCATACTAGTAATTTTGTACCCACCCTTAGAGTAATGGGGAGAAAAGAGGGTCTCTCTTCTTCTCCATCTATCCTCTGTTCTTCCTCAACAGCAGCAGCCTCCAAGCATTCCTAGTAAAATGGATCACATTCTTGTAAACTTCACTTCGCTGCTGCTGCCGCCTGTGCTCACCAGAGAATCTTTCCCACTCGCTCCTGGCAAGTGGGCGAGTGTCTTTTTCAAGCCCTGTAAAAATGGAAAAACTAACAGATGGCAGATATGGCCGCTGTGACTGAAGTCCCTTCACACCACTCTGCTCTGTTTTCCATCGCTACTATTCCAATGTGCTTTCCCTTGGAATTCATTGGAAAATTCCCGTTGGGTTGGCTTGCTACATTTCCTTCTCCAGCTTGCTTTTTCTCAGTTGTAATTTAGAGAAATTAAGACTTTCTATGTCCATGAAGACATATATTTATAGTAGGTTTCAAAGGAAGAATAACAGGTCTTGCTAAGACTTGTATCCCTGGCAGTACACTTCAGAGAATTATAAATCATTTTCAGTATGATCTATGTGATCTGTGCTTATATCAAACCTATTGCTTACATTACAGTGCAGTGCTACATAATATCATTTGTTTCCTTAGCCATTTTTATGGCTTTTGATGCTCTGAGCACTTTCACAATGATATAAAACACAATAGTCAAAACAATCACTAATGTAATAATAATCCCTATAACGATAACTAATTATTACTCACAGATAATGACAAAGATGCATGTTCTAGCAGTGTTGACTAGCGGATAAAGCCATGGACTGGACTTTAGGAGATCTGGTTCAATTCCCACCTCTGGCACTGGCCTGCTCGTTGACCCAGGGCAAGTCATGCTCTGTGCCTCAGTTTTCCCACCTGTAAATTGAGATAATGACAGTGACTTCTTTTGCAGAGCATTTTCAGATCTAAAGATAAAAAACACAACATAAGAGGTAGCTGCTATTATTCATATGCTTTGGCCTCAATTATCCTTTGTGTCTGAAATCCGCACACATGGTTCTGCACACATGGTGACAGAAGGAGCCATCAAGGAGACAGTTCTGCCTACATGTGCTGGCTTGGCCTCAGAAAGGGCAGCCTAGGGTCTTCTGGAACATATGCAACTGGTGTAAGGTGCCTACGTAGGAGACCTTGACAAGTGGAGGATTTGTGAAGCAGAGCTCAACTGAACCTAGAACTGTGTGAAGAACCAATTTGATAGCTGAACCAAAACTAAAATAAAATGTAAGAAATCAGGAAATTGGAAAAGTCATTAAAATTCATTTCACGTTGTTTTTGGGGATTTTTTAGCACTTTAAAATGATTTTAAAAATAAAATTGAGGGAAATTCCAAAATAAAATATCTTTCCAACTGAAAAGTGGAAATGTTTTGTTTCAGAAATGCTAAAATGAACTGCTACGACATTTCCACTCTTTTCTATGTCTGTCTGTCTATCTTGACAGAAACAATTCACCGGAATTGACCTAGATTTGTGGATTGTTTCAGCAAAACTAAATCTGCATTTTTTGTTGAAAAAAAGGTTTTGCACAAATAATTTCACCCAATGTCAACTCCATCCTGCCCTCAACGCATCCCAGACACATTGGAGTGACAGAGCCACCTCTGTCAGGGTTTATGCAAGCAGAGAGTTCCTTTCTGCAAGTGGAATTCTCTGCTGGACATATTCAGCCAGAATCCACCCCCTTTGTGCTATCTGACTAATGCAAAGAAGCTAGATCATACTGGAGAATCTGACCCTTCATCTCATGTACTTTCTGTTCCCTAATTACCCAGGAAAAGATGTTGACTAGTAGGTTAATGAATCTGAGCTCTGGTATAAAGACTGAAAGCTACCAAAAGTCACTAAAGAACTAATAACTAGGGAAAACTACAGTGCATATTAATACTGTAGTGGTTTATGGCAGCACAGCCCACTGCACTCTGCGCTCTTTGCCAGCTTAAACAGTTAAGAAAAATAGTAGCTCACTGCTTCCTAATATTTCTTGACTTGAAATAAAGTTGTTTTTTGTTTTGTTTTGTTTTTATTCAAAGAAATTTACACACACAGACACATTGCACTAAAGATTAACAGACCCAGATCGCTAGTGTACAAATGAAAGTGTGGATGCGTGTGGGGGCGGCAGTATTTCCATCTTTCTGGTACAGCTCCCCTCTTTCTTTGGCCACTGGTAAAACATCTCTACCAGGGAAGATTTTATTGTCTCCCATAAAGATATTTCTGAAGGGCACGTTTTTTGAGTTTAATTTGTGATCATTAAAAAAAAATATGTCTAACACAAATTGTACCACTATCTATTATTTAATACCGAACTCTGACAGAGCACTTTTTAATCATAGTTCTCAAAGTGCTTTAAAAAGGCAGGTAACTAACAATATCCTTTGCTGCTTTCTCATCATTATATATTGCTGCTTTCTAATTTTTCAATAGATTCACAGAATTTATAATATAGAAGCTCCAACATCCAGACTTCGTAAGAGTTGTGGGGAGTGAAGGGGATTGATTTAGTGAAAAGAGTAAAACCCTTCTCTCAGAAGTTAGGTGTTGAATTGGGCTTTGAGTCTGCAACTGTACTAGCCTGTAGTGAACTGCAGAACTGGGCCCATAGATCGGGGTAGTCAATTATTTTTTGTCAAAGTCCAAATTTCTTTGTCAAGGTGCAGACTCCAGAGAAAATAAAAATAATAAAAAACAATAATGATGATAATAATAAGTAAATAAAAAGATTTTGTAGTTTTTCCAAAAGCGCCTGGTAGTCCAGATTTGGCCCACCTATCCGCCTATTGACTACCCCTGCCTTAGAAAATAGGTCTGCTTCTGTTTAATTCAGTGTCAAAATTACTACTGCTTGCAGAGGGGATAGAATCAGGCCCAGCAGTGATTTTAGTACATAGGACAGCTTTGGTCTTGCTCACTGCTTGCAAATATGTTGAAAACATTAAGATAGTAATTTTAAGAACAAAACTGAAAGGAATGGTTAGCGGCCTCTGCCTGCATTATAAAAATAATCCAAGATCACCTTGAGAAGGTGTCCCTGCTACAATCTATCCTTTGAGCCAGGCATATAGGTTTAAAGCAGTACAAAAGTCAAGTGATAAATTTTGCACTGATGCAAAACTGTGATCCATTTTGCAAGTCGCTTTCATTATCTTCATCACACATGATAATTCCTTTTAATATTTGTATGTGTGCGTGCGTGCACACACATGCTGGGCTTCTTTTTTCTCACAGAGATTATTCAAACCTGGAAGACCTCCACTGTTTAAAACTTAGCATGTAAACTGAGCTCTCAACCAAATTTCAAATAAAATTTACTGGACTTTTAATTATCTTTTAAAAGGAAATTAACAGTCAGTCCTTAATGCTACATTTTATAGATAGCTAATATTAAAATACAAAAGCCACTGGGCCAGATCCTCAGCAGGTGTCAATTGACTTCAGTGGAGCCCCACTGATTCACATCAGCAGAGGATCTAGCCCAGTATTATTTGGATGCTAGTTTGCTGAGATCACAGCCTATCATGTTGATCAATATTGTCTCATTGTTTCCTTGTACTCCCCTGTTACTCTGTCGTGTCTTGCCTTATACTGAGGGCTTTTCTACACTTACTGGGGATCGACGCGCATTGATTGATGTATTGGCGGTCGATTTAGTGGGTCTAGTGAAAACGCACTAAATCGACTGCAGATCACTCTCCTGTTGACGCCTATACTCCACTGGATCGAGAAGAGTAAGGGGAGTCAACGGAAGAGCGTCTCCCATTGACATCGCATAGTGTGGACCCTGCGGTAAGTAGATCTAAGCTACGTTGACTTGAGTTACACTATTCAAATTGTGTAGCTTAGATTGACTTTTCCCTGTAGTGTAGACAAGGCTTTAGACTGTAATCCTTTAGGGCCAGGGACTGTCTTTTTTTATCTGTCTCTGTACAGTGCCTAGCACAATGGGGTCCTGATTCATGACTGGGGCTCCCATGTGCTCTGATAATACAAATAATAACTACCAATAATAATGATATAGCTTTTGTTAAATATTATGAAGCAATGTGTACAACATGAGGATGATGCAATCCCTCTTAGCAGCCTATGTTGGCACTAGAGCTGAGGAATCTGGTTCATTCAGTATCAGAGCTGCTATGCTTGTTCCTTGAACTGAACTTCTCTGAAGTTTAAAAAAACAAAACCTGCACAAAAAAAGGCTCAATTTTAGAAATTTTTAGGGGTAGAGGGTTTTCTTTGCCTTCTGCCAAAATGATTTTCCCATTCTGAAATTGGTTAAGGCATCAAATCTGCTGTTATTCAGTGATGAGATGAGAGTGATTATCTCCAGTGAACGGGTAGCTTTTTAAAACATTCTCAGTAGAGCTGGTTGCGAATTCTCCAACAAAACATTTTTCATCAGAAAATGCTGGTTAGTTTAAATGAAAGGATGGATTTCAACAAATCTCCCTATTAGAAAAAAAGTTGAGAAATTTTTAAAAAGTTCCATTTTAATGTTTTTGAAATGAAACATTTCATTTTTTGGTTTGAAATGATTTTTCCTTAATTTATACCAAAAACAAACATCCCTCTCCCCCCAAAAAAACAAAAAACCCTAAAAAAAGTAAACTGAAATGAATTCTTTCAAAATGATAGGATCAATTGCAATGTTTCAATTCAGTTCCCCCAAAATTTCAGCTTATCGAGTTACTGAGATTTTTGATTTTTTTGTCCTGATTTGGGATGGGAACATTTTCAAAATCTCGAATTCTTGCTGGACTGCAAAACCATTTTCCTGCACAGTTCTAATTTTTAGGAGCTTGCTGATAATTTGCCTCTTCAGTGTTCAAAGATGTCTCTTTTGTCTGAGACTATGGCTATTGGCCATCAGTTGAATACTGGTCCAGTTTCCCATGAGTTTAAGCATGCATGTTCTTTATGAAGTAAACAAACATATTTTTAATCTTGGTGTGGGATTCCTGTAAATTCATTGCTTTCCCCAGAAGCCAGTATTTTCTTGTCACTCCCTAGAATTGCACTCTGCTAGCAAGATTGTCAGATGTTTTATCATGTAGCTATCAGACCATCGTGTGTGTACTAGAAAAATAAGTTATCATCACTTCAGGGCTCACCTCTGCCTGCCTGCCTGCCTTTATCCTCCAATGCTGAAATATCCATTTCCCCAGCCTCCAGCTCTGCTTTCCCAATACTTTTTTAGGGATCCAAAACCCATTGAAATGCCAAGATTCCTTAAAGGTTTCCTGCATCTGTTGTGGAAATAACTGTAACTTTTGAAAAGCGATGGAAAAGTTGGATGGATGCCAATGAAGTTTCCAGCCCAAATTGTACAATGAAATGAAATTGGGCAGAAAATTTGGACAATGACTGAGCTTTTTGCCATGAAATTTTTGAAAAAGCAAAATCCCACAGGGTTTTGCCCAGTTTTAATCAATTATTTATGACACACTCATTAGTCCAAGGATAGTGCATTCTAATTTGAATTTTGTATCTGTAAGGGCGTTTTGAAAGGAAATGTCATATCATATGCAGTGTTTGTACAGATCAAATATGCATGTGTTAGTTTTACAGATTGGTGTCAGTGTTGCATTTATTTATTTGGGGCAGTGGTAATGAAGTGTAGGGCATTTTGCTCAAAGAAAACAATGTGCTTCGATATTTTTTAAACATTACATCCAGCTTTACTCAGGGCCTTCTCCACCCACTTTAGATGAGGGAGGAAAAAATCTTGGCAAGCGGATGCTCTGAGGGGGCACATGGAGGCGTGTGTAATCATCTTGCCAGTTTAATTAACAGTGCTTTTGACTGATATGTGTTAATGAGGATAATGTACAGTATGGAGCAAAGAACCCTGTGTGCTATATTAAAGGGACAGGTGCTGGGCGTACTGAAAAGTTCATGCTACTAAAAGGAAATAAAGTGAAAATGACTTAGAAAGGCACGGAGTGAGAACATTTGCAAGCGTGCTAGTGAGGGAATATGTGTGTGCATCCAGTTCACATGCCTGAAAGTGGCTAGTGCAGGGAAACAAGGGTTTGGGGAAAATCTTCCCATCCCTGTAAAAACCTACACACGAGAGTAGCTTTATTCACACAAGTAGGTCCGTTGAATTCAATAAGGCTACTCGCCTGCATACATTTTCTCACATGCATGAGTGTTTGCAAGAATGGGGCCTTGAATGTGACACATTTGACATTCTGTGCTATGTCCCCTGAAATGATAGTATTTATAGTTAAGAGCAATCAATGAGATATTTCCTTTTGCATAAGGGCATATTGTGCCATTCCAAGAGTCTCCATCATGAGGCTGAGTGCTCTCAAGTCCGACTGAAATAAATAGAATTGGGCATATTTAATGTTTATTATTTATGTGATTTCCCCCCCTTCCCTATGTTTCATAAGTAGAAACAACTCTATAGTATTCACCAACAACCTGATAAAAAGATAAGATTTCAGAGTGACAAGCTTATTTATCTGGTAGATATCCTTAAAGATTGGCAGCATCCTATCAGGAGCTTTAGGCTTTTATAACAGCGTATTTCTGTGATCTTCACTTGAACAAAGTTAGATGCAAATATCTTTCGAGCTTGCAGTGTGCACCTATAGGAAACCGTGGCATTAGTAAACCTGCAGGTTAAGTTCCTACTGAGTGTTTCAAGTTGATATATTGCATTTTTTTTCATTACCTCTATTTATTTTTCAGGACTGTACCAGCGAAAACACAAATATTTTATCTTTTAATATCACCTGCTGCCCATAGTGCTGAAGCTCCTCACAATCCTTTGAGGAATCTTTTTTTTTTTATTAAAAGAACGTGTTTGAGAAACTTTAAATCAAAATAATAAATGTGAGTTAAAACGTAAGGGGTGTTAGCCACACCTTGTAGTTTGGATGTCCTGAAATTTCAATAGGGGTTTTTGTTTTACTAGAGATCTTAATAAAGAATCATATTAGTTTTCATTGGAGGGTTTTAAAAATGTAATATATTTAAAGTGTAATATCAAATTAAAACATTTGAGACAAAACATACCCTTGGGATCTGAATGTAGAGAAGGGAGAGGCCTCATGCATGCAGAGTATTCCCTCTTTTTGAAAAATGGGGTGAGGGGTGTCAAGTTTCTCTTTGGTAACTTTCCAAATTTCTCCTGTTTCCTTGTAATAGATTTTTACTAACATATCTTCCCTTTCTCTTCTAAATAATTCTTTCCCCCATATTAGGGGGATAATATAAAATAAAATGAAAACACTAGCATTCATATTGCAGGCATACATATGAAAACATGAAGGCAACTGTCCTCCACAAAGCAAAATTATATATAAGCATGCAGTAAACCTTGCCTCATTCTACCAACACTTACCTGCAGTAAGCCACCCTCCATTAACCCAAGACAGGAAACAGAAATTGGGAATTGGCTATGGAAATGGATCAACCACTGGTGCCCTTTCCAGATCTAGGCACCAAAAATTTACCTGCTCTTCCTCTCCCCCAAATTTTGGCAAATTCAAGAGATTAATTTTCTCCTGCCTCTAATCAAAGCAGACAGATGTGTTTTACCCTAGGCTTAATGAATAGCCATCAATTTTAGGGACCTTATCTAAACCTCCCTGGGTAGGTTACCGCATCATTTATTATTGCACCTCCGGTCTCAGTACAAAAGTGCTGAAATCCAGTGGGAGTTGAGAGCCCTCAGTAACTCACAAGACCAGGCCAATAGTTTTGGGATATGTGGCTCTAATTCAGCATGCCGCCTATTTAACTAAGCATGTGCTTAAGTGTTTCTCAGAATAGGGATGGACTTGAGCGCATGCTTGAAGTTATGCTTGTGCTTACATGCTTTGCTGAATTGAGTTCATGGTTAACTTAAAGGAAACACAGACTCTCACTTTTAGGAAACACAGACTATATAAAAATCACACTGTCGTCTATTTTAATTAGTGATCAGAACAGGCACTGTACTGCATTGTTTTATATACTATAGCATTTTCCATAAAGCATGTATCTCAAAAGGCTTTACAGAGTTAATCATACACTTTCAATATTATATTATCCAGTTATAAATAAAAAGGAAAAGGAGAGGCAAATTAAGAGGAATAGGCAAGAGAGAAGAGCTTTCAGATTATTTTAAATGCAAAGCTCTGGTGGTTAGAACCCAGTAGATATTAAACAGTATCTCATGCCTTTTCTTTTTCCCATTGAAATAATGAATAAAAATTAAACTACAACATTACACATATTTTTCTTACTCATGTTATGTAAAGCTGTCCCAGTCTTTTTCTGTCAAGCATTTCTGAACTGTTTTACAATTTTACTATTAGTTTTCTTTGTGTTAGTCTTATTTCTTTTCTTTCAGACTGTTGAGAGTTAATTGAGGTGATTCAACCAGTCTCACTTCCTCTGGTAGCAGGATTTTTTTCTCTTTTTAACAAGTATAATTTTCTTGTTACTAATTTGAATGCACATATCATGTTCTTTCCAGATTCCAGATCCCTCTGGTTTAGCTGATTTTGCTTACTGGGAAAAGCATTTTTTTTTTAAATAATCTCCTTACATTATTGTAGTCAGGATTTTTTTCCTCTTATGTGTACTGATATATGTGCAGAAACATTTGTGATCAAGTTTTGAAACAGCAGGTGTCAAACGCTCAGACTGAGTATAATAATCATAATGATTTGAAGAAAAACATTGAACTCCATGGAAGTGGTAATAAAGTCAGAGAACTAAATATGTCATTTTTCCTAGGATGATACTATTTACAAATAAATGCTTAATAAAGCCGCATCTTACATTTTTCTTCTGCATGATCTTATGCTCAGTCTAGAAATAGAAAGCATTTTATTTCTCTTGTAACTTTTGCATTTTAACACCACACAGTACTTCAGCATGTAACAAAGGTATATATTACCTTAGAGTTATAAAAATAAGCCCTCTTAAATATCAACTACAATAACTTTTACATTTACCTCTAACATTTTTAATACACAAAAATAATTATCAATCTGAGATGCTGTCTGTTGAGAATGGGTTATGGCACAATTATTGCATATATTTTAATTTCAAAAATGA
This sequence comes from Trachemys scripta elegans, assembly GCF_013100865.1. NCBI lineage: Eukaryota > Metazoa > Chordata > Testudines > Emydidae > Trachemys > Trachemys scripta. The sequence goes on from NC_048301.1 coordinate 25,523,042, forward strand.
ATTCTGCAGTTGAAAGCAACATTAGTTCATCTGCTCAAGAACAGTTTTATAATTAAGCGAATACTGTACCATAAAATACTCATCACCATAGCAATGGTTTTTCATGGGGCATAAGTAAGTTGATAACAGAGACAACACATTTACTATGGAGAATATTGTGGTTGAATAATGTAAAGTTATAACTTCTAGTAAAACACCTACTAAAGTAAGAAATCATGGAGCAGTCACACTATATATTGACATTAAGAGTCATTTTAATGAAATACATTAATATCTTACATAGCATCCTTCATACAAAGCATGATAACATCACTATGTCTTATGTTTATTAACTTCCTCTCATCCTGAAGTGTCCCATATGTATCTATGAATCACTTCACCCATGAATGAAATGTATTTATTTATTTATATATAATGTTACAATTCTCACCATTGTAGTATCTAAACTCCCATGCACCTGTCTCTGGACAGGAGTATAACAATTGTTTAACAGTGCATTGTGCCACAAAAATTTAAGTCATAAGCAAGAAATAAATGTATCCAGTTGAAACTACAAAGGAAATGTAGGTACACAGAATATAATTATCCAACTTGGAAAGTAGACAGAACCCTGAGGATAATAATCTTTCTATTGTGAATTTTACTATGTGATCTTTAATGAAGTCAAGTAGTCAGAAACTCAGTTTTATGCTTCATCCAAAACACAGGACCTCCAACAGCACAGTCCCTTCTGACCACCAAGTTGGAGCATGAGTTTAAATATTGGTGCAGAAGGAATAGTACCACTTACTGGGTCACAAACGCCTCTTGCTGTTTTTTCTCATAAAGGTCTTCCATCTAAGCACTGATCAAACCCAGCTTATGAGTACTGATAACTAAATGCTTTATGAAGGAAAGGAAAACAGTGAAATAATGCCTTCCAGAGCTTCAGGTTCAGTGAATCGTACACAGACAAGACATGAAGTAGGGCCCCCCAGTGTGGGAGAGAGACAACGAAATGATAAAGAGTAAAGGTGTAAATTAATGTTTTTGCATTCTAGCCAAAAAAAGGGCTGACAGAAGAATGCCTCATGTTGAACAGGCTTGAGAATCCATCACAAGCTTAAATAAACCAAGTGTTTAATGTGTAGCTTACAGACAGAAATGACTATGGCCCCAATTCAGCAACATATTTAAGCATGTGTCTAACTTTAAGTGTGTGAGTTGTTCCATTGTGGAACTATTTACATGCTTAAAGTTAAGCATGTGCTAAGACCCTTGCTCAAGCACAGCTGATGACAGTAGCAGAATGGCTTTAGAACTGAGATGTGTCATCTCAATGGGATGTGAATGGTTAAATAAATAATGCAATAATCATAGCATGGCATTTAGCATTTGTTTGTTTCCACATCCTTCTGTCCTCTTGCTTCAGTTTTTTCATTTGGTGCTAATTGGACTGTATGTGCCAAAATTGTTACGACTCGTTATCTTGTCTACATGACCTAGGAGACACTTATGGCATGTTTCAGAGAAAACAAGAATCAGGGCTTGCCTGGTTTTTCTATTCATAAAACTGAAATAGAGAGTTTCCGGTCTGCACCAAAAGTGGACATCAGAACTGAGCATGTTCTTTAAAGCCATTTGTGTCAATATCCACATCATGCTTGTTCATGTTCTCCAAACATATTTGATAAGACATGAATGGATTATATTGAGGAGTCTTGAATGAACGTATGAAAATAAGCAATACTGTGAGGTTTGTTGGAAGAACTGTTAAAGAAGGAAGATTTGATTTTAATGGCCTGATCATCAAATGTTCAGACGTCTCCTATGAGGTTAAATTAAAGTCACTGGGAATAGAGGGTGCTCAGCACCTTCAGAATTAGGGCCACGATGGGTATTCTTTCTTCAATTCATTAAGTAGCTGTTGTGTTTTTCATATTTTTGAAATTGTTGCATATATTGTTTCTATGGTAGTGAGACAAAGTGACCCTATTTTATTGTACTCGGCATTGTATACACATGTAACGAAGTGACAGTCCTTTTTAAAATCTAGTAAATATTGTTTGTTTTTGTTTCAATCTGTTTAGTTTTTGTATGATCAGGGAAGCTTAGGAGGTTGTTAATAAGTGGCCTATGAACATATCTGAGGTAAGGGGTCATGCGAATATGTACCTAGTTGTATGCTGTATTTGTTCTTTAAAACATTTCTTAATATTTGATGTTTTAAACAAAACAAAAAACCAAAATCAGACACAGTCCTGCAATCTTGGAGGTCAACAAGGCAGGTTTTGGTGCTAAAAGAATGTTGGATCCACAACCCAGATGAGGAAAATGTAATCAACTGCTAATGGATTTCTTAAGAAAGAGAGAGATGTTAAATTACAGCCACTAACTTTAAAACTATTCTGTTTAGGAGGCAGGAAACTGCATAACATTTTTTACAGCATAAACATGTTGACATTTTAAAAAAAGACCTGGTTTGTTTCAGTCCTGTGCCTTTTTATTATCACATCTTATTACATTATAGTTTGAGATAAAAATCATACCTTGGGCAGTTGAATACACTCAGTTTCGCCTCCTCCCTCACAGGTGTCCCTCGAGGTACATTGTTATGTTACAGTATCACACTCCTTGTCATATCTTATTTCTTACTTGCTGATTGTGGTAATATTTAAAATCCTGACACAGTGGGCATGGCCTCCGAGTATCAGCACCAGTTTGTACTAATGTAATATGCCACTGCACAGTTTCTAAAGACAACAAAGGAAATATCTGCAAAAAATGTCCTAAAAGACTGGTGCTATGAAGTGCATATAACCTATTACACATCATCATCAGTCTAGCAATTTTAGATATATATGGAGAGAACCAGTCACCCCGGTATCGTGGTGCTAATGGAAGGTAATGTTGGCTGCTGAATTACATTTGGGCTCATAGATTTAGATGCATTGCTTTTGGGAGTGGATGACAGGGAATGGATCACTCAATAGCTGCCCTGTTCTGTTCATTCCCTCTTGAAGCATTTGGCATTGTCCACTGTCAGAAGACATGATGGGCTAGATGGACCATTGGGCTGACCGAATATGACCGTCCTTACGAAAGTACACAGTTGCCCCTCCTGCATTTGCTGCAAGGGGGTGGGGAGAAGAGATTTTATAGATATACAGGGGTGCACATTCTTTGCTCAGCATCAAGCTCACCTCCATAGGACCTCCCTGAGAAGCACCAACCAAAAAGCAGGTGGGGATGAGGGAATGAGGAATCTATGGAAGGACTGGGAGGGACTGTGTGAATCTGGCCATCCTCCATCCCAATACAAGGGTCATATGGGGGGTAAGGGTGAGGGGGGGAATGCAATGGAGCAGGGCTCAAGGATCTCGCCCCTTCTTAATAAACAAGCATACAGAGGTGGGTTTTGGGAAGGAAATTGAAGGAAGATATGGGCCTGGGGGACAGGTACAATAAACACAAATGGTGAGATCATCATCCCACCTTCATCCTCTTTATGATTGGTAAAAGGGCTAGACTGGCATGAAGGGGCATAAAAATCACAGATTTGGCTCAGGAAGAACTCCCCAAATGCAGATGATATGGCAGACATACATAAGCCTGAGGATGTGCTGTAGTTTAGACAGGCCTTGAGGGTTATTTATCTAAATTACATTAAGAGCTTTTCCACTCTCTGGAGCAGCCCACAATCCAGAGAGTACAAAGGGAGCTTAATGTCTCTAAGAAGTGCATCACAGACTCTCACCCAAGGTGTTCTACTCGGAGGGTGAAGGAACACCCAATAGACTACACAGGTGCTTAAAATAAAACACCTGTGTAAATGTTGGCACTCTTGAGGCCCAAATGACTGATATGATCAACCACAATTGGCAATACAGAAAAATGAAAAACCAACACCCCACCAAATATTTCACAAAACTAATCTTTTTTTATTTAAAATTTCTGTCAAAAATTGCAAGAAAATTCGAACGTTAGCAACAAATTTCCATTTTTTGAAAATGGGCCAGATTTTCTCATACATTTTTCATTCAAAAAATTTGGAGGTGCTCTGGTGAATAATCGCAGGATTGCCAAGAGAAATGAACTCAAGCTGGTTAACTTTTAGCCAGAGTTTCAATTGACAACCACAGCTGCGTTTTGCGTTTTTTTTTTTTTTGAGCATTTCAAACATTGATTTCTACATCTGATTCCATTTATAATCCACCCAACAACAGATCTTATAACAGATGCAAGTACACAAGGAAGTACAGTATGGGACATCTCTACACTACACTGTAGAGATTTAGCTGCATAACCACAATTAATGCTGATGGATGTTGTGCTCCTGATTTCCCAAAGATCATTAACACAATTACCAGAAACATGTACAATACAATACAATACTAGCTTGCATCCGCTGGTTCTCCATTCACTTGGACTTGATTCTGCCATGCTTCCCTATAGTACTTTGTGAGCAGTCCTTCTGAAATCAATAGGACTACTTACATACGAGGCTACTACTCAGTGTGAGTAAGGTGTAGAATCCAGCTCCAGAGTAATAAATCTGGGGATAGGACCCAGAGAGTACTCACAACACTGGCATCTGAGTTGTAGGTTGATTTGTCACAAGTTAAAATAAGACCCAGATTGGTTGGTCCCTTCTACAGTAAAACCTGGAAGAGGAGAGCTTTAAGGGAGTGATGGAACCATGACAAGCTTCCCAACAAGGCGTTTCTTCTAAGTACTCCAGTTGAGAGTGAGCTGTTTGATTTTTCCCCCTCCTCTCCCCATCAAGGAGTCATGTGGTTTGTTCCTGGAAAACCAGGTTCTTGGGGATCTGATGGAGGCTTAGACTCTGTATCTCTACCTTGACTCTGGTGCTACTGGCAATGCAGCTCTATTGCAGCCATGCTGCTGGGGACACATTACGTCTGTAGCCTCTCTGGAATGCTCTCAGTGGGTGTGGGTTGGCATTTCACAATCCAAAAGGACTCTGCAGCAAAGTTAATGCAGCCCTGGTCTGTCTTTCCTCGGAAGTTACAGGGCTAATTGCTTTTGAACCCAACTAGCTTTATCCATCCATCTGGCATGGAAGACACAAACACAAGGAGATATTATGGCTGTGAACTTTTTGGGGGGGATTTAAGTCCATGAGTATGAAAATTAGATGTGGTTAGCTCACTCGCCAGTGAAGTTCTTGGAGTTGCAAAGTTTGTGTCATTGATGAGAAGGTTTGCATAGACCACAATAAGTGCAGGTAGATGGCTCAATGCAGATGCACAGCGTGAAAATCACACGGTGTAAACACATGCCCTACCTTTAATCAGGAGGAGACAATAAAGGTGGCATGTTTTCTCAGCAACATTCAGCCTGTTTGACAATGCTGCTTATGACACAGGCAAAGGTGTAGCTGTGACGAAAGGATAGTTGCCACCTTCCATGAGGCTGGGGTTGATGCTGAAGCCGGCTGTGCCCCATCCCAGCAGATTTAGCAAGGATCCAGTTCTTGCAGTCGCCAGTAATGCTTTCTTAGTGTGTGGGGGGTCAGGGGTGGGGGCATGATGTAGCATAACACATGTCTGGAGGCCATGGAGAGTTGAGAAGCAGCCTGGGAGATGAAGAGCTTATGGAAATGAGCTCCCTTCCTCCTCCTCCTGTGGACTGTTAATCCTGATTCAACAAGATTTTTAATTCCCCCTCCGTGGCTGTGCAAACAATTTGCTGATCCCTGAGAGTTACTCCAATTTGAGGTTGGAGTAACTCTCAGGTGCAGCTATGGATGGGATTTTGGTTAAAGACAAGTTCATAAATATTTGCCTAATGAACCAGACTCTTAATTTAACCAAATAAAACCGAGCACAGGTTGGCAAGAGGGAAGAGAAAAATACCTTTACGTATTTAACTACTCGTTTACATACTTTCTAGTACTGCTGATATTTTATGTAACACTGTCCTTATTTATGTATTTATGTGTTTTGCTTTGATGGCAGATTATTTTTCTCACTGCAGTCTTCTTCTGATTGATGCAGTGTGCCTGTTCACTTTCAGATACGGTTGGAGAAGTAGCAGCATAAGTTGGGTGACTGTATTTAAAATGGGTAACACAGAACAGTTTAAAACTTTAATATTTCATATAGACATTTAGTGTTACAAGTAATTTATTTTGTGAGATGCAAGTTTTCTGCCTGGACAGTGTTGATTTTGAGTAACTTGATGTTCATTTCCCATCTCTGCATAGTAATATCATTTGGACTCTGTGGTTTCTGAGCACTGTACCACCTCTGGATTCTTTAATAGCCATGAAGGAAATAAAGTGAACTCTTTTATATCAAGATATTGGGTTTTTTTCCATATGATGACTTTAACCAATATGTTCTTAGACAAGAAAAACAGCAACATTTACAATATGAGACAACTCTGTTAATCATGAACGCCATTAGATACAAGACTGCATAATTTGTAAAACCATGAAGGTTCCCTGGCTAGATTACATACAAATTGGGCTAGATCCTCAGCCCGTATAAATCAACATATCTCTACTGATTTTAAAGAAGCTATGCTGATTTACACCAGTTGAGAATCCTGCCCATTTTTTTCAGCTAGCAAAAAAAGTCACATTTTTGGTGTTTAAAAGCAGAAGCTATTAAAAATTAGAATTGCCCCCCCCCCCCGAAAACAAAACAATCCCCCAAAATTAAAAAAAATCCAAACAAACCCACAAACCACTCAGTCCTTGAAGAGACCTGACATGTTCTTTCTTTGATTACAGTATGTTTAATTTAACTTTTAATTAGTTCTTCAGAAGAGAACAGACCTAGCCTATTTGTTTTTCAGTGAGGCACCTATTTGTGAAGGCCGAGCTAATTAGTTTTTGAACCAGGTAAAAACAAAATGTTAAATTGAATAATGCCTAATGTGCCATTATTTTGTGAAAAGAGAGATATAAAAGTGGCCTACTGTAGGGGAAAGATAATGAAATGTATCTGTGAATCAAATGTGTCAGGGGCTTTAAAGTATGTTGATTGTTTTATCCATCAATTGTATGAAGCCAAACAGAATACACCTAGTAAAAGAATTATTTAACAGTGTTACAGGAGGGTTTGGAGAAGAAAAAAATACCTTCACCACAAACGCCTGATGCATTAAACCTTGATTATGCATGCTTAATATTTCAAATTCTTCTAAGTTTAAATTTCAAATATGCTCAGATATAGAAGTAATTGTAACATGTCAGCAGTCTGAACATGGACTGGATCAGTAATGTATTTAGCATGCATAACTTTGCCATAGAAATTGTCATTATTGTGTTAGTTCTGAAGATATTAAATACTCATAAATATATGTTAGTCAACACTTTACTCTCTCTTTTTTTAACCATAGGGATTATATTTTCAAATAAAAAGAACAATACAGATGATTAAACTTTAATTGTGGTTTGACCTTGGTATCTTAGCAAAAGAGTTAAAGACCAGGACCTGGTCTGGCAATGAAAAGAAGTTTCCATAGAAATCTAAAGTAAAGGGGAGTCCAGTTACATCTCCCTTTTTCCTGCCATGACTTCTAGGCTTTGTGAAAGTTCTAGGTTAACGTAAAATTGAGTTCAGATCTTTCAAAGGTACATACCCAAAATGTAATGTTTTAACACCCACAGCATCCTCAAAGGAAAACTGTATCTGTGTCTGTAGGTTTTCAGTATTGGTGTTTCATGGAGTAAATTTATAATGAAAGGAAGACACTGTAAAATAGGCCATGGACTCACATTTAGCAAAATATGAGTTATCAGTGTAAATACTGAAATACCATATATAGTACAGAGCTGCAGAAATATTAACATGTATGCATCAGTTGCCCTATTTGCATGACTGTTCACAGATTCATAGAATCCAAGGCCAGAAGGGAGCACTGTGATCACCTAGTCTGACCTCCTATATAACACAGACCATATAACTTCCCCAAAATGGTTTCTAAAGAAAATCTTTTAGAAAAACAGCCAAATCTTGGCTTAAAAATTGTTAGTGATGGAGAATCCACCACAACCCTAAGTAAATTGTTCCAGTGGTTAATTTCTTCATTGTTAAAAATATATGCTTTATTTCCAATCTGAATTTCTCTAGCATCAACTTCCAGCCATTGGATCATGTTCTATCTTTCTCTGTAAGATTGAAAAGCCCAATATCAAATATTTGCTTCCCATGTAGGTTCTTGTAGACTGTAATTAAGTCACCCTTTAACCTTCTCTTTGTTAAGCAAATTAAATTAAGCTCCTTGAGTCTATCATTGGAAGGCAGCTTTTCTAATCCTATAATCATTCTTGTGACTCTTCTCTCAACCCTCTCTAATTTATCAACATCCTTCTTGAACTATGGACACCAAAACTCAACACAGTATTCCAGAAGCGGTCACACCAGTGCCAAACACAGAGATAAAATAACCTCTCTAGTCCTACTAGAGATTCTCCTGTTTATGCATCCCAGGATTGCATTAGCCCTTTTGGTCACAGCATTGCATTGGGAGCTCATGTTCATCTGATTATCCACCACAACTCACAAATCTTTTTCAGGGTCACTGTTCCCAGGATACAATCCCCCATTCTGTAAGTATGGCTCTCATTCTTTGTTCCTAGATGTATACTGTATGTCCCCTATCTGGGATCTCTTCCTCCCTCTCCCCCCCCCCCCCCGAACACCCGCTATGAAGACTCTTTGGGTGTCTCCTTTTCTGTTGCCCTGACCCAGCTGAATGCCTCCTGTGCAGCTTCTTGTGGTCTGTTGAGTTTCTTGGTGACCAAAGAGCCTCATTATTCTGCAACACAACTCTGACCTCCCCATCCTTACTCTTGACTGATGAATTGTTAATAGCTAAAAGCTACTACATCTTATTTAGTGGTATGTAGTAAGACATGGACCACTGATGAATGTTATGATATAGAGTTAATTCATTTCTGTATTTCAATGAAACCCAATGAGTTTTAAACTTTACGCATACAAAAAATAGACAAAGGCAGCTATAGGTATGCAGTCACTCTGGAAATCAGGCCACTCATTTAATTGCCAACTTTCTGTATCCGTGTTGGAAATAATGTTGACCATAATATGATAAGAGAAGTGGCACGAGTGTATCTTGCTGCAATTACAAGGTACTAGGCAAACAGTATGTACCAAAAATTAAACAAATTCTGTATGGCTCACTTCTCGTCTCATTTGCATCAGTGCAATCTCAAATGCAAATGAGTATTGCAGGCATCACAGTTCAATATTTTGGCCTGTGGGTCTAAGAGAGTTGTTTGGCCCAGACAACCTCCTTATTTATTTATTTATTTATTTATTTATCTATTATTTATTATTTTTATTTAAAATCACTTCAAATGTTTCTCAGGAAATATATTGCAAATAAAGCTCCAGCTAATATTCAGGTTGTAGCACCTCAGCAAGCGCTTTCACACAATATCGTGGAGGGGGAAAGTGCACACACAAAACCTGTGAAGAAAATACAGTAGGTTGTGTGTACACTTCTCCCACTCATTGTTTTCAGTTTTTACTGTTTGTGTCAGAAGTTGTAGGATGCCCTAGAAATCAAGACACTGCATGACTGTGAAATTTTAAAGAACTTGTTTCACATGTTTCCCCTCCCCATAGCTTTGGTTTGTTGAAAAGGCTTGTCCAATTTAGAATACAATTGTACATATAAGACAAAGAGAGCTTACTTTGTCAGTGAATGATTCTCGTGTTCTGTTCCGTGAAGACCCATTCCTGCATGGTGCTGAGTATCTTCCAAAACATATTGTCAAATCAACAGGAGCTCAGCACCACTCAGGATCAGGCCCAAATGCATTTATTACATGCAATGAGTTTCTGTTTAGTAGTCTTTAACTTGTTCTCTTTACTGGGGCCACATCTGAGTAGAACACATGTGGTCTGTGTGTGCCACAAAAAGAGGGCAAGGATAGATTTAAAAAATAAAGGTGATTTAAAATGCAATATTGTTATACCAGGACAGATTTCTTATAATGTCTATGCTGTCAGAATCAAGAAGGGTTGGGGTAGTATCAACAGTGTGGGGAGTGTGGGAAGAGGGGTGACCTGAAGGAGAAAAGCATAGGACAGCAGAAAGGGTTAATGGACCTTACATATTCCATTGCTCACTTGACAACAAATCCCAAGAGGGGCCAGACTGGAGGGGTGCACTGTTCAGCCTTGAATATTCAAGAGTTTGCAGGAAAGGGAAATGGGGCTATGAGTCCTAAAACGCTCCCCACTTGAGAGATCTGTGAGGTGATGGGAAAAGGAGAGAAATGGAGTGGGGTCTGGAGAACTCAGTGAAAGACAGGAAAGATGATGTGAGAGAGGGACCAGTGGAAAAGTGACAGTGGAAAGGAAGATATGTGGGAAGAAAAAGCATGTGTTACCAAACAGGGTAACTTGGAAGAGAGTAAAAGATGGGGCAAGTAGGAAGACTCAGGAGAAGGGATAGAGATAGTCTGAGAATCATAATGGGGAGAAAAATTATAGGAATGTAGGTAAAGTGTGAGAGAGAAGCAGAGAAAGAAAGATTGGGGTGGGGGAAAGCAGATAAATTAAGGAGACATAGAGGAAAAAAGAGATGAGTGGTGGTTGGTAAGGCTGGGGAGATAAAAGACAAAAAGGAAAAAGAAAAGAAAATGCAAAACTTACCTTAAGCAAAGAAAGGAAGATTTTTGGGAAAGGACCTAGCCCCCACTGAAGTCAATAGTAAATCTCCCCACATAGCTTATCAACAGTAACAGCTATCACTGAAAACCTTAATTGTTGCGGAAGTTGTCTCCATCTGACTGTGGATGGTTTTACAATGCATTGGCTTAGGGCAGGGATTGGCAACCTTTGGCATGCGGCCCACCGCGGTAAGCCCCCTGGCCGGATGGGCCAGTTTGTTTACCAGCTGCATCCGAAGGTTTGGTCGATCACAGCTCCCACTGGCCGTGTTTTGCTGTTTCAGGCAAAAGGGGGCTGCAGGAAGCGGCGGCCAGCACATTCCTCGGCCCGCGCCACTTCCCACAGCCCCGGTTGGCCTGGAGCGGCGAACCGTGGCCAGTGGGTGTAGGGATGCATAGCTCCCGAATCGCCAGCCCACGGGCGCGGCAAACTGCTCCCATGGCTACGAGGCAGGAGTGACCTTCAATCCAGCGTTTGTGTTTGGGAAACTTATTTGGCTGATTTGATTGTACCCTCGCAGCTGGTGTTCACGCGCTCAAGAGATGGGTTCGTTATCTTATGTGCATGTATACTGCCTGGCTTTTCTATGCGCAAGAATGTAACCACTAAGAAGAGTTGTAAGGAGAGAAATAAAAACCCCAGGAAAAGTTTTCCTGGGAGGCTTTTTGCAGGAGGCTTTTGAAGCTCTCTGGCTACCAACAAACCTGGCGTTCTGTTTCCTGTGTCGTCACCACAAGTGGGAGCTGCGATCGGCCGAACCTGCGGACACAGCAAGTAAACAAACTGGCCCAGCCCGCCAAGGGGCTTACCCTGGTGGGCCGTGTGCCAAAGGTTGCAGATCCCTGGCTTAGGGCATGTCTACACTTACCGGTAGATCAACTCTGCTGCAATTGATTCAGCGAATCGATTTAGCGGGGCTGGTGAAGACATGCTAACTCGATGGGAGAGCACTCTCCCATCAATTTGTGTACTCCACCTCCCTGAGAAGCATAAGGGAAGTTGACGGGAGATGCTCTCCCATTGACACAGTGCAGTGTAGCCACCGCAGTGAGTGGATCTAACTATCTGGACTATGTTGCATAAGATAGATCGATTTACTGTGGTAGTGTAGACCAGACATTAGTATAATCACGTCTCCCCTAGTGGCTGGATCCTGTAAGGCTAAGAACTGGTTATTACTGACAGCTAGAATTAGTAAAAAAAAGTCCGAATATTGACTTTTTGATGAAAATGTTTATTGAAAATTTGATTTTTTGATAAAAAAAAACCCTAAACATTTTTGAGACAAAATTCAGTCAAAATTTTTTTTGGGTTTTAATTAGCTTTTCTGTCAGGAAATTATTACCCCATTAGTTTAAATGACAGGGACATTTTCTTTACTGATACTGTAGGGTTCAATCCTTGCTGACAATCATGGTGTTTGTATCTGTCTGATCAAAGTTTATTACAAACCAGTACCTGAGCTGAGGCTTGAACCTTACACCTTTCAGGACTAGCATTTCCTCTGCTCCTGAAAAGTTAACATGATTCTGCCAGGAGACCCGGTTGAAAAATGTGGAAAATTTTCATGACCGTTTCAAAATTTGATTTTTTTCCCCATCAGCCTGTTGACACTTCTAAAAAACCCTTGTAAAATGGGTACCCAGGGGAAGAGAGATGGGGAAGGGATGATGAGCCTGACCAATAAGGAGGTAATAAGATATGAGGCAATGGTGTGAATTGGCATAGCTCCATTAACTTTAAACAAGCTACATCACTTTACACTAGCTCAGAATCTGGCTCAGAGAGTTAATCTAAGTCTTCTTGCTTCTGTTATTTTCTGTTTGTTCTTAGGTCCAAGTTAATTGTTGTAAATGATTTGAACAAGGGCAGCGTACTCTAAAGTGCAGAAGGCTGCTCTTGTGTTTTGGTCTCTAATCCAGGTTTTACCACCAAACAAATTATTTTCAGAGTTACCTAAATACCACTGTACCATCCAGCCTTGTATGTTCGCAGGGGTGAAAGTAACTTAAAGGACTTGCCGGTATTCAGGAGTCCTGAGGAGGGGCGTGGCCTCCACTGGAAGAGGCGGGGCCTTTAAATCCCCAGGCCCTTTACATCAGGATTTAAAGGGCCTGAGGCTAGGGCTGTGGTAGCAGCAGCTGGGAGCCCCAAGCCCTTTAAATCACCCCCTGAGCTCCCAGCTGCAGAGATGGCTGGGAGCCCTGGGGTTTGGGGGCGATTTAAAGGGCCTGGATCTCTAGCTGCTGCTACCGCAGAGGAGCCCCGGGCCCTTTAAATTGCCGATGGAGCCCCAGGGCTCCAGCAGCAGGGTCCGGGGATCCGGCTGCCGTTACCCTCCAGGGCCCTTTAAATCGTCTCCGGAGCCCTGTTGCTGGAGCCCTGGGGTAGTGGCCTGGGGTGGCAGAGGCAGCGGGAGCCCCGAACCCTTTCAATAGCCACCAGAGCCCTGCTGCCGCTACCCCAGGGCTCCAGCAGGCTCCGGGGGCTATTTAAAGGGTCTGGGGCTCCCACTGCCTCTGCTGTCCCAGGCCCTTTAAATTGTCCCTGGAGTCCTGGGGTAGCGGCAGTGGGGCTCCAGCGGTGATTTAAAGGGCCTGGGGCGGTAGCGGCGGCAGGAGCCCTGGGCCCTTTAAATCGCCACCTGAGACCCACTGCCGCTACCCCAGGGCTCTGGCAGCAGGGCTCTGGTGGCAATTTAAAGGGCCCTGGGCTCCGGCTGCCTCATGTCCACCCCGGTATGGCACATCAGTTCTTGCTGGCAGGGGTGGCAGGTTTGTAGAAATTTTGGTGGTGCCCAGAACCTGCCCCTGCCCAAACTCTGCCCCCCCCAACTCCACCTTTCCAAGGCTCTGAGAGGGAGTTTGGGTGGGGGAGGAGGTCTGGGGTGCAGGCCCTGGGCTGGGGCACGGGACTAGGGTGCAGGAGTGGTGCAGGGTGCAGGCTCTGGGAGGGAGTTTGGGGATGGGAGGGGGTGCGGAGGGAGGCGGTGCAGGGGTGAGGGCTGTGGGGTGAGGCTGGGGGTGGATTTGGGGTGTGGCTGGGGATGAGGGGTTTGGGGTGTGGGAGGGGACTCAGGGCTAGGAGGGAGGGTTTGGGTGTGGGGGGATGAGGGCTATGGCTGGGGGTGTGGGCTCTGGGGTGAGGCAGGGCTGGGGATGAGTTTGGGGTGCAGGCAGGCTGCCCTGGGACTGGAGCCAGAGAGGAGGACTCCCCCCCAGCCCTCTCCCTGCCAGCAGCAGCGAGCTCTGGGGTAGGGACCTCCTTCTCCCCCCCGGCAGCACACTCACCCCCCACTGTCACTGCACATGCTCCTAGGGCCCCTCTCAGGTCCAGGAATCCCCCTCGCTTCCCCTGTGGTGGGTGTCATGCCGGGGGGGCTGCTATCACAGGTGCGCCTCCTCCTGTGCTGCTGCCCCTCACTGTAGCCTCACTGGAGGTGGAGGATGGGGCTGCCCCTTGCCCAGCGTGGGGCAAGAGCAGTGACTGCAGGCAGTGGGGGCGGCTGTACTGGTGGAGGGTCCCACCGGAAAATGAAGGGTCTGAGGGGGAAGGGCAGCCTGCACTGGCAGTAATGGAGGGGGGCACTAGGACCCTGCAGCAGCAGTTGATGCAGGCAGGCATCATGGAGCTTCAGGGGAGAGACACAAGGAAGCTCTGCTCCTGCCAGACCTAGGGAGGTGCATGGGGGCAGTAAAGGGGGGCCGGGGCACACTCAGGGGAGGCGCGGGGGGGCAGCAGGTGGGGCCAGGGGGGAGACCCGACCCCGAACATTCGTGGAGCCGGGCCCCCGGACCCTCAATATTGCTGGAGCCAGGAGGAGGAGTCAGAGAGGGAGAGAATGCTCCATTTTCTTGCCCATACGCTACTGCACTTTTTCTTACCGGTCCTCCGTACCGGCCCGTACCGGCTTACTTTCATCTCTGTATGCTTGATCAAAGAGTCCTCTATTATCAGGTTTACAGCTGTGTGCAAAGATAGAACAAGATCCAGTGGCTGAAAGTTGAAACCAGACAAATTCCAACTAGAATTAGGGTGCAAAATTTTAACAATAATTAACCATTGGGACAATTTACAAATGGCTGTGGTGGTTTCTCCATCACTATAAATCTTTAAATTAAGATTGGATTTTTTTTCCTAAAAGAGATGCTATAGTTCAACCCACATTTCTTATATGTGAAGCAGGAATGAATTCATGGAATTCTTAGGGCCTATGTTATGCAGGAGGCCAGACTAGATGAACACAATGGTCCTTTCTGTGATCTATGAACTGTGATTTGACCAGACAAATGTCGGGAGTTGTGGGGAGGTGGAAAGGAGGGAGACCGCCAATAAACCTCCAATTAACCTCCAATAAACCTCTTGCTGGATGCACCCTGTTCACATACTAAAACATGCTTTCTTTCATAAATGACAGAGTTAACTCCTCATCTCATATGTTCCTGACAGCAACTGTAAGGGGGGAAAATATTCAGCTCAATTGCATATGTGATTTAAAAAAAAAAATCAGTCTAGCCTTAGGTGTACAGAAACCTTACGCTCATCAAGTGTATGCAAGTATGTGTTTTAGAACTGGCATTTTACAGAGATAATTTTCCTTGTCAAAGCAAGCAAAAACAATTATATAATGTAAACATATGATTCACTTTCTTTGTGTAGACTGTATTTGTGTTAACCCCACATTCTTAAAAGCACCTTAATTTCAATGGAAAGCATCTCAGTTTGTCAATTCTCTCCACTAGTACAGTCTTGTTGTGCCCACTGCAGCTAACGGGCGTTCAGTGTGTGCATCAAGGGGATAATATACAATTGGTGGGCTGATCTCACAAATTGTTTGGTAAGTCCCTATCCCAGCAGTCAGCATCTTTGCACTGTGTGAAGAGGTTTTTAATTGAAAACCATATTTCCTGCATTCAGCATGCCGCACTACATTTTAATTTAATGCACTATGCAAAGAGATTTATTTATGGAGCAGATGCCCTCTGAAGGAAGCTAAAACACAGACTCAAAGTGACCTTGCACTGGTTCATGTTATGGAGACCGCTTGCTCATATTATCACTAGTTTGCTATGAAAATCATGGTTTTATAGTGGTAATATTCACATTCAGGCACCCCCATGCTCTCCTAGTCCCTCTGCTTTTCTTTGACACAGTGCCACACCATTGTTTTGAAGTTAAAATATGCAGCGTACCCTGTACTGCATGCAAACCAACAAGCATTAATGCAAACAATACAAAATAATGGTATTGACCTTGTTAACAAGGACACCCTCCATCTAGGAGTCACTTCCTACAATGGAGAGCTACTGCTTTAGAAATGGAGATAATAATAATAAATGTTAACTGCTCCATCTAAAAATTGTCTATTCTAATCAAAGCATATCAGATGACCGTGCTTGTGTATAATAAAAACATTGCCATCAGCACACCAAGCCAGATACTATACATCTATGGAACTTCTTAATCACCCATCAGGTCAGTAATTAGGTTGCTAGTACTATGTGTTCATAGTTATCATTCCAAGGATGAAAGGAGGGTCAGCTCTGATCTCTTCCTGAGTTAAGGATTCCTCCTCACATGTGTGGATTCTGCATATTCTTCAGATATGCAGAATAGAAGACAATCGCTTTGCCTCTGCTATGGTCCCAACTATGCACTGCAGTCAAGTCCACCTAACTAAATGCCAGTGTTCTGCTCTCCTCACAATAGGTGGCTATAATCTTGGTAATAACATCTGTTATACAGCCCAAGACTTTTATTTAGGGTGAAATCCACTCCTGTGCAGAGGAGGCTAGCACAAGGATTTTGTACTTCTTAAACCCAGGGCTTAAGTGATGAATTGACTTTGTGCTATGGCCCTTTGCAGAGGGCTGCATTTCACCCATAGGGAGGAATGGAGTGGGCAGCATACGATTCTCACGCGAGAATGTGTTTGAAGTGCTCTGGCATCATTGCCTCCGCTGTATATAAACCCACTCCAGCTTTCTCCATGTAGCTGGCACATTGCCTAGTTTTGCAGACAAATGTCAACCTGCCAAACATCTTCCATTTGCATTCCAGCCTATTTCGGAGACCATCCAAACTAAACAAAAAATGAAAGGGGAGAGGCAGTGACTTGTTGAATTTCCTTCCTTGATCCCTTAGGGAAAGCGGTTTGTTTTTCACAGCCACCACCATGAAGAATATATGAATGGGAGGGTGAAAAAGAGGCAGAAAAATTCCTTTAAATCTTAAAACTGTCAGGAAGCTGAGAAGTATAGAGCAACTTTTCAGCTGACTGTGTAGGAGCTGCTGGAAATGCTAAGGTTTCTGAGAGATATTCAAAGGCCATCCTTTTTTTCTTCTGTATTCTTCAGGTAAGGGCATAGATTCTATTGAATACAAAAATGGATAGCTTGGAATGTGTATTTTTGAATGTATTAATATAGAGAGTATTAATGTATACATTCAGATTTCAGCTTCACTACTTGGCACCTAAAGAAGGGACAGATATTAGGGTACTCCCATGGACATGTGCAGTTTGACCTATGAATGTGTTCAGCTAAACGTGGTGTAGTATCTAGGGCTCTGCATGAGTGTTTAGGAGGTGTGAGGAGGCACCTCCCCATGCAACTCTACACAAGACCAGCTACAGTGTGGCTAGGGAGCAAAGTCACTGATCCATGTGCCAGTGTCA
Organism: Trachemys scripta elegans; assembly: GCF_013100865.1. Classification (NCBI taxonomy): domain Eukaryota; kingdom Metazoa; phylum Chordata; order Testudines; family Emydidae; genus Trachemys; species Trachemys scripta. The sequence continues at coordinate 25,540,376 of NC_048301.1, forward strand.
TTAGCCAACCCAGAAGGGGTGGAGCCAACACACCTCAAACCCCTCCCCCACCCCCACAGCAGCCATTGGATTTTGCCTGGTTCAGTGGGGACCCCACACTCCACTTATTTAAAGAGTAGTAGAGTTTGTGCAGTAGTGTGAGGTCCCAGGAATGAGCCAGAATTCCTCCTGGGGCTCTCCCTGCAATGGTCTATCTGCACCTACCCCCAGTGAAGGGTTGTGCCTCAAAGGTGCAAACTAGATTTGGATACTGCTGAGTTAACAGGCGGGGTCTGGGGCAAGTCTTCATGCTTTTGTAAAGACAGCCAGGGTACATCTACACTGCAATAAAAGACCCGTGGCATGGCCGCGGGTGGCCCAGGGCAGTTGACTTGGGCTCAAAGGGCTTATGCTACAGGGCTATAAAATTGCAGGGTAGACGTTCGGGCTTGGGCTGGAGTAGGGTGACCAGATCACCCAAGACAAATATCGGGACGCGGAGGGAGGGGGGCTGACGTGGGGGGGCGTGGCGGGGGGCGGGGCCAAAAAAAAAAAAAACCCTTCCTCCGCAAGCGCTGGAGGGAGGCCCGAGAGACTCAGGGGAAGCGCGGGGCCGGGGTGAGTAAGAGTCCGGCCTGGTCCCCCTTGCAGGCAGGACTCAGTTGGGTGGTCGGGCGAGGAGGGGGGCGGCCCGCGGGGCCAGGCGGCGGCTGTTCTCACCCCCGGCCAGCGGGACTCGGGAGCAGCCGCTGCTGCAGCTCCCACTGCCGCGGGGGCAGGAAGCGGCCATGGCGCTCCGCGGCTGCAGCTCTGGCGCCCCCGAACCCCCCGAGCCGGGGCCTGCTGCAGGGACCCAGCAGCGCGTACGCTGGGCCCAGCCCCTGGCCAGTCGCGTCTGGGCTGCTGCCCAGCTGGTGCTATCCCGCGGTGGCCCCGGAGTGGCGGCAGCAGGCCCGAGCCCCCCCGTCCCGCAGGGGAACGAACGGGGCTGGGCTGCCGATGCCTCCGCCCCGGGGCCGCCGCGGGATAGCACCAGCTGGGCAGCCCAGACGCGACTGGCCAGGGGCTGGGCCCAGCGTGCGCGCTGCTGGGTCCCTGCAGCAGGCCCCGGCTCGGGGGGTTCGGAGGCGCCGCAGAGCTCCATGGCCGCTTCCTCCCCCGCGGCAGTGGGAGCTGTCCCCGCAGTCCGCCCCCGTCCTCTCCCTACCACCCAACTGAGTCCTGCCTGCTGGGGACCAGGCCGGACTCTTACTCACCCTGGCCCCGCGCTTCCCCTGTGTCTCCTGGGCCTCCCTCCAGCGCTTGTGGAGGGGGGAGGAATGGTGAGCCCGGGGAAGAGGCGGGGATTCGGGGAGGGAGCCAATCGGGGGAGGAGGGGGCGGGGGCGGGGCAGGGGGTGTGTGCGAGCACTTCCGGGCTCTAGGCTCCGGGGCATTTCCTTGTTTGTCCAGTGTCCCGACCGCATGTCGGTCGGGACGCGGGACAAACAAGGAAATATCGGGATAGTCCCGATAAAATCGGGACGTCTGGTCACCCTAGGCTGGAGCCTGGACTCTCAGAGTCTGCCCCTTTGGGTGGTGTCAGAGCCTGGGCTCCAGCCCAAGACTGACCATCTACACTTTTATTTTTAGCACTGCAGACTGATCCCACTTAGCCCTGGCTTTGAGACTTGATGCAGCAGTTTTTTATCACAGTGTAGGCATACTCGTAGTGTCTGCCATGAAAAACAGCACCCAAGTTTTTGCAGGATTGTAGGAATCATACAAGTGTCTGATATTCTTAATTAATAGATACCCTTTAAATGCATTCTTAGGAAAGTTTGTACAAAACCACTCTAAAGGAAAGCAGCTTGATTCTCTACCTCTAATAATTAAAATATCAGTTAGCATCAGTTAAATATATTATACAACCTTCGACCACTATAAGGAAAAATTATTATATTACAAACCCACATCATAGAAGCCAAACCAAACCCACGTGCTACCAGCAACTAAATAAAGTGACTTCCTTCTTAAAAGTACCATAACACATGTCTAATTAGCTAATTAAGTTACAAAATAAATAATTATCCAGTATAAGAGTGAGAGGAAGAAAGCAGGGGGAAAAAGTTAAAAGGTTACAAACAGCCACATTGTTTTGCTCTGGAAAGATAACTAAATTGTTACACCAGGAACTCTCCAGCTTTATTTGTGCTTTTCATTCAGGGTTGTCTACTGAATGGTTTGTTAATTACATGTATCCACTGGTAATGGCAGAGTTGTTAACTGTGATCGCTCTGGGTGATGAACAGTCTCTATCTCTTCCACCCTCGCTCCATTTTCTTGTCAGTCTGAAATTATATAGACAATTTCATAACGAGGGAGGAGGCTCTTGTTGCCAGAGGCTAAACTTTGACTTGGGAGAATGGAGTTTCAATTCCTGGTTCCTCCACAGACTCTCTGGGGGGGTCTGGGGCAAGTCATTTAGTCTCTGTGCCTCAGTTCCCCATCTATAAAATAAGGATAATACTTTCTTTGTCCCAACCTTGTCTGTCTTCATTATTTAGATTGTAACCTAGACTGCTTTACTATTTGTATGTACAACACCTAGCCCAATGGATCTCCGATATCAATCTGAGCCATATATATGCTTTGAGAACAACAACAATAATAATAATAAATAAACAACCTCCTTAGAAGCAGAGTGGAGCATGGATGAAATTTAGAAATGTTGACCTTTACAGGGTAACTTTTGGCATCCTGTCTTGACATTAAGAGGCTGTAACACTAGGACTGAGCTGGATTTAGGAACACAGGATCTATACCGAAGCATTCGTCCACTAAACCACAATTACCAGCCTTAGATTGCAAGTCTGAATTATCTTCTTATAGCACTTATTTTGATTTGGCCTTAATGAATTGACTATGGTAAATAGATGCATATGAAGACATAGATTTCTCTTAATAAAATAGGGCACTCAAATATTATGGTAAAATGTTTAGCCAGGTAGTGAGATCATGCACTTGCCTATATTCATTCATCTGAGTACTGTATGTTTTCTCAAATATCCCCTAGTGCATATCTGGCAAGATCTCAAAACATTCTTAAAGCAAATTGTCTTTGGTCAATAAATACCAGAACAGAAGTGTCCTAGAGGAGAAGATTTATGCTATGAGCAATACAAACACACCCATAAATCAGGACAAGAACGCTTTCAGGTAGCACAGTCGGCATTTATGCAAATCTTAGTAAAGGCGAGAACATATGTATAGGACTTTGACTGATTCCTTAGCTTTTGATACCTCAGATACAGTGCACCAATGTAAGGGCTAGTTTACAAACAAGCAAACAGATTAACAAAACTCAGTTTAAGGCCCAAATTAAACTGTGTTGTTTCATCGCCAAATGACATTTTTTGCTCTTCCTTAATTTCAAAGATCTGATGCCCTTTGATACTTTTGTGCTGTTCTTAAAAACATCATCAACAGCATTTTATGTAGGTCCCATTCTTAATTCACTGCACTCTTGCATTTTAAGGGAAGGCTGATGAACATGTGATGTGTACAATAAATTGTTCTGCTTTTCTGTTTTGTTTATTCTCTTATTACCCTGGAACATGGTAGTTCTTAGGACCTCAGCTCTGTGGGTAGTTATGGCACAGTGGGCAAAAACAACAGAAAAGTGTGTGTGGCGAAACGTACCAAGAGCGATTGTTTTGGTCCTGAAAAAACATTAAAATAGATTAAATGTGTGTAGCATGCACTCACTTAATCCTGCAGGGAAAATAACATGATGATCTTGGGGTAAAGCAATCATGCTGAATATTATGGAATATAATCCAGAGTAGCATGAATATTGTGGAATATAATTCATAGCTCAGCAGCATGCTCAAATGTGGATGGGACTGAAACAGGTGTGCATGTTAATGCAGAAAGCTTGTGGGCACCAGGGATAAGATCTACAGTCCCAGCATCTCCCAAGATTTTGTGTTATCACCATGTGATACATGGTTATGAAGCAGAGCAGTCACATGACATCCTTATATGTTACTACTTGTGGGTAATTGTCTTTTCCTGTCAGAATCAAGTAACTTCCTCTTTGCTATCAATGTGTGTCTAATGGCTATATCATGTCAGTGCTGCACCAGTCTGATATATGCATTAGATGCACTGACAGTAAACAGGAAGTTATCCAAAGTTATTAGGCAGGAAAAATACAAAGAAGCCTGTAGCATTTACATTGCAAAGCTGACAACATCTCAAGGATCTTTTTGTTGTTGTTTCCTGATGCTGAGAATTATAAACATACATACTAAAGAGCTTTGTTTTCATCATTTGTAAACGGGGAAAAAATGAATAACTGCAAAACTCTCGCTCCAAGAAGTGAGAGCTTGAGTCCACTGAAATCAATGTCAAAATGTTCATTGACTTCAATAGAGACACCCCATATCTCTAATACCGCCCCTACTGCTGGCTTCTTATGCCACTGAAGCCAATTCAAACTGCCCTCTTATTCCCCGACCAATTAACATACCCTAGTATATCCCTAGTTCTCTGAAAATATTTCCTGTGATATATGGAGGCCAAAAGTCTACTAATTGCTCCCCCAGAAAGACAGGATGAGGAAGTGGGGCAGCCTTCAGACAAAGTTATGGAAGATGGGAGAGATTCCAGAGGACTGGAAAATGGCAAACGGAGTGCCAATTTATAAAAAGGGAAATAAAGACAATCTGGGGAATTAGACCAGTCATCTTAAAAGATAATGGAAACAAAGATAATGGAACAAATAATTAAGCAATCAATTTGCAAATACCTAGAAGATAATAAGGTGATAAGTAACAGTCAGCATGGATTTGTCAAGAACAAATCATGTCAAACCAACCTAACAACTTTCTCTGACAGGGTAACAAGCCTTGTGCATGAGGGGGAAGCAGTAGATGTGATATATCTTGACTTTAGTAAGGCTTTTGATACTGTCTCACATGACCTTCTTGTAAACAAACTAGGGAAATACAGCCCAGATGGAGCTACTATAAGCTGGGTGCATAACTGGTTGGAAAACTGTTCCCAATGAGTAGTTATCAGTGGTTCACAGTCAAGCTGGAAGGGCATATCAAGTGGGGTTCCACAGGGATCAGTTTTGTTCAATATCTTCATCAGTGATTTAGATAATGGCATAGAGAGTACACTTAAAAAGTTTGCGGATAATACCAAGCTGGGGTGGGGGTGGGTGAGTTGCAAGTGCTTTGGAGGATAGGATTAAAATTCAAAATGATCTGGACAAATTGGGGAAATGGTCTGAAGTAAATAGGATGAAATTCAATAAGGATAAATGCGGAGTATTCCTCTTACGAAGGAACAATCAGTTGTACACATACCAAATGGGAAATCACTGCCTAGGAAGGAGTACTACAGAAAAGGATCTGGGGGTCATAATGGATCACCAGCTAAATAAGAGTCAACAGTAAAACACTGTTGCAAAAAAAAAAAAAAGCAAACATAATTCTGGGATGTATTAACAGGAGTGTTGTAAGCAAGACATGGGAAGTAATTCTGCTCTACTATGCTCAGATTAGGTCTCAACTGGAGTATTGTGTTCAGTTCTGGGTGCCACATTTCAGGAAAGATGAGGACAAATTGGAGAAAGTCCAGAGAAGATCAACAGAAAATGATTAAAAGTCTAGAAAACATGACCTGTGAGGGAAGATTGAAAAAATTGTGTTTGTTTAGTCTGGAGAAGAGAAGACTGAGATGGGACATCGTGACAGTTTTCAAGTACATAGAAGGTTGTTACAAGGAGTAGAGAGAAAAAGTGTTCGGCTTATTCTCTGAGAATAGGACAAGAAGCAATATCCTTAAGTTGCAGCAAGGGCAGTTTAGGTTGGACATTAGGAAGAATGCCCAGATAAAGGAGTCAGTCCCAGTTCCATAGAACAGGAACCACCATTGCGAGGGCTGTGTGTGTCGCTCTCCAACGCCCCTTTCTCTACAACCTCCTGTCTGCACTGGCTTGGAGAAATGTGTGCTTGCCTGTTTTTACATCCTTGGTTTCATGATTTCTGTGGGTGCAGTTGAACCCATGAACTCACACTAAAGCTAGCCCATCTTGAAAGGTTGATTCAGATAAGCCAAAAGTTTGTCTCTTTATCCAAATCTGAATCAAATCTCTTTGGTCTGGAAATCCTAGTGGCTTTAAGCTCTTTCACAAAATGTCCAGGACTTTGAGTTTGGACCAGCCAAAATACTTTTAAAAACAACCTGCTTCAACAATATTTCTCCTTCCAGTCCCAGTGAATCCAAGAACAGTAGAGACATCCAGAAATGTTAACGATCAGTGCTTCAGGTTGCGTTAAGATCTGGGTCAGTCCTTTGCGTGATTAGGTCTGGGTATACTAGTTTGAATCAAACCATCTTCTCACTGTTTTGAGCTTCACTAATTATCATAAAATGGCCAAACCTTTTTCTTTTTTTCAAAGTTAGCATAAAAAACAAGCTATGCTCCTGGATTGAGATGCGATGTGCCAACATTCACCCTGGAGCTAATTTTTTATGGCTGAGTTATATAAACCTCAAAAATAGGTGGTGATATGTAATGTAAACACCAGCAGACCTTGAACTATAGCTTGCAAAGAGTGTTGCTTCCCTTAAAGGACTAAAGATTAATCAAACAGAAGTCCTTCTTCCTAGCAGTTAATGTTAACTGGAGTATAATGCAGTCCAGTGGATAGGATCTAGGAATGAGAGAATTGGAAGACCTGAGTTCTCTGTATGGCTCTCCATGCTGGGTAGCCTTAGGAAAACTGCTTAATTATCCTTCATTTCAGTTTCCCTATCTCTAAAATGGGGTTAACAAATACCCACTTTTGTAAAGGGCTTTTGAGATCCTTGGATGAAAAGTGCTTTGTAGATTCTAAGTACTCTTTGTCAGCATGCATGCTTGCTATCCAACCCCTTCCTCAGACTATTCATTGTGAAATTGGTTGCCTGCAAAGCAATATAATATTTTGGATTTCTTTATGCTTTTCTCCTCTCTTTTAAAACTTTCTAAAAATATATAGAAGGTAAAATTCATCCCTGACATAATTCTACTGAAATTGATGGAGTTACTCTGGGAATGAATCTGGCCAAGAATCTTAAATGAACATATGGTGATTTTTGAATATTCTGGTGCAGATGATAGTAAAAAATAATGACGTTTCCCTCTCAACCTGCTTTCCATTTCTGTGTCTCCAACTTTCATGAATCAAACTTACAGTACATACAAGTTAGCTAAGTGTAGGTAGCATCTCCCATATGACCAAAAGGTTAAGTGCTGTGTTCATGCTTATGTGTTTTTCTGAAATGGTTTACAACAGTCTGCTTTTAATCTCTCGTAATTTGTGCAGAAAATAAAGAAGTGAAAATGTCTTTATTGAGCTGAAAACAAAAGGTTTTCAAGGTCACATTTATGCTGTAAGGGTATAGAATATAAATTATATAAGGGTATTTCAAAAAGGGGAATAAAGACAGCTTAAAATATTAAGGTCTTTCCTTCCCTTTGCCAGCCTGAGGTTTCACTTTTTATCTTGTTAATATGCTGTCATTTCTTTTTAAATAGCTCATGTAAACTGCAATCTTCACTGGAAATTTTTTTTCTTTTGAAAAACAAATGCAAAAAGACTAAAATCCTGATTTTCCTTTACTCTATGGCCCCTTTATCTACCCTCTCTAAGAAAGTGTGAAGGGGCCTTAATGTCAATGAGAATCAGGCCCTAAGTGTAAGGAATAAAAACCAAAAGATACGTCCACATCTGTTTAAACCTCTTGGATCACAATTATTAAGGCCAGTGATAGTGGCTGATTTTATTGTAAACATCAGCTTGCTGCTTACTGAGACTAAATTAAACTATGTTTTCTTTCCTTTAATGATTTTTCACCCAAAAGAGAAAGACCTAGTTAAATGATTCACATTGATACTGTGAAACGAAATTAACAGAAAATGAATCAAATTGAACGGAGTAAGTAAAATGTGTTTAATGATATCCATAGGACAAAAAATACGACTACATAAAAGTACAGTTGGTTAAGTAAATCAATTAACCATTTTCTGCATCCAGTTAAATAATGAGCCATCTTGTACTAAATTCATCAGAAACAAATATCTTCTCTGTAATTAGCAGAGTGCTCAGAGAGTTTTCTTTAGTATATGGGTTAACTACCATGTTGTTGCTTCCCTTGCTTCTTCTTTCCCCTCCCTAAGTCAACTTTACTCTAAATCCAGACTGATTTTTTTCCCCTTCTGTGCCCTTTCAGTTCATTTTTATAGTTAAAAGCTTAACTTTGCACCACTGAGAATATCTCATTGTTTTTCAGTTCTTCATATGAGAATAGCAACATACCTAAATATTACTGTAGATTTAGAGTTCAGTGACTTCTAGAAAATCCAGCAGCATGTTTACCAGCACAGGATCTCAGTTAGGATTTAAAGCTTAGATTTGGGATATGGGAGAACACAGTGGTGTCTGGGGGACTTACGCCACCTTGATAATATTTATAGTTTTGTGTTTCATGAAACCATTCCCCCCTAACTTTAACGCATTCTTTTTCAAGGTGAGTTTAATTTAGAATATATATGTCCTTTCTAGCTACATTGAAGTCTGTGCTCTCTCCTTCTTTTTATTTTCCTTGCAGCTAGGTCTGTGGGGGAGTATGGGGAAGAGTGAGAAGTGCCAGCAACCCAGAACTTGTGTAGTGCCAGAGCCAATCGGAATCCCAACCCACCAAGTTCTGTTGTGCCCTCAGTTTTTGAGTTTGTGCAAAATAAGTTCACACATCCCTCTGGAAAAGCTTTAGCCCAGTCACTCCTCTCTTCATGTCTCACAGCTTGAGATCATTCAGATTCTTTTCAGTATCTACCAGTCCCCCCACAATGGACAAACCCAGAGCAGCTCAGGTTGTGGTTTGATTGAGTATTGAGTAAAGCTTGAGCTTGTTTTCAGTAACAGACCCATATGTCCATATTGTACCTTCCCCGGGCATGAAAAAAGAACTTCTGTCACATTCACTCTGGACTGTATCTATATGATCCGGGATATCTCCAATGGTTCATCTGGACCACTTCCCTACTGCTGCTGTTCCAAGAAGCTTTACCAACACTCCAATTCTCCTAGGGCCAGAGGTCTATCTCCAGCCTCAATGACATTTTTGTGGCTTTCTTTGGTTGCTTTAATCAGGAATTTGGCCCATGAATTTAAACTGGGCTTGCATTTATGAATTCTTCCTATGAGCTTCCTAATTTCTACTGGGTGACGGGAGGATGGGTTGTTAAAATAATTATTTGGGGGCAGTTATTACTGTGGGTCAGCAAGGCCACACTTTTGTGAGTTTTGTATTGTTTGTGTTACTTTTTTGTAAGTGCATCTTGACTTGGCCTAGACCACTTAATAAATAAATAATCAGTCCTCAGCAATCATCAACTATGTTGCAATCAGATCTTAGATTTTTTTAAGCGTGATTATGGATGGAAAAGTGACTTTGTAAAAGGAGCCAAAAATAGAGAGGATCAAGCCAGATCTTGTTTTGGGCTCGTCAGCATCAGCTGTCTGTTTTAGAACCAAATCCTTTCAAAACTCACAAGCTGTATCAAATCTGTCCAAAGACCCAAACAGGCTCCAGGTAAGCAACTGCCACATGATAAATTCTACTGTTCAAGGGGCATATAGGGTAGCAGAAGCATCAGGATCCTGTAGACTTGGAGCATATTACATTAAGGATGTGTCTTCCTGAGGACTCAGGAAAAACTCAGCAGAAGAGTATGTCAGACCAGCTACTTACAGGGGTTTGCACACATTTGCTAAGCAGTAAAGGAGAGGCTTAATCTTACCTTGTGTAAGGTGTGGCATTTTGCAGTAGACTTATTTTAGAAGACAAATTCTTCTGAGAAAATGAAGAGAGCAAGGAAGGGTTCTTCCTGTCTCCTTTTAATTTCATGATCATAACTCTTCCATTTAGCATTCATCATCTATGTCCTCTCTCCTACTCTGGCCTTGGGGGATGCCACATAGAACCATGCAGTCTGAACTATGGGCAGGTAAATTGCAGAGAAAACATGCTTACCTATCTGCCTATTGTTCTCTGTATCTTTGCCCTCGCATTATAGATACCCACGAAAGTGGAAAGTTTTGAATAGATGCATGGGACCATTTTCAGCCTTGATATAACAGAGCACAATTCCAGTGAAGTTAGTACAGTTGTAGCCATTTATACTAAAGCTGATTTTCCTTGTTAATCAGGCAGAATAAATATTAGAATAGAATAAACCTAGATCAGGTTTAGTAATGGAGGAATTACTATGGGCACTATATATACTATTAGTTGACACCAGCAAGGTTGACAATAGGAAGAGAAACACCTCCTAAGGTCACAGTGATACAGCCATGTGCTTATGACAAAGTTGCCATTAGAAATATGTGTTTTTTCCAGAATTATTTGCTACTTTGAAGTGGAGGACTTTCTATTTTTCTTTTTCCGGGTGATGTTGAAGTCTTTATTCTTATACAATTACTCGTGCTACATATCCGGGCTGCTGATTTTTGTTAAATACTATTGAGAGTCACTCAAACTAACATCAGAAATCACCAAGTATTATGCAAGATGAAACTCTACATAAAAAAGTAGAGCTTCAGGGAGCCCAGACTCGAAGCCCCCATAGAACTAACGCCTGTGCTAGCCATTTAATAGATCCCGCTCTAATTCGTAGCAATATTGCTTATCTAGCATTCACTGTTCATCTGCTTTGAATCCACAGTTGTCAGTGGAGTCTTCAATATGTTCTGATTAAATTCTCACTGAATCTCGATGGGTTCCCCTGTCTCTTCGCACTGAGAGAGAAGAGAAAGAGAAAGCAGCAAAGTGGTCGGAAATCTTTTGCCAAACACAGATGGCATACTGATTGCTCTTTCAGCCTACCTGTGTCTATCTGTGGAGTTGCAGATGTTCTGGACATGTGCATGAAGAATTCCAATTCTAGCACAGCATTCACCCGCGTAAGAATTTCCATCTAAGTCTTAATATTAAACTCATCATCTCATCATAGAGTTCTGAGAAATAAATAAAAATATTTAGGGTTTTTCTCTGGATAAATGCATGGTTGTGTGTATCTATCTATACATGGAGATAAACAGTGTGGGAGAGGGAAATGACTCTAAAATTACACAGCAGTTTGAATTTTAAAATTAACGACAAAAGCAGTTACAGTGCTTTGATAGTGAACACAGTGTATATATGTGAAAATGCTGAGTCCATAAAAAGTAAAAGATAGTTTCACTTCATAGTGTCTTAGGATGCTCTGCTACCTGTCCCTTTCTTATATGCAGCATTTCCCTTCTGAGTCCAGGTTTCTAAATAGCTTTTGGCAAGCCTAGTCCATTTAGTTCAGTATTCCCTTTCCAGAAAAGGCAAAATCTGATGAATCAGAGGAAAGTGAAACCTCCTCTCCATGCACTTACCAATTGTGCATTTAGTACATGGAGGAAAAATTCCTTCCCGATTGCTGTAGGTGATCATTTTATAGAGTTAAGCATGAGATTTGATTACCCGTATAGTGGCTTAGATAACTTCAAATGGTATTAGTTGTCATGAAACATCCAACTAGTCATAGTATTTGACTCAATGATGTATGATGGCACTCAATTCCATGTCATGTCTATGCACCGTGAAAATGAGAATTTCTTTTGATTGGTGTTACATATACCATATACAACCTTTAATTTAATGGAGGAGACTTCCCCACTCCCGTTCTATTATGGGGTAGGGTACAAAGAAAAGGGAATGAACAGTTTTTACTAATTCCCTTCATAAACAGGAATTCTTCAATCAAGTCCACCCCAGTTATTCTCCTTTCCAGGCTAAATTATTTATGTTTGTTGCAGTCTTTCAACATGTAGAATTAATAGGTCAGATCCCCGGGTGTGGCGTGACTCCTCTGTGCTGAATCATTGCTAGAATTTGGCTGTGAAATCAGTTCAACTGGCCACAAGAGGTTCACGCCAGCGTCGCTCAGAATAACATAGCAGTTCCTGCAGCACACTTGCTGCAACTATAGGAGAAGCATCCAGAGCAAAGGGATGATAGTCAAGGCTTTCACCCCACTGCACCACTCAGTGCTATTTTGGGCATTTGGAGTTGCTGGCAGCCAGTATAATTTAGGGCAACCTTTATGCTTCTTTAACTTGTGCCAGGGAACCACCCTTGAACATTTCTAGGAGTGGGAAAGTGCAAAGATGAGCTTTACATCATCTCCTTTCACAGCTGTCCTTGATCTGCCTCTCCCACATTCCCACCCCTGATCTCTACTCCAGGCTCTGTGGTGGTAGAGGGTCTGTTCCAATGTGAAAATCTTTACATCCTTTAATTAATATGTTTTTTACTGAAAGCTTTATGGGAGTGTTGTCATGGCTGCAATTCCTGCTCATCTACCCTGCAACTTGGCAGCATTTAAATGCGTGCTAAACAAAATTATCTCGCTTGCCCATCTCAAATATATACGAGCTAGTTTATAATAACATTGTGCCCCCCCAGGGTGTGATGATACTCTGAGATATCACCACCCATACAATGGTTGAAGGCCCTTGAATTTTAGCCACATGCCTAATCATGTGTTTTAATTCTTTCCAAACACTGCGCTTTTTGTAGATCTCGGCAATTCTGTACTTGTTACAAGTAATATGGTTACTGATGTACCTGATTTCATAGCTGGCATCAATGAAGCAAACCATTTGGTCAGGCTAGATAGAGTTGCACCATGACTGCAGTCATCAGTCAGTTAATTTGCCAAATTACTGGCAAATTTATTCACTGGTTCCTTCTATTATTTTCTGCAAAGTGCTAATGCAACTCCAACCTCTGGCAATCCTCTGTTTTGCTTCTTCCTAACCTTGAAGCTCACTGTTGCACCTGGGTGTGTTTTCACCAGTTTTCCAAACCATCCCACTCCTCAAAGGAAGGAAACTGTATTTTCACCTGTAATCACACACTTATTATCATGTCAATTTGCGGGCATTCTCAATTCATCCCCCCACTGTTCCCTTTCTTCAGACTTCAGACCTGGTTACGCCTGTATTTCTGCCTGCTGCTATCCCCCCATCCACCCAATCTAGGTAGGGTGTTAAAAGTGTTTTGATATGAAAAGTAATTTTAATATAAGAAAAATTGAGATGATTCTTTTATTAGTAACTCATGATATAGTGATGTAGGGCTTGTTCCTGCAATCACCAGTTACTTCTCATTTACACTAATGCACTTTTATACTGCTCTGCTAGTGTAAAGGGGCTTATAGTAAATTACATTTACATCCACGCTAAGTCCTCCTTATAGAGCCAGAGTGTAAATGCAAATTGATCCATGAGGGCTTACTACTAAAAGTAGTCCCAGAAAAGGTACTGGGCCTGATACTCCTTACATTTACACCAGTGTAAACCAAGAGTAAATACATTAAAGTCAGTGGGCCTGATTCTCACATACACTAAGGCCCCTTTACGCTGCTCTAAAGTAAATTATATTTACCCTGTCAGCGCAGTGCAGAGGGGCCTTACTGTAAATGAGACTCAGGCCTAGTGGCATCACTTAGGCACAAATGAGAGGAGAATAAACCCTCCAGGGATTACACCCTGTAATAACTGTCTGCAGGAATGGGCCCCTAGATCATAAACTAAGAAAACTTGCTTTCCCTGGAATCCTTCCTATCTCTATCCTCTTATAATGTTTATTATCAAATAAACCAACCTAGACACTCTTTAATTGAAGTTTAATCCTGTCACTTTTAGAATTAACTCATTACCTTTACTTGATGGAGATCCAGGAATTGTAGTTGTTTGATAATTACATGTTTTTACAAGTAAAAAAACCCAACACTTTCAGGTTCATTCTGGTTGCAGAGATGGGAGCGTTTGAGACTGGCTTTGCTTTAGAAAGGGCAAATTTGCTAGAGCTGGGCAAAATTACCTCAAATTATTTTTCCATAAATGTATACACTGAAGGAAAGTTGAATTCTCTTTGCCTGCATTCACTTTCAGTTGATGTTCTAGAAAATGAGTTTATAGACTGGAATGTATAGCAAAATGGTGGGTTTTAAGTGAATGCTAAATAATGTTTACAAAGAGTGAAATTTGATTTGTAAATTGTTGTAATTATTATTTCTTAATTATTTATGCATTTTTATTTAGAACAATATAGTCTCTGAGTGCCTGCTAATTATTTAAAATTACAGAATCAAATCCACATTTCAATCACCTCATCCTTTCTATCAGGCAGCAGTTTCCAGTACAAATAACAACACTCCAGCACATTGGCCTGTATTTCAGTGAACTCTGTTTTTTCTCAAAGCCCAGGCAAAATGAAAAAGCCCTGCAGCATGCCTTGAACATTGAGAAATCCGAACAATTTTGGACTAGGTCCAGAGCCCTGAGTCCCTTATGAGGAATGCCCTGTCAGCCACCCCTTTCTCTTATATCTAAGGGGATCTAGCATCAGTGCAACTGTTGCAATGTGTCACTTGTTTCTATTGTCGTAATATGCCATGCATATTTGGGACTGGCTCTGTTCAATATCTTCAATAACGACTTAGATATTGGCATAGAAAGTACGCTTATTAAGTTTGCGGATGATACCAAACTGGGAGGGATTTCAACTGCTTTGGAGGACAGGGTCATAATTCAAAATGATCTGGACAAAGTGGAGAAATGGTCTGAGTTAAACAGGATGAAGTTTAACAAAGACAAATGCAAAGTGCTCCACTTAGGAAGAAAAAATCAGTTTCACACATACAGAATGGGAAGAGACTGTCTAGGAAGGAGTATGGCAGAAAGGGATCTAGGGGTTATAGTGGACCACAAGCTAAATATGAGTCAACAGTGTGATGCTGTTGCAAAAAAAGCAAACATGATTCTGGGATGTATTAACAGGTGTGTTGTGAGCAAGACACAAAAAGTCATTCTTCCACTCTACTCTGCTCTGGTTAGGCCTCAACTGGAGTATTGTGTCCAGTTCTGGGCACTGCATTTCAAGAAAGATGTGGAGAAATTGGAGCGGGTCCAGAGAAGAGCAACAAGAATGATTAAAGGTCTTGAGAACATGACCTATGAAGGAAGGCTGAAAGAATTGGGTTTGTTTAGTTTGGAAAAGAGAAGATTGAGAGGGGACATGATAGCAGTTTTCAGGTATCTAAAAGGGTGTCATAAGGAGGAGGGAGAAAACTTGTTCACCTTAGCCTCTAAGTATAGAACAAGAAGCAATGGGCTTAAACTGCAGCAAGGGAGGTCTAGGTTGGACATTAGGAAAAAGTTCCTAACTGTCAGGGTGGTTAAACACTGGAATAAATTGCCTAGGAAGATTGTGGAATCTCCATCTCTGGAGATATTTAAGAGTAGGTTAGATAAATGTCTATCAGGGATGGTCTAGACGGTATTTGGTCCTGCCATGCGGGCAGGGGACTGGACTCGATGACCTCTCGAGGTCCCTTCCAGTCCTAGAATCTATGAATCTATGAATATTTCAGACACACTGAAAGACACAGTCCATGCACCATAGAGTTTACAATTTGAAAGACTACTTGCGTTCCAAACTTGATTCTAAGTAATTCGCCATCTGACCTATGTCTCCAATCTAAACTTGAACTGTGAACATTGAACATTCACAGTGAAGTGCTCATGAGCAATCTACAGACTGAGGCTTATGTATGGAAATAATTCAGTAAATGTTTTCCAATATCACATAAATGCAAGTAAAACATAAACCAGTGAACAGGAACAGGGAACAGGAGAAAGCAAATTTTGTGAGTTAAATTAATTGCTACAGAACATTTGTTCAGTTCTATTACTTACTCCAAAAGAGCAAGGTTTTGGTGTATGGTGGATTGTATTTGGCAATGTCTGCTGCTTTAAAAACCTAGCTTCAAGAGTAGTGTTTAGGTTCTGAAGCTTGCTATTGAGGTCACTTATCGGGGTATGCCCTACCACTTGAGTTGGGTGAAAAATTGTGACATTTAAAAAAATATTTTGGGTGAAAGTTTTCTCACATTTTGGAAAGGGTTGACTAACTGTACCCAGAACTGCTATGGAACAAGCTTGTTTCTTGCCATGTGTGCTCATGCAGATGGGTAAGTTGTCCCCCCTTTCTCCTCTTCATGGACTATCTGCCCAGTGCGTTGGAGCACAGAAGGGGAGCTGTCTCTGCTTAGCTACATGCAGGTGGGCAGGTTATGGCTCCACCTCCCACCATACCAGTCATCAAAGTAGACCCAAGCTGGACTTGTGACTACACATTGCCCCATCTTGTGCAGGGACGGCTCCAGGCATCAGCTTAGCAAGCAGGTGCTTGGGGCGGCCACTCTGGAGGGGGGCGGTACGTCCAGCTATTCGGCGGCAATTCAGCGGAGGGACCCTCACTCCCGCTCCGAGCGAAGGACCTCCCGCCGAATTGCCGACGAAGTGCCGCAGATCACGATCGCGGTATTTTTTTTTTTGGCTGCTTGGGGCGGCAAAAACCCTGGAGCCGGCCCTGATACTGTGGCCTGGGAATACACACTAACGAAGCTTAAAGGCACATTTCTCTGCCTGGAGTTTATCAGGATTACCAGGACAGTAAAGTATGGAGCTTAAATTTGTTTTATAGCTCTAGCTGGAAGTTTCATCTGAACTTCCTCATCAGACTTTGATTTTCCATTTCACCTTAAAGGGACACCGTCAATTAATTTAAGTTGCACATTCAGATTTTTTTTAAGCTACCAGAGACAATTTCACCTGTTGTTTTCAATTGAACCTCAAGAAAACTTTCCTCCTGTTTTCCAGTGATCGCTGCAATGTGACATTTATCAGCAGCTTTAAAGGCTATGGAGCACATTTTCAACCGATGTAAATGATCGTAGCTCCACAATGGAGTTGTGACCTTTTATACTAGCTGAGGCTCCGTCCCTCCTTACGTAAGTGATGGATCTCTCAGTGCTGAGGTGTCACAGCTCATACTTGAGACAAGCTCAGTTGCAAGTCCTGTGAAAATGGTGGTCACAAAGTTTGCCATTACCAGCCATTCTTTTCAGCTAAGTCTGTCTGATTGCACTAATTAGCTATGCACACTATAAAAAGTCATTTAGGTACAAATAAGAATGATTTTTAGAAAATGCCAAGGAAAACAAATGTGTGTTTTAAACTGTTTCACTCTAATAATATATTTTTAACTCTTGTTAAATCCCCAGTTCTAGAAAAAAAAAAAAAAACCCTTTGGCTTAGGATCACTTATAATTGGGAATGCCAAACTGGTTATGGAAGTGTGGAAAGTAACAGAACATATTTTAACGTTAAAATTATTCTAGAGGGTTAACTCTTGAGAGCTTATCTGCAGCGTCCAGCTTATGCCTTCCCAAAATTCTAGTCACACATGTAAACTGAATTATGCCGGTCTTGTCAACAACTGCCTCAAAAGGGTATAACTGGTAAAGAGGAATAAGCGAGGTGGGGAGAGGTAAAAGTATGTGTTCATCCTTTTAGAAAAGGGGAAAAGATGTCTTTTATCCAGTGTTTGAGAACCGCTTGTAGGGGTCAGAACATTTGTACTACTCTGTCAAACCTAAGACAAAAGACATTTGACTGAGAGGATAAACAGATGTAAATACCTAAATGGCAGTTGTTGGCATCTGTCCAAAGGTTACGGTTGTTCTCCCAAAGGTTGAGCTGATTAGACAACTAAAACAATGTCCTCTTTTTTTTGTTGATTTCCAACTTCACTCTGCTTCTTTTAGAGTATTTATATTCTGAAAGACAATGTACATAAAAAAAGTAAAGTAAATAAAGGCAAAATGAGGAGATTAGACCACATTCCAGCATGTCTGAATCTCTGTCCTCTCGCAACCTTCTATAGGAGACCACAACAGTTGCCGGAGGGGAAAAAAAAATCAACCTGTGTGTCTTGATGCTGCACTGAAATACATCCAGAGAGATCTATAGCAGAGATGTATATATGTCTGATTCTGCTCTCCCCATACACTAGATTAAATCAGGAGTAATTCTAAATTGATGTAAAAGTCTGAGTAAAATTTCAGGCCTATATTCTTTACTAAGGGTATGGGCAAGATAGTTAGTGTGATCTTGGAACAATTAAAAAATTAAACCATTAAGATATATCAATCATTGTACATTGTGTTGGACTGATGGGAAGGGAATTTAAATATGTCATTACAAATTGACTCTTCCCTCTTATGCATTCAATTTATATTCCAAGGTGAATGTATACTGTATGCTAAATATTGTAAATAGTGTAATACATACTGTTCTTTTCTACTATCAATACCATGATATCTAAGCACCTATAGTGCGAGCCATTAGGTATCAATCTCTTATACTATTCTTAGTTGAGATGGGCTAATTCTTCAGGGACTAATCCAGTTCTGGAGGCTGCTCAAGTTAGAGTCTCCATGGTCAAGCTGCTAATTCTAAACAGAAAGTGAAAAAATCAGGCTAGTCCAAAATGTGTGGAGTGCAAAAAACGATACAACAGGCCCTTGTGTTATGACCTGTGCTCTGTTCTGCAAAGCCAGTTATTCTGGCTAGTGGGGCATTCTCCGAGAGCTGCAGAACCAGCATAGCTTGGAGGGAGTTCCAAGGTGTCTGGGGACTAAGTTGTGTTGCTATTCTCTCTCCCTCAGTTGGTTGTAAGGGTTTTCTGGGGTATTTTGCTGCTCTCTGCACTATATAGCAAAGGGTTTTGCTTTAACTCAGTCATTTGTTTTCTGCAGCATTGTTCAGCTTTTCTTTGTGCTCGAGGTACCAGTATAGCTAAAATATCAAATGTAAGATATAAAATATTGATGGATAAACTGCCCTCTTACCTTGCAAACTGCCCTCCCTTGCTTTTGTTAATTGTTATACGTGGTCCTTTTGTAGAAAAGTAAATCTTATTCTTACTAAACACTCACGGGACGGGGCGCTTTACAAAGACCACACCTCACTTTAATTAATTAATGTTCTTACAAACTATTATTCTTTATCAGAGATTGAACACAGGTTTGGGGCAGAGATATACGCATTTGTAATTAAGATCTGATACCTGGTTTTCTCCAAGAGGTACTAAACTACTGATGTTAGTTAAGTAGGACTTTGGGGCCTGATTTTCAAAGGTGGCTGATAAAAAACAATACATTGTTATCTTCAACCTGATTCTGTGAAGTGTTCCCTCCAATGAAGAGAGCAGTTTGTAGTAAATTGAAAACAGCACATACCTAACCTCTTATAGTGCTAATTTCTGCAAAAACTAAACTATGCAGTTTCACTAGATGTATTTCCTAATCCACAGGTGTTTATAAGAATCTTTCCATATGGATTGCAGCTGCTTTTGAAGGAACTGGGAAATGCATCTTCCAATCTCTATACAAAAGACTTTGGAAAACTAAGGGACAGATCCTCAGATGGTGTAAATCAGCATAACTCAGATGAATTTCTATAGAACTACTCACATACTTAAGTGCTGTGCTGGATGAGGAGGAAAGTGTTTGGCATCTTGCAGTATCAGGCCTTAAATGTCAAAGATCTTTTGCTTGGCCTCAACCTGGCCTCATGTATAATTCACTATGCATCAGATTCTGCCATTAGTTCTGGCTCAAATGTTGACCTTTTATTCAGGTTCAGTAGTACTTCACTCCTCAAGTAGAATCAGAGAATCAGACAACCATAGGATTAGAAGGGATGAAAAGGGTCATTAGTCTAGCCCCCTGCCAAAATGCAGGATTTGTTGTGTCTAAACTATCCAAGACAGATGGCTATCCAGCCTCTTTTTGAAAACCTCCAGTGAAAGGGTCAAGTATCAGAAGGTAGCCATGTTAGTCTGTATCCACAAAAACAACAAGGAGTCCGCCCAAATAAATCTGTTAGTCTTTAAGGTGCCACTGGACTCCTTGTTCCAGTGAAGGAGCTTCCAAGACCTCCTGAGGCAGTCTGTTCCATTGCCCTGCTGTTCTTACAGCTAGAAAGTTTTTCCTGAGATTTAATCTAAATCTACTATGCTGTAGTTTGAACCTATTGTCTCTTGTCCTGCCCTCTGTGACAAGAGAGAACAACTTTTCTCCATCTTCTTGTGACAGCCTTTCAAGTATCTGAAGACTGCTATCATATCCTGCACTTAATCTCCTCTTTTCCAAACTAAACATAATAATTTAATTAATGGAGATATTCTATCTCCTAGAACTAGAAGGAACCTTGAAAAGTCATTGAGTCCAGCCCCCTGCCTTCACTAGCAGGACCAAGTACTGATTTTGCCCCAGATCCCTAAGTGGCCCCCTCATGGATTGAACTCACAACCCTGGGTTTAGCAGACCAATGTGCAAACCACTGAGCTATCCCTCCCCCCCTCAGGACCTGCTTCCTTCAGCCTTAACACATATGGCTTGTGTTCCATCCCTTCAGTGTGACTGATTTCTATTTGTGGAGTAAGATAGCACATAGTACAAATAAACGTGGCAGAATCTGGCCTCATGTAGCATCACAGCAATGTCACTATTGATTTCACGTATCAAGGAATGTGGTGTACTGGCTAGAGCAGCGCACATGGTATATCGAGATCTGGATTCTGGATTCAGCTTTGCCCCTACCAATCTATAAAATAAGGAAAACAATATTTACCTACTGATCTTGCAGAGGTTTTCTGAGAGGCACAATTAATTAACATTTGTAAGGTACTTTGAGATCTCTGGTGAAAAGAGCCATATATTTATTGCAATTATTTTTAGAAGTGGAATTTTAAAACAATGCAAAAATCGCAGAATGTCAAAAGCAGATAAACACTGAAGGCCTGATTCTCCACTACCTTGCACTTTCTCTGCTCATTTCCCATTGCACAAAGAGTATAAAACTCCACTTTTCGATAGCATTTGATAGTATTTTGGGCCCTTTTTGCACAGGTGAAAATGGCTGCTCAAAGGAGTGATGCTCTGTAAAATCAAGCCCTAAGATTTTACACGCAGAGAAGCCAGACATCGAATGTGAGGTTCCCAGCGCACTTACAATTGACCATCATTGTCCACATGTAGCATTCTTGTATATAAGCTGCAGGTGGAGTTTTCTCATAAAACTGGCCTATTTACCTCAAAAAGGGTCTTCCCAGCACTAGAGAGAATCTTTCACTGGCACAGAGCCGGTGTAAGGACTCCTATTGAAGGAGAGAAAGTATTACTGGGATCCCTCTAGAGTAGACTGCACTGATCCTTGGCTTCTGCTTTAGCTTTTGTGGGGCCATTAGCAGCTGGTGTGAGTTAGAGCCGTCTCCGGCTGCTTTGACATATGCCATGGGGTTGGCCCTACGCTCAGCAGCCCCAGGTTCATGATTTTCACAGCCTCCCATACAGCCGAAGCTGTGGGCATTTCAGCTGGAACCAGAGATCTAGCTTTACGATGTGCGTTAACGTTGTGAGTGCTAACGTAGTTGTGTTACCAGTTATAGTGGTGGTAAAATAATTTTATCTTAGCCTTATCACGGTTTCTTTTAATTGAATTTTACTTAACATGAGTGTTGAAAGAGCCACATGCTGAGCACCAGTCTCAGCTTTGAAACTTATGGCTTTTGTGGGCATTAGTCACATCCTTAACATTACCTTAATACAGTTTTTGCGGCTTAATCTTTACATTTTTTTATTGCTGTCTCAAGATAAATGGGAGGTTGATTACAGAAGAAGCCTGGAGCAGGATTTAAATATGTTGCATTAAAAATAATAGTAATGCAAAGTTAAGGTTGCCCAGGGAAAATAGAGTTGAGAGGAATCACAAAGGTGAAGGATTGCTACAGCATTGCTGTAGAGAAAAGGATTCCGTATATTTGGGGGTGCATATTTGAGAACAATAGTGTATGTAAAATGGGGGAAATGCTACAAAGGTGCATTGAGGCTGAATTAGTATTGCCGCAGGAACCTTAACCTTTGCATTTTTGAATAGTAACTCTGCAACTGTAGCATTGCACTAAAATAAGGCCATACCAGAAAGTTTTTACTTGCTTGAGATCTTTGATTTCAGTGGGGGATTTACCTGAGTAAAGACTGAATAAATCTGAGTAAGGAATTCAAAATTTGGTCTGCTTTTGTCCATGTTGTGAATGATTTAAGCCAACCCATCCCATTTTGAACCTTTTTGATATACATTCTGGTTTTCATTTGATATTTTCTTTGACTCTTTACCCTAAGGTGTCTATGGCACACATGTACTTTGAGGGATCATTCTTTCAAGCTATACGCAGAGATGGTAACCCTCGATGTCTAGATCTTATCCCTTCTGCATGGAAGGAGGGAGTCAGCCTCCTCCATGATATTGTCTACTCCTGAAATGGATGCTGCAGATGGTGTTCCATGTTAGGAAGGAGAGGACAGAAGGGACATTCCTCAACATCCAGCAGGGACCATGCTGTTACCTTTTCTGAGCTCTGTGCTCCTGCCTTGTAATTGGAGCACCTTTCATGGGGGATCCTGGCAGAAGCTGCTGGCATAAGAAACTCAAGGTGTGCACAGGTACAGAAAGCCAGTCTTAACAGGAACATACACTAATGAGGTCCACAGCAGAGCAGTCTCAGCAACCTCTCTCACGTGGGCTTTGAGGGGCTATTGAGTAGATTAGCACCCCGGTCTTTTTAAAATTGGGAACAAATATTGTTTCCCACCGCAGCCTAACTCAAAATGGCAAAAGGGATCTAACTGTGATTCCAGCTTTAAAAGGGGGAGGGAAAGAAAAAGAAAGAAATCTGTTTTGCACAGAGACCAAAAAAACAAAGTTTCATCCAAAACCTTATGAGCATGTGAAAAGAACAGGAACTGTTTCCTCCTTATCTATAGGGTTTGCTACCAAGTGAATACAGTGCTGTACTGCACACACCATGGACGTTGACTATATTCATTAGTGTAACACAAGTGTCCTTCAGGTGTCCATCCTAGGCCTAAAACCAAATGTTTTCGGCCATGAAAAAATAGTGCTCTTATCTCTCTCCTTTAAGAGAGGGCACTTCAGGTATTGTAGAAGGAAGGCTGTAATTAATTTGGGCTGTTTCCCATAGGAATGCTAGATTGTTGTGGAGCCAGAATTCATGTTAGGACACATGCTCTAAGTTTGAATTGGTTGTGAGAGTAAATGGCTGCAGGTCAGGATTGCTTGTTTAGTCTGGGAAAAGTACACAGGCGTCCTTACAGGGGAAATAAGAGAAAGCGAGGAGGTTTCCTCCAGTGTTGAGTTTGGAATAACCAGTTTTAGATTAAGCTGTAGGCTAAATTCAGGGAGTAACCTGGGTGGAGAGTCTGACTCCTTGAAAGGCAGCCTCAGCATTTCAGTGACCAAGGACCCAATCTTGTGAGGCGGTGATCATTTTATGCCTAGTACTTTGTGCTCTGGACTCTCTCTGACGTCAATGGGAGTTGAGGGTGCACTGGATCAGATGCACAGGAGGTGCTCTTCTTTGTTTTGGCTTCTGAAATCCAATATGTCCAATAAGCTTCTCTAATGAACGACAGTGACTTTCACTGGATCAGAAGGACAACAATACAAATAATGTAATAACAAAAGTAATCAGGTGAGCGGGTCCTATGTCCATCCCATTTGGTTCATGTTTTCAGGCTTCCACCCACAGACAGCTGCAATTGACATCAAACTGACCAGTTCTCTTTGAAGTCTGCCACATGAAATATTTTAGACCTTAAAGGCACAGTTCTTAACTGCACAGTCTATGCACCACCAGTATTTTGCAGAACTGGATCCTAAAGCCTCAACATCTGAAATTGTTCAGCTACGTAGAGTTAAGCAGAAAAAAGTCCTACTCTTCTCCAAAAGATGAAAGATGACATCAACGATAAGATACAGGTGCAAATTTAGGGCCAAATACACTTAATTTGAATAATGTTATACACTATAAGTGATCCTACCTAGCTCACTTGGAGGATTTGTGGAGGAAGGTACTATGTGTGTAAAAGTAGCACATTCTGGCCTTAGTGCCGGGGAAACAATTTCATATAAAATCTGTCATAATTTATTTCCTATTGTCTTGCATTTTGTGAAGAACAAAAAGTCCCATGATATGCCTGTTCCCTTATTAGAGGGCTACTATGATGAGTAGAAAAATGTATGATCTATTGAAACTGCATTCTAATCAAGTGCAGAATTATTGAGTTAGCCATTTGTGAGTAGAGATATAAGATTGTTTCTTTTTTTTTTTTTAACCAAGCAGCTAGACTGAATGATATAGCACTGAAACAGAACCCCTAGGAATCAATTTGTTTTATTCACACGTGAACCACTGAAGGCAAGGAGCTGTTGCTTGCCCCTGGTACGCTGAGCTAGAAGTATATTTATGAGTTTCCGCAATCATTTACAAATAAGCTATATGGACTGACTGCTTAATGGATGAAAGTCTGTAACACTTTTCAATATCGAGAAAATCTATGACCATGTGGTGCTAATATGATCCATGTTTTCAATGGAGGACCTTCAATTACAAGAGTGAACAGCAGCATGGTTCATACTAAATCTCACTGTTAAAATGCCAAGTACTTACACAGTTCAGTGTAGGAGCACATATTATGAGGCAACCTGGTCTAGTGAATAGGGCACTAGAATGGGAGACAGAAGCCCTAGGCTCTGCTCACAGCTCTGCTAATGACATACTGTGGGCAAGTCACTGCCTCCGTTTTCTGCTCCACCCTTTGTCTGTCTTGTCTGTTAAGACTGTAAGCTCTTCAGGGCAGGAACTCTCTCTAACTGTTTGTACATATGGAGAACAAAGGGTCTCTGATCTCACTTGGAGCCTCTAGCCCGTACTGAAATAAAAATAATAAGAATAATTATATTCACAACTGGCAAAGGAAAGGCTATCTATTTTCTCCATGAGGCTGAACAAATAGAACAATACATCTCTACCTCTCTGAAGTCTTTATGCCTTGTTAGAGTTTCTTTTTTTTTTTTTAATCATATCTTTGCATGTCATGTCCTTAGTTCTATGAAGGATGGAGTGCTTGTCATCATGTCACATAAGTAGTCAATACAAAGGATGCATTCAGGATATTAGGCATTAGGAAGGAATATGGTCTAGCTATTTATGCAAGGATTTAAGAGTAAAAATTTTTCCATCTATTAAAATGGCTCTAACACTATTTATCCATATCATGTCAGTGTTAGGAGGCTTAATTCACATTTCTAAAGTAAGTCTGGTCATTAACACTTTTCATTTTTTGTTGAAAATTTGATGACAATTTTCTGACTGGGTATCTTCACCGTTTTCAGTCAAAAAGTTCCTGACTGGCTCCATTGCACTTGTAAGTCCTTGAGGTGGGCGGGGAAGAGCGACCATTGTATGTAAAAAGCAAAGAATGATTAACTTTAAAAAAAGAAATCTGAAGATCCCAAGCAATCAAAGAACTGTAAGGACTAAAGTATACTACAAATGAAATGGAGTCAGCAGCTGACACTGGCAGTAATGGGTCTTCACAGACTTCCGAAAAAAGGCATGCTATGACTCAGCAAACTATCAGGAACAAAGAATTGAAGCAGCATGCGTTCATAAGACTGATGATATGTTGAATGTGCTACTATATGGGGAATCGTTTAGTGCTCTTTTTTTCTTTTGAATATTATATGTTTTAATTTAGAGAGACTGACAGTTTTTGAATTTGCTCCCTAAAAATCTTCCATTGTTTAGATTATGAGGTTTTGTTTATTTTTCAGTTTTCATAATGAATCAATTTACTTTGTAAAAAAGGACTTAGTCTAATCAAGGGCTAAGAAATATTACTGTATGAGAATTTCACATTCATTTTACCATGGAAGTGATTGTTTGCAGTTAAATTGATTTTGCAATATTCATATAATTAGTTGCCCCACTTACTATACTGCACAGTATATTGTCATTCTGAAGATGTAGTTTTCTTGGTGATGTATTTTGGATATGCTTTGAAACAATTCCTGTGACATATGAGTCTCGTGGCTTAGAGTTCAGATTATTCAAGATGAGTATTTTATCTGCAAATTTTAGCATTTTTCTGATACATTGTTTATGAATTTATTATATATGTTTTTATTTTTTATCAGCTATCTGTGGGTCAGTGATATGGTTTGGTAAAATTCTTTTTTACTGACTTAAGGCCTTACTAATCAAGGTCCTGATCTCTAACTCTATCAAAGTTATTGGGAGTTTTTTAATGGGACTTGGGTTGAGTCTTAAGGTAGTTAGACCATTTTTATGGGAGTATCCTTTAACGTTTCTGTAGATTTCATATGTTGCAGGTGTGTCCATGTTATCGGTTTTAATTTGAGTTTTTATATAATTTTTCTATTCAGCTTGTGAAATTTCAAGTCCACTACTGGACATGATGTGAGGGACTGGTTACAGTAGCAGCCTGAAATACTGATTCAGCAAAGCACTGAAGTACTGTACATGGTGAACGTTAAGTCTCATTGGCTTCAGTGGGACATACGTATTTTGGGATAGTGCATTTGGGTCTAGAAATTGAGCAGAAAATCTCATAATAACTCTCTCTCACACACAAAAGTCCCAGTCCCTCCTGAATCTGGTTAGGATGGAAATATCTTTTGAACTAAAAATGTCATTATTTCAACAGTATTTTTTATGCTTCCACTTTTCAACTGGCAGAAACTGGGGAGCTCAGATGTACATGAACATTGAAAAATAAATCAGTCAAACCTCAGGTTTGTTTTGGGTTTAGTTGGTTCACCCATTCCTAATCTTAAATCACTGATTTCGATGGAGGCAACCCCTACAGTTATATGCCTACATTTGTGGTCAGATAAAAGAACTGGGATGATACACAAAACAAAAGCTAAGGAAAGACTATCTGGCTTATTTGAGTCCCTTTGCAAGCTTTACCTTAAACAGCTGGATATGTCATTTAGTTTTTCAACACCTAAATTGTGAGGGGATGTAGGCTTAGTTTTGGTTATGTTCCTTTCCATGAAAAGTATCTTTTATCCTAGTAAGCATGAGCTGACAGAAGGCAAATGTAGATCATACAGATAAGTGTAAGGAATTTTTTTTCTAATAATGAAATAAAAGACAGAATAGCTGCTGATTGTATCTGCATGGCTGGAAATATGCTAGACATTCCAACATGTAAACACAGATTTCCTCAAAATGAAGAGGTTTGACAGGATAGTGGGCTGCATTTCTAGAGAGAGGGCCAAATTCAAGTGTGTGTCCCAGGTCTGAATTTGGCTCATATGCTTTATGTCCAAGCAGATGGAATCCAAACTAGCGCAGGTCTGATCTCACAGGCAATCAGTTTTGAAAAAGGACGGTGGATAAAACTGATATAATTCAACTCACTGTTACAACATATTTGGCAACATTTAAAAATGAAAAAACATAGGACTTAAAACATAGGATATGCAAAGAATATACGTTTTTATGTGAGGAATATATGTTGTGTCTTTCACTCTTTACATGTCAAGCATAATATGAATGAAATACACAAACACAGTGGGGTCCAGATAATGTTGGTTTACTATCTATACACAGCATGAAAGGCCTAGTTGTATATTCACACTGCTACTCTGGCAGGTATCTAAACTCAATGAGCACAGCTAGAGGGTTCACAGACCGTTTAAAGAGATACTTTCCAATTACTATACCTTACAATCTCTCAAATAGTTTTTCTAATAAAGTTTAAAACAAATCACTGTTTAATGTTTTTAAGTGCATTTCTAGAGATAACAATGTGAGCAGATGGGGCCTTTAAAGTGTCTTTATGGCTCGTATATAAGTGACTGTGGGTCAGATCCTATTTTAGGACATACATCCAAATCTTTCACTGTGGGTATCTCATGGTAGGGTTGGGAGCTAGACTGCTTGCGTACTCTATTAACGAAAAAGAACTTTATTTTTGCAGTCACCATGGGAATCCACACTGCTGTATCCATAAAGCATATGTGTACAGCACTTCTACAGAAAAACCTGTAGTGGTCCCAGAGGACTCTGGAAA
The DNA here is from genome assembly GCF_013100865.1 of Trachemys scripta elegans. NCBI lineage: Eukaryota > Metazoa > Chordata > Testudines > Emydidae > Trachemys > Trachemys scripta. Next base: position 25,568,309 of record NC_048301.1, read on the forward strand.
CTACACACAAGAGGGATTCAGCAGTTTTAAACTGATGGCTCTGCAGGCCCCCTGAAGAATGCTAGGTTTAGCACCCTTCTCTGGTCTGTTTGTGGATAGATACACACAGGTGGGGTGTGGTGCAAACTAATGAATCTGAGCAAGACCAAATGTTCCACGCTATTAAAAATAAGAGGCTATTTTAAATAATGAGCAAACAAAAGCTTTGAAGACATCTAGTTAGGTTTATTGACTAATGGAGAAATCGCACCCCACACTTGCATGGGTACATAAGGTTTGAAAAGTGTCAGAAGCACCATTGTTACATGGCACGAGGGCTCCTCAAATGTATGTATGCTGGATCATCACTCTGTCAGCATTCTGAGTGCCCACATGGGGGGAAGAGGCAAGCCAAAGTTTCTGGTGGCAGCCTGGCTAGTCCACAATGATACAGATCCAAGGTTCCAAGTCCCTTTTATAGGGGGAGTGCAGGAGCAGCAAGAAATACTACAGCCTGTGGGATGGCACAGAACTCAAAATGTCTAGTTTTGTGGCAGATCATCAGTGCATTTGAGTCTAAAATTTTTATTATTTATATCTGCTCTGGAGGGAAGTTATGGCTACTGCCTGTAATGCTCACACAAACACACAACACACAGATAGTATTGCAACTCTATCATAAAAAGTGAGTGAGCAAATTTTGAGTGTATGGCCAGACTGATATACTGAGGACTACCCGAGCTCCCGTTGACACTGCCAGATGAAATATGTTTGACCACAATGTTTGCTGCACTTATAACTAAATTGAAAACCAATCTCTCTGACTTCACTTTCCTGTAAACTCTCTCAAACACATGAGCATTTTCACACTTGCAATATATTTTTTAAAAATGCCAGCCAACCACTTTAAGATTCTTCCTGCCAAATTGGCTGGCAGAGAGAAAGAAAAAAATATGCTTAATTTTCATGGAAGATGCTCAGACACCACAGTGATTGCCAATCTTATAAAAACCTAGATAGGCACAACAGACCACAAAGGAGTTGCAGAGTCATTAATAATCCTGCACTGTATTAAGGAGTATCCAAATAGCCTATGACATGCCAGACCTTTATGGCTTCAAAAGAGCTGTTAGATTGTATCATCTCAAGAACCCTTGGATTAAAGAGTCCTCAACGAGACCTTGACAAAATGACTCCAAAAGAGTTGCTGTGGTCTACTGTATCAATAAATTGCGCACTCAGGAGTCTGAGCTGTACCACAGTCCTGGACATTATAGAATATGTACTAAGTTGGCATCAATGTTAAAACAGGTCATGCACTGGGGTTGTCCAATATTATCTTTAAAAAAAATAAAAGAGCTTTCTTTTAGTTTTCATTAAGGAAGTTAGCAAAACAAAAATATTTTTCTTATCTTAAACCAACAGACGTGTGAAATTTAAGGGCTAATTAAGTCTGACACTGCCTGATGGCTGGATCCTTAGCTGGTTTACATAGGAGTAGTTGCTTGGACATCACCAGCTGGGGATCTGACCTTTAGCCTTTAATTGAACTTGTACCAGGATCGCTAAGGTCTCAGTGCTGCTTGTTAGCTCATGTAACCTACAGCCCAACATATTTTATGACCACAGTGTGGATTAAGGAAGGAGCAGCTGCTTTAACTCTAAATCTTCTTGCGTTTGTCTATTTAAGTGACATCCTTAACCTGACTTTTACAGTGATCTGTCTCTGTGTATGACTATTTATCTAGATGTGCATAGTTCCCTGTACGCGAATAGTTCTGTGTGTACTGGAGAAGAATTAATGTCTCCATATAAGATAAGAGAATCGACAATGACTCTTAGGGGGAGCTTCACTCTAGATACTGAGGAAGATTTTTTGACTGTGCTGAGCACAAGTCCTGCTGTTAATAATTGTAGGTTGCTTTGTGGAGAAAGCACTGTCCATAGCCATCATTTTGAAGACGAATTTTTTCAGGTTCTCTCTGTTTTATGCCATATCAAACAATCCAGCAGTACGCAATTCACACGTCGCATGACCAGCTCCAAGTTTCCAGCCTTTGAAAAGTTTGCTATTTTGACTTAAATATTGAGACACTTCTTTTCTATTACAAAGAAGATGCATCTTTTGAGGATTCAAAGACAGAAAAAAGAATATCCTCATTTTCCTTGACAGAATGCTTGCTGTGTTCTCCATGTTGAGGACTGGCAAATATGAACAGACAGGTTCACCCTTTTATCCCTTCTTGTTACCCAACGTGGCTTTTAGGTCTTTCTCCAAATGAAGCACTCTGCAAGACGTCAAGAGATGAAAGAGATGGCGAATGAACTCACCTACACAGAGCTTATCAAGGCTTTAACATTTTGATTGATAATGCTCCTGTACCTGTGGCATATATATTAAAACCCTTCTGCAGTTGAGTGAATATATTTTAGGGATACGCCTGGTATTTTTTCTAAAGCTGGAGAAAGGAATGAGAATAGCCATATCCCGCTGTTGATTTTTTTATGCAAGACTTCCATTATTGAACAGTGACAGGGAGTAGTCTTAAAAGCAATTTGGTCTTTGCCTGAGATTCTCTTAAATGTCACTTTGTTGGTGTTTTTTGCTTGCAATTGCAAGAAGGAAATTAACACCTGCCTAGCAGAGGAGAAAAACAGAGTAAGAGTTCATAAAATGTTGACTACTATAGATCTCTTGTCCAATGTAGGCAGATTGCTCTAGACCAAAGACCCAAATTCATCTAGAGCTAATAGACAGCCTATGCAGAGCAAAGCCCTAAAGCATGCTTGCTATACAAGGAAGAACTCCTCCCCATCCCCAAGACCAACATCTACCTCTTCTAGAAATAATCTTCTCCAAGCATGCACACAAGCTAAATATTACTTCCAAAGCAAGTGGATTGCAGTCAATAGCAAAAGCTCCATGGGTCATATAGCTGTCCACTGTCCCAAGCATTTTGTTAATGGGGTTTAGAAGCTTTGCTGCAGGAATGATCATGGATACAACTGAAGTTAAAGAATGGAATCTCTGTAAACACTGGGATATATTTGATCAATTCGTTCCTCTCCAAAATCTGATTAAGAGCTATAATATGTATATATGTATGTGTGTGTGTAGGCACACACGTGCATGTGTGTGTGTCTACAGTACGGAGGCTACAGTTTTATTTGTTTGTCACCAGGCTGTTTCAAGAAGCACTTGATTTTTTTGCTAAGTTGAGTCTCAATTTTCGAGGCACTGACTTTGACGCTACTGTTGTTATTGCTGTGCTAATGTTATCACCCCAGATCATTTTCAGCATGAATGTGTTTGATGCTTCCCATACAGTACAGAACTTTTTTTGCCATCGAAAGAAGCAGCACAGCCCCCTTTTAATACAGTCCCCATTAAAAGCTGCCATTCTTAAATTAGCTCAGCAAAAAAAGTGCATTTTATAGGCAAGCAAGCAGTAATTGGACACTGTGGCTATGAGTGGCCCTTGTGGTGTTTGGACCAAGTCCAAATGTACCTTCTGTCTGTCTCTGACACAGGCAGACAATAGTAGTATTATTTACTGTGCTGGCTCTATGTAATTCGACAGGCCAGCTGCAAGAACAAAGAACTACTAACATTTTGCCCAGCCCTATTCCCAACTGAAGGCCCATCTACATTTCATAAATAATTTCCTAAAATACTGGATTCTCTTTCCTTTCTATAGCCTTTACTGTGCTAATTTAGAGAATAAAAGTCAGCCCAGCAAATAGTATTCTCTTCCTGTGCTGTCATTCATGAAGCTCCAATTTTTGGACATAGCCTTTGAAATCTTCGTTTTAGAGTTATTATTACATACAATTTGCCTATTAAGTTGAGCCCATGAGCATGGAGATAGCTCTTGTACTGACTTTCTCCTCATTCTAACTTTAACCAAATTATTGAAAGGGTTTGGGGTGTGAGGGGTCATTTTACTTAATCTAGCACTTTTTGTGATCCTACTAGAACGCACAATATATAACAATGAGCAACACACTAATGAACGCAAGAGGGAATATTAGCTAGTGGTTAATGTTAGGGTTAGGGATTCTTTGACCTATTCCTATTCTTTGACCTATTCTGCCACTGACTTGATTTGCATATCCTTTGGCAGATTTTCAAAATATAAGCCACCTACAGCCATGTAAGAAAATGTATGTGCAATCATATGTCTAATTTACTGCAACTGCATGTACAAATGGGACATTTGCATGTCCAAATGGTGAGTAAAGCACACCATTAGGTGTGCTGTTACATGCACATTTTTATATGTGATTCCTGGCTTCCTAAAAATGTGAGCACCTGTAAAATGGGAACATACTACCTATATGATAAGGGGCAGTCACACCCAGAGAAAGAATGCCCTTCCAAGAATATTACTTCTAGAGCTGGCTGAAACAATTCAGATTCTGAATTTCTTCTTTTTTACAAAGAAAACAATACTATTTTTGTGAAAAACATCTCTCTTCTCTTGACCAGTTCTAATTACTTCCTCTTCCCTTAGTTCTTCATCTAACTCCTCCTATAGCAAATCCATACCTCATGGTCTGATGCCATGATCCACAATCAAACTTAGGGCTAAAATGCAATCCAGCCTGATACTGCTGTGCAGGAGAGTAAGACTACACCACCGTAGGAGTTCGGGGGGAAACCAAGGATTGTGCACTCATTATTCCCACACTGCCCCTGAACAAGTAGATGGGAAGGGAGGAGTGGATGAGATAAAGTTAATTGCACCCAGTGAAGCACTGCACTAAATTACTCCCTTGGGGAACAAAACAGGAGCTGGGAATTCTTTGAGTCACAGTTGCCCCAGGGCTTCTCCTGGGGTGCTGCTACTACACATCACCCACTACATGGGGCTGAGACTAAAAATTCTGTCTAATACTCAGGTTGTAATTTGCATGGGGCATAGACTTTTCATTCTTATGTGTCTGTAAACTACAATTTGCATCTACAGCATGGTGCTCTGTAACTAATAATACTTACAACATAGTATTGAGTTCATAGCATCATGGTGTTAGAGGGGACTGCCAGGGTCATCTAGTCTAACCCCCTGCCAAGCTGCAGGATTTGTTGTGTCTAAACCATCCAAGACAGATGGCTCTCCAGCCGCCTTTTGAAAACCTCCAGTGAAGGAGCTTCCACAATCTCCCGAGGCAGTCTGTTCCATTGTCCTACTGTTCTTACAATTAGGGAGTTTGTCTTGAGATTTAATCTAAATTTGCTATGCTGTAGTCATGTTTGTGAAGTACTGTGACATCCTCAACAGCGCACTATTATCCGACGTTGCGACTGGCCATGTGAAACAGAAATAGGTAGAAACTGATGCCACCCTCTCCATTTTAAGATTTGATCCATAAAATAATTAATGAAAATAATTTTGCCTACAGTTTAGTCAGGATTCGTAGCCAATTAACTCACTGCAAAATAAATGCCTCTAAATTATAGCAATATGCAGCAGCACTGACCAGCACACTCAGAAACATATTGCAAGTCTAAATGATAGACATACAAAAGCAGTTCATGTGATTACTAATCAGCCAACTGGGGCATGCTCATAGCAAGGCTTGGTTTCTTTTAACTAGTCTGGCCGTTGGGAGTATGCTGCTGCCCGAAACCACTTTGGCTGCCCACAGCGCTGAGCAGTTATTCCATCAGGACTACTTCAATGTTCATTCTAGGTCTTTTGTTTTGTTTTGTTTGATTTGATGGACTTTGAGAGGCCATTGATTGCCATCAAAAATCAGATCCAGTGACCCTCAGTAGGTGCGCACAACTAATGCACTAATTACTTATGTACGGTATTACCAGTAAGTCTCTAAAACCTGAGTCTCCAGCTTCCAAAAAGGGAGGGCTCCATTGATGAGTTAAAGAAAAGCTGCACTAAGTCAGGCAGGTGGAATATTTTATAACAGGTATTCACCCACATCTGAGGCATCCAAATTTCAGATATCCATCTGAATTAAAACATCCAGCATGATGAGTGATATCAAACGTGACAAGTACTTTTTTAGGATTCCTGGACTGCAGGCACTGACATGTAAGCTTGATTGCTTTCACAGTGAGAAAGCCAGACCCTCTTAAAGATGGGGATAGGTTCCTCAAAATGACTAGTTTGACAGCAATAAAGACAGTATTTCTAAACTCGGAAGTGTATACTCTCCTTGATTTCAATCCTGATGATGGACAAACTAGGGAGCCAGCTGGTTTAAGTATGAACACTTCATCAATAGTACCTTTTAAAAAGGAGGAAAAGGTACCTTTTAAATAGGGAAAACACATCTTTGTTTGAATTGATTGCATATTGCTTCATCTTAAGCAAATTTATCCCAAATCTAAAGCTATCAAAGTCAGCTGCTTTACCTCAGGGATACGTTTGGTCCACAGTACTAATTCTTCTGAATGCTCTTCCTCTAATATCATTTTTTAATGCACATGGCCATGAGAAATAGGTATTTAAAAGTGTGTACAGTTTTTGAGGTGTTAAAGTACCCAGTGCAGTGTAATATAATTAACAGTCACTGAATACAGTGGGATGTACTCTGGTGTTCTGGATACTCATGGTTAGAAATATCTCCTAGGCATTTTTGCTGAAGTAGGTATGCATAGGGCAGTATTCAAGAAGAGCATAAATACCACTCGCACATAGAGTGAAATCCAGGTCCTGTTGAAGTCAATGGGGGTTTTGCCATTGACTTCAGGTGGGCCATGATTTCGCTCAAGAAGGGCAGTCTATATTAGGCTGGCATCAGATTTTTATTTTTATTCCCTTTTTACAGATAATTGTTAGTGCGTTTTTAAGAAAATAAACATGAGGAGTGGGTGTTATTTTCATCCAGCCTATTTGTGATCTCCAGGGAAGAAGAGAATTTCACTCTCAAATATTTTTGACCTAGATTTAGGAATCATTCACTTTTTTAACAGCTGGGTTTACTGTTTTTGAAGAAAGTTCATCAGAAATTGCCTTGAGCATGTAAATAAATTCTGGCTGGGGCCTTAGCTGGCCCATCCGACCACAAACCACAATGATAAGGCTTAAGCCAGACCTCTCATAGAGTCTCTTTTAAAATCAGCCACAAATGATGGGGATCAGCATGATCTGCTGGCCACAGAATAGTAGCTCTTAACCCTGGTTAAGCTTTCCACATAACACTGACTCATTGTCAGGACAGCTACGGCTAGAGTTCCTCTGCTTAGCAAATTGCTGCTCAATGTTCTTTTCTAGACCTAATTATTAACTAATTGAAACAATTTTATTATATCTACAAAGAGGAAATGTGAGACAAAGTTCTGAATACTTGAGAATGATTATTTCTGCAGGGATATGAGGATACATTTTATAAGATAGAGGGATGTAAAATCAGAAACCAAAAGAACTTAAAAAAAAAAGTGTATCAGGCTGAGGCAATATATTATAAAATGATAGCTTTGCAGCTGTCTTAATATAACTTGACATGGTAGAAAAATGACAAACTTGTTTTTTACAAAAAAAAAAAAAAAGTTTTTGTTTTGAAATGAACCCTTTTTCCAAAATTGTTCATTTTTTCCTTTCCCCCCTTTTTTATTCCAAAACCCCAAAATATTATTGATATTTTCCAAAATAAAAAAAGAAAAGAAAAGAAAAGAAAAAGAAATATATACACTTGTTTAATGTTTTCTGGTAAACAAAAGAATTTGCAAACCATTTTGCTATCTTTTCCAATAAAAAAGTTGAAATAAACTGGAAGAATGCATATTTTGCATGAAAAACAAAAATTAATGTTGACAATGATTCACAAAAGATATTTTCAGAAAAAGACCATTTTTTTATGGAAAAAATATTTAAAAATCTTGCAACCCATTCTAGTTATCTGTGTCTGGACAAAACAAACATAAAGACAGTTGCCATCACAAGCAGCTTCCCACTGAGAAGACAAGTTATAACACAATTTGGTCCTATCCACGCAGGGAAGACCAAATCACATTATAGCACACTTGCAGGATGAATATGCTGCACACCGTGTCCTGACACAGTACGTTTAGTAACAGTCTCTAAGTCTGTTCGTTGTCAGATAATGCTTACACAATTGTATGGGTGTATATAGGTATATGTACATATTCATATTTACAGTAGAAGGGTTACGAACACCCCAGTTACGAACTGACCAATCAACCACACCTCTCATTTGGAACCGGAAGTATGCAATCTGGCAGCTGCAGAGACACACACACACAAAACCAAAGCAAACATAGTACAGTGCTGTATTAAATGTAAACTACTAAAAAAATAAAGGGAAAGTTTAAAAAAAAGATTTGACAAAGTTCGGAAACTGTTTGTGAGCTTGTTTCATTTAAATTAAGATGGTTAAAAGCAGCATTTTTTCTGCATAGTAAAGTTTCAAAGCTGTATTAAGTCAATGTTCAGTTGTAAACTTTTGAAAGAACAACCATAACGTTTTGCTCAGAGTTATAAACATTTCAGAGTTACAAACAATCTCCATTCCTGAGGTGTTTGTAACTCTGTGGTTCTACTGTATATAAAAAAATTATAGATGCCCATTGATGATCTGAATACTTACCTCATAAATCCAACACGATAGAAATATCAATCAAACCACTCCAGAAAATAAAATGTGAATTTAATTTAAAAGAATTAATACTAATATACTTCACCTGAGAAGAGGCAGTATTAGTTAGGGACCTATTACAGTATACAAAAAGGCATTGACTTATCTTTCCTCTTCCTTTCCCCCCCTCAAACTACTGTGGGCATGTTAGGCATCCTGAGGATTGGCATAGTCAGAGCTACAGGCCACATTCTGCTTTCAGTCAGAGAAACCCTTTTGATTTCCATAAGGGAAGAACCAGAGTAATTGAATGAAGAATATATCAGCTACTGAATTCCATTCCAGATGTGGATGCATTTAATTGTTGGGCAAAGTGATTCCTGTTTATGGGATGCTAGAGGGGAAAGGGCCCTATAAAACAGGACCAATTTTACTATGCTCCACACATATAACCCGCAGCTGCATTAGGGGCAAAGCAGGACAAAATTTACACCAGTTAAATGTTACATGATACTATTAATTATTTTTGTGAATAACTTTTAGTTCTATGATGGAAGCAAGAAAATAGCATATACAGCAGAATGAGCAAAATCCAGTACTTGGACTTCAGAAGGTTGAAACGCCTTCAGAGAAGAATCACTACTGTACATGTTACTCTGTTACTTGTCTGTTAAATGTTCCACAAGACATAATCAGCTGATTGCGGAAATATTCTTAGCTGCTCAGTATTCACTGCTGACAAAGCTGCTATCAAAATGGAATGTTAGACTCTATTTGAAGGTCAACATAACTTATTTTAAATAATGTAAGTATATGTTAATAAAGCTGAAGAAGCTGCTAACCTGTGTCATAGAGTCAACTATGAAAATCTTATACTGTTGTTTTGAAAGGTTTCTGTTAAATGACCATTAGTAACTGTTACCAATGTGATAATGAGATAGTGTTTATTAACAGATGAAATCTACAGAAAAGACCTAACACTTTTAAGGGATATTAAATAACAAAATAGCTATCTGAAAAGATTTCATTAGTCACATACTTATACTATGGTATATCATTGCCCCAGTAGGCAAGGTCTTTCACACACGTTTTTTTTTTCCAACTTGTTCTGAAGTAGAATAATACAATCATAGAAATGTAGGGCTGGAAGGGATCTTGAGAAGCCATCGAATCCAACCTCCTCCACTGAGATAGGACCAAGTATACCTAGAGATCCTTGGTATGTGTTCTTAAAAACCTCCAATGATGGGGATTCCACAACCTCCCTTGGAAGTTGATTCCAGAGCTTAACTACACTTATAGTTAAAATGTTTTTCCTAATATTTAACTGGAATCTCCCTTGCTGCAGATTAAGCCCACTATTTCTTGTACTATCTCCAGTGGACCTGGAGAACAATTGATTATAGTCCTTTTTATAACAGCAATTAATATATCTGAAGATTGTGATTTGGCTGGGAAAATTTAGTCCTGAGAAAAGAAGACCGAGGGAAGGCTTGATAGCACAGTCCAAATGAACTCCTTTCTGGGTATTAAAGAGTCCAATCAATAAACAGTCTATTTGCCCTCACTAAAGTCTTCAGCCCTGGCTCTGGGCCCTTTAAATTCAGCTGGGATCACAAATAAGCCTTGTTCTCTTCTTTGATGTTTTATACCACTTTACCTGTGGCTGGTAGGAGAACCCTGGCCTACCTACTATTCCAGTTTCCAACCCAGGAACCCTAGCCACATATTGCTTAATTCAATTTGTTGCTGCTGCTTCCCTGGGCATCTTCCTTCTTGGCCCCTTTAACTTCACCTTTACCACAGGGTTAAGGTTCTTAGATCCTCTCGCTCCCTGAAAAACCAGATATGCAAAATGCAGCCAGAAAACCAACATTAGTTATGCCACAAACAAATTTTGGCCAGAAAGGAGATCCCTCCTTCACCCCTCTGGTCCCAGCCAGGAACTGACTTGCTAAGCCCCTGCAGTTCCTTTTATCTGGGCCAACAGGGCCCTGATTGGCTGTTGCTGGCTCTTCTAGCCTTTTGAGGCCCAGGTCTCTGGTTTCCAAAATGGCTGCATCAGAGAATCATCTCTAGGCAAGCCTGTAGGACCAACCTTTGCTGCTCTGTTCCTTTCAGCTTGTGTCTTCTTAGATTGGGGTGCAGAGAGCTGCAAAGGCAGACAAAACCTTTTCACGCACCTCTATACCAATATTCCAGTCATGAGACTTATCCAAACAACTTTCTGTGAAACCAGTAGAGTAATAATTTAGCTTATGTACTAATACTGTCAGTTCTTCCTGTTTATTCACCATATTCCTTGCATTTGTGTATAGACATTTAAGATATTGAGCAGATTCCCCCACTGATTTCCCTCTTGTTGCTCTGATGACCTTATTGCAATTTCCCATGTGCCCCCCAGCATATAGTCTTCTGTTAAGGTTGCCTTTTTTATGCTTACCTGGGTTTTTTTGTCACCTGCCCCCTTTGAACCTACTTTAAAGCCTTCTTCGCTGAGGTTGGCAAGAGGGTGCACAAAGATGCTCTTCCCCTTCTGGGTCAGATGGACCCCATCTCTTCTCAACAGTAAGTGGCACTCATTACTCTTAGAGTAGATGGATCAGTTCTAGAATGGTAATTCCTATGTATTATAAGCCAAAGAAATAAACCTAGTGTTTAAATGTAATAATATTGATATTTAGTTCATATCTTTTTTGTGACTTTATTATTACTATTTATATTTCAGTAGTGCCTAGGAGTCCTTAGTCATGGCCCAGGATGCCAACGTGCTAGGGTCTGTACAAAAATAGAACAAAAAGATGGTCTCTGCAATTTGGAAATGAGGCTAAATTAAAAGTCCTGGATAAAAGTCACCATCTTCCAGTTAGCAGTAATGTGAGAGTTTCTTGTCTCCTCTTGAGTTTTGATCACTGATGCTCTGCACTTTTCCCATCGTTTCTGGACTTGTAGCATTCTTTTACCTGCTAGCACCAAACTTACAAAGTTAAAGGTTCAGCAGGCTCACGTTCAGTTAGCGCCTCCTTAATTCTCTGTCCAGACTTCATCCTTGCTCATAACTACGAGTCCTGCTTTCATGAAGATTTGTTGCTGAGCAGCTTTTCTGCAGCAACACATTAAAAAAAAAGTCTACTTTTCTTTATGCTGCATTAGTAAAAGTCATTGGTGGAGACAGTCTAGTAGCTGGACACAATAGGAGTCTGGCACACTCATTATGACTAGATGTTTATTGTGGAAGCTGCTGACTAACTCACAGTAACTAAAATAAAATTTTCCAAAATAGACACAGATGATAAAAACAGATAATCACAGCAGAGAGACCATAGAACTATGGAGCACACACAAGGCTCTGATAGGTGTACTTCACGGCCTCATTATAATCAGTAAATCGATCTTAACTCAGACTGTCATCTACCCTTATTTTTAAGGCCTATCTCATCTTGCCACTTCAGCTAACACGGCAGTAGTCCAGTCATGTGCCTTGGCATCACTTGGCTCTCAGATAACAACTGAGTGCTATTCTGTTAATGTCCTTAGAATCACCAGGCTTCCTCGTCCCACCTCTAGTCAGAAGGTCTACTTGGGCAAAGGAATATGATTCCAGTATGACCACATGCACAGCTCTTCAACCACTCAATGTACTGGATTCCACACATAGGTGGAGAAATCTTTCCTCAAATGTAGCCAGTCAATAGGGATTTAGACAAACAGGCTTGAGATGATGGAAAAGGGCAAGTATCCAGCTGATACACAAGCACACAAAGGAAAACAAACACCTTGAGGTAATTGTGAGTTCCAGGCACAGGCCCATACTGGGTCAGTGTTAGCAGATATCACCAAATAATTCAGTTGTCCTTGCCTAGAGTAAATAAGCAAGTTCTTTGAGAATAGGACACTGAGCACTTAAGGCAAAAGTCAAATAAATTAAAATCCAGTGTGTTGCTACAGCATAACTTCAACATAAGGCTCTTTGCTGCCTAATGAGACTATATGTGATAAGGCCTCTGTATTCAGCCTCCCAGTTTAATTGAAACTTACTATAGGGAAAAAAGCCTTTTAAAAACATAGGTAAATTTTAAAAGAACTTAAATGGTTTAAGACCCATTGACTTTCAATAAAGCTTCGGATCCTAAGTACCTAAGGGATTGTCTGCACTAGAATGTTGTACTGCCCTAAATCACTAAGGCACTGTTGAAAATGTTACAATGATCAGAGCACAAACTCCTAATTTTGCTTCCAGGAATAGCTGTAAAGACAAGTGAGGATACTTAGGGACTGATTCAGATCTCACTTACACCAGTTTGACACTTGTGTATCCCTACTTGCTTCAGTGAAATTACTCCTGATTCACAATGGATTAAGTGAGAGCAGAACCAGGATTTCAATTTCTGTTCCTCCTTGCCTTAGCCTGTCCTTAATATTCACCACTGGGTGGATTTCTTGTTTTAAGCTCTTTGTTCGGAGTGTAGCACAATGGACCCTCAGTCCTGATTGTGACCTCTGGGACCTTCTGTAATGTAAATAAATAATAATCATGATAATGAATTATAAAGCAAAGGAACAACATTTGGGCATCAAAAAAGTCATATACATTTTTGAAAAATTTGTTTTTTTTTAATAGTTAGTTTACTGTTTATTTTGATCAGCTACAGGTATTTGCAATGTTCACCCCATGGAATGTTGTAGGATTTTTAAGATAATGCAGGGTTCCCTTCTGGCACATCTTTTTAAAGAGATGTAGCACCCTTTTATTATTATTTTTCCCATGATGAGGCTAACTAGATAACTATAGCCCTTTGGGCTCTCTTGGCAAATGCCTCAGTTCTTTGGGCTACTGCTCAGTCTCCTGATCAGGGAACATGCATTAGGATGGAGCCAGATGAGCAAAAGACAAGGTTTAAGAGACATTCAAACATTTTAACCTCACACCCATAGAATGCAGCATCTTGTTTCACTAAGCTTAGAAAAAACATCAGATAAGCCTTTCACAGTCAAGTGCAGCCTGTTTAATATAGTGTATAATACACAGTAAAATCCTATTTAAATACATATTGGATCTCATACAAACAACAAAAAGGTAATTCTCAGTGTATGTAAACACAGCGAAGGGGAGGGTCACACTTCTGTTACACAAACTGACCTTTGCAGAATTCTTCAAATTTAGTAATGAAACTGATAGATTCACATGATGCATATGCAGCAAGCCTCTTTGTCTTCATGTCCTTGTGCTCATTATAAAGGCATGGACGCAGAGCATGGTTTATAGAGTGATGATAAAATACACCATGGCACCTGGGCTCCCTGCAGAGCTCTGAAGATTTATCTGTCTTTAGATGAGGTACTGTACAGGGATGGCTCAATCCCATCGTTGTGCTGGTGAACTTAAACCTGGACTTGAAAGGATCACTCATCTGGCTAGAAGAATAATTTAGTCTTTGTCCATTCTAGAGTTTGTCCTCCTGGGTCTGTATTTTAATAAAGGACATCAGTTTACTCAATTGTGCTGACTTGTGTTTTTTGGTTTTGTGATTTAAACTATGTGTATTAAGAGGTCTAATAGTAGTTTTATCTCAAAAAAATAAATAAATCCCCTGCTTTAGTTGAACAGAGCATGTCTGCTCTTTGTGCTAACATGCATAGAAGGAAGACCTTGAAGAAGGGTACGTGGCTGAAACTAGATTGTAAGCAGAGAGTAGTAAATCCATGCCACTATATGAACAGTGTTCTAAGCTTTAAATTGATGCATTACTTACATTTGCAAGGGTATTGAAAATATAAAATCCTTCTTCATACTGTGCACACTAATGTCGTGTTAACATGTTTTTTTAAATGGGTCCTTCTTCATCAGATGAGTGCTTTTGAAATGACTTTATTAATCCAATCTGAAATCCTCCTTCTAATGATTTTAAAACTCACAGGCCCTTCTTTCTTTCAGCAGATGTAACGTATATAGAATCAAACTAATCCTCCACATCATGTCTTGTGAATTTCTAAGCCTAACCAACGTTTTGTGGTGGGCAGGTTGTAAAATTCACTATCTCTAACAAATAATTAATTTGAAAGATGTAACTAATGTAAAATTATGATGTTAAAAATGTGACTGCTGTAAGATTTGGGTTAGTCTGTTGTGAGGGTTTTCATTATCTATTTATATTAGGGAAGAGCAGAATGGCCCCAGCTGTGATCAAGGCCCCTTTGTGCTAGGCACTAAACAAACAAATAGTAAGAAACAGTCTCTGCCCCAAAGAGCTCACAGTTTAAAAAAGACAATATAGATAGCCCTATTTTATGGGGAACTGAGGTCCATACCGTACCACACCATGCAAGGCCCCAGTCCTGCTAATATGGATGCATATGCTTTACTTTAAGCATGTAAGTAGTCCCAAGAAGTCACTAGTGAAGTTACAGTGACTTCAGTGGGACTAGTCACATTCTATTTGTGGGATCAGGGCCCCTGTGATTTCCCCTAGGGCCACACAGGAAGTTTGTGGTAGAGTCAGCAATGGAACCCAGATTGCCTGAGCCCTTCAATGAGCTTACACCAGTGATGAATTTATTTAGGATAATCGCTTTAAATCAGGGAGAAGGACAACAAATGGACAAACTATTCTTCTGGTGCCTGTCACAGTCTATGATTTACAGATCCACAACTAGTTTCCTTTCCATTCTACAGTATTTCCACTGAGAAACATCTACAGGACACTACTACCTCTCCCTTAAAATTAGAGATGGATCCAAAGTCCAGGACACAAGTACCCCTGAATTTTGGAAAATTCCAGATCTAAACTTTGCACCTCAGGCCCACCTCTTGTTACAATAAAAATCACTAGAATTTGTATGGATGCAATAATGAGAATCTGCCCCTCTCCTAGTCCCCAGAAGTTGGGAGCTCCAAGTTTCTGGTATGCTGCCTAATCACATTCTGCGGCACTACAGAATGAGGATGTTCTCCCACACGGTCAGTTCTTTTTTCATAGCTCTTGATCTTGGGATACTGATCTCTTCCTGCTTGAGCAGCGTAGATGAGCTCCCAGCTGATTCACTTCAGCTAGACTTCTTTACATTCCTATGCACACTCTGTGTCTTTAAGGGGCCTACGCTTTGAATGGGTAAACTTGGACATGTCTTTGGGGTTGCTTGTTACTGTAGGAGAGTGGAGGAAGAATACATCAGGGCTCTTTCCACTAAGGCAAGGGTTTGGCATTTGGCAAGCAGCTGGTTCAAGGCTCTTGTCAGGAAGGGCAGAGTTTAGCAGATTTGCAGGTACAAACTGGGTTTTTTGTAACTGGGAGGAGTGAGAGGGTTTGGCATTTTTGAAGGAGTTTGGGTCAGAGCTCATTACTGGGGAGGAACTGGGAAGTAGGTTGGTTGGTTTTTGCCATAGGAAGAGGATGGCTTAATAAATGAGGACCTTCAGGCCTCTTTCTGAGGAACTGTTATATAACTATAATAGGATGTCTAGATACTATGGTGATGGGCACCAGAGAGATGTAAATAACAACAACAATAGCAGTGATTAATAATGAACAATGCAAATGCTTAAATCAATGAAATGTTCCTGCTTTACAGAGATGGGCAAAATGGCTGTCTTGGTTTTGCCTTCTGGCCTTAAAATTTAGGACTATGTTGCTTTTCAAAAGGAGTGTGATTCTGTATCCAGACCCCAATTTATTGAGCCTCATCAGAACTCACAGGGAAGGTGAATGGGTTGTTGAGTGAAGGGTTCTAGTTCTGGCCCCTTTCTCACCCCTTTCCCCATCCATTTCAAGTAAATTTCAAATCATGTGCTGCAAACATGGTGCTGTCAGCAAGCACGTGCTTAACTAAAAACATACACTTTGTGCTATTAGTAGATAGCTGCTGAGGGGTGATAGTATTTATGGGTGATCACAGAGAGAAGAAAGACATTCATGCTTTGTACTTTTAAGCTTATGACATTGCTCTTATTTTCCTCTTTTGCCAGTGCCTCTGTACTCCAGGATAGACAGAATTGCATTGCAAAAGATGCTGCTGCCTCTACATATTTAGAGGTAAGTGAGCTGGTGAGAAGAAAAGATAAATCAACCATATAGGAGAAAATACTATCCATACCACAATGGCTAAACAACAAAGTAAAAGAAGCAGTGATAGGCAAAAAGGCATCCTTTAAAATGTGGAAGTTAAATCCCAGTGAAGAAAATAGAAAGGAGCATATACTCTGGTAAATGAAGTGTAAAAATATAATTAGGAAGGGCAAAAAAGAATTTGAAGAACAGCTAGCCAAAGACTCAAACAGTAATAGCAATTTTTTTTTAAGTACATCA
This sequence comes from Trachemys scripta elegans, assembly GCF_013100865.1. Taxonomy (NCBI): domain Eukaryota; kingdom Metazoa; phylum Chordata; order Testudines; family Emydidae; genus Trachemys; species Trachemys scripta. The sequence continues at coordinate 25,585,150 of NC_048301.1, forward strand.
GAAGCAGAAAGCATGCTAAACAACCAGTGGGGCCACTGGACAATCAAGATGCTAAAGGAGCACTCAAGGATGATAAGGCCATTTGCAGAGAAACTAAATGAATTATTTGCATCAGTCTTCATGGTTGAGGATGTGAGGGAGATTCCCAAACCTGAGCCATTCTTTTTAGGTGACAAATCTGAGGAACTGTCCCAGATTGAGATGTCATTAGAGGTGGTTTTGGAACAAATTGATAAACTAAACAGTAATAAGTCACCAGGACCAGATGGTATTCACACAAGAGTTCTGAAGGAACTCAAATGTGAAATTGCAGGACTACTAACTGTAGTCTTTAGCCTAACATTTAAATCAGCTTCTGTACCAAATAACTGGAGGATAGCTAACGTGACACCAATTTTTAAAAAGGGCTCCAGAGGTGACCCCAGCAATTACAGGCTGGTAAGCCTGACTTCAGTACCGGGCAAACTGGTTGAAACTATAGTAAAAAATGAAATTGTCAGACACATAGATGAACATAATTTGTTGGGTAATAGTCAACATGGTTTTTGTAAAGGGAAATCATGCCTCCCCAATCTACTAGAATTCTTTGGGGGGGGGGGTCAACAAGCATGTGGACAAGGAAGATCCAGTGGATATAGTGTATTTAGATGTTCAGAAAGCCTTTGACAAGGTCCCTCACCAAAGACTCTTAAGCAAAGTAAACTGTCATGAGATAGGAGGGAAAGTTCTTACATGGATTGGTAACTGGTTAAAAGATAGGAAACAAAGGGTAGGAATAAATGGTCAGTTTTCAGAATTGAGAGATGTAAATGGTGGTGTCCCCTGGGAGTCTGTACTGGGCCCAGTCCTATTTAACATATTCATAAATGATCTGGAAAAAGGGGTAAACAGTGAGGTGGCAAAATTTTCAGATGATACAAAACTACTCAAGATAGTTAAGTCCCAGGTAGACTGCAAAGAGCTACAAAAGGATCTCTCAAAACTGGGTGACTGGGCAACAAAATAGCAGATGAAATTCACTGTTGATAAATGCAAAATAATGCACATTGGAAAACATAATCCCAAATATACATATAAAATGATGGAGGCTAAATTAGCTGTTATCACTTAAGAAAGAGATCTTGGAGACATTGTGGATAGTTCTCTGAAAACATCCACTCAATGTGCAGCGGCAGTCAAAAAAAGTGAACAGAATGTTGGGAATCATTATGAAAGGGATAGATAATAAGACATAAAATACCATATTGCCTCTATATAAATCCATGGCATGCCCACATCTTGAATACTGAATGCAGATGTGGTCACCCCATCTCAAAAAAAGATATATTGGAATTGGAAAAAGTTCAGAAAAAGGCAACCAAACATGATTAGGGGAGTGGAACGGTTTCTGTATGAGGAGAGATTAATCAGACTAGGACTTTTCATCTTGGAAAAGAGACGACTAAGGAGGGATATGATAGAGGTCTATAAAATCATGACTGGTGTGGAGAAAGTAAATAAGGAAGTGCTATTTACTCCTTCTCATAACACAAGAAGTAGGGGCCTCCAAATGAAATTAATAGGCAGCAGGTTTGAAACAAACAAAAGGAAGTCTTTTTTCACATAATGCACAGTCATCCTCCTTGCCAGAGGATGTTGTGAAGGTCAAGACTATAACAGGGTTCAAAAAAGAACTAGATAAATTAATGGAGGATAGGTCCATTAATGGCTATTAGGCAGGATGGGCAGGGATGGTGTTCCCAGCCTCTGTTTCCCAGAAGCTGGGAATGGGCGACAGGGGATGGATCACTTGATGATAAACTGTTCTGTTCATTCCCTCTGGGGCACCTGGCATTGGCCACTGTTGGAAGACAGGATACTGGGCTAGATGGACCTTTGGTCTGACCCAGTATGACCGCTCTTATGTTACCTACTGCTGCTTGGGTCAGATGCAGAGCTATAGTGCCTGAGCAATGGTGCTCTGGGTCACTGAAGGTGCTATGCCTCAGGAGTGCAAGGGAGCACACATAGAGCAGTACTTCTTACACCTCCCGCAGAAATGTTCTTCGCACACTGTCCCTGGGTGCTAGCAAAAGAGCAGGGAGGGCAAGACTGGGAATGAGGGATTGTTTCATAGCAAGTGGAATGATTTAATGTTGGCTCAGAATGTAGGAGTTGCTGCTGTGGAATTCAGTCTCATTGTGCCCTGAAGTAACTGTGGCTGTGGCTATGGCCAGAGACTCAGGCCACTTGCTGCCTCTTTGTGGCTGTGAGCGGCCACCAATCAAACTAGATATTACCTCCCCCACTGCACTCAGGGATTCCTAGCTACAGTATTTTTGCCTCAGTCCTGTGTGGGTGTGATGTGGAGTTTCTTGTACCTTTTCCCCTTTTCTTTCCCCAGTGCACCCATGCACAACCAGTCAGAATTTATCCCTGAATAACAAAATCTCTTGCAGATAAGAAGAGAGGTGACATTTATACCAGTCTCAGAGGGATGGGAAACACCTCAAGGGCCTTTCCAGAGAATAAATCCAGGGGTGTGTAACATATTTATTCTATATTCTCATTTTGTCTGATAGAGGTGAATTCACAGAGGCAATAGCAGACTAGATTTTTCCCCGCTGTGTGACCTGGGGTCTTTGTTGTGCTGAAAAAAAAAAAAAAGAGTTGTTTTATGAGGTGGACACACCTCTGGGGTTTTACTGTCTCAGCAGACTAATGTTCAATGGTCTATTATCTCCGTAGTTTCTGAAGACATGAAACTGAATTCTAGTAGCAATGGTTCAGCTAGAGAGCATGTAGGTGAGTAGAAAGTTCCCAGTTTGCAGTGACGCTTTTACATTCATTCTGGGATGGAGAGGCAGAGAAATGACTGGTGGGGATCCCAGAAGCCAAACAGCAGACATGGAAGAAATTGGTGATTATCTGCTTGACTAAAGCTAGCAGGGAGAAAACTTGCAGTTGATCAGTTATGTGCCTTACACAATGATTGCTTCCAAAGTCAGCATAAATAGAAGGATCCTGTGAGCTGAAATGTAGATCTGGATCTAAATGCTGCAGCTGGGCCTCAGCTGTAATATTTAATGGCAATTTTTGTATGGAAGTATATGAAGTACATGAATACAGTAGATGCAGTTTAGTCTTAGTACACGATGTTTGTTTCAGATGCTGCTAAAATATAACAATTATTTTTAGTTTAGTTATACCTTGTAACATATCCAAGAACAGTGTCTCTGTCTTTCTTTGCATCTCTGTGTGCTTCTATATATAATCACTTGTATCTGTACGTATATACTATATACACCTCTACCCCGATATAACGCTGTGCTCAGGAGCCAAAAAATCTTACCTGGAGCGCTGCTTTACCGTGTTATATCTGAATTCGTGTTATATCGGGTCGCGTTATATCAGGGGAGAGGTGTATGGGTCTACTCTAGTTACAACTCCATGATAGATAGATAGATAGCTGTAAATAATGTATACAAGTATCAGTTTTCTATATTCAAGACAGTTATAGAAATCCACACATTTGCTACAAGTAAAACAGACAACTCATTTAAAAGGAGAAATTGAAAAAAAAACCCATATGTTATCATTGAAATAAATTAAATTCACTTTTTTTTTTTTTTTTTTGCCATTCATTCTCTCTTTTCTCCTGCATCAAGTTTGCAGGAAAACACTCAGTTTTGATAAAGTAACATGGTTTTTAAGATCGGTATAAAATTAAGTTTTGCGTATGTTAAATGGTGACTAGATTGTGCTTCACACTGTTTTCCAGTAGAAGAGCACATTATTTCATTATCTTGCCTGAAAGTGGAATGTAGGATAAAAAGAAAGGTAAATGTGTCTAGTCCTTAGGCTACCCTTTCTCCAGGGTGTCAGTTCTTCCCTAGACACTAGGATAAACAGTTTATTAAAAGCTAAAAAGTGTGTATTGTCGAATTCTTTATGGAAGGAATCTCCTCAGATAAACTATCCAACCATAACATCTGAACAATGGGAAGCATCTTTGTTAGTAAAGTTTTAGGATAAGAAGAATAAAACTATTTGAACATTAACAGAAACATTCTTGAGGCAGGTATTCTTTTTATAATGCAGCTTCTCTGTTGTGATCACCAGAATTATCAGGATTTCAACATAGATCTAGAAATCTTACAAAGCTATACTGACTGCTGTTGCTTTTAGTGCATGTTTTACTTAAAGCTGTGAAAATGAATGGAGAAATAAAATCTTAAATTTGTGTAAATTCTTTGGAAGTGTTTTAGTTGCTGTTTAATCCCCCACTCTCTTACTCTCCCCCAGTTCTGATCTAGCTTCATGTGAAATACACAGAGAATGGCATAGAAAGAGGCATCATAGCTAGAAGAGGACATCCGGTTGGACTGATGTAATCACCCAAATGCCTCTCTAGTTCAGCTCTAATTGAGGCTGGCATGACTTGGCAGCACAAAAGGAAATTTTGTTGATGAAATTTCATCATTGTTAAGTGAGAGGATCAGCCTTAGGTAAGATCACCAAGTGTGTAGTAGAAATCAGCAGGTCACATTTTGATCTCAGTTGTACCTGTGTAAATCCATTAAAGGAAATGTTTACTTTAATAGATTTACCTCTCAGCTACATAAATACAGAATTTGGGCTAAGCACATTTTCCAAAGGCATTTTTTACATTACACTCACAGGATCGTATGTTAAACTGCATGGTATAAGCCATGTGATCCACTCTATTTATATAAAGGCAACTATGCACTATAGTCCATGCAACCACCAATGCTTCTTCCACCAGGTGATGGAGGGTGAGATGAGTGAGGTATCAGAAGAACAGCCATTGCATGCCACATGTTCCCCTCTCAGAGTAGCAGGGCCTATGATGTAATTTACACCATTAATTACTACTGCTGTAAGTAGAGGTCACTTCTTCTCTACAACTCTCAGAGGCTCTAGAGGAGGGTGGTGCATAGAGTTAACAGGCCCCCCAAAAGAGGACCCTGTGTATAAGCCTGAGTGCCACTGATTCTTAACTGTCTTCCTGCTACTTTCAAGCTTACACTAGAAATTCTGCTCATTGCCTTTCCTGCTCCACATGTCTGCCAATCCCATGCAGTGAATGAGCAGCCTTTCAGCACTTAGTATTTCAGGAGACTTGTTCTTCTTTCTGCTCTTTTAAGCATGACATGGCCATAAATACTTTGTCCCCTTATGGTGCCTTCTTTTTGCTGCTTTGTGCTGATTGGCCTCTGAGGTAGAGAACAACAAAGGGAGCTGGAAAAGAAGAGAGGCCGCAGTTCCAGAGATGGAGCAGGGATTTCGTGGCTAGAAGCTCCTGAAAAGTGGGAAGGCAAAGGAAGAGAAACAGTGCAAAAAATGTTATATTATTGGAAATCACCAGATGGTGCTACCATAGGAAAGCCTTACACATCTTGTTTATCTGAATGTAGATGCAGTTAGATCTTGAAAGAAATAATATATTGTTAGTTGCAGTGCACTTCCTTTGGGAAGTTGTTACATTTGCAAGTGAAATTAGTTCATTGTCTGAGTCTATCTCCATTAAATCATCTCTAGGTGAAGAGCTGCTGTGTATTGAATATATCCCATGCAGCAAACAAAAAAAACACTACATGATTGTGACGTTATTGATATAATCTGGGACCATATAGATCATTGTTGCAACCGAGGTACTGTAGTGGCACCCAGATCTTGTATAAAAGGGGTCAAATGGGGTGTCTAAGACAAGATTATGGTTTACTGGTTATGATTATGCTGTCTATATGTGTGTATTACTTTTGTAGTTGAAGTTATGAATATTGGCTCTATACTGTCTGTATTTCAAACTTATGCTATGCTGCTGGGGGACATCCCAGACAAACTGGTGTTAGCTCTGCCGAGCCTGCTTGATGGCCCATTAAGGACCATCAGCTATACAATGGACCCATTGAGAGAAGGCAAATATGCCTTGAGACTCAGCAAAGTATGCAGGAACTTGCCCATGTGACTCCAGACTCCATTTTGCTGTAATTTTCCACAGTAAGAACAAAGGTGTTCTTACACCTGGAAAAGACTATATAAGGCTGATGCCTCATCTCCATCTTGTCTTCAATCCTGCTTCATACCTCTGGAGAAACTTTGCTACAAGCTGAAGCTTTGAACAAAGGACTGAGGACCCATCCCAGCGGGGGATGTATTCCAGAGACTTGATTTGAACCTGCAGTTTATTCCATCGCTGCTGCAAGCCTGAACCAAGAACTTTGCCATTACTGTATGTAATTGATTCCATTTAACCAATTCTAACTCTCATCTCTATCTTTTTCCTTTTATGAATAAACCTTTAGATTTTAGATTCTGAAGGATTGGCAACAGCGTGATTTGTGGGTAAGATCTGATTTGTATATTGACCTGGGTCTGGGGCTTGGTCCTTTGGGATCAGGAGAACCTTTTTCTTTTACTGGGGTATTGGTTTTCACAATAATTTGTCCCCATAACGAGTGGCACTGGTGGTAATACTGGGAAACTGGAGTGTCTAAGGAGATTGCTTGTGAGACTTGCGGTTAGCCAGTGGGGTGAGACCGAAGTCCTCTTAGTCTGGCTGGTTTGGTTTGCCTTAGAGGTGGAAAAACCCCAGCCTTGGGCTGTAACTGCCCTATTTGAGCAATTTGTCCTGAGTTGGCACACTCTGTTGGGTTCCGCCAGAACCGCATTGTCACAATGATGTCAAAAATTTTCTGTGCACTTCCACAATTTGTGCATATAGCAAGATCATCTGATATTAGGAGCATCTTAGAATTCAGAAAGAGATGTCATAAGGTCCAGGAGAGAAGGTTCCAGAAGTGTGGAGTAGTAAGGCAGTTGGAAGTAGCTGAGGAATGTCAGGAGACAACTAACTTTCTCTGATCTCAAATTGACTAATAATTTAAATAAATAAAGATATCCTATCTCCTAGAGCTAGAAGGGACCTTGAAAGGTCATTGAGTCCAGCCCCTTGCCTTCACTAGCAGGAACAAGTACTGATTTTGCCCTAGATCCCTAAGTGGCCCCCTCAAGGATTGAACTCACAATGCTGGGTTTAGCAGGCCAATGCTCAAACCACTGAGCTCTCTCCCTTCCCCCCTAAGCTAGCTCTCCCATAAATGTCTTTTGGGAAGGAATTAAATGGCACAGAAGAATTCAAAGTACATAGTTCAGGCCAGCATCCCAGAGAAGTTTGAGAGCTCGCATCTGGGGGTTTTGGTTTTGGCCTTTCTCTAATAAACCAGATTTCATCCCTAATTAGAAACAATGAGTTTGTGATTTTTTTTCCCATGTGCACTTTATTGCTTATGAATCTACTGTTGAGAGCTGTCACTTTGGTTTAAAACTTTCTTCTCAGCTGCAGACAGGAATCCTTTCTGCTTCTGGAGTCTATAAGTTTGGTAAATGTTTGTGCCTTACCCTGAGGTCAGTGATGTCTATAGTTTAATTTAAGACATTAGAGAGAAACAATTAGTTTGCCTGGTGCCTAAACTGCTGCTGAATAAACAACCACAGAAGCTAAATTCTTTAGAAAAAATCCTCATAACTTTGTTTATCTGGCCTCTCTGTTGGCATACAGATGCAAGAAATTGCTTCAGTTAATTTTAATTCTTCCCATTTCCCCAGCATTGTGCTACTTTACCCTGCAAATAAATGTAGCAGGAAGATACCTATAGATGTTCTCAGCAGCTGGAGGGTTTATGATCTAACCTAAAAAATGCAAGTTGGTTTGCTTGTAGTAATTAATACCAGTAACATTTCTGCTAAATGCTTGTGTGTGTATCTTAGAGCTCTCTGGGTCTCAGCAGCAGGTTATAGACCTGAAGGGCATATCCAATCCATTTTTTAATTTCAGTTCACAACACCTTACTTTTGCTGAATGGCTTGCAAACCCCGGTGAACCGTTATAACCCCTAAATCCCTGGTTTCACATAGGAATAAACACCCAACTCCTAATTTAACTTCTAAAGTAACCGACTTAACCATGTCATCTATCAGACATATTTCTGATTTACTTTATATAAGAAAAAACCATTTATTTAGGAATATTTTAGGCAACCAGAGCTGGATGCAGTTACATCTAGATGGAAAAAATACACCAAGACAGAATGTGTTGGCAGGGCCAGCTCTAGGTTTTTTGCTGCCCCAAGCAAAAAAAATTTTGGCTGCCCCCTCTTCCCCCCCTCCCCTTTTTTGGGCTTTTACACGTTTGCACTTTGCAATGGGTTTTTGTTCTGTTTTGTTTTGTTTTGACTGTTTACAATTTTTTTAAAAAATGAAAACAGAGAATTTATAGTTAGTGAAATAAAACAATTTCCTACTAGTGTACTCGTTTAATTTTAACAAAATCACAATTACAAACCATTTGGGTTTAACTATACACTGTAATGAAAAACATTAGTGTCTTCCAGTGCACGCAGTTTCTCATAAATTAAAAGAATTTATATGAACTGAATTGTTCTGTTTTTTATACTTGCGTTGTCTTTTAATAATTTAATGGTACTTTCAATTGAAATGAATGCGAGTCCTGACAAACGATTTGGAGACATGGTGGACCTCAAATAATTTTTTAGTAATTTCAGTTTTGAGAAACTGCGCTCACCAGAAGCCAGTGATACTGGTAACGTTGACTTTTTAAAAATACTTATTTGAAGTATGAGAGAGTTTTTCTAATTCTTTTTGCGGTTTCTCTCTTTGTTGCCAGTAGGCAGCACCGGAAAGTTGTTTTCATTTTTGTCCTGGCATTTTAGCCCTATAACCACTGGCACCGACGTGACGCGGAAATTGGCGCAAATGGCGCCGATAGGGCAACACAGTACACACAAGTAATCGTGATTCCTGATTTAATTAATCACTAACCATTAACTTTTACACATTTACGCATGTTTACATTATGAGTGACCGTGTCATGACGTGACACAATATTTTTCATATCATGCTCCTATCGCACTACTGGAGATTTTTTGGAACTTCATGTATTTTTTTTTCTGTACATTGGTGGATTTTTCCAAAAAAAAAGGATGGCCGGAATGCCACCCCTGGAAATGTGCCGCCTCAAGCATGTGCTTGTTTTGCTGGTGCCTTAAGCCGGTCCTGTGTGTTGGTTTTTAACTAAAAGGTTCTTTATTAAGGTGGAATCAACAAGTGCTAAAGGAAACTATAGTAATTCTAGAGAAAAATATCTTGTTAACCTGGAGCAAAGGCTTTGGGCTTAAATTAATAAATACTTGTCAGTATGATCTTGCTGGACTATATGGAGAATCCAGTCCACATTTAAAAAAAAAAAAAAAAGATGTCCTGAGATTCTTGAGTAAAGGGAGAGATGACCCATTCTCAGTGCCTTCCAATTTGTACTAGGGATGTCCTTAAGAATGCAGATGTTCCTATAATTGTTGATAGTGTATTCAGTAACCAGTCCAAGTTGCTTCCACCCACCTGAGGCTGAGGAGAAAGTGATGGACTTTCTGTCAGCCCTACATTTCTGATTGTTTTGAACTATTCTTGGAAGCAACAACGTACTCACTGATATAAAGAGAACTAAAAAAAGATGTTTATTTTCACAAGAAGATGTGTTTTACTTTCCTGATTTGCACAAGCCATAGGGAACACAAGTCTCCAGTAAGTGGTCTGTGCTGTAAGATACTTTACTAGCAGTTGGTATCAGATAGTAATTTTTAAATCAGTCTGAATTAAGGTCAATTAAAAAAAAGAAACATTGACTCTATCATCTGGTATCCAGATGAAGCTAAGGCTATCCTACATACATATATATATAGGATGCAAATGATGTAAGAAGACAGATGAGGGAAAAGAGGATGAGAAAAGAGTTAACAATATGTGTTCCAGAAACTTCTAGTTGAAGGTGAAATGAAATATCAACTATTAGGATGTTGATCTGCTCTTTGGTAACTCTTATAATTGCTGCAGAGATGGGCAGATGTCTGGTCACAGCTGTTTATGAGAGAGTTAGAAGTCAAGCCACTTTTCCATTTTTTATTGACCTGCCTTGCTCATCTTCCTGTGCCCTTCTTCCCCCACACCACCCTTTGCTAAACTCAGCAAGAAAACTTGAACTCAAAGCACTGAAAACATTTCTATTATTTAGCTTTGCTCATTTCTCACTGTTCTTTTGAGAATTTATAGTAGAATTAATAATAGTAGATGTGGTGAAAAGAGAATGTTGGATTTTATCCATTTCATGGCTGGTCCATCACAGTGAAGGGTAAACCAGTGCAAATAGACGTGTTCTATGTTTGAGGTTTATACAAAAGTGCATCATGCTAACAGAAAAAGTTCATGTGTTTCCTTTGTCCATGTTTTATTGAAGAATAGTAAATTATGCCCAGCTGACAAAGGGTTATACTTTGCATTAAGCTATTGTTGAGGGGAGGAGTTGGGGAAATCACTTCCTATCACATGTTTTCCTGTCTCACTTTGAATCTCTGAGCCCAACTGATGGTAACTCAATGATTATTCCAGCTGGCTCTAGGCTGAGCTCCTGGATTGTCTGTTTGCTAGAGAAGCCCATTTGTATGTCTGGACTGTGTGTAATTTTTACCAGAATGAAAAAGGTGCATAGTAATCATCATCATCAATAATTGTGCTAGCGTCTGAGATCCAGAAATGAAACTGCTTCTTCTGCTTTCCTTGTTCCAGCTGAATATGATGCAAAATCCAAATAAAACACCATTAATGATTAGTGTTACACTTGATTTTTTTGCATTATTTCCATTTTAATAATCTACAGAAACATTTGATTTTCAACTGTGTTCATTTAATTAATGCTTGCAAGGTACTTTGCACTTATACAGAACCTTTCATTTAGATTATAAAAGTATTTCTGTTAGGCTAAAATTATTAAATATGTGCACATTTAAAAAATTCTTCCTCACTGTTTTAATGGTTACTGTATATGCCTTTGCAAAAACCGGTTAAAAGCCATGTCAAAGTTGTGTTTGTACTTTTATTCCCTGAATGTGCAGTCCATTTTTTGATGGGGGGTTAGGGGCAAAAGGGGGAAGGAGTTATACATACAAAGAAAGGAACCAGTACTGAATTTAATATCATTACCATGCAGCAATCTACAACATAGCATTTTTTTTAAATCACAGATGCTTTAATATAAGTAAACCGAGCCTTTGCTTGGCCTTTTAGTTCACATAATCCCTACCTCGCTTTTTTATCCTTCTGGTATGAGCAGATGGGAAACAGGAATCTCAAATTACTGTCCTCCCATTACTCCTAGTGCCATATTCTCAACCCTATCTGGATCTTTCTAACTGTGTGACTTTCCCATTTACTTCTTCACTGTCTCATTATTAGAGAAGCACAATGTTATTTGATGGATCTCCAAGACCACTACCGAGGCTGTTGTCAAATTAGAACTAATGCCTTTTTGGACAACAAACTATCATTTCCTTAAACCCATGAGGGACATGCGCAGTTCATATGCAGTACATCCATAGGGCTAGGTGGCACAGTGTATTGATGCCCCAGTAAGTGCCTTCACTGGGCAGTGCCCCTCTTGGATTACTGCTCCTCCCCAGGGAAGCTAGGTGAGAGTGTGGCTCAAGAGAAGTACAGTCCCTCCCAGAGCTCCAGAGAGCAAAGGACGAGTGTGCATGTGGCATAAATCCGAGGAGGGGTGCAGCTGCCTCCCTTCTCCTGATTTAGCTAACACTGCCTCCTCCTCCTTAATTCTTCCCTGCCCTGTGGTGCAGGGTTTGTACCTTAGGGAACACTATAAGAGACCAGGCTGTGAAGGAGGGATTGTACTGGCACTCTTCCTGATTGCACCAACGCAAGGCTCAGGCATGTTCTACCCATTGGCATTCTGGGACTCTGTTGCATCTGGTGTCATATCTTTACTAGTAAATTTTTAATAATTGTGTGCATAAGGATGTTCTATACATTGCTGAGGCAATAACAGACAATAAAACAAGTAAAAGTTAATCACCCAAGCCCGCTTAAGGAATGGTATAACTCCGTGATACTCAGACAGCAGTGGCTCAGGAGCCAAATTAGCGATTACCCAAAAGAGCCCCAGTTGTGTGAATTCATTGTTTCATTTACTATAGTACTATGTATTTAGTAACACAGTATCTCAATACTATGTGTTGCAAAGAGCTGCAGGAGGTACATTATAGAGCCACTTGTGGCTTGGGAGCCTCAGTCCGAGTATCACTGGTACAGGTCTGTCACATCTTACGCGCATTTAACATGCACGATTTCAGCTTTACGCGGTCGGCAAAAACAAAAAAAAGAGAGAAAAATAACAATTTTAATACTGTACCTGTAGTGCGGGCGATTTTGCCCGCCATTACACTCAATGTAATTTTGACTATACGCGATTTTTGGTTTACGTGCTGACTGCGGAACGTCACCCCAGCGTAAGATGCGACAGACCTGTATAACTGAAGCATTTTATTTTGGATGATAAGAGTTTAACACATAATACAGAACTAACTGTTATGGTCTAGATTTGCAAAATCAGCTACTGATTTTGGATGGCCAAGCTTTTGGACATATCACACATCTTTAAAGGGCCTGGTTTTCAGAAAACACTGAGCATCCACCCTCAGAAAATCAAGCCCTTTTATCTCAGATCTCAAGCATCTCGGATTGGGAACCCATAATCACTAGTAATTTTTGAAAATATTGAGCTATATCATATGTATACTGTGATAATATGTCATTAGTATTGCTAATTTGTAACTTGTAATTTTATAACTAATAAGTAGAGCAGATTGAAATTTTCCAAATTTTGAAATTTTGATCAAAAAATTTCATTGAAATCTCAATTTCAGCCAAAAAAAGAAATGGATATTGTACAGAACTTTTTGCGGGTATCCCCATTTTTTTGACAATCTCTAACTAATATATAACTGCATTTTTAAACTCAAACTCCTTTTAAATTAGATCTATATAGTCTGTTCAAAAATCCTGTACAGATTACTGTTGAACCCCATTTATAAAATAGTCAGTGAATAAGAAAACATTACTCTTCAGTTCCCAGAGTTTCCATAATAAAAACATTAATCAGGAGCTAAATCAGAATTATTTTTATATTATTCAGATTGTTCAATTGAAAAGACAACAATTAGGCCCCAATCAATATTGTAATAAGTAAACACAAATGTATTACTTTCCAGATTACAAAATTTCAGTAGAAAGCTAAGTCAAAACTGCTTTTTATTTCAGTTAAATTAGACCAGATTATTCAACCTGGTAAGCAGGGGCGGCTCCAGGCACCAGAGCAGCAAATGCATCCCTGGGGCAGCAAGCTGCGGGGGGCGGCCTGCCAGTCCCTGTGAGGGCAGCAGTCAGTCTGCCTTCGGCGGCATGCCTGCGGGAGGTCCGCCAGTCCTGCGGATTCGGTGGCAATTCGGCGGCGGGTACGCCAAAGCCGTGGGACAGGCAGACCTCCCACAGAAACGCCGCTGAAACGGCGTAACCAGCGGACCTCCCGCAGGCATGCCGCTGAAGGCAGACTGACTGCTGTGTTTGGGGCGGATCTAGGGCAAAATCAGTACTTGGTCCTGCTAGTGAAGGCAGGGGGCTGGACTTGATGACCTTTCAAGGTCCCTTCCAGTTCTAGGAGATTAGATACCCACTTTATACTCAGTTCAAAAATTTCATAATGCTATTCCATTCATGAAGCAAATACTTTAAAACATATCTGACAAGGCAAAATGTAGCAAGAAAAAGAAATGAAACAGTAAATCTCAGCAAAGAAAACATGTGCCAGGAAAGAAATGTTTCCTTCTAACCTTTCTGGGGGGATATAAACATTTAGGTACAGCTGGGAAGATACAATTTATTTACTATTCCAATTTAACTCCAGACCTTTGTTGTCAGTCTTTCCTGGTCTAAAGAAGACTCAAAGATTACAATAAGAATTTTATTCAAAGGTTTAAAATCCGATAAAAATCATATAATCATAGAATATTAGGGTTGGAAGAGATCTCAGGAGGTCATCTAGTCCAATCTCCTGCTAAAAGCAGGACCAACACCCACTGAATCAGGGGTAGGCAACCTATGGCACGTGTGCCAAAGGCGGCACGCGAGCTGATTTTCAGTGGCACTCACGCTGCCCGGATCCTGGCCACCAGTCTGGGGGGCTCTGCATTTTAATTTAATTTTAAATGAAGCTTCTTAAACATTTTAAAAACCTTATTTACTTTACAGACAACAATAGTTTAGTTATATATTATAGACTTATAGAAAGAGACCTTCTAAAAATATTAAAATGTATTACTGGCACACCAAACCTTAAATTAGAGTGAATAAATGAAGACTCGCCGAGCCTTAAAAACTTCTAAGGATGAAGATTCCACCCCCTCCCTAGATAACCCATTCCAGTGTTTCACCACCCTCCTAATGAAATAGTTTTTCCTGATATCCAACCTAGACCTCTCCCACTGCAACTTGAGACCATTGCTTCTTGTTCTGTCATCTGCCACCACTGAGAATAGCCTAGCTCCATTCTCTTTGGAACCCTCCTTCAGGTAGTTGAAGGCTGCTATCAGATCTCCCCTCACTCTTCTCTTCTGTAGACTAAATAACCCCAGTTCCCTCAGCCTCTCCTTGTAAGTCATGTGCTCCAGCCCCCTAATCATTTTCATTGCCCTCTGCTGGACTCTCTCCAATTTGTCTACATCCCTTTTGTAGTGAGGGTACCAAAACTGGACCAAAATATGGATGGTGGAATTTTCGTAGGAATCAGGAAATATGTAAACATCTTTTATAGAATCAGTAGATATGGAATTTAAAAATGTGAGACAGTGATACTGAAATTAGTTCAGTATATGGATGCAAGAAGCCCAGGGATATATAATGTTGTTTGCCTTCAGAAACTTGTATAGGACCTCAATATTTTGATGGATTGGTGAGTCTTTTTGGTTTGTGTTTGTACAGTGTCTAGTACAATGGGTCCATGACTAGGACTCACCATGGTGAAATAAATAATAATAATAAAAGTTGCCTTACTTGTGACTTTGTGTTCTCTTCCTAAGTTGAAAGTTGGCGTATGCTTTCTTCTGCTATCTTAGCTCTCTAGGGACCATAGCCAGCTGGCATAGTTTAGAGAAGTTCTGAGGCTGCTCTTATCTACAATGGGGGCCAATGTAGAATTGACTCCAGGATCAGGGAGTTGCATCCATCTCCCTTGTGGCTCCTTCTTCTGCTATGCCCAGTGGAAATTGGGTGCAGCAGAGAATGTACCCTCTGCTATGGGTAATCAGAGCAGCCACAATTATATCTAGGCTTGGCAGAATTAATTTTTTTGAAAATAATTTCAATGGATAAGATTGATGTTCATTTCTAAGCATTTTTTCAATTTTTATTTATTTAAAATTGTGAGAAAATTTTATTGTGGGAAAATATGTGGGGTAGTCACACAATGGGGTTCCAACAATAATTATTTAATATCAGTAGCTATTGAGATTGAAAAAGTTGAAGCTTTATGATTGATGCAACACAAATTGTGAACATCTCAAAATATAATCTAAATATCCTTAAATGAAATGCTCAAGTTCTCCAGCAGCATTTTTCTCATTTTGCCTACCTGTACATTTTGATTATTTTCGATGGCTATATTTTTTGTCGGTTTGTGTGTGTATGGTGAAATTGAGGTTTACCAACATTTACCAATAAAAATCTAATCCTTCCAAGCCTACATACATTAGTTAGGGAGTAACATTTCAAGAACATGCAAGTCCCTTTTTCAGAAGTGACACAGACACTTAGGAGAGAGACAAGGAAGGTGAGGTAACAGACGTTAGTCCAATAAAAGATATTACCTCACCTATCTCTCTCACACCTTGGGATGAACTTGGCTACAACACTGCAACAGGACCTTAGTTTCCTTTCAGTTTTACCTAGGATATTTCTTCAAAGTTATGTAAACCCTCATGCTTCGTTAACTGATGGGGAGAAATATCCTCTGGGGTAGGTTATTTAATAATTGTCCATCATGGGTTATTTTTGCACCTTTATTTTTACCATCTGGCACTGACTGCTGCCAGAGACAGGAATTTCCATGAGCAGACCAGCGGTCTATCTAGTACTAGATCCTATGTTCTTCTGAGAAAGAACCTGCACCATGTGACCAGGCAGCATTCTGCAGACCACCAAGGAGTCCTCCATGAACTATAGTTTGGAAAAATGTTCCTAGGACAGATAGTCATAGGTCACATTAAATTTGAATTCAGTGGTGTGCAGACCTCAAAGGAGAAGTTGCCAGAGTTGCTTGGCCTATTGATGTTGGCTGTGTGTGTGTTTCATGAGGGGAGTGTGTATCATGAGAGAGAGGGGTGAGAGTAGAAGGTTGTAGGCTGGGAAGAAAGGATCCTGGAGAGTGGATGGAGTCAATCTCTATTGTAGAATAATGGGCAGTATAGAGAAACTTTAAGAACTTTTTGATGCTTATGCAAACCCAGCCACATTTTTTAAGGCTCACTTCTCAGTAATCAAGTTACCTTTGTCTGATTTATTTAATAATGGGAAATTACATAGGCTTATAGTCTGATGCCATTTAATTCAAAATCCATTCCACAGCATGTCCGTGATAGTCGGTTAGGCTGTTGCTGCAGAAGCAGACAAACTGGGATGGGAAACCACAAAGCTGGTTTCAAAAACATGAGCAAACAGAACCTGGAGTTAGCTGGCCTAGGCTTGCGTGAGCAGTATGCTTCTAAAAGGCAGATGATTAAAATGAACATAACCATTATGATACTTTGCCTTCATTTGACACATACATCTGCACCGTAGGTGATGCACTGTATCTTTTCCTGTATCTGTATTTTGAACCTTGTTGTTCAGCATAGTGATAACAGCAACGCCCTGTGTGCTGGCTGTGGTGGTGTGAGCAAACCATTTCCTGTTTGGATTAAATATGATTATTTTCAGCTGATGTAAGATATGCACAGGGAAACTTCCAGCAGCAAGTCTAGCACGGCTCCTTGTGGTATGGCTAAGATAGGGTCCTTTCTGTGGCTCAGCTGGTAATGCTCGTGGTCTTGGACCACAAAGGTGCCAATTTGAGTCTCAGCTGCAGGTGTGTCCAGACACCAGAGGGAGGAGACTGCTGATTGGTTAGATTTATTCTAGTGTCCGATCACCAGGCACACTTAAAAGTTGTACTTAAGGAAACATTTTAAGCCCTGGTCTTTGATTTTGCA
This sequence comes from Trachemys scripta elegans, assembly GCF_013100865.1. Taxonomy (NCBI): domain Eukaryota; kingdom Metazoa; phylum Chordata; order Testudines; family Emydidae; genus Trachemys; species Trachemys scripta. Next base: position 25,602,315 of record NC_048301.1, read on the forward strand.
CACCCACTTTGGTTCACACACCTTTTTGCCTGCTCTCATGTGGGCATGCTCCAGTTTTGTGCATGCAAATTGGGAAGCTGTCTAACTGTCCAATTTTCACGTATAGGTTTTGCCTGCAGAACATGGGTTTGTGCTCGCTTTGGTTTGGTTATGCCCCATCTAGTATGTAAATTAGAGGGCGGGAAATTATGTAAAGAAAGAAAAAAAACTCTTTGAAGCTTATAGGTTTCTTCTGATAACACCCCCTGAATAATAACAGGTTTATAAATCCATTAACCCAGACTTGAGCTGGATGAACTGAATATCAACACAGTAGCTAATCCTGAAGTCAAGTGGGACAACTTTTGACTCCCATGGTATTTAGCAGATTGGAGTCGCTTTGCTGAGACCCAAATGTTTGAACGGAAAAGACTTTTGTGGCCAAACCCTGGTCGGAAGCAACTATACTGCATCTGCAGTATTCTGTGAGAAAGCCAGGCACAGGTGTTATGAACACTTCTTCACACAGCTCTGCTAAATTATGTGGTGGCTTTGGTGGTTTTATAATGAGGACAAATGTCCACTGGGAACTAGCCTGAGACCACGATTCTCATTTCACTCATTACTTACACGAGATTCCATTCTCACTGAGTCCCGCACTAAACCAAGACTACTGGAAAGAGACAGAAGAAGATTTTAAGTAGCTTAGCTTAAGAAAATAAAATAATGAATTGGGCTATTTTTCTTCTGAGGATGGATCAAGTAATTTTTAGTTTCTATTATAGCTCACTTCCCTGTACCTACCTTGACTTAGATATCTTAGTCACAGTATTTCTAACTTATGAATACTGTTAAAGTAGGGGTTTTATTGCTGTTGTAGAAATCTAAGGTTATAAAGCACCATACAACACAATATCAGGTGTAGAACCTTACAGATAAATAACATGCAAACACCAAAATATGCTTCTCCAAGTATGACAGTGAGGAGGAAGATATGGGTGCTTTCCCCTTCCTTTCCCCATCTGTTCTCAATTACACAAAACTCCTCCCTCTAGTTTAAAGGAACAACATACACCCTGCAAATCCGCTCTTCTCTGCACAATATGTGACATCTGTATATGACAGATGGGCTTTAAGCTTTCTTCATCACTAGCTTTATTTCCTAGGATCAATGTCTGTAGCACCTAAGATCCCTTTATTTTTTCAAAACACACACACACAAAAAGCAAAATAGGGCCAAAACTTGATGTCACCCAAAGTCAAAGGAGTTTACATTATCCTAAACCAAGTACAATGGTCACCATTGAAAAAGCAGTATTCCTCCATCAGATATTACCCATTGATATTGCTATGTTAAATATAGGGGGGAACGGAGTTCTATCCGATACCAATGTTGTAATTGTTCGGATTGATTTTAGGTTTTTTAAAATGGTGATCTCTGTACCAATAATCTTGGGTTGCTAAATCTGGTTTTCCCTAAAAACAACTGTGCCGAAACGAAAGTTCCAATCTGAAAGTGAAAAAATTACTTTCTTCGGACATTTTACACATAGAAAGAATATCCGGCACCCCTGTGGTCACCATGGCATGCATTGCATTCTGGGCTACATTATGGCTGACTTTGCATGCATACACAAGTCAGGGAGAAAGTGTAGCAGCTGTTCCCTCCCTGTCTAGAAAAGACTTTCAAAAACAACTAGTAATTTGGAGTGCTGCAATTTTGGGGTACCTTAAAGAGACCTGATTCTGAGGATGTGTGTTTAGCACTTTCTGAAAGTTAAGCTCCCTTATGGTATCTTAGGCTCCAAAAATTTAAGCAACTGAAATCAGTCACTTTTAAAAAGTCTTCTATCTTCCTGTCTCTTTAAATTTATACCATTCTAATCACCATGGCATAAATCAGGGGTTGAGGACTGATGACCCCCATCTGCTCTTCCTCTCCTTCTCCCACTTTTCCACTTATGGTTGTTTCCCTTCCCACTTTTGCTCTCACTGTTCTCTCCCACACCAACTCACCCCACCCCCATGTCTGCTTCCACCTCCCCCCCTCTGTTCCTCCTTTCTTCACATGGCTGCTCCTGACCCTGCCTCTATGTCCCATGCAGGTGCTTCGCCTGGCAGCTCATTGATCCCTCCTCCACTCCCTGCCAGCTGCTTCTCTCCCAGCAGCAACCATCTCCAGCTCTACTCTGCCCCACCCCTTGCTGTGAACAGTGGGACTGCTGCTGCTGAGAGGGAGAAGCAGACATGAGGAAGAGCTGCTGACCTGTTGCTTAAGGAACAACTCAGTTTAGAGAAGATGCCTCTTGTTGTCACACAGACCCAGGAGGCCGGCAATCACCCAGCATGCATTGGGAAAACCCAGGAGTGTTCTGTTGGAAGCTATGAATCATACATGAGGGAGAGAAAACATTTAATGTTAAACCAAAGCAGGTAAATTCAAACTAGGGGAAAAGGCCCACCCGTGTAGGCCTTTGCTATGTTATCAAAAAGAAACAGATATTTTAACTAAATAGGGTTCTTGGAGGTGTGTGTGTGGGTTCACACAGGAGAAAAGGAAGGGAGAATGAGGAAAATGGGAAACAGCTTCAATGATCAAAGACTGCCCATTCAAACAGATCTGAAAAATCCAAGGACCAGCTCATTAGCTAATGTGTTTACTCAGCCTGCAACACAGCTACCCCAAAGCTAAACAGAACCTCTGATATTGAATAACATTGGTGACAGAACACAGCCTTACCACATTCCTGTGAAGATTGGAAACCATGCCATACGCCTGCCCTTGACTTGAATGCAGCTTTGTCACAGAGTGCATTATTGATTTGAGATATTAACATGGAAGAGAAGACTTTCCCTGGGACTGACAATAGTGTAATACCTCTAGAGTTTCTACATTCAGCCTTATTGCCCTTTTTGACCAGACGGAAGAAGTATTCAGCGATGATACTGGGATGCTAGATGGTCTGGAAGAGCCTATGCAGCCATGGTACAACAATAAATACTCTCACCTATTCTGAGCAACTCAGGAGTAATGTTACAAACCCCGAGTGCCTTCACCTTATGGTCTACAAACCAGATCTCTTCTTGGTTGAAGGAAGGTGGCTTCACTGGTACTTCCTGCACTTCTTCAAGTGGAAGAGGGATTACAGATAACAGACAATTAAGGAGTGTTTTGAATTGATCTTCCCATGGATGCAACTGATCCTGCAGACTCTGTCTGACGCTGCCATCCCAAATCTTTACTGGACAAAGTGGTGCCACATTCTTCTGCAAATACTACAAAGTTGAATAGAGAGTGTACAGATCGTGCCCGGTGGCAGCCTGTTCTGAACTAGCTGCCTGGTCAATCACCAGGATTCCTCATCTTTCTTACATAATGAGTTGACAGAACTCAGACCATTCAGCCTTTGCTTTTGCTCTTGCCAAACTTTCTTTGAAGACCAAATAGTAACCTCCTTTTTTCTCAGCTCTAGCTGCTATGAGAACATTCTCACTGATCCATGCATGGTGTTTGAAGGGCTGAGGCCCCAGCACCTAGCTGGCAGTCATCACTACAGATGACTCGACACAACACCATTCCTTATCAGATGACAGAATAAATGTGACTTCAGTCTCTAATGATTTCATGGCTTTACGCAGGTTAGAACAGAAAGCTGCCTGATAGATTCGTTGTAATAAGAGCTTTTGGTTGAATCAGACTAATTTTGCCCCATTGTTTGTCTGCAAAGTTGGAGAGGTACTTTTGTCAGCAGAAGCCAATGGTGAGTGAAAGTTCATCATTGCTGCAAACTCATATGTCTATGACCATTGACTGCCAATGACTATTAATGAGGACATGATCAATAACAGTCCTGGTGAAACCACCTAGGCTGCATCAGATCTGCTTGTGAATCTTTGGATAACTGAAGAGTGAGTCAGCGATCACCATGTCTTTGGCAGCTTCAAACTCCAGCAGTCACTGCCCATTTCTATTGTTCTGCCTGGTAACAAACTTCCTGAGTGTATTTGCCCAGGTGTTATTATCCTTTCCTACCTACAAATTAAAGTCACTCAGGATCATGAGGACATTTCTTCTCGAAGTTTCATTAAAGACTGACAGCAGTTGTGGGTAACAATTATCTGCTAGGAGTCTACTACAGGCCACCTAACCAGGTGGAAGAGGTGGATGAGGCTTTTTTTAAACAACTAACAAAATCATCCAAAGCCCAAGATTTGGTGGTGATGGGGGACTTCAACTATCCGGATATATGTTGGGAAAATAACACAGCGGGGCACAGACTATCCAACAAATTCTTGGACTGCATTGCAGACAACTTTTTATTTCAGAAGGTTGAAAAAGCTACTGGGGGGAAGCTGCTCTAGACTTGATATTAACAAATAGGGAGGAACTCGCTGAGAATTTGAAAGTAGAAGGCAGCTTGGGTGAAAGTGGTCATGAAATCCTAGAGTTTGCAATTCTAAGGAAGGGTAGAAGGGAGAACAGCAAAATAGAGACAATGGATTTCAGGAAGGCCGATTTTGGTAAGCTTAGAGAGCTGATAGGTAAGGTCCCATGGGAATCAAGACTGAGGGGAAAAACAACTGAGGAGAGTTGGCAGTTTTTCAAAGGGACACTAATAAGGGCCCAAAAGCAAGCTATTCCGCGGGTTAGGAAAGATAGAAAATGTGGCAAAAGACCACCTTGGCTTAACCACGAGATCTTGCATGATCTAAAAAATAAAAAGGAGTCATAAAAAATGGAAACTAGGACAGATTACAAAGGATGAATATAGGCAAACACCACAGGAATGCAGGGGCAAGATTAGAAAGGCAAAGGCACAAAATGAGCTCAAACTAGCTACGGGAATAAAGGGAAACAAGAAGACTTTTTATTAATACATTAGAAGCAAGAGGAAGACCAAAGACAGGGTAGGCCCACTGCTTAGTGAAGAGGGAGAAACAGTAACAGGAAAAGTGGAAATGGCAGAGATGCTTAATGACTTCTTTGTTTCAGTCTTCACCGAGAAGTCTGAAGGAATGCCTAACATAGTAAATGCTAATGGGAAGGGGTAGGTTTAGCAGATAAAATAAAAAAAGAACAAGTTAAAAATCACTTAGAAAAATTAGATGCCTGCAAGTCACCAGGGCCTGATGAAATGCATCCTAGAATACTCAAGGAGCTAATAGAGGAGGTATCTGAGCCTCTAGCTATTATCTTTGGAAAATCATGGGAGACGGGAGAGATTCCAGAAGACTGGAAAAGGGCAAATATAGTGCCCATCTATAAAAAGGGAAATAAAAACAACCCAGGAAACTACAGACCAGTTAGTTTAACTTCTGTGCCAGGGAAGATAATGGAGCAAGTAATTAAGGAAATCATCTGCAAACACTTGGAAGGTGGTAAGGTGATAGGGAACAGCCAGCATGGATTTGTAAAGAACAAATCATGTCAAACCAATCTGATAGCTTTCTTCGATAGGATAACGAGTCTTGTGGATAAGGGAGATGCTGTGGATGTGGTATACCTAGACTTTAGTAAGACATTTGATACGGTCTCGCATGATATTCTTATCGATAAACTAGGCAAATACAATTTAGATGGGGCTACTATAAAGTGGGTGCATAACTGGCTGGATAACCGTACTCAGAGAGGAGTTATTAATGGTTCCCAATCCTGCTGGAAAGGCATAACAAGTGGGGTTCCGCAGGGGTCTGTTTTGGGACCGGCTCTGTTCAATATCTTCATTAACGACTTAGATATTGGCATAGAAAGTACGCTTATTAAATTTGCGGATGATACCAAACTGGGAGGGATTGCAACTGCTTTGGAGGACAAGGTCATAATTCAAAATGATCTGGACAAATTGGAGAAATGGTCTGAGGTAAACAGGATGAAGTTTAACAAAGACAAATGCAAAGTGCTCCACTTAGGAAAAAAAAATCAGTTTCACACATACAGAATGGGAAGAGACTGTCTAGGAAGGAGTACGGCAGAAAGGGAATCTAGGGGTTATAGTGGACCACAAGCTAAATATGAGTCAACAGTGTGATGCTGTTGCAAAAAAAGCAAACATGATTCTGGGATGTATTAACAGGTGTGTTGTGAGCAAGACACAAAAAGTCATTCTTCTGCTCTACTCTGCTCTGGTTAGGCCTCAGCTGGAGTATTGTGTCCAGTTCTGGGCACCGCATTTCAAGAAAGATGTGGAGAAATTGGAAAGGGTCCAGAGAAGAGCAACAAGAATGATTAAAGGTTTTGAGAACATGACCTATGAAGGAAGGCTGAAAGAATTGGGTTTGTTTAGTTTGGAAAAGAGAAGACTGAGAGGAGACATGATAGCAGTTTTCAGGTATCTAAAAGGGTGTCATAAGGAGGAGGGAGAAAACTTGTTCACCTTAGCCTCTAAGGATAGAACAAAAAGCAATGGGCTTAAACTGCATCAAGGAAGGTCTAGGTTGGACATTAGGGAAAAGTTCCTAACTGTCAGGGTGGTTAAACACTGGAATAAATTGCCTAGGGAGGTTGTGGAATCTCCATCTCTGGAGATATTTAAAAGTAGGTTAGATAAATGTCTATCAGGGATAGTCTAGACAGTATTTGGTCCTGCCATGCGGGCAGGGGACTGGACTCGATGACCTCTCGAGGTCCCTTCCAGTCCTAGAATCTATGAATCTATAAAATCTATGCAGCCACATTGTTGGCCTTTGTGTTTGTGGAATCATACAGCACAATGATGGTGAGACGCCCACAGCTGATACGGAATTGGACATTGATAAGTCACTTATTAATCACCTGCCAACCCTGCAATGCCCAATGGGCATTGGGTGGAAGTGCATTGGCCACCTGTTGTTGGAGCATCCTGTCTGGGCTCACTGAGAACAAAAACATAGTCCTCAACTTTCTTTTCACTGCTTCCTGGCCAGCGCACTTCAGATACATCACAGATCTCAGTGTTCAGGATTTTCCACTGCTTGATGAGGAGAACAGCTTTAGCTGTTTCAGGCAATGTTTGAACATTCCAGACACCAGTTTTACATTTGTCACCAACATGCAGGATCCTGGAACAGTACTTTTGCCTCAATAGTAGGGAAAGCCTAAGTCCTTTCAGCTGCAAGGATAATAGACCAGGTGGTCATAAGTGGTCAGACTCAGTAAAAAGAACCTTTCAACATGAACAAACTGACCCTAAAAGGGCTCAATCAGTACTGAGTGGTTTATGGATGTGATGGATTCGGTCACAGAGACCCCCTTGGGACTGCCACATGATGTGCTGAGACTACCTCTGAGTCCATTTTCCCTGCCAGCTTGGGACTTCAGAACCCTGCCTTGTTGAGCCAGACACACTAGTCTGCTGCAAACACAGACCCAGCTCTGAACTACATCCCCAAAGCTGCAGACTTAAATGAAAACAGCTTACGAAGTGCTCTTGTCTCCAGCACCCAGATACCCAGTTCCCAATGGGATCCAAACACCAAATAAATCCGTTTTACTCTGTATAAAGCTTATACAGGGTACTCATAAATTGTCCGCCCTCTATAACACTGATAGAGAGATATGAAAAGCTGTTTGCTCCCCCAGGTATTAATTACTGATTCTGGATTAATTAATAAGCAAAAAGTGATTTTATTAAGTATAAAAAGTAGAATTTAAGTGGTTCCAAGTAATAACTGACAGAACAAAGTAAGTTACCAAGCAAAATAAAACAAAACATGCAAGTCTAAGCCTAATACATTAAGAAACTGAATACAGGTAAATCTTACCCTCTGAGATATTCCAATAAGCTTCTTTCACAGACTGGACTCCTTCCTAGTCTGGGCCCAATCCGTTTCAGACCAACGTTGTAGTTTATGGCCTGGGTCCAGCAATCACTCACTCCCCCCATTCTTCCAGTTTCTTTCAGGCATCTCTTTGGGGTGGAGAGGCCATCTCTTGAGCCAGCTGAAGACAAAATGGAGGGGTTTCCAGGCCTTTTTATATTCTCTCTCGTGGGCAGAAACCCCTTTGTTCTTCTGGGCAAAATCACAGCAACAAGATGGAATTTGTAGCCACCTGGGCAAGTCACATGTCCATGAATGATTCAGGTTTTGCATGCTGATGCCATTGTTTACATGTTAGTTTGAACGTTCCCAAGAAAGCTCAGATCTGGATTGGCATCTCCCAAAATCCATCATCAGTTAAGTGTTTCTTGATTGGGCACTTATTGAGAATTGTCCTTTCTCAAGAAACTGACCAAATGCTTCACTGAGGCTACTTAGAATCAAACACATTGAGATACCAGTACCTAGCCAATATTCATAACTTCAAACACAAAAATGATACACACATACAGACAGCATAATCATAATCAGCAAACTGCAACCTTTCCACAGACACCCCACTTGACCTCCTCTGTACAAGACCTGGTGCACCCATAGGACCCTGGTTGCAACAATGATCTATACGGTCACAGTTCATGTCAATAACATCACAATGGACAAGCTTGCAGAGGCAGCTGTCAGTAGTGTTAAGTTGAACACCGTTATGCTTTGAGGTCTCAAATGTGCAAGTGACATTGTTTTGTTGGCCCAGCTTGGTGAATTAATACAGCTGATGGCCGATCTGGTTGGGTAAAAAGCAGCACCCATTGGCCTGGTTATTAATCCAGATAAAACCAAGTTCCTGGCCATTACCATCAAACAGCCTCTATCTCCAGATTACAACCAGCTCAATATTAACCTGTCTGGATGGGACATTAAGGAGAGAGCAGCTGTCAAATATTTGGGCAGTGTCATAGCCAGTTCTGGACATGACTCAAAAGATGTGATGCTTGTATAGCAGCAGCTGCTGTCAATTTTTGGGCCCTTCAGTGGCACCTGTGGATTTACAGTTACACCAACTCTGCTGTATGGGAGCAAAATGGGGTTTCGAGGAAGGCTGAAGAACACTGGATAGAGGTTTTTGATTCCCATTGTCTCCATCAGCTGCTCCATATCAAGTAGCTGTGTCCCCCTGCCCTTTAACCTGGGTGCTTACACTGCTTTGCTCAAGGAGCTCCCACCTGGGCTGATCACAAACAGCCTTCAGTATGCAAATCACTCCCAGCTATGTCTGTGTGTGTGCAGCATCTAGACACACATGGGCTTTTACCAGCCTGGTTATACTGCAGGGTGAGCCCAACTCACTCCCGGTCCCAGATTTCCCCCCAGAATACATGTCCTGTACTGCCCAGCCCTCTTCTGGACAATATAAATTTATATAGTTCCATTATTAATCAATGAAAATAATGTGCACAGATTTTGTTACCTCAAATTGAGTTTCTCCAAACACTTCAGTTTATTAACTACAAAGAGAGATTTTAAGTGAACACACGTAAGGAAGCATAAAGATAGAATGCAACTAATGCCTAATTTAACAAACTATGTTAAATTCAAAGCAATTTTTCTCACCACATGCTGTCAACCATTTTACTGGTCAAACTTCTTAGGCCAGGACCCTTTCTTCAGTTCAGTGGCTGCTACCTTTGTTCCTTCTGGTGCAGTGAATCAATGGATCGGGGGAGAGAGAGAGACAGGAGGGGGTTCCTTGGGGTGTTTCCCATTTCTTTTTATAGTCTTCTCTCCCCTTTAAGAAGCATCTCCTGCTGGAATCATGGCAACAGGCAGATTGGGTGGACAGACATCACAAAATTGCCAGTGATGGACATAAACTGCATATAAAATCAGACCACCTTAAGCACCTTACCAGAGATCGATCCATATGGTGCTTGATGTGCAAAAGGCCATGTCCCTTTTGGATTTGCCATAATGATGGTGATAAATAGGCCTTCTTGGTTGTGTTCAGATATTCTGGACTCCGGACTGATTGGTTTTCAGCAATGCAATAGGATCCCTAGATATTAACAAACATGTCTAAATGATACAATATGACAAGTAGATGCATCTTATTATATGCCCAATAAATATTGTATGTTGTGGTACTCAGGTACCATGGTAATGGACACATTACATCTATATAAAGAGACATATAGATTAAAGTGAGTCGTTCTTCCTCTTCATGGAGTTATACACTGAAAACTGGAATGGATATTTTTCAACAAGTAAATGTGAAAAGCCCAATCTTCTGAGTATTTCTGGTAACGCTCGTCAAAAATTTCCAACTGAATGTTTTCCCATTGGAAAATGCTCATTTGTTGAAATTGAAATGTTTCATGGGAATGTGTCAATTTCAATAAAAGTTTGTTGAGAAACATAGCTCTTTGATAAAGATGGAACCTTCCATTTTGATCTTATTGGTACAGAATGCTTTGATTTTTCATTTTAAAATGACTTCCTGTTCTGAAATATATTTTAATTTACATTGTAAATCATAATATAAAAAGGACACAATTTAAACAAAACATTTTGATTTTACCAAAATTAAATATTTAAATAGACATGAAATTAGTTTTTAAAAAATTCGTTTAGTAGGAATTTTCAAAACTCATCATTTCATTCTGATTCAGAGTGAAAACAAAATTAAAGATCACAGAATTTCACAAGAAGTGGAAATTCTGGTTCCTGAATGCTCTAAGTTTTATCCCCTCTCCTCCACATGTATACAGCAAGTCATTGTGGCCAGATAACCAGCCATCACCCTTACAGAGGTTAAATTGTCTCTAAAATGAAGGTGAAACTCATAAAACATGGGACTTGTGCTTCCAATCCTGGCATTGAATCATCACACTGTGACATAATCAGTAAACTCTGGGCTCAGCTTTGGGTGTGGGACAAATGCTTTTTGACATAAGGAACTATGTGATTCTCATAGTAACCACTGGAGCAGTGAATTCTGAACCAGCAATCTTTGGGTGGTTTCACAAACTGAGAATTTTTGTTTTACTCAATCGTAGCCCTAAAAATTTTCTTTGAGGAGGAACATGCAAAAAGGTTGTACTGAACTACTGAGCAGAGCACTGATTCAACTACAGATCTTGATGTTCATCATTTCTGTTGATTGCACTGGGTATCATTCTGTTATCCAATTCACTGGCTACTGGTTGTCCACCCTCTGTGTGTTCACAAAAAGAGAAGACAAGCTCCCTTCTGAGATGTTAGGCAATCATCATAATGATGGCAGGGCTTTCAGTTTCCCCCATGGGAGTTTTATTGAACAGATCATATTTTTTCCTCTAGCCACCACTGAATAACTGACCTGTACTGATCGTTGGGCTGGTTTGGTAGCTTTGTTGCTTTTTGGCAATATAGGTGAGCTAATTCCCCACTTTTGTGAAAAGTGTGTGTGTGTGTGTGTGAAGGGAGTGAGAGACAGAAGCACGATCAAATTTGAATGAATCATTCTTAAGTTATTTTTATTTATTTTCCCTTAAGGATAGTGGAGTAGATGATTTAAAGTCTGCTGTTTATTTCTAGAAAAAAAAACGGAGAGTTAATTAGAGTTTCAAATTGTCTTCTGTTGGTGACTGCAGCTAGAGTATAGGGAAGTCAAAGATAATTCCTGGTGACTTCACATCTGTTTATATATATAATTTAGCTGCAGTTTGTATACTATGTAAAATTGGGAGTGATTTGTTGGCAATGATTTATTGAGGATTCTGCTGAAACACCCAGCCCATTTCACTGAGGGCTTCAGTTTGCGCTTCAGACGTTATCATAACTGTGAAAAACACAGTGCATATTAGCTTCTCTGAGTTTTAAAGGCAGATATGTGAGTAGTATTATTTATACCTTTACTTAACACATACATACCACATTTAAAGTGAGGCAACTGTACAAGGTTACAAAAGGCTTTCATCGCTCACCCATTCCCAGAGGGTTGCTTGCACCTGTTTTTTACCACTAAAAGGACGTTAAACTTTCTGATACGTGACCAAGTTGTAAATGAAAGATCTTTCAAGATAAAAAAGTGATATAATTTACTTAAAAGGTCAAAATCTAATACTCTGGGCTTAGTCAGTTTATGGTGTGATAATTTCTCAGAAGCACCAAACCAAACATGCAATGTGATCTGCTTAATGCATACTTCTCATCTTGAGTGGCTTGTGGCTCTCAGACTTCACGATACATCCATGCAGATTTCAACTGCATTCCTTTAGCAAACAGAAGAGCAGATTAACAGAGCAGTTACCTTCGTTACTGCTAGGCTTGCTTAGGTGCAATGCTGTAATAATTATATGGAGCTGTATTGCCCCTTCCTATGAAAAGTCCACAGGAGAGCAGCAGAATGACGCAAGATTTCACTTTGCAGAGTTTCCCTGCAGATCTTTCCATTGTGGGGTAGGTCTACACTTTTGTGAAACAGGCAGGAGCGTCTCTTCCTAAAACTGGATCTCAGGGGATCTGTCTAAGGCTGGAGACATCCATGTGGACAACTTGTACCTCCATGCTGCCTCTTGGTCACCATTCAGCTTTCCTCCTACTTTCTGCAAGGGTTGAGAGAAATCAACCTCCACGTTCTGATCGGGATGAGATAACCTTCTATATCTTTGGATGCTCAGTCATTTCAAACAAGAATAATATTGTGTTTCCTTTGCAATACCCTATGCACTTCCACACTGATTTTCTCTGTGTACCCTGCACTCATCACTGGTTCCAAGATTTTGTGGTTTTCTGGTTATCTGACCTTACAACATTCTACCTCCTAACTGTCATCTGTAGACAGAGCAAACCTGTGACACTCACCCATTGCTAAACAGTGTGACTGAAATCTATAGGCAAGCAGAATATTTATCAAAAGCCCCCCCGCTGCCCCCAAGCTGTCAGGAGAGGTAGTAGTGCAGTTAAATGTTTGGGCAGATATAGCTAAGGTAGCAACTGTTTCTATTCCAACCCTCTATTTCTATGATATTATAAATGTGAATGCAAAAAATCTGCTGGGGGCGAAAATGCAGTTTAAAAGCCCCCAGGCCAAAGAAAATCTCATGTAAAAATGAACTATAATACCAATATTATATCAATAATAAAGTGTTATTAAATAAGTATTATTTTAACTACAGTGTAAGGCCTTGATTCAGAGCCAAGGGGGAATAGATCCAGTTGAAGATGAGTTTTTGTGTCCATGTAACACAAAAATGGAAAGTCAATCAGTGCTTAATCCAGGATATGATACAAGTTGTTTTTGGAGTAGGTGGGCGGGAGGGGGGGGGAAGTGCGTGAGAGGAAAGAAACTATTTAAACCTATGCAATAACTATTTTTCATAAGGATTTTTATAATGCTTTTACACAATAGACTAAAATTGCTCCTAAAGAATCATTCCAGTCTATTGGGTAATTAATATGCATATTAACAATTTCTAAATATATATTTAATCAACTGGCTACATAAAATGCCTGAAGCCCTGAATACATATGAACCCAGTAGACCAGAACAGCTGAAAAAACCGCTCCAGGCTCTGGGGGTAAATTCTGCAGTGTTCGCTTAAAAAACATGTCTAAGTACTTAGAATGGACTAAAAGAACATGGAGAAGCCCCTGCATTAAACAAACATCTTTTCTCTTTGGTTAAGGGAGGAAATGTGGATAGAAGTGATAGAGGTGCTAGGGAATTGGAAGATTGTTGTGTGTATGGGGTGTTTTAATGGTTAAAGCCACAGAGTGGAAGTTTGAATTCCTGAGTTCTGTTCCCAGATGTAACCTTGAGCTAGCTAATTAATGTCCCTCATGCCTCAGTTTCCCCACATGTAAAATGGGACAAAGAGTACTTATATCCCTCACAAGGATGTTGAGCGTCTTGTGGGGAGACAGATTTTTAAAGGCTCAAAGGACAGATAGATGCTCAACTCTCCTTAAAAGTCAAGTGGAGCTGGGTACCCAGCTGCCCTTTGTGCCTTTGAAAATCTCGACCTTCATTCATTGACAGTTGTAATGCTCTCTGAGATCTTTGAAGGAAAGGTGTTATAGAAGTGCAATGTCACTAAGGAAGACAAACTAAAGAGCAAGTAAAAGGTCAACTTCAGAAGCCCCTAGCACAGTAGTATAACATGAAGGAAACCTGTGTCAATACCCTGAGGGTTAGATCTGGGAATCTAGGGGTCTGAACTCTAGTTACACCTTTAGATACATATGAATCAAAGAAGAAGTTTGGCAAATATAAAAGCAGAGAAAGGTGATCCTTGGCATCTCAGGTTTCTAGAAACAGGTGATGTATTCTCCACTAATACCATCTGATGTGAAAAAGATCTGTGTGACCACTCTAATGAGTACATCCCTGGCTGTGTGTACATCAGTGGTAATCTCTTCCTTGCCAGAAAGCTGCCAAGTATTCCACCTAGTTACCAATATCCATTTAAAAGCAAAATCTTGGAAACTTCAGCACTGTGATTATTAGGCTTCATGCCCTGCAACTCTACCAGAAATGCATAATAACTGACCAGCATTGCTCATCTTTTCAAGTATTATCACATAAATGTAATAAGGAATTGTGTGAGCCAAATTACCTTTGCATACAACATACAAAGTTGCCCCAGGGACTTATTTTTGCTTTCACTTACATTGATGTAAAGCCAGAGCCACTCCATTGCTTTCAGTGGGAATTGTTAGTGTATTTAGGGGCTTGAATTTGAATTGAGGTGTTTTATCATTCTGTCACTCAAATTTGCCATTTTGGGCCCTGGTATAGGTGAGGGATTGAAGGAGTGAGAACATCTGAAGTTGATCTGGCTTGAAAGTACAGGCCTTGTAGATTTAAAACTTCACAGAAATTACTTTTACAGAATCCCTTCCCTGTCCTTGGAGCAGTTACAACTCCAGTATGAGAAAGAAGAAAAGAAAAACTGCACAGACAACTGCCTGGGTTGTAGTGATCCAATTAGTGAAGTGGGTCACTAGCCAAGTGAGAAGCATTTGTTGAAAGAGGGAGAGCTAGTAGTAACACAGCTGTGTGTTATGCCTACTGCCAAGTAGTATTCAAAGAGGAGACTTAGCCAGTCAGCTAGATTATTAGATCTCAAATCCAGGGGCAAACTTAGAAAACATTGCTTTGTTATCAAAATACTAATGGCCAGATTCTGATACTCATGGTGAGTAGCAACTTATTCCACATATGGTCCCCATACTTTTCCCTCTAAAGAAATATTCCCTCCACATATACACACTGGGCCTGATTCACATTTACACTACGGCCTTGTTGCAGGTATAAATACAAATCAGGACCACTGAAAACAAAATAACAAACACTGCAAAGATATCCTTGAATTAACAGAATAAGGTATTATAATAATAATATGATGCATTTAGAAAAGAGGACGAGAGCAGCAATCCACATTACATTTAAGACTTTTAAAAGCTAAACTTAAATAATGGAAAATGGAAAACAGAAGGTGACTTTCTCTGATCAGCTTTAGGAGAGAAAGCTACACAGAAAGCTACACAGACGGCTATGACACCAGAGAAGGGCTTGAGATGCAAAATTCAGACCTAGGTTTCTCCAAAGTTTTGTAGAGAACTGCAATTTTTAATGCAGGTCTATCTCCATGTGCTTATGATTAATTATAGTTTTGGTTATTTTGTACCGTAACACCCACAATTTGTTAGGTGCTTTCCAAACATATTAGAAAGTATGGTCAATGGCCCAAAGAATTCACAATCTAAAAATCAAAGAGACAAAGATAAATGGGTGCAGCAGATAGGTAATGTGGTCAAGATGATAATTGGCCACATTAGGTAATAGACTTCAATAATACAATGGATTATCTCCAGTGTAGCCATAATCAGCTAGTTGGCTCTTACAGGCATCACAGTAGAAGTGGGTGTTTAGGAGGGATTTGAATTCAGAGTGTAAGTGGCTTTGCAGACCATCTCAGGAAGAGCGTTCCATTCAGAGGAGGGCAGTGTGGAAGAGGAGCAGTTATGAATGGGGTGACAAGGCTGGTACTGTTGGTGGAGCAGAGGGAACAGATAAGTGACACTAAAAGAAGGGTGGAGAAGTAGTGAAGGATAGCTAGGCAAGGCCCTGATAGCAAAGACAAGACACTTGAATTTGATGCTGCAGAGCCAGGGGAAGGATTAGGAGATGGGGTGATACAGTCAGATTGACAGCTGAGGAAGATGATTTGAGGCACCACAGGGCTTGATTTTTCCATAGTGCTAGGAACACATGACACCTATTGATTTCAGTCAATGTGGATTTGTCAAGAATGAAAAATCAAGATTTGGCAAAAAGGGAGTTGCAGGTCTTCAGCAGGTAACAGGACTTCTTACATTATAAAATATAGGTTTTGCCCTCTGTACATGTAAATGATACAATTTGCAAACAGCAAACCCATTGGGAAAAAGTAGGACATAATAGGTGGCACACAAACAGTCAACTTTTCAAAAAGATTGGTGTTGGCTGAACTTGTAGTAGGCTGGTGAAAAGTCTCTAGGATGGGTTTGTGTGATTGTAAAATTAGAGGTAATTCAGTCAGTTCATTATGATGTTGGATTTTAGTGAAGTTCCTACTGGTTCACAAATAGTAAAAATAGTTCTGGGTATTTCTTCATTATGTTTCATCGGAACTGATGTTGGTAAATCACAATGAAGATGGTGGATCCTATATTTATAACTTTTCTTTGTATTACAATGAGAATGTAGGGCTTGATCCAAAGCCTTTGGAAGTCAATGGAAATATTCCCAGGGTCTTCAGTGGGTTTTGAATCAGGTCCATATGTTTTTGTTTAGGCAGCATCAAGTTTGAGACATACACAGACAAAAGAAAACCTAGGAAATGGAAAGTTAAGGTACTACTGCATCCTCAGCTCATGCTGGTGAGGAAGAAGGAAAAGCAAAATGTGTGGGGGAGGGGTTCAGTTAGTTTGGATAAGCATCCAGACTTTAAGTTCTCATATGGAATGAATCAAACCTACAGAGGTTCACCATATATTCATTCACGGGGAATCACATGCAACCTTCTTTGGCTAGATGTATGTTCACTATGGAGTAGGGTAGAGCCTATAATAGTAGTAAGAAAAGTGGTAGAAATGTTTATCCCAGATAAAAACCAAAATAATTCTGGACTCATAAATCTGTCACACATTTTTTCCTGTACTGGTTTTTGTGTACTCGTGGAGTTTAAACATAGCCAAATAGTTTTTTCTTCCGCTGCATGGAAGGAAAGAAAATTTTTTCTATCAATTTGCAAGCCGTGCTGCTATAATAAGAAGAAAAGGTTGTGTCTTGGGTGGAAAACTGATGGAAGTTAGTAATGCTGGGTGAAAATATGCAGCTCATTTAAAGGAAGAGAAACTGTTACATGAAAAAGGTTTAAAGAGATAGGTAGGCCAGAAATGAAAGACACATGTTAAATATAAGGGAAGGAGATTTTTTTTCCCCCTTCAGCACACCCTGAGAAACTGATTGCCATCCAATTAGAGACTGAGAGACGATTTGATTAATCTATCACAAGCAAAAGGGCCTGGCTTCAGTCACTAATCGGGGAGGTGTGAAAGCAGCATGCATGTCCCTAGAGATTTTCTAGGCTTCTGCATTAGTGTGATCAGGTGTGCCTGCATAGTCAGATTCCAAGACAACTGTCTGCTTTGAATTATTATAGCTAATTGTAAATAATATAATCTTTAGTGGATATAGCAGTTGTATGTTCTGATCATGAAAAGTTATTCTCCAAAGTATGATGCAAACTGGTGGGCTGTATTTTAAGTCCATTTCACAAGGAATTGTTATATAACTTTTCAAACTTAGAGCAATAACCAAGACTATTTAAAACCCATTTGACCATAGGGTTGCCTATGCAAATAAACTCAAGATATTTGGTGAGATATTTTTGGTATCTCAGACTGACCACCAAATAACAAAATAAAATTAAACTCTGATTCAAAATCAATATTCAAAATAAGAATTTTAAACTGTTCACAATTGCTGCTTACAGTGAAAATGACATGGTTATCAACTAAATCACATTTATCCAGCACTGGAGGTTGGACTTATGACTTTCTGCTCTAAACCCACAGGAGTCTAGTAAGTAAACTAAAGAATCCCCATTAGCATGAAATAGCATTTATACAAGCAGCAATATACTTCAAGAAGTGTAATTATACCAGGCATTTTATCTTCTTGGGTGGCTGGCCTTTGAGCTCATGCTTTTTAACATACTTTGAGGCATAAGGATAATTGGTATAACTGCACTGTTCTTCAATCAATAGTCCTTTAAAATAAAAGGATACTACTATAATCGCTTAATTAGGTCCATGCAGTGGACCAGTCTTAGACAGTCATGGAAAGGCATAAAGAAGAATGATAACTCGCCCTACTCCATTGTGCAGCCTCCCCATATATAGGCTACAGGTTCAGGAGACCAAGGGAAGTAGAAGCACCACCAGGTGCTCCCACTTCCTCGCGGTGCAAGTGCGTGGAGAGGGGAAGGGAGAGGAATTGTCAGATCCTTATCTCCACCTCAGTGGAGTGCTGCTGGGAACATAATCTGCTAATGGAAGAGCCTGTAGCAGATTACTGCCTCTTGAAGGTACCTTACAAGGGAGAGGAAGGATGGTGCAGTGATTAAGGTGTTAGCCTAAAACTCAGATTCAGTTTTCTGTTCTGCCACAGATTTCTTGTGTGACATGTGGAAGTCACTTAGACCCAGACCCTTAAAGGTATTTAGGCACCTAACTTTCACTGATTTAGTCATCTCTCTCCATTTGAGGATATGGGCCTTAGTGTATCTGTGCCTTAGTTCACCTGTAAAATGGGGATAACAGTACTTCTCATCCTCCCAGGATGTTGTGAGGATAAATATCTTAGAAAAGTTTGAGTGGTTCAGATGCTACAGCAGTGAGGGCAGATAAGTACCTTAGACACATAGGCAGAAGGGGCTGTGCCTAGAGGCACAATCTAGATTTCTCTGTTTCTTTTGTGTCTACGGATATTTACAGGAAATGGCTGAGTATTTGGTTTTATCAAGATGACAAAAGGAAAGCCAATATCAATAAATTGCTAATTTGGTTTTTCTTCATTGATCACCGAGTAAGGGAGTTCTTGGTCATGCCAGTTAAATATTATGCACCATAAGAAAGGTCTTTTTTTCAATATACTGATAACTAGAGTTTGGCACAACTCCTTGGACTAGTGTAAATTTCCAACTAACTTTGCATTATACTTAAGCTTTACCTTAAATGGGCATCATTTTATTGCACTGATAACTAGAAGCAGCAAATCAAAAATTAGAAAGAAAGAAAACTGACACTGATTGATGTCCAAGTCTTTCTCCTGATTCGTTGATTAAACTCATCAATCTATATGCAGAAGAGGTGTCCAATGCAAATGGAACCAACCAGCCTTAACGAAATGATGTTGTCAGCATACTAAAGGGAAAGGGAGAATGGGACATACAGAAAACAAAACAGAACACAGAGACTGGTTGGTAGAAACAATATTTACTTTAAAGGATACTAAATGATTATTTAAAATGTACTCTTTAAACCACAGTGGAAGCCCTATAAGCTATATAAGGGCTATATTGTAATACAACCACAGCTTGCATAGAGGGGGTGCCAGGATTCCTCCTGGAACTTCTGGGGTGCACTTTCCTCTATTCCCTGCCTCAGCTCAATCCACCCCCTGCCCCATATTTTTTTGGGAATGCTATTACTTATACAAGCACTAGACAAAATACTGCTCTTTACAGACACACTGCAATGCCTTCTTGCATCATGATGAAAATAGGTGTTGTTCCTTGCACCCACTCTCCCATTTATTCAGAGCTGTCACAATCTGACCTCTAAATTTGCAACTATTGGCTCATCAAAAAAAGGGTGTAACTTGGTTTAAATTAATTGTACAGGATTTTCAGTGTCTCACTGTACGTACTGTATTGTCATGTACACCAACAGATTTTAGCATACAAAGTAAACTCAAGTGAATAATCTAAAAAAAACCTGTTCATCTGAGAAAAACACCCTACCTCCTCCTTAGTTAATGATTTGGCATCACTCACCATGTTGAATGTATAACCATTTCCATCTAGGGATGGCCGAACTTCTACAGGTTTGGAGGGTCATTGCTAATAAGCATTAAAACAGTTTGTCAAAACCTAGCTGAAAATTCTTTGGCACTGAAAACTGGCTTTCAAATCACATGTGGACAGATTTTTCCAGTGTTTCCTGGTTCAAGATGGGTTGGATGTAGTAATAGGCTCTCTGATAATATTTTAGTTAGAGCTGATTGGGAAATGATTCCCCCCCTCCTAAAATATTTGGTTTTTGTCAAAATTTCATTTTGATTTTTTTCCTGAAAAACTCAAGAAACCGCAATATTTTACTTATCAGTTGCCTAAAATCAAAATATTTTCACCTTTTGGATTTTTATTTTTAGATTACTGAATATTAAAGAGCTGTATTATAGACGATATCTTCTCAAATTGATAGAGTAACCTGTGAGATTCCCCCTTGGCAAACTATTCTTATACCTTTCTCAAGGTTGCGAACAACCATGTGAAGAGCCGTTCATGTCCCATAGCTATGATTACTATTAGACTTCAGGAAAAAAAAAAAAAGATACATCATTTTGGCTGTTTCTGCATGCTGATCTTCTGAGTAATTAGGATATCATCATTATGGTTATATAGATCATAGTATAAAACAAAAACCTCATCTCTGACATCTTGAAATGTTACATTTCATATTAAAAATCTCATTCTCTTCATTCCATTTTGCCTGTACATTAACTGAGCTCACCCAACTGACCAGAAGTTTCATTACTAATGAACAAAGAGAAAAGTCCTGGGTGTTATTACACTAAATTACAATCCAATCCAGACTTCTTCACCCCAATCCCCAAAAGTACTTAAAAACTATTAAGGTAAAGGGTGTTTTAATGGGTAATGGGATTAACAGCACCCTGCTCCCCAACTGCCCCAATATCCCCCCCTAAAAATCCCCTCTCATTTGCACTTCCTTTACAAAAATGTTACTCCTTAAAAAAAAAAGCAATAGGCTAAAAAGTCTGGAAATAAGCAATTAAGGGAACCACCCAGTTCTCACTACTGTATGATCCTTCATCATTCCATACCATTCCCTCTCAGTTTGTGCCATGCATTCTACCAACCCTTTGCCCTCTTTTCTGTAAAGGGAATATGTCATTGGATGTATCCTGTTGATGTAGTGTAATATTTATTAAATGCTTAGTAAAGATTCTGAAAGACGTATAGTTCCAGAATCCACTGAAAAACAGCAGAATTCTAATAGGCCTCATAGTGTAGTGGAGCAGAAGTATATTTGTTATGAATACAAATAGAACAACTGATCTGCTTGGTTTTATTAAATAAGTTGACTATGTGGTGGTGTGAGTATAACAGAAGTAGCTTTTGGAGTGAATAATGTTGCAGTATATAGCAACAGAGGGTCCTGTGGCACCTTTAAGACTAACAGAAGTATTGGGAGCATAAGCTTTCATGGGTAAGAACCTCACTTCTTCAGACTGCACCTGAAGAAGTGAGGTTCTTACCCACGAAAGCTTATGCTCCCAATACTTCTGTTAGTCTTAAAGGTGCCACAGGACCCTCTGTTGCTTTTTACAGATTCAGACTAACACGGCTACCCCTCTGATACGTTGCAGTATATGTTTGTGTTACAATGTGCAGCTAGTGGAAACCTTGAATAGGAAATGGGATGTTAGAATTTCCTAGTAATGTGGCATTTTGACTTTTGCACATATTTGTACAAGGTGTGCTGGCTAAGTGGTTCAGGAACTTGACTACAATCTTGAAGGTCATGGATTTAAGTCTTGTTTGATCTCACACTGAAAGGCTACCTCCAGTTCACATAGCTACAAAATAAGTACTTGATCCATCGAGTTAAGGCAGTCAGATGTGATGCTGGCCACATCACTCCCTTGTCATACTGTTGGCTATGAAACTGATATGCCTGAACCACATCAGCCCAATAAGCCATTGGCTCTGAGAGGACTTTGACATATTTTTGAAGATTTTAGAGGAAATTGTGAAGGTCAGGTGGAAAAATACAAACAAGCCTTAATTTAAAAAGCTGTTCATAAAGAGCCTGGTCATTATCCCAGTTCCTTTTTGCCTCCCTATTCTGCATCTATGCCTGATTGAAGTGGGAGAGGGCACTCTTACACGGTCCACTCTTCTTTATATCAGTGTTCTAATGAGCCCTTAATTAACCATTTCGGCACTTCCCTTAGTGTGAGATATGTAAAATAATAATAATCCTTTGCGAGCTTCTCATGGGCCTTAAACCCCCAGGTGTGTATGAAATGGAAATCGCCTTCTATTTATATACTAGTTGATTGTGTGTGTCTTCTCTTGTGTGTGAAGAGGTCTTCAGACTCCATCTCTATAGGAAGAAACACCTAAAGCCACTGAAGGTCTTCTAGAAAGATCCATATCAGGCAATAACTGTTCTTATACGTTCTGATTTTACATGGATGTGAGTCCATTGACTTCTGTGGAATGATTCCTGATTTATGTTGATGTAAGAGACATCAGAATTAGGCTGTGTGTGTGTGTGTGTGTGTGTGTGTGTGTATTCATCTGGTTTGAAGATGGTTATGGTAGATGTTAATGCATATAGCTGCTTGTGGACCTTGTCAGTGTATTCTGAACTTGATTGAAGGTTGCTGAATTGTGCCATTATCCATACTGCATATAATGATTGCAAAACGTATGAAAAATCTCAGCACCCCATCATACCCTCAAATGAAAAAAAGGAAGATAGTAAGGAGAGCTAGACAAAATTTTTCAGCCAAAACCTTTTAAAGAGAAGAATGCAGATTCAATTACGCTGAAAGCTTTGTGAATTTATGTCAGTTTCACTGAATTATTTGTCCAAAAAAAAAAAAAGAAAAAACAAATTCTGAAATATTTTGTTTTGGGGTTGGATTAAATTTTTAATTTGACCCAAAATGATTTTTTTTATTTTTTTCAGAATTACCAGTGAACCAAAAAAACCATTATTCATACAGATCTAACAGTAAACTGCCAGTTGCAGAAGAATACAAAGTTTAAAATATTTTCAATTAAGAAAAGTTTCCTGGCTTGGGTATGAAACTAATCATTATAGAAGGAACTTAAAGCATTTATCTTCAGTGGAATACTGCTCATTAACCTTGAAGAGAAAATATGCCCCCATCTATTTACTCCTTTGGAGGGATTGGGAAGGTTAACAAGTGATGACAAACTGCTGCGAAGAGCATGTCATAAGTTCCTGCTTTAATTCAGCCCTACAAAATTTGAACTAGCAGAATGTAAAACTTTAACTCGACTCTACAGCAATAAATGAATTTCAAAGCAATTTTATTAGTTATTTAACAAACCCATTAAATGAGCAATGGCCAATGCCAATTAAATGTCTGTCCCCATTGCCTAAGGGCAGGTAACACAATTTAACAATCCTTGTGGTCAGATGGTTTGACTATATGAATCATCCTTGAATTGACCTAATCCCCTTGCTAAGAGTAATTTTCATTGTAAACTAGCCTTTATACAGACTGACTAGGTTTCAGTCACACAGCTGACTGCCACCACCTTATAGAGAAGCAGCTTCCACACTTGAAGGGCCTGACCAAAGACCACAGAAGGAATACCCCTCACTGACTTTAATGGGCTTTGGATCAGGTGCTAATACCACTCTGCTTATGCACTAGGAAGAGATGCAGTATTAATAAGTCACCCACCAGGCCTGATTCCATCCCTGATGCCAAACCTGTGCAGCC
This sequence comes from Trachemys scripta elegans, assembly GCF_013100865.1. NCBI lineage: Eukaryota > Metazoa > Chordata > Testudines > Emydidae > Trachemys > Trachemys scripta. Next base: position 25,625,911 of record NC_048301.1, read on the forward strand.
CTCCCAGGGCTGCCTTTACCCCCTTCCTTTTTGGTGTGGAGTGAACACCCCATTCCACAAGCATACACATAAGTTCAACAAGCCAGCCTCCTCCCCATATCATAGAAGTAGCTGCATACATACACTGAGGAGGCCATGGAGCTAGAATAAGATGCAGTATTAATAAGTCACCCACTAGGCCTGATTCCATCCCTGATGCCAAACCTTTATTCTAGCTCCATGGCCTCCTCAGTGTATGTATGCAGCTTCTTCTATGATATGGGGAGGAGGCTGGCTTGTTGAACTTATGTGTATGCTTGTGGAATGGGGTGTTCACTCCACACCAAAAAGAAAGGGGGTAAAGGCAACCTGGGGGGCCTGCACAGGGAGTAGCCAATCAGAGGGATGCTGCACGGAGCAGCCAGTCAGGGCCCAGTAGGCTCACATAAAAAGGAGTTGCAGGACAGAGTAGAGTCAGATGCTCCAGGGGAGAGGATTGTGTTCCTAGCAGGCTGCAGGATGATAGTACCTTGCACAGAGCAGTGACTGGGGGGGGCAGGCAAGAGGGAACTCCTGGCTGGCTTCTGGGACGTGCTGTCTGGAGGCCCCGAGGAGAGGGTGAAGAAGTGCAGGAGCCACTGGGAAGTGGCCCAGGGAATTGAAGCAGAAATGGCAGAGAAGTTAAGGAGAGGTAGCATATCTACATGGTCCCTGGGTTGGGAACCAGAGTATTGGCCTGCGCCTTCCCCAATTACCACTGGGGAAGTGGCTAGACTATAGAGCGGGGAGATACATGATTGGAGGGCCAAGTCGTGAAGAGGATGCTGCAATTCCTGGACTGCAGTCAGAGAAGGTGTTGGGAAAGGTGCCACTAGGAGAGGGTGCATTGGCTGACAGAGCTAATCCCCAAGATGGTTGGCAAGAGGTGCCACTGTGGTGAGTGGACACCATCATACTTGTCATTGGGTTTAATAGTCCCCCCCCCTTCAGCTCTTTTTGATAGCTGAAGGCCAAATATACTTTTAAATAAAGATTATTGAAGTTTTTCCATCTTTTCCTACTTGAGTGGTTAATAGTTTGCTGAAATGCCTAGTCTTTTCAGTTTGAGAACAATTTCTATTTTCTTTTCATGCAATATACTTTCCATTGGACAATTCTGATTACTATTTATGCCTGAAATGTGAGTGGTGAACCATTCACCAGCTGAGCCAGCAGCTCCTTCGTTACTGCACTGCTGTGTGAAAGAAGGAGGTCTGATTTTCCTTTTCTCCAGAATGGCAAAAATTGGGAGTCAGCTTCAAGCATGCTGTCCCTGTCCCCATGCTGTCCTCTCAGACTCCTTCTGCTTGCCCATGGTGTTTGTGAACTCTGTGTACCCCAGATCTACGCAGACCTCTCACTGCATCAGACGTGTGTGTGTGTGTGTGTGTGTCCTTGTATAATATGTATCCCTTGAATCTCTCTTTGCTCCACACTTCTTTGTTTTCATTCTGTTATTAATTTTGTCCAAGGATCCTTGTTTGATCTCTATATTCCAGGCCAATTTATGTCCAGTCATCTATTATTTCAGCAATGTAATCAATCTTAGAAAAACAAAAGTTACATACAATGAGAAAGAAATACTAGAGCTAGTCAGGAAATAGTTTTTTTTTCCTTCAGAAATCATTTTTGATTAAAACCCAATTTTTAATGAAAATTTTATTTTATTTATTTATTTTCTTTTTTTGTGAAAGGATGTTTTGATATAAAATTTTTTGACCCGTTCTAATAAATGTCTTCTTATAAAGATAATTTTTAATAGAACAGATGGTAAGCCTAATACTGAGCTGTGGTCTAGTCACCTGAGTAGAGAACTGGAAGGCAGGAACACCTGGGTTCCAATCCCTGATTTAACTTTTCTGTCTCAGTTATCCCATCTGTTTTAGTGAGACTGACAGGTCTTACTTACCAATACTACAGGGGCATTGTGAGGGCTAAGGTTAATGTTTGTAAAGTATTTGGAAGAGGAAATCACTGTATAAGGGTTATGTATTATTATAAGTATATAATATATGCAAAAGAAAGCACATCAAAACTATTTTAGAATTCCATTCTGCATCACTACAAATCAAATTTCACTTTCTCCAAGTTTCCTGTAAGTGTTTTCAACTGGGTGAATTGCTTTGTATTAATTTACTCAGTTGAGTTCAGGCTCATCTTGGGCTTTTTTGTTACAATATATTTTTTTCTTCTCTTCTTTCATTTAAATGATTTATCATTCTAGAAGCTTCTAATCAAAGACACACTTTTGCAAAAGAAAAAGTGAAAGCCTGTTTATAAAGTCTACACAAATCAAAATCTATTTCAGATATACAATAGTTTAATGGAATTTAAGTGGGAAGTTTGAGAACTCTAGTGATACCAGTGTAAATTACAGAGTAGCACACAGACAATGTAGCTATACCACACAACACCTTATAATTTAGAATTTGTCAACATTTAGTATGTTTCTAGTTTCCCATCTTAGTCATCCTGTGGCTGATGCTTGCTATTTATTGTTTAGAAAGACTTAGGTTTCAGAAACATTCATGCACAGCACCACATTTGGGCTTTAAATAAATCACATATGATGAGAAATCTCAAATTAGTCCAAGCAATTCATTTAATATTTTATAAGGGAAATACAACTTGAGTTTTACAGCTACATTTGCAAGAAGATCAGGAAGGACAGCCGCAGCAGCCCATATATTACCAGCAGATAAAATAGAGATAAACTGGGAAACTGTGAGATTGCATAACTAAAGCCTCCAAACAGCTGTACTCAGACTTAATGTGTAGCTGTCAGTCATTAAAAATATGTACTGTATAGATATGTTAATCTCCTTTCTCTGTCATGCAGTAAAAGAATAAAAAGTGTAGAAAACAAATAAAGCATGTGTAGATGTTTCAGTAAGAGAAATTTACCAATACTGTAAAATCTAGATTGCTTTATAGTAATAGTGATGGATGGGCCCTAAGTATCAAAGCATGGGATTTCCCTGACTTCCTTAACTTAGGTAAAGCCTTATATTATGCGGCGAATGTTGAGAATCCCAAGGCAGTAGCTAAAGTGTTGCCTGAACCAGACTAGGAAGAATTGCAAGGATTTCTGTCCCTACATTTTTATCCCACATAATCCTATACCTCCTTCCTTGCTCTCTGGAACATGGACTCTGCATCTCCAGTGAACCTGCTCCACAATCAGTTGCTAAAGAGTAATGCCTGCCATATCTACAGCCTCAAACCATTAATCAAGCCACTGGATAAACCAGTTCATTTTTCATGGAAATAGGTTGTTTGTGAACTTGGTTGTGGATTTCACCCTAATGGGTTGATTTTAGAGAATACTACATCGAAGTATGAATGGCTAGTTGCAAGCTCATGTTTACTACTTCACTCAGCACACTTGTTTCCCCGAAAGCCAATTCTGATTCAAATCAATTTAATTAAGTAACAAAGCTGGTTGTCATGGTAACAACGCTACTAATTTGTCATGGCAAATACTCTGTGAGATTGACCAGTTGCTAAGCAACAGCCAATGGGTTTGAAGACAGATGATGACAAATTCTATCTGGTGCAGATGTTGTGATCCAGTCTTGAATTAGGCCTCTGTTCAGAGTAGATTCCCAACAGAGCATCATCTGGATAGCTTAATAGCAATACAGGGAGTAGCATGCCACAACAAGTTACATTGTTTTGCACATTTTAAAATGTGTTTGAGAGAGAAGCTAGTAAAATGAGTTAATTTGATGCTCAGTGTCATCTTTTTATATGCCTATTCCAGAATATACAGAGATGATTCAGTCTTACTGTATTTGATTTTGCATATGCATATTTATATCCCTGAAATAATCTTTTATCCATCCTTGTACATATGATACATAAAATTTTGGCATGCAAACACAAAACACGTGGATTAAGGATAAATCACCTCGACAAAATATGTTCAGAGGGAAGTGAATAAAATAACTTCACTCCAAACAATGGAGAGCTATCTTTCTTATTTTTAGTTTATTATTATCCGCTCACTCAAGATGGCCCAATACTTCACGATTTAAAGCTGATTTATTTTTATTTGTAAGAATAAATTCATTATTTCTCTAACTGCAAAGCACTAAAAATGTCTTATTTGTCCATATCTGCCTACCTGTATCTGTCCTTGGTCTATACAAATATCAAATTAACTATAGGGAAATGAAATTTTTGCCTAAGGTGCCTTCCTTAAATTCATGCAATTACCTAATTTATCCTGAGATCCTGTGTAAAGCACTTTGCCATATATAGTGGTAATAAATAACAATGCCTGACTTCTAGTCAATATTTTGCTACTTATATATCCAAGGATTGCATTTGCTCTCTTAGCCACTGCCTCACATGCAAGCTTATATTTATCCACCATGATCCCTAGTTTCATTCCCAAGTCACTGCTTTCCAAAGTACAGTCCCGCCTCATATAAATGTGAAGTACAGTCTTGGTTCCTAGATATATAATCTTGCCTTTAGCTGTATTAAAACACATGTTCAAATGAGCCCAGTGTACCATGAGACCCACTTTGCTCTGTATAATCCTCCTTTACCACTCCACCAGTTTTTCAGTCATCTGCAAACTATATTGTAGTGATGTTATGTTTTCTCCCATATCAGTGTTAAAGATATGAATATAATTGGGTAAAGAACAAATCCGTGTGGGATCCCACTAGATACTCCACCATTGGATGATGATTTCCCATTTGCGCTTACTTTCTGATCAGTTAGCCAATTTTATCCATTTACAATGTGTTGCACTAATTTTGCTTAGTGCTATTTTTTTAATCAGAATGTCATGTGGAACTAAGTCAAATGCCTTAGAGAAGTTTAAGTATATAATATCAGGATTATTTGTCAACCAAATTCATAATCTCATCAAAAACAATATCAAGATTGTTTGACAAGACTTATTTTCTATAAAATGATGTTGATTGGCATTAATTACACTGCCATCCTTTAATTCTTTCCTGACTGTCCCATATCACTTTTTCCAAGATACAAGATGGGATCTGTGTTAAGCTAAACAGCCTATAGTTACTGTGTGTCATGCTGTCTGGAGTGGCTCATGGCTGTGAGTGCCTACTCAGGGGAGACTGTCAAAAACAGGGTATCAAGTATCAGAGGGGTAGCCGTGTTAGTCTGAATCTGTAAAAAGCAACAGAGGGTCCTGTGGCACCTTTAAGACTAACAGAAGTATTGGGAGCATAAGCTTTCGTGGGTAAGAACCTCACTTCTTCAGATGCAAGTCTGAAGAAGTGAGGTAAAAACAGGGTAGACACCCCAAACTGTTGCTGTGTTCTATAATTAGAGTTCAACAACCCCAGTACCAAATGTGAATTCCTGGATCACATCCAGGATCACATATGCATCCGAAGAAGTGGGCTGTAGTCCACGAAAGCTTATGCTCTAATAAATTTGTTAGTCTCTAAGGTGCCACAAGTACTCCTGTTCTTCTTTTTGTGGATCACCATAATAGTCCTACAGTGGAGTAACAAACAATCTCCAGTCTTTCTTGCCACCCAGTCAATTTGGACTTACTGATAAATAGTCACTGACACCAAAAATCACAAATTAAGCAGGTTGCTTCCAGTTCCAAGAAACCAGTCACTCTACCCCAGATCATTTGGTACCTTAGATGTTACACGAAAGACAACACATGTAGCCAAACCTGTAATAAACTATCTAAAGCAGCATTTCTGAAATTGGGGTCTGTGGACCTCTGGGGGTCCATGAGTGTACTCCATGGGGTCTGCGGGCCACACTGATCAACTCCTCTCCCTCCCTACCTCAACTCCTCCCACCCCAGCGCCTCCTGCACACCAGGGAACAGCTATTCAGCAGTGTGCAGGAGGCGCTGGAAGGGAGGGGGAGAAGTGTGGATGGGCGTGCTTGGGGAAGGGGGCAGAATCATGTCTGGGGATGCCGACCCAATGATTAACTCCTCCCCCTCCCTCCCAGTGCCTCCTGCATGCCAGGGAGCAGCTGTTCAGCGGTGTGCAAGAGGTGCTGGGAGGGAGGGAGAGTGGGGACAAGGCGTGCTCTAGGGAGGGGGCCTAAAGAGGCGGGGAAGAGAATGGGCAGGGGTGGAGCGGGGCAGGAAGAGGTGGGGTGGGGGTGTGGCCTTGGGGGAAGAGGTGGGGGGGGGGGTGGGGCTGGGGGTGAGGGGGGGGGGGGGGGGCGGGGGCTGGGGCTGAGCGGTGGGGCTTGGGAGTCCCAAAAATTTTAAATCAAAATGGGGTCCTCGGATTGCTAAAGTTTGAGAACCACTGAAAAGGTTTATTAACTAGGAAGAAGAAATAAAGAGACTTATTTACAGGTTGAAGCAAGCAAACATATACTCACAAATGAATTACCATCTATGGTTTCTAAAGGTGACAGAGTTGTGGTAATCTGTCCATTCAAAATGTCTTTCAGGGCAGACCAAGCAGTAACCCTTGTGCATCTCTGCCTTAGTTTAATGTCTCTAGCCCTATGAGAGTTCAAACAGCAAAGAGATGAAAACTCTTCTTGTCCACTATTTTTATTTCCCTCTTCCAGCATTCAAACCAATGGGTTGAGGCCTTCTCCCTGGGTGGATGGGGCAATTAACAAAGCTTTTGTCTTATAATGACCCACTTAATTTTTGATAGTGCTCCTGGATGGGCGGGGGAGGGGTTGATTCCTGTGCCTGGGCGCATAAGTTCAGAGCAAACATTTTTGAAGTTATGAAGCAAAACTTGTATTTCTTATAGCATGGAATACAGACATTGCAAGTGAGATTAATGCATGTGTTCCAGCAAGTCTAAACACTAAATATATTCTTAGCAGACTAATACCTATTCTGAACAAAACTAACATACAGGTGAGCTGGGTTGGTTTCCAGCTATGAGTTTGTCAGTACTTTGCTAACACCTATCGTCTTGGCGAGACCTGGCACTCAGTTTATCAGCATCACACCGGGATCATCTAGTTTACCTTTTTAAAAGATTGACCCAACATGAGCTTTTTTCCAGTCGTTCTCTACTTCCCCAGTGTATTAAGATTTGTTAAATATCAATAGCAGTGGCTCAGACAGCTCCTCTGCCAGTTCTTCTAAAAACCTTTCGATACGAGTGGTCCGGTCCTGAAGATTTAAAAATATTTAACTTTTGCAGCTGCCATTTAACATCTTCCCTAGTTACTGTTGGAATAGAACGTATTTTATTATCACTGGAAATTGTGACTAGTTCATCCAGCTTCTCTCCAAACTCAGAAGGGAAATATTTTTTGAACAATTCTTCCTTTTCTGCTTCATTATTAATAATATCACCATCTCTATACAGTAGCAGAGCTATGCCATTACTAGGATTTCTTTAGACATCCAAGCAATAGCATCGGGAAGGCTGAATCTGTACTGCCAACTTCAAGACCCTCAAAAATTATGAAATTGGCCCCAAAATCATGACATTTTTTTAAAAAAAGGATTATACTGTGTTTTTAGGTCAGTGTCTTGATTTTTGAACTCCCCTTGCCCAACCCAGGGTGTGTGCTTCTGACAATTTGTTTTGCCCACTCTCCCACATGTACTGGATAAGGTGATTTTGGGCCCTGCTGCAGGAGCTCTCACCCCCACATCTGCTTGTCTCCTGCCCAGCAATTAATCCTGTCCCCCAGTCTCCCATCAGTTCTGTCCCCACCCAACACTTCAATGTAGCCCCCCCTCAGTTCAGTCCCCCAACCCCCATCATCACCACCCCAGCAGTTCAGCCCTCCCTACTCCATTGACCTCCACTACCCTGAGTTCACTGACCCCATATGCTCAAAACCCACCATCAATACATCCCCTCCATTTTTATGCCCTCCCTCCTCACTTCAGGCCTCCAGGCCATAGTTCAGCCTTCCCAACCTCACCCCTGTTTCTCTTTGGGCTGGTCCACACTAACCCCCTACTATGTAGCTGAAGTCGAAGTATCTTAGGCCTGGTCTACACTACGACTTTAATTCGGATTTATCAGCTTTAATTCGAATTAACCCTGTAACCGTCCACACAACGACGCCATTTAATTCGATGTAAAGGGCCCTTTAAATCGATTTCTGTACTCCACCCCAACGAGCGGAGTAGCGCCAAAATCGATTTTAGCAATTCGAATTAGGGTTAGTGTGGCCGCAATTTGATGGTATTGGCCTCCGGGAGCTATCCCACAGTGCATCATTGTGACCGCTCTGGACAGCAATCCGAACTCGGATGCACTGGCCAGGTAGACAGGAAAAGCCCCGCGAACATTTGAACTTCATTTCCTGTTTGCCCAGCGTGGAGAGCACAGGTGACCACAGATACCTCATCAGCACAGGTAACCATGCAGGCTGATAATCGAAAAAGAGCACCAGCATGGACCGTGAGGGAGGTACTGGATCTGATCGCTGTATGGGGAGAGGATTCAGTGCTTGCAGAACTTCGTTCTAAAAGACGAAATGCAAAAACTTTTGAAAAAAT